>NC_142852.1:29177500-29802500 GCF_061612785.1 Hesperophylax consimilis | reverse complement strand
GTTAAAAAATATTGTATGATAATTATGTGATACAAGCGCCTGATTTATTTCTTCTGTTTACAAATTTAAATTTTTATTTTAATTTAATTTTCTTTTATTTTAATTTTATTTCTATTATTTTCATTTTATTTTACTGTTTATTTTATTATGTATTAAAATATAGTAATATAAAGGCTACATGTAACCTCGCTTTCACTCTTGTAATCTCTCAAAATAAATTGTGTCGGTGATTTCACCATTAAGTATATTCACTGTCAATTTGACTGTCCTAGAACGGGAGACCTTCCTAGTTGGACAGTCAAAATCTAAGCTGTAATATTTTTGTAACAAACAAATAAATAAATAAATAAATTCACTTTATCGAAATCCGTATTTGGCCATAAGGGACATGCGGACTGACTCACGGAATAGTTTTGCAAATTATTTGTTGGTATTTAATGTTCCTGGGATGGGTAAATTTATTTGTAATTAATATGTATCTCTACGATTTAAAAAAAATGATAAGTAAAATATAAAGTAGTGTGCCAACTGCTACACGCTACGGTTGTGTCCGCCGCGCTATTCGCAATGCCACCATGTAATTGTTACCGCGCGTGTAGGTAGTGCAGTGAGTGAAGCGGATACCAAATTAAGTGGGCCTCCAACTACAAACTATGCCGCTATTTAAGGGGCCGAAGACCGATAGGTCTCCCGGCCAAGGGGAATCGATACATGTGATCAACGAATGCCCGCTCCATTATTTCCCCGGCGGGATTGATGAGGTTCACATGGCGGCGCCTGAGGCCCTAGACTGGCTAGCAGACCTAGGACTCTAATTTATTTTATAAAAAGGAAACATAATTTATTTTTAAACGGATTCCAGACCCTCCAGTGTCCCTGCACTCATGGTGTTTAGTGTTGTATACTTACATTTATAGTAACTCTCATAAAAACACATCGGAAATGTGTTCGCCTGTAATAATGAAAAAAAAAATACTTGCCTTTTTAGTATTTAAATTAATTTATGTATATGTATAATGAAACATTTTCATGGTTTTTATCTTATACATTAATTTTAAGTGTTTTTTTATGACCAAATATTTTTTATTATGCATATAATTTATTTAAATTAAAAAAATTACGCTTGTAAAAAATAAACTACCTTTTAACATTTTAAATAATTTACGTGCATGTTTAATAAAAAAAACATTTTACCACATAAATATATATTTTAAAAAAGGCATTATATCGTTTATATGACAAAATATTATAAATAATATGTATTATTCATTTTTTATGCAAATTAATATTTTTCGTATATTATGAAATGGCCATTTTTAATTGCTGTGGCTCAGTCTTTTTGTGCAGATAGATAAATAATAGCGCATGTTTCCTTTATATCCAACAAAGACATAATACACAGTTGCTGTTTCAGAGTGCAAAAAATTTACCTGTTAAGGCTATTCAATGGCAAAAAATCATAATTCAGTATATATTTACCACGCAGCATAAAGAGAAATTAGAACATAAATACAGCACTAAATTCGGGTTAACTGTTCCGAAATTTAATAATAAATACGGACAGAGAACGTTTGAATACAACACACCGAAAATATTTAATTGATTTCCTGACACTATAAAGTAATGGTCTACGAATAAGGTTAAATATATGGTGAAAAATTGGCTATTGGAAAAAGTTTTTTATTTTAATATGTATGCAAAATGTTGAATCTGTAGATTTAAGATGTAAATTATAACTTCTTAAATGTATATGTAAATTAACTTTAAGCACCTGTTGACAAGCCAATTCAATTGGCTTAGCAGGACTTGTTTGTTGATATGTATTAACTATTCATTCAATAAAAATATAATAAAAGCAGATGGCGCTGTTTTACTTTATTTCAAAAATACCTATTCATCCAACAGATTAAAAAAGCATGTTTTTTCCTCTCACAGGTGACATCTATGTACATAATATAGGTAGGTATATAGAAACACACGCTTATTTGAATGCGTTGTGTCAAAATTTCAAAGCAATCGGTGTAAAACTTTCAGAGATTTAAGAATTCGAATAAACGAACATTAACATTTTCATTAATATAGATAATAAAAATCCAGTCGTTTTTATTTACATAATTTCTTATCATATAAATAAATAAATAAAATATTTAAACATAAAATGTATTTCTACCATAATTTATTCCAGCCATTTTGAAATATGATTATAATACATACACGTAACTTATTTTACATAATAAAAAGCCAGGTTTTTTGAGCCAGGTTCATTTCTTTTAATACTGTAAAATTATTCATAACATGTGGGTTTTTTATTTACATAATTTGAGAGTGTGTCCGATTAGAGCAGCTATAGGCAGACTGATGGAACCTTAGCGCAAGCCAATTACTAAGTTTAGTGGTCGCGCTTTCGGAGTATCTGGGCCGAAGGCTTGGAATAAACTCCCTCCGAAACTAAGATCCATAACAAGTCCAACGGAATTCAGGTCTTAACTAAAAACTTACATTTTTAAGCTATCATACCCTTGAATTAAATAATCCATTTTTTGTATTTCTTTTAGCATTCTTTGGCATTTTTTTAAAAGGTGATAACTTTTCAACTCTTCCAAAAGACCCTACAAAGAAATTTCAAGAAGATGTCAAGAAGACAATCAAAAGCTGCCCTTTACTATGTGGTGAACCTAAATATAATCATATAGTATTAACTAATCCACAGCCTCCTAAACTAGGTATATGGTTTAGCGAAAATTCACAAACCAAATATTCCCATTAGACCTGTTGTTCCTGCATATTCTAGTCCCAAATATAATATATGTTCTAAATTTGTATCTTTATTCAAATCTTGTAATTTATTAAGATCACATCGCTCAATTAAAAACAGTTTGGAGTCAATAAATAAAATCAAAGACTTAGACATACCTAGAAAAATTAAATTAGTGTCCTTTGACGTTGTTAATCTTTTCCCAAGCATTCCCACTAATGAATGTAAAAACCTAATCGTAAACTTTTTAAATAATTCCCATTTTGATCGAACCATTGTGAAGGAAATGTCCACTTTCTTAGAAATTTGTACCAATCAAAACTACTTCATCTTTAATGATAAATTATATAAACAGCATAATGGTCTCCCAATGGGAAATCCCGCTTCTCCTTTGTTTGCTGAAATATTTATGGATTCCTCTGAAAACAAACTTTTCGAATGTGGACTTTCCCTTTTGGCTAATGTATTTGTTTTGTATAGATATGTTGATGACATATTTGTAATTTGGACAGGTAGCAACAGACAATTAGACAATTTTCTCACTTTTATTAATAACATTCACCAAAATATAAAATTTACACTGGAACATAACGATAATAACAATTTAATTTTTTAGACTTAAACATCAGTGTAGATAATAATAAGTGTGTTTTTAACATCTATAGAAAACACACACTGACTGTGTTATACCTTCTACTTCACTTCATTCTTTGTCTCATAAACTCGCCTCCTTCAACTCAATGATACATCAAGCCATTAATGTTCCTTTAAATATTGAGAATTTCAATAATGAAATTAACATTATAAAACAGATAGCGCTAAACAACGGATATAAACCTAGCATAATTAACCATTTAGTTAATAAGAAACAAACAAAAATACTTTCTAAAAGTACATTTATAGTGGAGATAATAACACTCAATCTAGTAAACTTCTAATATATAAAAAAAACTTCTTTATACAGGTGACTTATCATTAAAAATATCCCGCATGTTACCAGTTAATATTTCGACAGCTTTTTACACTAATTCTAAAATAAAAAAACTTAATTAATAACAAGGATGTTTCAAATAAATTAGATAAAAATGGGATATACACTTTAGAGTGTAATGATTGTAACTCACAGTATGTAGGAATGACTACTAGAAATTTCAAAACCAGAATTAGGGAACACGAACTTTGTTTAAAAAATAATAATTTCTCCGAGTTCGCTAATCATTTGATAGAGACAGGCCATAGCTTCAACCGGGATAAAACTAAGTTTAAACATTCTAACATTAATAAATATTTTAATTTGTGCGCATTAGAAACATTAGAAATCAACAAAAAATTAATTCAAGCATTAATATAGTAAATAAAATAATTGCACCTTGCAAATCACCTCTATTGACAATGTTCCCCGTTATTTCCGTGACTCCTCCCTCCATTTCCCTCTAAAACCCCTCCCCCTCCCTCAAATCCACTCCCACCAAAGAACCAAACTAAATTTTTTTTTATTGTTTAACTTATAACATTGTTACATTGAACATAAAATTAAGTAATAATAGGTAATAGTGAAAAACATATGTTATTGAATTACTACTCCAATGAAGAGTGCTAGCTCTTGAGGTTGGTGTGGGAGTTATTTCACAATTATTTAATGTTTACATCATTAATAAACATTAATACAGTACAATAAATGTAAACTTAAAATAGGATTGTGACGTTAATTTTGGTTGTAACATGAATTGAAGTTATAACATTTGAAAGGAGATATAATTTTTTTTAAAGATAAATTTGACCTTCTCTTTGAATAAAATAAAATCTGGTATTTTTTTCACTTCTTCGGGAAGACTATTAAAATATCTTATGCCTCTGTAAATGTAATTATTGTGTATTTTTTGTGTTGAAAATAGAGGAATTTGGATTTTAAAATTATGCCCTAAGGATGAGTTAAATTTAAGTTTTTTTTATTACAGTTTCTTTATATATTTGTAATATTGCATCTTTTGTACAGAGGTCTAATTTAGTTTTAAAATAGCTAGTTAATGACACGGACGTGTCGAAACCGGTCGCTAATTTAATAAAATTAATACGTAACAAATGTACATTGTGAATAATAAAACTCATTAAAAACAATAAATATTCCATTCCTGAGAGAAAGTCCAATTATGTCCTTAATCCTGTATCTAAATTTCGCTAATAAACAATTAGTTAATGTTAATCTCAAGGGACATACCAGGTAAGTATGTGGTGTATATAATCTCCATATATAGTTAGTAATAACATAGATCAATGAAAAGTTTTTTTACAGCGACCATGAGGGGATTTTGCACGAAACAGGCGCTATACAAATCATCCGAATATAATAATAAATATTAAAGATTTTTTGGCATATTTGACAATAAATTATTTTATTAAATTTATTTTTTTGCATTTCTATCTTCTCGTATGTGAATCACGTTTTCTTTTGTTATGTTGATATACATACCCGCAAATTTCACATGGTTATTCTTCTAAAATGTAATTATTAATTTTCGCGTTAATTAATAATTACGTAAAATAAAAATATTAAACAGCACTATATTTCAAAATCGTAAAGGCTAAAAGTTTTTGTGTACTGTCATTATATTGAATGAAATGTTTGTTTTTTTTCGAAATGCGTTATAAAAACAATAGTTATATTTAAAAGTTTACCAACTACCCGTGGATTTTCGAGTATGAGCTTCCTGATTATGCAAGAAAAGAAAATCACTTGATTCTGCAGATTTTTTAAACGCAATTTGATAGTGACAGATGACAGCTGAAGTGTTCTTCAACAAGCTTCGAAATTTGTGAAATCGTAAACTTTAGTTGCGCTGTGAGAAAAGCTAACTCGGCTACTGACCGGTCAAACATGTTCAAGCAACATCGCATTTCCGAAAGTCGGTCTCTCACCAAGGAAGAACTGAGAGCATCTGACATGCCCTGATCTGACATAATTCAATATTTATGTATTTAATCGTGAATCGCAGAGCTCTCTCTCTATGGATACGCCGTGATAATTCCTGATCTCGAGAGAAGTCCCTTGATATAGGGCGAAACAGATAGCTGCAGGGACAATTGTAATAAATCCGTATATGTCTCCGGTAACTAGCTAAGAATAATATTGAATTTTTAAATAAATTTCTGTTATATACATTACCTCTTCGGTCGTGTTCTTTCTCCACTCTGCATTCTCACCAAATCGGGTCACTCAAGTTGGGACGAGGGTGATAAATTTAGTTACAAAGAGATGTAAGTTATTTATGCAATAGGGTTTTAATTCGGTTTGGCCAAGTTTTAACACATACTCTTAATTATACTTAGATCTACTTATTTCTAAATCTCAACAAGTTGTCATTTGGTTCGGGTTGCTTCTACATTATTCACATCGTCATTGTAAATTTAACACATGATATTAATAATTATTAAAAAATAATTATTACATTTGAATGATTTATACAGCGCAGTTTTGTGCAAAACCACTACAATGGCAATATTGTTCACCGTGTTGTCATTGAGTTCTCTGCGTGGCCTTAGTAAGGCCGAAGTTCAGTTCAGCAGCTCAGGGCCTCCTAGCCGAGACTCCAGCAAAGTCTCCCACCAGCGCCATCGCCTTTGTACTTTGCAATTTGGCCATTGGCCGTGTCAGGTCACCGCACTTCTTCGGCTCATGCCCAGCTTTACGTCGCCGAACGGAGAAACATAATATCTCGAACTCAACTGAAAATTCTTCATGCACCGCACAGCATCATGCCGCCGGGCAGGGAACGCGTACTTGGTTTAAAAATTACTATGACGAGATTGATTTGTGACAATATCTGTAATCTGAAATGTTGGTATCGGAGTGTAAAGAATTTGTCGTAGTTGCTTTGCTTAGAACATCATAAAAAGTTATCAAAATTTACCAGTCATACCAATACTATTTGGTTTAGCGAACCGTTTTCCAAATGACAAGTTTTTAATCATTTGTGACTATAACATGTCCAAAATTGAATGGAATAATCTACAAATGTTAACTAAGAGAGACCGACATTCACTCGCCTTACTTAACTTTAACCAGTTACCTAACAAATAAAGATGCATTTTGGACCTCGTTCTCTGTAACACCCTACCTTATATATCGCTTAGCGATTAACAACCCTGTCAACATATTCTGAGACTTCTCGGAATATGTTGACAGGGTTGTGGATAACATACCACCAAAGCCGAATTCCTACGACCGTTTTTCAAACCTTTTATTTATAGCCGCAAAGAAATTTATACCTAGAGGCTACAGAAAAGTGTATATTCCAACATGGAGCTCAGAAAGTGAACAGCTTCTAGCCGAATTCGAGAGGACGAATGACCCAGACACTGCCTCTGACCTTCTCCAGTCTCTGGACGACGGGCGTATGAAACGGTGGAATGAATTAATGGAGGAAATGAATTTCGAGCACTCGAGCAGAAAAGCATGGCAAACACTAAGGCGACTTGGAGCTGCAGATCAGCCAACTAAAACAATGCCCAAAGTGTCACCAAATGCTGTTGCTCAGCAACTACTCCGTAGTTCAAAAACGACAACAAGGTCTAACATAAGCCACCAGGTCCAAAAATCTCTGAAGGCGGCGCGGCTAAAATGGCCGGTGAACCCCAACACTGTGGTCGCCGTTACAGCTGACGATGTAGATATCGCCCTCACTTCAACAAAAGCTGGGAAAGCAGCTGGATGTGATGGAGTTCTCCCAGACTTTCTGAAACATGCTGGACCACGGACAAAAATATGGATCGCAAAACTATTTACTGAAATTTTCAAAACTGGAGAAATACCAAATACCTGGAGAAAGTCTAAAGTTAGTGCGATCCTCAAACCCAACAAGCCAGCAGAGGATCCGAACAGCTACCGGCCAATCTCACTTTTAAGTACCATGTACAAACTTCTAGAGCGAGTTGTGCTCCGCAGACTTACTCCAATTTTGGAGAAAGTGGTCCCACAAGAGCAAGCTGGCTTCAGACCAGGCCGTAACTGCTGCGATCAGGTGTTAGCACTGACAACACACATTGAATCTGGTTTCCAGAAACGGCTGAAGACTGCGGCAGCGTTCATTGATCTCTCTGCGGCCTACGACACTCCTACTACTCCTTGTTAAACTGCACGACACCATAGAGGATGGCAACACAGTACGACTCATTGAGCAACTGCTAACTGGCCGTACCTTTAGGGTTTTTCTAGGAGGGCGAAAAAGCGAAAAAAATACCCCTCAATAATGGCCTTGCCCAGGGCTCAGTGCTGGCCCCATCGCTATTTAACATCTACACTCGAGACCTCCCTCACACTGAAGGCAGAAAATTTGCTTACGCAGATGACATCGCCGTCACAGCTCAAGCCAAAACCCTTAAAGCAGCAGAAGATATCCTCAATTCTGACCTAAAGGCTTTGGAAGAATATTTCCTCAATTGGCGACTAAAGCCAAATGGGTCAAAAACAGTTGCGACAGCTTTTCATCTTAGCAATTCACAAGCGGATGCCAAACTCTGTATTCAGTTTGATGGAAAAAATATTTACCATGACCCCCACCCCCGCTATCTCGGAGTTACTTTGGACAGGAGCTTGAACTACCGGCAACACATGGAAACAGTGGGTAAAAAAACCAGGACAAGGCTTAACTTAGTTAATAAGCTAGCTGGAACTAGCTGGGGATGCGACGCCAACACGCTCAGAACAGCATCCATTGCCCTGGTTTTCTCAACGGCTGAATACTGTGCTCCAGTATGGGCTAGAAGCGCCCACACTTCCATGGTAGACGTTCAGCTTAATGCCACAATGCGAACCATCAGCGGGACTTTAAAATCTACTCCTCTCCCTTGGCTCCCCGTACTTGCAAACATAACCCCGCCAAACATCAGGCGAGAAATTGCAACACTGAGGGAATACAAGAAAGCGCTGCAAAAAAGCGCAATACCTCTACACGAAGATGTCGTCTCCCACCCGGCATGCCGCTTGAAGTCCCGAAAGCCCTTCTGGGCGGAAGGAGAGAGGCTCCTCCGACTACCTCTCACCCCAGAAGATAGGTGGAAACTTGAGTGGCAAACGGCCAACGTGGGAAATGCCCATCTTATACAGGACCCCACCGAGAGACAGCCTGGGTTCTCACTGCCTCGCAAAACCTGGTCCGCCATCAATAGGTTAAGGTGCTCCCATAGCCGCTGTGCCCACATGATGCACAGATGGGGCCTTAAAGAGTCGGCGATGTGTGAATGTGGTGCGGTGCAGACTACCGAACATGTGGTCAACGAATGCCCGCTCCATTCATTCCCCGGCGGGATTGATGAGGTTCACATGGCGACGCCTGAGGCCCTAAAATGGCTCGCAGATCTAGATGTCCCCCTCTGACCCCCCACCATACGAAAGAAGAAGAAGAAGTTCGCTATGCGGGAACATGAGAAATCCACACGTCCGCAGTTGTATTTTGATTTAGACCATCGATACCTACGACCGCATAGCTATGTGTGTGCAGTCCAGCGCCTGTTGTGCCAGCCGGCCGTTAGTCGGTCGCGGACCGTCGTTAGATGTGGACCCCTCGCACGTTTTTTCAACATTTGCTGATGGTTTTTTCATGTTTTCAGCAGTTAAATTACAATTATTAGCACTTTTGATATAAAATATATTAAACATAAGCGATTTACTATGAATATTCATATTTTTACGATATTAAATTGCTTATTTTGAGATGTGTAGTGTATTGACTACACAGCACCGGAAAGTGTGGATTTTTTTTGCACAGTAAGGGAAAGGTTAAATGAGGGCGAGAAATTAGCAAATCGAATGTCAAACAGTTAACTCATATTCCAGTTGTTCACGCGGCACTCGATTACTTACGATAAACATACTGCTCAAATGAACATTTTATCATTGTGAATACTGCACAAGAGTACCAAACATCTGGAGAAATGGGTCTATAATAGGTCAGGTAATATGTATCACAATGAAGTTGGTTTTACACATAAGTTATTTTGAAAAACATCTGTTGTTTCTCGCAAGATTCCCGCTGGAATCGCCGTCAGTCATTTCAGTGAGATTTAATCTTCTTAAGGGCCTTCCTTACTAGCGATCTCAATCGTTGTATGGAGAATCATGAATTGTCAGATTCAAACGACAATCAAAGTTATTAATCGTCAAAATATCGATTATGTAGCCACGCTAGGCTATCTTAAATACATTTTTCTGTCGAGATATATGTTTTTACTAATAATTTATTTTCGTTAAATACTATATAATGAACATCTAAGAATTCTCCTACTCATTCGGCTCTATGAGGTGGCCGTGAATGCACGCTTCCTGCGGTCCGTCGTGTCAATCTTTTTTCAAAGTTCGAAATTCCGCGTAATTATTACACTTCCATGTGACGTTTCAACAATATTCCACTCTATGCGTTGCGCGTAGGGACTATAATAGTGTGTCGCCTTTTTTATGTTTCATCTGTGCGTTTCCGTCGAAGCTGTGTAGTGTCAAATAGTATTATTAAGAATTAATTTATTGTTAACATTTTTTTGGGTTTCTAGGTAAGAAACAATTTGATATTATTAAGAATTAATATATTGTTAACATTTTTTCGGGTTTCTAGGTAATAAACAATTTGATATTATTAAGAATTAATTTATTGTTTACTTTTTTTTCTGTTTCTAATAAATATTGTAATAAACAATTTGATGTTTTTCAAATATAAAAGTATATAAAATATTCCAGCACTTACAATAAAATAAAAGAAGCACATCGTATAAAAATGTTTCAGTCGAAAAGATCGAATGCCGAAATCACTTACTTCGAAATTATTGCAAAAAACTTAGATCACTGTCAGAAGATACAAAGTATCCCTTAGCATTGAGGAAGATTGTGTCAAGCCGTATTTTACGCCTGAGAACGGCTGTACGTTGTGCAATAACGTACCGGAAGGCTATGAATTGTAGTCAAGAGGAAAAATAAAACAGTTTTATTTGGATATATTGAATGGTCCAAAACATGTATTTGGAGACCACTCACTATGCAAGGAACGGGCATACTTTTGCAAACGGGATACTGGCGACACTAATTACGTACCCAATATGACTTCGAGCTTGAAAATGTCCAGAATCATGCAGCACGTTCGACTTTTGTCACCTAATGCTCGAAGTTTAATACATGATGTAGACAGCAAAAATGTGGTGTGTTATAATAATGTTGTGGCTAAATTTGTTGGCGGAAAGCGTATCAACTATTTTCTAAAACGGTCCTACAATGGAAGGTGCGCTGCAGCAGTAGTGGCGTTCAACACCAATCGTCCACACTATTCTTTGCATAAATTTGAACTGGTAATAGTTCCGGAAAACTCATAAAGGAATTAGAATTAAAAAGATTGCAGAAAAATAATCAAAAAGTATTAAGTAAAAAAAAAAGAAAAGAAAAACCCTGCAGCTCGCTCCAGTAAAAGATCGGCATTATGGTTCCAATGCAGAAAAACCTGATATGGACCAAGCATTGTATGAGGCAGCCAAAGAAGATTTTTTTAAAGGCTTTTTACCATAGCCAAAGATAGGCAAGCAATTGAAAAGGCGACAGTACTTCAAGCATCTAGTGGAAAGTGGATCGAGATGCGCCGCAATATGATTACGGCATCGTGGTTTGGAAAAGTGTGCAAACGGCGGCAAAATATCAGTTGCGCTCCATTAGTCAAAAATATACTGTATCAGCAATCCTTATCAAATATTCCTTCAATTCGGCACGGACAAAAACATGAATACAATGTCCTGAAGGAGCTTGCAGGACTAAAAAGCATTACCATAGAAAAGTGTGGTCTTTTCATAGATGAAGAGTATCCGTATATGGGTGCGACCCCAGATGGAATTTCTTCTGAAGACGCCGTGATTGAAATTAAATATCCTTTCGCAGCATGCTCATATATGAAGCAGTATAATCCAAAAGAATTACCTTTTGGAAACTTGCATGCTACCCGAATTGATTGATCCTCGACATAATCGCTGCATGCCTATTTGAAATCCTGAGTATTTAGAAAAGTGCATAATACCGGAAAGAAGTAAATTAAAATTGGTTTCAGCTAAAACCAAAACATGTAAGAAGGGATTGTTAGTAATAAATCAATAACATTTTATTTCATTGAAGTGTCTTCAAAAGAAATTTTATTTATATTCCTAATGTATGTAGTCCACAAATTTAGAGACAGGGAAGAGGGGGCTTGGAAAGTTCCTGGCTATTCAGTATTCAGATCTAGTCACTAAACATATCTACGGCGTTCTCAAGCAACTTTCAATTCTGAATTATGGTCTCTCACCAGGGTGATACTGAACGTATCTTCCACTATGGAACGAGGTACAAATTCATTATATGTACCTATATAAAAAAATGATTCTACAATATGATATACTCATATAAATTAAATTATATTTGTTTTGAATCCGTGACCTCAAATCAAACTAGACAATTTAGTATTAACAGTGCCCGGCCGCACTGCGAAACCAGGCTGGAACAAAGGCCAAGCCTTTTGTCACTCTTTATCTATTACTATGTGTACCTTTGTATGGGTACAATGGTACACATATTAATACATCTCATCTATGTATGTATCAAAAAAAGTTCCAAATAAAAAGTTATATTAAATGTTGTTTCTGAGAACCTCCTCCATGAATCAAGCTATTGTAATATTGCATTACATTCTAAAATATATTTTAACATAATTTTCATAATCACAATATCTTTAATTAATAATAATTTGTTTTGTTCTGTGAGTGTCTTGTATTGAATGGAACGCACCGGCCAGCTGCAGGTGCAGCGAGTTAGATATTCGAATTCGCGCTAGAAACATTTAATAGCGAGGGCCGTTAACCCTCGATCACTTGTGAGCACTCGTGGGGTGTTTTGGCCACCTCACATACTCAAAGTACATTTTATACATATAGTATCAGTTATTGGAATTATTTTTTTATTTAGTGTTGTATGACTTAAGTAAATAAAAAACGTAAATTTTATGTATCAACTTTATTACTTTTCTACAAAACATTATAATAATCAGCCTTTTAAGTCATAATATTGAGATCTTTCCTCAAAGAACCAAAAAAAAAAACAACTTCTTAGTTTTTAAAATCGTAAATATAAGGGTTAATTAACAAAATCAAATAAAATTGTCTTATTTATCGTAACCTTGCTGATAAAGTAACCTCCGCAAAAGTATAACACGAGCACTCGCGGGGTGTCGTAACCACCCCACGCAAAGTTTGACACGTCCTCAAGTTGCGAGCGGTTGCTCCACACAGCCCCTCCCTCCCCGTGTCGACGGGTTAGAAGGTCACTTGAAGGTACTGAGACGCGAGGACTCGTAACTAAACAAATTATTATAAATGTCTACGTTACAAAATGCGTGGGGAGCTGACAGCACCCCACGCGAGTCATGGCGGGTTAAATGTAAATTTCTGATCTTATTTTGAATGGAAATGATCCTGAAACATATATGTTTTTAATAAACACGTCCAGCTTCTCTAATTCTAAAATGAATTATTTTTATCCAATGATTTTTCACGGGTTTGCGATAGTGCGCAAAAATATATATTTTTTAATAATGTACAAAACTTTTTTTTAAAATTAAATATTTATTAAATAATCAATTTACAGAGTATAATCATTAATGTTAACTAAAATAATTCATAAAATTAGTTTTCACTGCTTTTGATTTTATAATTATCCTCTTCAATAGAAGCTAGCGCTTGTGTCTAGAAGAGTGGTGAGCATCAAGATTAAAAATATTTAGTGTTTGTAATTATGAATATTAAAATTTATAATTAATTAAAAACATAGTTTTATCATTTTGGTATTTTTACATTGAACTTCTCTTTAATTGCTTTTAGTAGGTGTTTATCGTTTTCTATTGTTCTGATATTTTCAGGTAGGCTGTTGAAGTATTTTTTCTCTAGATATGTATAATGATGTTGAGCAAAAGTGGTGTTACATTTTTGTATTGGAAATATATGTTTTTGACGAGTACGACTTTCAGTTAAAAATCTGTGATTTTGTTTTTTTTTATTATTTGAATTATTATGTTTTTTTTGAAAAGATCATTAAATTTTAATTCTTTAAATTCTTTAAAAATTAGGTGTGTTTAGATAATCTCTTGGTTTTTTCAACATTATTTTTCTAGTTAGACGTTGTACAATTTCAATATTTATTTATTTATTTCACGGCTATTAAGGCTTTTACATATATATATATATTTAAAAAAAATTACGAAATTATACACAAAAATAGTGCAGGAAACGACTTTTTAAAACATTTGCAGAAAAATAAATATAAAGCCAAAATATCACTGAACTTGATCTACACAGCATGCAGGCACAAAACATTAAAAATCCAAAATATTTTTTTCTGTTTCAGTTGACAAAATTATTATGTGTTATTCAAATTAAATACCTTTATTAAACTATCCACTACTTAATGAAAAAAACTTCAATAAGGTATGCTTATATAAATTGATGTACTAAATATATCAACAACATCGTAGTATTTGTTTCCTAGCTGTTGAATCCGTCGCATAGGAGTGTGATATTGGGACGTTGATATAGAATTGCTACAATAATATGGTAGGTACTGTCTTGTAACCGACCTGCTTGGAGTATGAAAAGAGATTACATATAATAAATCAGGGGTATCAAACATTGAATTAATGATTTTATGCAAACAGGTTAAATCGGAAATAATTCTACGATCAGATAATTTTATTAATTTTAATGAACAAAGTACGTTATCGTAATTTAGGTTTTTTTCTAGGAATGCCCATTTTAAAATTTACGTATCTTAAAAAATTGTTTTGGATTCATTCAATCGCATGTGAATGAACCTCATAATTTGGGGACCAAACCGTGAAAACCCCAAAATTGTATTGTAATATACAGGTTATATCGGCACGTACCCGACAAACTTTAACCAGCTTTTCCTTAGCACATTTGGAGTAAAAAATGTTATTGGCACTTTGCTGTCCGGTAACATTTTTTTTCAATTAAAAACAAAAAAAAAAATTAAAATCCACACTCCGTCACTGTCATTGGCATTGTTTCTCGTGTTCAACAGTTGTTATTAGCAAGTGTGTCAAAAAGCAAAGTGCCAATAACATTTTTTACTCCAAATGTGCTAAGGAATAGCTGGTTAAAGTTTGTCGGGTACGTGCTGATACACCCTGTATAATATATGTAGTTTATGCTGCTTTATAGACTGTGCGAGGAGAGGTTCGATGTTTGGACCTTCATCGAATGATGATGATGATGACTTTATGTTTCCAGAATGCGGATTGGAAGCGGTGGCTTCAACGCCACTCGTGAGGGAGGGATTGGGAGGTGTGAAAGCAAAACAGTTCCCGTGGCACGTGGCCATCTTCCATCGGGAAGAAAATAACCAGTTTGTGCTGTTATGCGGTGGCAGCTTGGTGCGGAGTAATCTGGTCATAAGCGGTAAGTTCTGAGGAAGGTTCTGTAATAACAATGTTTATTGTAATATCTATTTTATCAATTGTTGCAAAGTTGCAAAAGTTCCAAACCTTGAATTCAACGGTAAAGGATGGGTCAGGAGTGTATATCTCCACAGAAATTCTCCAAGTAGTGAAGAATCAACGGAATTTACCCATAGACGAAAAATTGCACCGCTACGATGTCTCGCTTCGAAAGTCTAGGTATAAACGCAAGATCCCTACAAAAGAAAACGGAGCGTAAAGTTATCGCACAAAACCCATCACGTAATATTTGCTAATTTATCGGCCAATAGCGAGCCTTAAATGCATCGCTTCACAAGACATAAATATATCAACTACAACCCAATATGATATAAAATAGTTGTAGGTACATGCTTCTAAAAACTTACGCGGAGATCGTTAATTTTGTGGCAAAAGTGTTGTCGTAATTTGTCGCGTGACGTATATGTTTTGCCAGAAAAACATTTTCATCAACTCTAACTTTCATAGATACGCCGCATTAAAGCTAAGGCAATAAGGGATATATTTAATAAGAACTTATTAAATTGTTAGTGATAAAGTCCGCTAGAGCCTTCAAAGAGATCTTTAACGACATTAGTTGGGACGAACTTGCTGGAAGATCAATTTGCTCCGTGCAGACCAACAGAAGGTACAAAGCCATGCTTCTTCCGATCTTTCGACTGCGAAATTGTAACAAAGAGTTTTACCAATATTATTAATAACCTAAAAGGGAACTCAATGTTATATGTGGGTAGAATATTGTGTGCACCAGTTAAATAAAACTCTAATATCATCTTTATCATTTATTATATAAACTGAACCACACATATTGCTCTAGAAAAATAATATTTAGCATGAGACTCAATATAATAGCATTAATACTCAAGGCGTGTCGAGTTAGAAATTAACCTCGATAGATGACATAAAATGCAAGTTCTGACAGTTGAATTTAAGAACAGAAATAAAGATGCTATAAAGAATTTACAGGGCGCCAGCTCAGAATCATATTATTCTGAACAAATTTATATTAATTATGAAAGTAATTCCTAAAGATACTAATGAATAAATGTCAATCTCAATTTGGAAGGCATCTTACGTAAAATCCTAAGTCCGCCAAGGCCAGGAAGCTTCGCCAACCGTCACGTGTCCCTGAGATTCTCGCAACAACTGGCGGAACAAATTGAAACCATACACAGCGCTCTTCACACCGTAGCTCGCAAATCAAAACGGCAACTTGAGAATCCTGTCAGCCGCTTTCGGTAGGAACTAAATAGCAAGACTGCTACAAGATAATGCATTTTCTTTTTGATAAATATTTTTGGTTTCGGTGTTAATTTTAAAACACACGCGCCCTGTCTACATAATACACGGTCAATAGATTTAGTGGATTTAAGGGGTGGCTAGTTCTACGCAGTATTTGACTCTTGTCTTGTCGGGTGTCACATACATATTTTTAAGATTCCATTAAAAGCTTTCTTTGTTTTGCAGCCGCGCATTGCTTCTCCGACCGAGCTCACAGCCATCAGGTTCAAGTGGCTGACTATAGAGTGGTAGGAGGAATCCGCCTTTCTTCCTGGATGTCTACGGAGATAGGCAGGCAGCAATCAGAGGTTGGTTTTATTTATTTGAGCACAGTTTCAAGAAAATAATTTGTTTGTCCTTTTGGTCAAAGAACCAATGACAGTTATTTATATTTATTATTTATTATCCTGTTTCTTCTATAACACGTGTATTTATCCCTTATGTTCTACACAAACCTATAGTATCAATTGTATATTATTATGCGCTTGTGGCCATAATCTATTTACTTACCTCTTTATTATTTACTGTGCGCAATAATAGAGACACAAAGCCTATATTAATATGTCAACTAAATAGTAGTGACTGCACCCACAGACGTGAACTATAGTTCGCGGCGTTTTGGTACCTACATTTCATTTGTAATTTATAATATGATATGAAGATTTTCATTCGTATTATGATGTTATAAATTGAATGTAAATCTATCTTTCTACTCTTTTTAACGCACGTGTACATTTTTTATTGATACATTTAGCATTAAAATTAAGATTGCCTTTATCTGCTGTGACTTCTTTTTATGGTTTGAAGTTTTATATATACTGCTATGTGTCGGTTAAAACCCATCGGGACTTGAACCCGGGTTATAAATTTAGGGAGACTGTATTACGTAACAATACCTATACCATTATATATTTTTAAACATATTGTCGCCTCCAATTAACTTCATATATACCTTTGTAATTTGTAATTGCTTTGAAAAATTTATATAGGTATGTGACGTATTGAACACTGCACATAGTGCACATACTAGAAATATTATTATATTTCACTATCCATAAAAATAAAAAATATTTTTTAAAATATGTTCATATATAAATGTATATGTACGTATCTCTTACCTGTTTATTATTTACTCAGCGCAACAGAGACACAAAACATATATTAATTTACGTACTTTTATAAATAAGTGAACTACACCGCGAACTATACACACAGATTTTTAACTTAGCGTCTCAGTACCTACATTTCGTTTACAATATGATATTATGAAGATTTTCATTCGTATTGTGATATTATTATATGAATGTAAGTCTATCTTTCTACTCTATTTTACTCTATTTTTCATATTATGATGTTATTATATAAATGTAAGTCTATCTTTCAACTCTATTTTACGCACGTAAACAGTTTTTATTGATAAATTTAGTTTGCCTTTATCTGCTCTAACTTTTTTTTTTGATTTGAAGTTTTATATATACCTGTACCATTATAAATTTTTTAATCATATTGTCACCTTCTATTAACTTCATAGATGTCGTTGTAATTTGTATTTGATTTGAAAAATGTATGTAGGTATATGACGTATTGAACTTTACGTATATTAAAAATATTTTAATATTTCACCAATGATTAAAAAATATATATACATATGTGTGTATGTGTATGTATATGTATAATATTTACGTGTATTTCACAAGTAACTCACGACTCACATATACCAACAATTCACTTAGGTATCTATGATGTAATTTTAGACATGATTATATATCCTATATATCTAATAAATTAATATTTTGTTTATGCTAAAAATATTTCTTTTAACATACAATCGTACTATTAAGATCATCGCGCACTTCTTGCATTTTTATCATTTTTATTTTTATTTAACCTTCCTTTGAATATAGTTATTTATATGTTTTTTTTTTTTTTTTTTTTAAATTAGTTTTTTCTATTTCCTTATATTTTGTTATCTTCTTATATTGTTTATAATCATATGTTTTGTAATTCTATAATTCGTCGAGTAATCGACGTATTATTTATCCACAACCTTACACCATTCCCCCATTCCACTCTCACTCCCCCCCTCTTTCCTAACATGCTCTCCGTACTTGCTGCTCACATTTATATTTCACTATTTCACCAGTATAGTATAACATCATGCGTGTCCTTCATAAAACTCTGCATTTTTTATTATTTATTTTTTTTTAATCTCTTATCTATACCAAAATTATTTACACTTATAGAAAAACTTACATAATTCACGATGATTACTATTATGTATCAAAACTGTAGAGGACTACGCACTAAAACAGACATATTTCACAATAATATTTTATTGAATGACGATTCTTACATATTCGGTATTTCTGAAACTTGGCTAACTGGCACCAACAGAATTTTACAGCGTTTTCAGACGGGATAGATCAAATAACACTACAATTAATAGCATAAACAACCAAGAAGATTCTCGTCGAGGTGGTGGAGTGATGATCATAACACATAACAATCTTAACGCTTACCCTCGCGAAGAATTGGTCTGCAATGCTGAATGTATCTGGGTAACTATTCCTCCTTCTAACTATACCTCCAAACGTACTATCCATGTATCCTGTGTTTATCTCCCACAGGGACAAGGGTATGAAACTGCACTCAATTCATTCCTTTGCTTACTTGCTAACGTAAAAGATCAACATCCCGATGACATTTTACTTGTAATTGGAGATTTTAATATGCCCACCGTAACATGGAATATACATAACAATGATTCACACTTGACACCTGAAAACTTGAACACAATTAGTTCCTCACTTGCTGACACAATCCATTATTCTGAATTAAAACAATATAATTACATAAAAAATGCAAATAACAGAATCCTGGATTTAGTTATCTGTAATGAGGAATGCCAAGTATCTCGTGCATGCGATTCCCTTGTCAGCGAAGACTCGCACCACCCATCACTCAAAATTATGCCAAAAATCGATATACTTCCTATTATTCACACCCCACCTAAAGAAATTTATCAGTTTACAAAAGTCAATTACGAGTTAATCAACCAACATCTGTCAATGACAGACTGGTCATTTACTCAGGAAAATTCGGATATTGACGTAGTAGTCGATTCTTTCTACAACATTTTAAACAGTACCATCAACCAGTTTGTCCCTAAACGTATCATCAAAAAGAGAAAATTTCCAAACTGGTATTCAGCTTCTCTAATTAAAATCATTAAAGATAAACAAAAAATCCATAAAAAATGGAAATCCAATAATAATCCAGTAGACTACATAGAGTTTTCAATCAAACGTACCCAACAAAAAAACTTACAGAAGCATTGCTTTATTCAGTACATAAGTTCAGTAGAATCTAATATTCTTATAAATAATAAAAAAACTTTGGAACTATGCTAAAAGCAAAAGTAAAACAAATGGCATCCCACAAATCATGCACCTTAAAGATGAGTCAGGCACCGGTGCTCAACAAGTGTGTCAACTTTTCTCGAAACACTTTCAGTCCACCTACGTTAATGATAAGTACACGAATGATCCCAGTATAGTCGATAGTTTTACCTATATGAATAATCATAACCCGATTGGGAACGTACAAATAAACAATTTTTTGATCAATAAATACCTGAAGAATTTAGACATTAGTAAGGGTGCTGGCAGTGATGGTATATCGCCATACTTTATCTCAAAATGTGGAAAAAATCTTTCATACCCCCTAACTAATATATTTAGAATGTCACTAAAAGCAGGAAAACTTCCTACAAAGTTTAAAGAAGCAACTTTAATCCCTATTCATAAAACAGGTTCTAAAAGCAACATTGTAAACTACCGCCCAATCTCAATTCTAACTGTATTTAGTAAACTCTTTGAAAAAATTGTCTACGATCAAATTTATACAACAATTGTTCGCAACATACAAAACCAACAACACGGATTTCTACAAAAAAGATCGGTACTCACAAATTTGGTAAATTTCACGGAATATTTAACGAGCAATATGGACAATAGAAACCAAGTAGATGTAATCTACACTGATTACTCTAAGGCCTTCGATAAAGTAAACCATTTCATTTTAATTAAAAAATTAAGTCACATAGGCATCCATGGTGATTTACTTCGGTGGCTCACTTCATACCTTCGGAGCAGACTTCAATGTGTATTAGTTGCGGGAACTAAGTCCAGTTTCTTTTCCGTGCCCTCCGGTGTACCTCAAAGTTCTCATTTAGGGCCATTATTATTTAATGTGTATATTTATGATGTTCACAAATGTTTTTTACACGCCAATTACCTAGCATATGCAGACGATAAAAAAATCTACTTAGTTATCAAATCAATCGAAGATTGCATTAAACTTCAAGAGGATCTCAATCGTCTTTTTATCTACTGTGAATCAAATAAACTTGTAGTAAATACCTCAAAGTGCAATAAATTAACATTTACACGTAACATAAATAAAATTTCCTTTGATTATACATTAAACGGGACACAAATCAAAGAAGTAGATTCTATCAGAGACCTTGGGGTAATACTGGATGTGAAATTAAACTTCATTCAACACACTGATGCAATCATCAACAAAGCCAACAAAATAGTAACAACACCCACAGTAACAACACGACAAAATACAATATTCTACAGCAGCACAAATAAGCGTAACTACATTGCCCACTCTCCGATACAACGACTTCACACCATGGGAAATCATTACTTGGGTGATGTTGACATATTCAATACCAACTTGGCAAGTTTTGTGGATCATTTAAAACATTTATTTCAACAATACTCCTAAACACATCATGTAAACCA
This sequence comes from Hesperophylax consimilis, assembly GCF_061612785.1. Taxonomy (NCBI): domain Eukaryota; kingdom Metazoa; phylum Arthropoda; class Insecta; order Trichoptera; family Limnephilidae; genus Hesperophylax; species Hesperophylax consimilis. The sequence goes on along the minus strand of NC_142852.1, from coordinate 29,781,147 downwards.
ACAAATAGCTGTAATTTTCTGTTTTTGTTTCTTGTGTTTGTATGACTTGTTGCATAGCTTTTATCAAATGTAATTTTATTGTTATTTTTTATGTTTGAAAGTATTTGTCAAATTAAAATTATACTACCAACCATGTAAAAGCCCTCTGGGCGTTAAATAAATAAATAAAAAAATAAATAAAAAAATGCTAGGATTTATAATACGTTTAACGAAACCTTTCCGCAACCTTAAGACTCTATATTCCCTTTACACAGCGTTCATCCGTCCCCACCTAGAACACTGCACACCGATCTGGACTCCTTTTTACCAAGCCCACATTGAAAGAATCGAAAGAATTCAAAAAAAAAATTTAAACACATTAATTATAAACAAAACTTACATTTCTCAAATTACGCCGATTCTATTAATTACCACAACTTCAACTCACTTCATACACGACGTTTGGTTTTTGACCAAATTTTATTATTTAAAATTCAATGGCCTCGACTCACCAGAGCTAATGAATTTAATAAATATTCATATTCCAACAAGATCAACACGGCAATCCCATTTGTTTCATTTACCTACATATAGAACTAACTTTAGAAAAAATTCACCAATTCCACGTATATGTGCCCAATATAATACTAAATTTCAAAACATAGATATTTTTAGCAATACACTTCACAAATATCGATTAGAAGTAACTCGTACAATCGAAAATTAATACTATAGTATGGAATGTATCCAGAGCATCTCCTATCCTCATCCTAAATTCCTATTCCTCCCCTCCTCACCTAAAATATATATTTTTTTTTTATGCAATAAAACTCCATCTCCAATCAATATTAATATAGGAGACTTTTTTGGCTTGACTGTTTTTAACATGTATATATTTATATTTTATGTATAAGCTGTTTGTCTCTTACCTTTACCAATAAATAAATAAATATATTACCACATAATTTAATTAATACGTTTCCAATTCCACGAGAAGTCATTTGTACATCACTTTTGTGTGAATTATTTACGATATTGGGTGAAATATTATATTATTTGATTCCGTTCGTAACCTTCGGCTTTTGTGCAAATGCTACAAGATTGTTTTCAATATTTTTAAGACTCTCTACATGAAGAAGGGGTTCCACAGTGGAGAAAATCGGTTTTAATGTTTGGAGTGCAACTATTAATAGTCTCAAAATGGAAATTTGACGAGCCACATTCTGACTCTCAGTGGAAAAAAACCTTTTCCCTGTTCCGAATGCTGCCAAATCGAGGAGTCATCTTGCGCCCATCTTTTACATTTAAGATTAGTATAGTGTTTCGTAATGCCATTGGTGGCTTTGTTATGCTTTCCAACTTGCCGGAGCTAGGATTTGCCCATTATGTTGATCTATATAATACATACTACCGATTTCCACTTGCAACCAGTTAAGCCATGTCTCTCGAATCTGTAGGAGTTATCTGTAGGAGTGTTAATCGCCTGCCATAACTGATGTTCTAAACCGTATGAAAGTACTTAGGTACCGTTTTGTTATGCCATAACACTATGACGTGTATTCATTGCTGCCGTGTATTATCACATCCACAACGTGGAGCCGTCTTCAAGTTCTATCGTGCCCTGTCATTACATAAGGTTATGATGAATCCGCCAGTGAAAAGTAAATATTGCCTTGTTACCACGTAAAATTCTGACTGGCGCGTAGCCCTTTCCTGTCTAAGATTATTTTCTCTGGCTACAGCGACAAAACCAGGTCCTATCCTCCAATCTCCTTCTTTTATCGCTCGATTTGTCAGTCCTGTCTTATAAATTCACTCATTCTTTCCAACCGGCAACATGCAAAAATACCATCCACTCATCTTTTTTTCATAAGCCTCAAATATCAGTCGTTCCTCAACCTCGCTATGAGAGATAATTTACATTTGTCAAGTTGCTCCCTGGTAGGAGCCCTGGCAATTGAGTGATACAATTTTAAAAAATACTGAACTTGGGGCCATGACGCTGTAATATTAAATGTTAGATAGCAGTTTTTATGTTTTTACGTCGGCAACATTATTCCCGCGCAATTTTTTTTTTGTTTTCATAATCTGTAGTCGTGGTGTTTTTGGATTTACCATCATGTAATATGTTTGTTCTACATTGATGTCCATTATTAAATGACAAAATTGTTTAAAAATTCTATAATTATTTTAATTGTTTGACCTGAGAAACCATTTTGCATTTCAATGCATTTTGAAAATAGGTATTTTGCATTTGAAATGCTTTTCTAAAAACCATTTTGCATTTTGCATTTTCAAATGGAAAAGTTTTGACCCATTTCCATTTTGCATTTCAAATGGTTTTGGGTACCCATTTTGCACATCTCTGAATGTAACCTAGTTAAGTTATAATTAAATTAGTAAGATAGAACCCGAGGTGTTCCAATTTGCAGACCCTCCAGTAACATATGTACAAATAATTTTGCAGGTACGTGAAGTAAATTTAGGAGAGTACTACGGAGCAGATGCCCTGTATTATCAGCACGACATCGCTATTGTCCAGTTAATGACAGCGTTCACATTCTCCGACACGATCCGCGCAGTCTGTCTGGGCCTGACAGACACGGACCTCTACACCAGGCAGACCAGCCCGGGCAGTGTGGGCAAGGTAATTATTATCTTACTGAATAGTGGTGGAAAGTCTTAGTATCACCCTGTACGGAGGACTTGACCTCAACTGATAAGATGACATCGTAGTTGTCGTGCTAATAATGAAGGCGTTCAGTTTCTCCTTCACGGTGTGCTCAGTCTGCCTAGACCTAGGGGCTAGCATTGACGATCCATAATGGTTTTATCGATAATGTTGGTAACTTGTTATCGTTTATGAGCTGACTGCCGATCGACAACGAACAAACGACAAAGTGTTCTTAATTTATTCAACATGAGCTCTTATTTGCACGTTTGCGTTTGCATTTGTGCTCGGGATAAAACCTTTATCGGTTGGTACACCAGGCAGACCAGCCCGGGTACTATGTACAGATTTAGGATCTTATGATATGTATTTTTCTTTCCCAGAACTTCCTCTCATTCCTTTCCTTAAAATAACCTCAATACAGCATTCCCAAAGATGACAACGTCCCTGAGGCAAATTATTCTTCTCAGGGCCTCCTGTGAGATGCAAAAAATGATTTAAAGACAAAATAATGTCATTTAACTCAATACAAATATGGCGGTGATGAATGATAGTGTTTATCCTGCAGATGGCGGGTTGGGGACTAACGGAATCGGGTACCCCATCAGACATACTCAACTTCCTGGGGGTCCCTGTGGTGGCGCGTGTGGAGTGCTACGAGAAGCTGCCGACCAACTTCAAGTCCTTCTTAACGTCAGATAAGTTGTGTGCCGGATATACCAATGGTAAGTTCACGAAAACCAACACTATCAATAATATTCCTTCCGGGAACAGCCATGCGCCCGTACGGGTACCTGCCGCAAACCACAACCATCAATAATAATTCCAGCTTCCTAGATGCACGCACAGATGGCAGTGCATATAGCTTGCGTGGAAGTCCGCAAGATGGAGCCAGTGACCAGTAGTCACCAAGGCCAGTGGTAAGGCTCTCAGAGAAACTTTCTGTTCCAGATTGAAATTAGCCAGCTACTAGTTAGGTCGACTATCGAGTAACCATTATAATACGCCGAGTATTAATAAATCCCTGATTAATCTAAAAGAACCATTTATTTATTAACTCCTTCCAAGACGAGTTTAAGACCTGTTTGTACGAACATAACACTGCCTAACCAACTATATTCGTTTCCTTCCAGGAACAGCCGTGTGCCCGGGAGACAGTGGTGGCGGGCTAGTATTCCCGGTACAGAACACAAGCACAAGCCCCCAGCGCTGGTACCTACGGGCCATACTCAGCAATGCGCCAACATCCAATAATGATAGTAATCCCTGTCTTGCTCACGTTTTCGCACTCTACACAAATATATACAGTCATCGAATATGGCTGTCTACAAAAATCGAAGACAATCTACCGCAAGGTAAATCTGATGTCCTTGATGTTGAAATAGAATATGAGAATTAGACCGCAACTTATAAACGTTTTTGGTATAAAGTTCTTTTTACCAAAAATGTCTTCTTTTGCTGTTTACTTTCGAACATACAAAAGAGACAAACATCTGACGCGTAACCTTTGAACATACTTAAGTGATAGACCCGACTCGTATCATTTTAATCACGATACATTCAAAAGGATCGTTGTACATACATTTGATTAAAGTTTTTCTTATCGGTGAGATGAAATTACCGTCACCATTATATTCCAATGAATGAGAAATGAGATCCCTGAGCCGTATGTGTGGCAAAGCCATGTATGATCGTGTCAGAAATGTGGAGATCCGCAAAGAATGCAAGGCTGATGTAAGCGTAATGAGTAATATCAAGAAAGGGACGCATAGATGATTTTGCATGCAGAGCCAATGAGCAAAGAAAGGAGTGTAAGGAGAATATATGATACAAATGTGAATAGTAGCAGAAGTCAGGGAAGACCGAGGAAGATATGGCACGACCAAGTGAATCAGATACTTGAGTCGGATCATGTCAAGAGTCAGAATTATAGAAGAGTATGTATGAATGTGAATGAGGCAAGAAGTGTGTGGCAAGACCGAGTTGTTTGGCGGTCCGTCCTCTCTGCCTACCCCTTCGGAGAAACGGCGTGATGGTTAGTAAGGTTAGTTAGTTAGCTTCCATTTCTCTTTCGGCATCATGGCCACTCACAGGAAGACTTTCCTGGCAGAGGATGGGACTCGCGACGCCTGTGTGCGGACCTAACAGGACACTCGGTAACACATCGGTTGTTCTGCTTACGGTTATTCGATGGTATATACAAAACTATGAGTGATTATTCAATTATTTATCTTCCCCTGAGTGACAGTTTTATGTTTGCTACAGGAAGCTGCAGACTTAGAGGGTCCGTCGTCGGTGTCTGCCGGAAGTTATAGACTGCCCGAGTGCACTCGAAGAGTCTGTCCGTGGAATTCTGCCACAGGTAAAATATTACCAGATAAGTTATTGAACTTTTAACATCAAGTTCCAACTACTCCCAACTGTGTAAATCCAGTGAGACACTGGCATTTCCAATAATTGGAGTATGTTGTAGAGTTAGGACACTTGTCAATTGTACTTAATTCATTCTTAAAAATTAATTTAACTTATAAAATCAATTCATTCATTAGTAGATTTGAAATCAGATTTTCAGCCAAAACCGAAACCGAATTTCGGCTATTGTTTTTGTTTCGGTCAAAACTGAACACTACCAGCCTTACTAATTAAAAAAAATAGTTCCCAACCATAGACATATGAATATTAGTAGACCTGCCCTAAGTGATTAAAAGCGTATTATTCACCACTCCCCATACCGGTTCCATTGGAGCCGGCTGGGCTCACGTATGGCCTCAAATGAATTTAGAAAAAACGTGACGTCATTATTCTTGTGCGATCTATGGTCGAGGCATCATCGGTTCATTTTACGAAATAACACGGCAAAATGGTGGCTTGTGCTATGAAAACTTGTAAAAATAGATGTGAAAAAGAGAATAAACCCAATTGTCGTATTACATTCCATATATAAGCATTATTTTACTTTATTTTAAGCATATTCACATCGTATAATATAGATCAGTTGTAGAAACATATACTATCACATCGAGATACGTCTGGACGCGAAACACAAAGCTGGTTGGTTGCTGGGAAGTAAATTATGAACATTTATAAAAGTGTCTTAACTAAATACGTAAACGAAATATTCAACTCTGAAAATAGAAGAAATTTATTTTGCCGAATTTGGACTTCGCAAATTTGTTCATAACGTGGCGAGTAATTTGCGCTCCCATGTAAAAATGTCTATTCATTCAAAAGCAGATTTTACTTTTAAGAACTAAATGGTGATATTATAATGCGAGATGCCTATTTACTGTCAGATTGAATAATTGACGAATCACAGTCAGCTTTCCTCCCTGCGTCCCGCAACTCTTGTTTTAACCCCTCGTCCTTAATTTCTCTTCTATTAATATTCATATGTCTGTGTTCCCAACCGTTAAATAGCGTTGAAATTGCACATTGACTAAAGACTGTACCAGCTCTGATTTGAATTCTCATTCAAAAAATTAACGAGATTGCAACGTCGCATTTTGACAGACTGACGCATGAGATTCCCGTTTTGAAAAAGCGAACCTACCACTGAGAGGTCTCTTGCATAGCTGGCAAGTCCTCTTTAAAATAGAGGGGCAGATGCGTCTGCCGTAAAAATAAACACAATCCTCACCAATTATTAAACTGGGTACCCCTGCTGAGTCATCAAACTCTGCTAACCACTTGGGGTGACTTATATCAGAAGTGTTGGTTGTAAAATGAAATGGTTCCTGGGGCGGCGGTACCAATATCCACCTACCAAATCGATTAAAAAATAATTAATATATTAACTAATTATTGTTTAAAATTTAAACTTCAATAATATTAGAGATATTACAAACTTGGATCTGTCAGCTTATTTTAAAATAATATGTTAGATATTCTGGAGGTATACACAACGCACGCGCCCGAGTAAAGTCGAATGTGACCCGGTACGAAACCGCAGCCGAAACCCGTTTATTGGCCGAAACCAGTTTATTGGGTGAAACTGATAATTAATATATTCAAGCAAAACATTGCACATTGGAAGCCGCGAATTTTCCAAGTTGGGGAACTTGTTTTTAAAACACGTCCAGGGTAATAATGACGTTCAACATTTAAATGCACTTCACACAGACTTCAAAACTAAGTTTGAGGACGTTTTGACTATGGAAATGGAACGTTGAAGAATCGGATATCATGTGACAAGAAGAACTGACTGGAATAAGCACTGACAAAGAACTTAAGGGGCAGTTCTGTAGGGCCAGCCACAGAAAGAAATTCCCGTTGCTTATCCTGCTTCATTTTCATTTGGTGTAATACCTCACAAGGGCCCCCCTATCTGCACAATGTAAAGACAGAGGAACTATACCGCCACCCGGTTGTTGGACAGGCAAGGGAAGGGACGTTAATAGTTTTAGGAAAGTTCAACATTCGGCAGGCAGGGGATCTACGGAAAAAAAAAAATTGACAAGTGGTCTACGGGGCAAAAAAGTTTGGGAACCTCTGATCTAAACTGTAGCCCCGAACACATTTCTATCATAAAATGCAAAGAATCATAAACCTCGAAACAATTGCTCTAAACAAAATATTGTCTGCAAACCCACTGGAGCATATTTGGCCACCCTTTGCTTCATTGTACTTACCCTGGCCAAAATGTAACCAATTTGAAGAGATATATTAAAACAACAGGAATTATTTCAAAAATTTTCCGCGTATTCGTAATTGCGATAATCAGAGAGCTAACCGTTTTACACAGCAAATAGTTTCTCCGCTTTTCAATAGATGTCTCGCCTATATATACACTTCCACCTTCTTTTTCCCATAAGCTTCAGCCTCACAACGTACCCGGATTGGGGATGCCATAGACTAACTGGCTCCAGACGGTTGCAAAAATACAATGCAGTAACAAAAACAATATTCCAAGGTATTATTTTTTGAATGATGAATTCAAAACCAAACGTACGAAAATCCAGCGATCAACGTATTTTATCGTCAATATCTTAGCGGTACAGTGGTTAAGCAAATTATTTAAATGTATGAACAATTATGATGAAAATAAATACTTGTTTTATGACATAATAATATTTTTGTTTAGCTCTGCTCGCCTTCTAGTGCAAAGATCTGCTGTGAGGAGCCATTGGAGACCTGCCCGCCTCTGCCGTCTTCGACTGTCAGCCAGCGGAAGACTGGCTCAAAGGCCAACGACTGTAAGTTTCATTTTATTTAGTTATTTTAAGAACAGTGAGTATCGAACATTATACACAATGTTTTTTAGGCATGAAATAACGTTAAACTGATAAACTGAATTTTTATTTATTTATTGGTAAAGGTAAGAGACAAACCGTTTAAACATAAAATATAAATATATACATGTTAAATACAGTCAAGCCAAAAAAAGTCTCCTATATTAAAGTTGATTGGAGATGGAGATTTATTGCATAAAAAAAATTATTTATATATATATATATATATATATATATATATTTTAGGTGAGGAGGGGAGGAATAGGAATTTAGGATGAGGATAGGAGATGCTCTGGATACATTCCATACTATTGTATTAATTTTCGATCGTAAGTGTTACTTCTAATCGATATTTGTGAAGTTTATTGCTAAAAATGTCTGTGTTTTGAAATTTAGTATTATATTGGGCACATATACGTGAAATTGGTGATTTTTTTCTAAAGTTAGTTCTACATGTAGGTAAATGAAACAAATGGGATTGCCGTGTTGATCTTGTTGGAATATGAATATTTATTAAATTGGTTAGCTCTGGTGAGTCGGGGCCATTGTTAAGAATTTTAAATAATAAGATTTGGTCAAAAATCAAACGTCGTGTGTGAAGGGAGTTGAAGTTGTTGTAATTAATAGAATCGGTGTAATTTGAGAAATGTAAGTTTTGTTTATAATTAATGTGTTTAAATTTTTTTTTTTGAATTCTTTCGATTCTTTCAATGTGAGCTTGGTAAAAAGGAGTCCAGATCGGTGTGCAGTGTTCTAGGTGGGGACGGATGAACGCTGTGTAAAGGGAATATAGAGTCTTAAGGTTGCGGAAAGGTTTCGTTAAACGTATTATAAATCCTAGCATTTGTTGGCTTTGTTGATGATTGATCAGTGTGTTGAATGAAGTTTAATTTCACATCCAGTATTACCCCAAGGTCTCTGATAGATTCTACTTCTTTGATATGTGTCCCGTTCAGAGATGTGCAAAATGGGTACCCAAAACCATTTCAAATCCAAAATGGAAATGGGTAAAAACTTATCCATTTGAAAATGCAAAATGCAAAATGGTTTTTAGAAAAGCATTTCAAATGTAAAATGCAAAATACCTATGTTAAAAATGCATTGAAAATGCAAAATGGTTTCTCAGGTCAAACAATTAAAATAATTATAGAATTTTAAAACAATTTTTTCATTTAAAAATGGACATTAATGTGGAACAAACATATTACATGATGGTAAATCCAAAAACACCCCGACTACAGATTATGAAACCACAAAAAATTTGCGCGGGACTAATGTTGCCAACGTAAAAACATAGAAACTGCTATCTAACATTTAGAATTATAGCATCATGGCCCAATGTTCAGTATTTTTTGTAATGGTATCACTCAATTGCCAGGGCTCCTACCAGGGAGCAACTTGACAAATGTAAATTATCTCTCATAGCGAGGTTGAGGACCGACTGATATTTGGGGCTTATGAAAAAAAGGTGAGTGGAGATAGTAGGAAGAATGTTCCAAAAAAGCATTTAAAATGGAAAATGCATTGAGAAAAGCATTTAAAATGCAAAATGCAAAATGGTTTTTAGAAAAGCATTTAAAATGCAAAATGGAAAATACCCATTTTGCATTTTGCAATTCCATTTGAAATGGATTAATTTGAATTAAAGCACATCTCTGGTCCCGTTTAATGTATAATCAAAGGAAATTTTATTTTTGTAACGTGTAAATGAAAATTTATTGCACTTCGAGGTATTTACTACAAGTTTATTTGATCCACAGTAGTCAAAAAGACGATTGAAATCCTTTTGAAGTTTAATGCAATCTTCGATTGATTTGATAACTAAGTAGATTTTTTTATCGTCTACATATGCTAGGTAATTGGCGTGTAAAAAACATTTGTAAATATCATAAATATACACATTAAATAATAATAACAATAAAGCATGTAACATAAAATAATATAGAAACTAGAACAATACTACAAATAAGACAAATCACTAAAACTACATTACTAAAGCTACCATAATTTGTAGAATTCAACAAAGTGCTGGTATAGATTACGCTTTTCTAAATAGTATAAAATAAAGTCGCTATCCGCGTCTGTATCTTGTTCTGTAATTTATTACTAATATTCTCCCTTGTACCACTGTATGCTTATAATCCGATCCATCATTCTATTGTAAAAGCCATTTTATGGAGTTTAAATAAATATTTGCTTTAAATGTTTGGGGATTTGGTGAGGAGGCACAGCATGATAGAGGTCGTGAAGGTCACAGTGTTTTATTGAGTCAGGTTGCCGTATGTGAGATGACTTCAGGACCGATGTTGAAGACTCCGGATGCAGGCGGTGATGCTGGTCAAGCGCGGGTCAGTGAGTCGACGCCGCTGCTGGTGACCGGATTGGTTGACTGTCAGGAACTGGTGAAGAGCGTGGGTCTTCCGGGTGCTCCAGTGCTGAAAAGAAAGCCGAAGGTGCGGTGGACCTGGTAGGCGGTTGTACGGGTTGTGCATAGACCGGGGAGGATGCCGCGTGGTCTAGGTGCACAGATGTAGCGCTGGTCAGATGTGCTGGTACCAGGGCGCTGTGATCCGGTGTAGCGCAGGCCAGTAACGATGGCCGGGGCCAAGGCGCTGTGATGAAATCCCGTTGGATGTTGTCGGATGAGTCGTGCAGAGCCGGGAATATTGTCCTACACGCGGGTTGTCACTCGTTGACGTGCTAATTGTTGGCTGACTGATGACTGACTGACTGACTGCTCGCTGCGTCGGGCCTATTTATATAGACCGGCCGATGGCATCAGTAGATACGCGAGATCGCTGGCAAAATGGAGACAACTCAGTCAGTCTGGGTGCTACTGGAATTTTCGTTGGCGCTGAAACTATTTCTAGGCAACAGGCTAGAACCTTCTAGCGAGTGTGCGTAATGTACTTCGCCAAACTAAAATATTATTGTCGTAGGTAGTTCCAGACGTCGGTAGCCCATAGACAGGTAGCTCGTATTGTTTACCTTTAGCGAGACAATATGAATGAATATACGATCGCTACAAATGTAAATTGTTAACCTCGATACAGGATTAGTCCTAGTGAGGTTGATTTTTATAAGAAAAAACATGATTTATGCGTAGTGAGATACAATAAACATATCTCGTGACAGTATAAAATAAAGTCTTTATCCGCATCTGTCAGTGCATTTAGTTCTTCTAAACTACGCAACGGATTTTGATAGGGTTTCCAATATCATTGAGAAAATTTCTTGCGGAAGGTTTTTGTATTTAAAACATGCATATTCCATTTATAAAAAGTAGCGAAAATCGATGTTTTGTAATCAAGTCGTGAAAAAATACCAAACCTTATTAGATACATCAAAATAATTATATTTTATACTTGATTACAAAACGTCGACTTTTCTACACTTTATTTAAATATAATACGCATGTATTATATACTTAAACCTTCAGGAAGAAATTTTCTAAATAGTAGTGAAAACCAGATTAAAATATGTTGCGTATTTTAGAAGAATTAAGCGCAAAAACAGAGAGATGAAGATAGCGACTTTATTTTATACTATTAAGAGATTTACACTGTTTTTTTTCTATTAAAAGTGCTTATTAATCGTTTCTCTAGTTTCTATATAGTTACCTCTATTCCTTTACATACATATAAATAATAATGTTTTCTCGTTGCTTGCAGACTGCGTGGACCTAGCAGAGGAATTGTACCCGTGCCAGCAGAATGGGTACAGCAGGAGTAGGGGGGACCTCTGCGGACCCAAGCCAGAGGAACGCCCATCATTGAGCTGGATGACCTCCCTTGCTAAAACTAATTCCTCGGATGTCCAACAATACGTGAGTTGAAACACCTGTACAAATGAAATATAATATTTTCGTCGAATGCCGATTTTTGTTTTATTATATTGTCAAGTTTGCATAAACATTTTGAGCAATCGTTTGCAATAATATGCAAAAATTACAGAACCTTTTTCAGATTATGGTAAATAATAACTCAACCTAACCCAACCCATAATAACCTAACCTAACCAAATCTATAATAACCTAACCTCATCTATAATAACCTAACCTAACCTTACCTTTAATAACCTAACCTAACCTGTAATAACCTAACCTGACCTAATTTATTTATAAAATATGCCTAAATACCTTTTTTTAATATTTCGAGTCCTACAAAAATAATAGCTAAGATTAAGTAAGATTAAGTATAGCTATTATTATTATTTGCAAAGAGTAAACGGTAAAAATTCTTAAAATTTTATTTTGTTTAATGATAAACTAATGATTATAAGACAAGGATTTATGCATAGCACAAAGGATAACAAATAATTATAAGCAATAATTAGTCGCCTGAAATATCAATACAAATTGAAAATATCTCCCCTAAAAAAAAAATGCCGCCAACGGGAATTGAACCCGTACCTTCTGATGTCCGGTCAGGTGCTCTGAACCACTGAGCTATGTCGGTTTATTTCCAACCCGCCAAATAATTCAATACGTTCTAGTACCTCAATCAACAATTACTGCTTATTAATTGACTGCTTACAATGATCTACTAACTATATATGGGGATAATATACAGTACCATTGCATGGCTTGCGCTTAGGTTCTATCAGTCTGCCTACAGCTGATGATGTTGCTGATCTAAGAGTTGACTGCCTCAGACCAGTGTTTTCCGGGACGCATAGTTCAGAGATGTAGGGTGGGGCCATTTCATTGATGGATTTAAACACCATCCAGCACAGTTTGTACTGGATTCTTTCAGGGCACTTGAGCCACTGAAGGTTAGGAAAGTGTTCTGAAATGTGCGAATATTTAGAAACCCCGGTTATGCATTAAACACTGATTGAAGTTTGTCAATTTGATATTTTGTAAGGCTGGCATAAATTTCATTGCAGAAATCGAGACGTGAGACTACGTAAGAGTTCATAGTTAGTATTGTTGCTTCTGTAGGAAGGTTATACAGGGTTTTCCAATAAGAGGTGTTATTTTGAATAGCCCGCTAATTCGGTAGATGTTACTTTTGAAGCTGTCAATTTTTGACATTTGACAATTAAAAACTACGCCTTTAATAAAAATTTAACAATATACGCTTCAACAACACATTGAAATTATTAAAATTCACTTGAGTGAATCAAATGCAAATCATCTTGAGTGATGAGGCCCATTTCCACCTCGGTGACTTCATCAACAAGCAAAATTGTCGCATCTGGGGCTCGGAAAACCCAAGAGTTTTTGTTGTAAATCCTCTTTATCCTCAACGTGTGACTGTTTGGTGCGGTTTATGGTCCGGCGGAGTCAATGGACCTTAATTTTTCTAAAATGAGGCTGAAGCAACAGTTACGGTGAATGGATTGCGCTATCGAGAGATGATTAATGATTTTTATGGCCGGAATTAGATGGTATTGATCTGGACAACGTTTACTTTCAACAAGACGGCGCTAAGTGCCACACAAGCAACGAAAGCATTTATCTTTTACGATTGAATATCAGAATAACACCTCTTATTGGAAAATCTTGTATTAAATATAAATATAATATTTAAATATTGCATTTTCCAGGGGTTGGTGTTTAGCTATGGAAAACCAGTCTTCCTATTGAGTGAGCGCTGGCTCCTTACCATGGCATCAGAGTGGGACAATCTGTTGGAGTAAGTTTCAGAAGTAACTTGCAGCGTGCTTGTGCAGACTGATTTTTATCAGAAACTTAACTTATATTCCTCTGGCTAGTACTGCACAGCTAATAGTATTTGCGTTTTATAAAAATAATAAAAATAGTTTTTCTCGTTGGATAATAATTTCTATACACCAAGAAGAATGAGGTATGATTTGAGATTTTCACGGCCAAAAGTACGCCGTATTATGTTAATTCACAAAAATCTCTTAAATATTAATAGAGACAATGGAGCTAAGCTCAGTAGTTCTTGGTATCCGGTAATTGACGGCTACAGCAGAACTAAACGCAGCTCTTAGAGGGGTGGAGCTGGCAAGACGGTATCAAATCTGAAGACATTTCACCACAACGTTAGATTACACATCTGCCCTGATGATGGACACTGCAATGCTGTCTGAAACGTTGGCTAAAGAAGGAGGTAGCGCAACACGGCATAATACCCCAAAAACAAATCACTACAAGAAGAATGACATTAAAAAAGTTATTATAGACTAGCGACCCGCCCCGGCTTCGCACGGGTGCAATGCACTAATGTGGCATCATTAGTCCGAGCGACACATGTCCGATCCATTTTTAGCGCTTTGACATTGACAGTTTATAGTTCCAAAATAATATTCACAAAATAACAACACTAAAATAATAATAACTCGTGTTTCATCTTTGAAAACAAAATAATGTTGTCAATAAACAACCCAACACGGAGAACTCTAATATACTTCTTATCGCGACAAAGAAAATTACTCGCCGCGGCGGATTTTGTGCGTGCCATAAATATTTTTGTTGCAAGTGATTTTTCAAATTGCGATATCTTCTAAGATATGGATTTAAATGATATGTTGTGACGGGCAATTTTAAAATACATTTAATACTCAACATATCTATTAACCTTTCCCTTACTGTGCTAAAAAAATCCACGCGTTCCGGGGCTGTGTAGTCAATATACAACTTAAAGTAAGCGATTTAATATCGGCAAAATATGAATATTCATAGCTAATCGCTTATGTTTATTATATTTTATATCAAAAGTGATAATAATTGTAATTTAATTGCTGAAAACATGAAAAAACCATCGGCAGATGCTAAAAAAACGTGCGAGGGGTCCACGTCTAACGACGGTCCGCGACCGACTGGCGGCTGGCAGCTGGCACACACACAGTTATGCGGTCGTAGGTATGGATGGTCTAAAGCTGCTGCCACACGCAAAGCTCACATCAAAAGTTAATGTACAGCGCATCATCTTTTCTACCGACACACGACGCTATCAAATATTTCTTCCTATGGTAGGAGAGGGGGTCAGTTGAATTCGAGAGCGGCCGAGGAACATAATTTCATCTGTCAAAGTGACTTTACTTACTGACAGCTTGAGCACGTTTTCGAAATGGATGATACTTGTCGCCTATTGCTAGATCTGTTGGACAGCTCATCCTCAGATGATGATGCCGCCTACTATATAATTATAAATGCTATTTATAAACTTTTTAGATTTTAAACAATCTGCGTAAATATCGCATTTTCACATAACCTGACATAACCTCTCCGTCGAATCAGGAACTTCGCAGTTCGCACGCCGATCGACGAAAGCGACATATAATAAATTATTGTAAAATAAGCTCACGTCGATTTCCAAAAATGTCGAAGGCAAAGGCGGCAAGGACCAACACCAGGACAGGGAACGAGAAGAGAGCACGAGAGCTGACGAGAGCAAACCAGATTACCCAGGAAAACAATTGAAAACAATCAACAAACGAACAAACTAGAAGCTTCTCTATGTAGGTATCAGGCCGTCCAACTTTATCAAAAAACCGAATGATATTACCATATAAACATACTGAGTTAAAAATATGATTAATTTTGAAAGGGCGAAAATTTGTTTACTTCAAATTCAAATATTGATTATATTTATATTTTAAATATATGTTAAGTATGTTTGCCAAATAAAGTTTTTTTTTTAATGTTTCTAAATTTACTAGCACACATGACGATATGAGCTAACATAATAAATAATAAATGCATTATTAGGCTGCTTATGTCATGGCTGTCAAAGGGAACACGGAACTTAGTTGGTAGCTCCGTAATTAAAATGACCCCCTCTCCTTTTTACGGCGGAGAGGGGGACGCATAACTTTTCAAATATCGCGTCGGGAGCGGTTACGTAAAATAAATTCGGTTAGCGAAGTTCAGAACCACACTTATAGCGCGTTATCTTTTTACGTGTGTCGGGTCTGTATGGGATTGTATGGCGAGCGCTATTGTGCTTTATATTATCTGTTGATGTGAGCTTTGCGTGTGGCAGCAGCTTTAATCAAAGTACAACTGTAGACGTGTGGATTTCTCATGTTCCCGCATAGCTAACTAAAGCGGGACATCAATAGCTTGTCATTTCCTCGCACACTCTTCGCGTAGCAGTGTCACGCGGTTGATTGTATTGGTGTATTTGTTTCCGATTTTTAACAAAAATCTCTGATTTTTAATTGAATTTGAAAACAATGAAAAATATTATTTTTTAATTCAGTGCATAAATGTACAATGGAGGAATACCTAAAATCTGAACCCTGAATTTATTATATTTATAAAGTTATTAAAGTTATTAGAAGCAATGTGTAGTAAATACACACCACAGATAAGGAAAGCTTAAATACATATTAAATTGGATAAGAATTCATTTTTTATTGGTCAAAATAGAATATAAAAATGATTACTGTGGTTTATCCTTAGGAGATAGATATATATCATTCTTGACTTTTCTGTAGGCTTTAAAGACATATAATTGTTTATGCATTATTTTGTTGTATCTTCCGAGGTTTAGCCAGCGCTACCAATGTAAGAGCCCGAAAATATATTTTTTTGATTTGATTACAAAACGTCGAATTTTCTATACTTTCTATAAATAAAATACGCATGTATTATATACATAAACCTTCCGGAAGAATTTTTCTAAACGATAGTGAAAATTGTATTAAAATATTTTGCGTAGTTTAGGAGAACTAAGTGCACAAACAGACAGACACGAAAGGCGAATTTATTTTATACTATTTAGAGAGGTCATTAGTAAGTATCATACAGGCTGTATCAGAACGAACCCGTCAGACTTGTTTCAAGTCAGCCTGAGATTTTTATCAAATAAATTTGATTTTTTTCTCTTATCGCCCCTGACAAGATCCTCTGCCAAATCTTTTGTGAACGGTGAAACCATTAGCTGTGTAAAACTGATAGCTCTGTGAATGTTGAAGTTACGAAGTAACGGGAACTTTAGAAATAATTGGTAATTATTTTATAACACATTCAGGGTGTATCGGCACGTACCCGACAAACTTTAATCAGCTATTCCTTAGCACATTTGGAGTAAAAAATGTTATGGGCACTTTGCTGTCCGGTAACATTTTTTTTCAATTAAAAACAAAAACTTACAAAAAAATCCACACTCCGTCACTGTCATTGGCATTGTTTCTCGTGTTCAACAGCTGTTATTAGCAAGTGTATCAAAAAGCGTCTTCGCTCTTTCATACACACTAAATAATAATAGTTAAAAATGAGACGAATGGTGCCATGCCATTTCGTTGTAATTGTAAAAGCGCGCCAATGTAGGTACGTACGTATATTATTCAACGAAACTCGAATAAAATATTGCCAGAGGTTTTCAAACTGTGACAAAGGATAAAACAGTGGTGACATATGGTGAAAATATGAATGATAATTTTTTTATTAAAAAAAATGGTACCGGACAGAAAAGTGCCCATAACATTTTTTACTCCAAATGTGCTAAGGAATAGTTGGTTAAAGTTTGTCGGGTACGTGCCGATACACCCTGTATATCTCTTCAAATTGGCCACAATTCGGCCAGCGTAAGCTCGCGGATGTTTGTAAATTTGCCCAAAAGCTATAATTGTGAGTATTATTTTATACATTGTAAAATAATACTCTTCAGTTATTTTGGACACAGATTACCGAATAAATACAAAAAATAGCTAAATTACAATTGTGTGTTTGACAGATCTGTTAATTTTAGTTCATTCAGTAAGTAATTGTGAAATATACAGATTTTTCAGTTAGAAGTTTATGTTTGTAAGTATTATAAATCTCAGATAATATTGTTTCATATTTTTGGACGGCCCAATTTAAAATCGACGACGGCCCAATTTAACGCAAAGAACCACGCGAATTACAATTTTTTTATCAGGTTCACTTTTTATTAAAAACACAACAATATTTTTGTCAGGTACACTTTTTATTAAAAACACAACAATATTTTTGTCAGGTACACTTTTTATTGAAAACACAGCAATATTTTTGTGGAGGGCAAATTAGTTTGTTTTTGTATAAACCCTGGAAAACAGGGACACGCTTAAATAAACACATTTTATTTTTAAAATATTTTGTAGTTCAGTAGTTAACTTATGATGAGAAGTAAGTATTTCAGTTTGCAGAAATGGAAAAAAAAACTTTTTAAAATTAAATTCGATTGTTATCGTTTTTATTAATTTAAAAATTTTACGGTAATTTTTTTTCTTCCCTTATTTAAATCAAAATGTTAAGCCATGACTCTAAAATAGGTTCTTCAGTTGTCAGTTTGGGTTTTGACTAAATATAAATATATAAATAAAAAAACTACCCTAAAAAACAATTCAAAATTATTATTGTAAAAACATGCATTATTTTCGGACTGTGTAATACTAAGTTCTCATTGTTATCTAAATGATACACAGAAGTTTTTTATTAAAAGTTAATATTTTGACTTTGTCTCTATTTTCTGTACATTTACCCAAAAGTTTAATAATTCTGTTGATTAAACGCTGATTGGTTGCAGGGAGGATGGGGAGAATTTAAGCCCTCATCCGGAGGTGGTATTCTCCGTAAGAAGGAGTGTACGCCACCCGCAGTACCTCCCCGGTAACGACACTATAGGAACTAATGATATAATTCTATTGGAAATGGACATGCCGTAAGTATCAAATATTAATAATTTTAAATAAATATTTTTTATAATTAATTAACCAACCATTACGCCGTTTCAACAAATCGGTCACAATACACACTTCTTGCCTCATTCACATTCATACATCGTCTCATACATAATTCTTCTATTATGCCACATCTTCTACTAGCATTCACATCTGCGTAAAATATACTCCTTTCTTTGTTCATTCGCTCTACAGGCCCAAACCATCTAAGAGTCCTTTTATCTTACTTATTACGCTTACATCAGCCTTACATGATCATACATAGTTCTACCACACATATGCCTCAGGGACTTTGTTTCTACAGCGTTTAGTCTACTTTCATCCTTCCTCTGCCAG
Organism: Hesperophylax consimilis; assembly: GCF_061612785.1. Classification (NCBI taxonomy): domain Eukaryota; kingdom Metazoa; phylum Arthropoda; class Insecta; order Trichoptera; family Limnephilidae; genus Hesperophylax; species Hesperophylax consimilis. The sequence continues at coordinate 29,762,313 of NC_142852.1, read as the reverse complement.
TTCCATGCCTCACAACCATACATCAGGGTAAGTACTAGCACTCCATTGTGAACTACTAGGTACATATTAATATAGGTGACCTCTGTGATAGAGCTAATGGATTCGAATCTCGATGTTAGCATATTTTTACTTGACAGATCTGAATAGTCTCCATCTTCCTCTTTTCCTACTCCTTCCCCTCTTATATAAACTTTGGAGATTCTGTGGATAGGAATCTAGGGATCAGTGTTTCCAGGAATGACGGACGAACGATTTCTATCCCTCCCACCGCGGTGCAAGGTGAATGATCAAAAGAGACCAATTGGAGAGGTTAAAGGATCTCCCCAAACCAGCCTCTCCCGATCTGGCACGCCACGCAGCTGGTGGGCAGACGCATCCTGAACACACCTAACTTAATGAACCCGGGCACCCCTGCTAAATAAACAAAAGTAGCGAACCACTTGGGAGACCTAAGGCAGATGTGAGGTACTTAAGCTTGCCTCTGAAATTGAATATGAAAACATCCGAACTGCTTATGCCATGAATCCACCTAGATTTCACCGATCATCTCATATTTAGATACTCGCTTATACCTAGATTGCATGCAGTTGGCAATGTTTTCTCAGAAGTAGTGGATGTATCCAACTGCACGGAATATAGTTGTAAGAAGGCTATAATAACATACCTCAATCACAATAATCAATGTCAGGAATGTAACATATGTATTATTTTATTCAAAAAATTATTATTTCTTATCCATAAGTATCATTGAATCGCTGACAGTCCTGAATTGTTAATGCCAAATTGCGATGCCTACACAGCTACTCCAAGTACAATTAATTTTGTGGGTATCAATAAACTCACTGCAGACTATTATCATAGACACCTCATACTTCAACTTGTGACAGGTCTTACACAAGCCTAGTATAAATTAGTTCAACTATTGTTACACTGGTGTATATTTCTTTTGAATTATGCATTGTCTTACTCCTTATATTTATTAATAACTGCATCACTTGCAATAGTGTTTTTATGTACACATTAATTGTTCTTTAATTTATTGCTATTATTATCATGTGTACCACTGTACGCTTGTAATTCGATGGCTATTTTATGGCGTTTGAATAAATCTATATATATGTATAAATTTGTAGGTTCTATAATGTTGGCATACTATGGCAAGTGATTGCTTTTGCAAAGTTGTCAAATATGTCAAAAATCGCTCTTGTGGAACCACCTAAATGAAATTGTATAATTAATGATCAAGTAACTCTGAGCTGATGTTTCAGGGTCCCCTTCAGTAGAAGTCATCGGCCGGTTTGTCTCCACACTCCTAAGGACTCTGTGGCAGGACTCAACCTGACTAGATGGGTCGGATGGGATAAGGTAAGCTTACCATCTGTAGTCACACATTGCATGCGAATCAATTGCATGTGGACCTTAACCTTTCAAATTTATTTATTGTTTAGTGTTATATCTCAATTCAATTCAATTTTGTTTATTCATTTCAAAAACATTACAAAATTGTTAATTTCGATGCGTTTTTAAAATATTTTTATAATAAAAATTCTTAGATTAATATTAACAGTTTGTAAATCAACTATACCAGTACAAAGCACTCTTTTCAGGGTGAAATGCCTAAAACCAAAAAAAAAAAAAAAACTATACCATTGATAATAGAGCTTGCCTTTTAAAGGAAGCTTATTGATGCAAAAATGTCGATATCCGAATTGATTCTGTTCAACAGTAAGATTGCTCTCCCCACAGGCATGACCATTGGCAAGTTAGTTCTGGAGGCCGGGAGATAAAATAGTCTATGTTGTCGGTGACGTAGATAACCATCGGGAACATAGAAATGAATGCTCTCCATGATGACCGAGTTTTCAAACCATCCACGAATCAGTCTAAAGAAATGTGTAGCAATGCGCACATCTCTCCTGACCCGTAGATAGTTCATTCCGAGCATACCCAAAAGAAAGTCAGTGGGATAGAGCCACGGGTAGTAGCCATACTCCCTCATGTAGAGAAATCTCAAGAATTCCTTCTGAACTCTCTCCAACATGAGAGAATACTTTACCTGGTGTGGACTCCAAATCACCGAGCTACTTTCAAGTATACTCCTTACTAAGGAATTAAATTAAACTATAAGCACCCGGTTATCTCTAAAATTCCTTGCAGTGCGTAGAACAAAGCCCAGAATTCTAAATTAAGTGCTACATGTCGCCTCAATATGAGCATGAAATGTCAGCCTCAAATGTCAGGCTGCTAATAATAATTGCTGCTTTAATCTCTGCCTTTACTTGCAGATTTAGTGTGTTGGGAACTCTTGACAAAGTAAAAGGTTCTTTTATTTAATTTTTTTTTCTTATATTTATTTATTTATTGAATATACAAACACATTACAATAATTTACAAATGTAGATATTTCGAGGCTGATTGCGAAAAAAATATAAATTTTTAACGAAAACTGCCCAACTCAATTGAGAAATTATTTCTCGTGTTTGAGTTGGGGAGTGTTGGGAGTTATTATGGTTTATAGGTTGTAAAATTTCACTAGTTGATGTAGCTAAAAAAAGCTTCTTTACAATAATTGCGTGTATTTACGTTACAATAAATAAGTCTGAATTTAGCTACACTGTTCATTACCTGAGGGTTGGTAATTCTCTGTTTCTAGAAGCTTGAAGTCTGACAATGATACCCCACAGGCAATTGCTACACTCTAGCGACATCTGTCGGACTCTGGAGTAAGCTTTCTGACTGGTGCCATCTATTGCTTGAATACCCAACTTTTTACCATACATCACAGACAAATAAATAAAGAACATTTACGGACTATTAACATGAAAAAGTCTGTAGTCAAATAAGAAATTTTCACATAATGCACAGTTTGAGTATCATTATACACTATGTATTAACAAAAAACATAAACAGCAAAACGTGAACAGAGACAAAAAAAGAGATATCAAAAACAAAACATACAGATCAATAAAAAAAAAACAGAAAACTGAGTAAATAAAATAAAAAAACAAACCTTCACAATCTATTGCTTATTTGCTTTTAAAAATAAGCGAGACTATTTGCATACATGTGAGGGCACATGTAAACTTTTCTAAAATATTATTATTTAATACACAAATCAAAATGATAATAGTAATATTTTGAATTTTTATAATTATTTTTAACTAGCTCTACCCCGCCAAGCATTGCTGTGGCTCAGTCTATCTGAGCAGACAGAGAAATAATAGAGCATGTTTCTTTTACGTCCAACAGATGGCGCTGTTTTTTGAAAAAAATGCATTTTTACGTGTAACAACTATATAATATAAGTATATAACAACACACGCGTATTCGAATGCAACGTTGTGTCAACATTTCAAAGCAATCCGTGAAGAACTTTCGTAGATTTAAGATTTTGAAACGAACATTTACATTTAAATTTATAAGATAATATAGATATATGCAGATTTTGTTCATAATCTTCCAAAAAACTTCAAATTAAATGTCCATCTCCCCTTCCCATTCATGGGAGTGATGCAGCTATGTCCCTGCTATATTTATGTGATGTGTCCACAGACATAGGAATTAATAGACGAGAAGATAAAGGCGAGGGGTAAAATCAACTGTTGAAGAACGAAGGGAGTGAAGATGACTGTGATTCGTCAATAAATCAATCTGACAGTAAATAGGCATCTCGCATTATAATATCACCATTTACTTCTTAAAAGTAAAATCTGCTTTGAATGAATAGACATTTTTACATGGGAGCGCAAATTACTCGCCACGTTATGAACAAATTTGCGAAGTCCAAATTCGGCAAAGTAAGGCAGCTTCTATATTCAGAATCGTAGTTAGTTTCAGAGTATTTAGTTAAGACACTTTTATAAATGTTCATAATTTACTTCCCAGCAACCAACCAGCTTTGTGTTTCGCGTCCAGACGTTTCTCGATGTGATAGTAACAACTGATTCATATTATACGATGTGAATATGCTTAAAATAAAATAAAATAATGCTTATATATGGAATGTAATACGACAATTGGGTTTATTCTCTTTTTTCGCATCTATTTTTACCAGTTTTCATAGTACAAGTAAACATTTTGCCGTGTTATTTCGTAAAATAAACCGATGATGCCTTGACCATAGTTCGCACAAGAATGATGACGTCACGTTTTCAAATATCACTTGAGGCCGTACGCGAGCCCAGCCGGCTCAATGGAACCGGTATGGGGAGTGGGGATAATACGCTTTTAATCACTTAGGGCAGGTCTACTAATATTCATATGTCTATGGATGTGTCGGATGTTAGATGTCAGAATAAATAATAATAATAAAATAGTTATTGTTATAATCCCACAGGCTCTGAACAGATTGGACCCTTGCAGACGGAAATAATTGATTTATTGTTATTGTTCCCATGTTAATATAGACGCAGTACCCAGCAACCCTCTTGTCTCAATAGGAGTGCCGCAGACTGTTCCCTCCTGGAAGCAGAGGCGTACCTGACGGACTTACGGATGGACACATGTGCATCACCACCAACAGGGTGTGGTGTGTAAGTATAAATGGCGCAATTATTAGCGTTCTAATAACGTAGATAATTCTAATTTTTCTTGTTGTATTGGTTCATCCAGTGGCGTTTGTGTTCCTTAGTAGATGGTTATCTGGTGGCTAGTTTGTGTATTGATGCAGTCCCATAGCTGTGACAAGGGGTATACTTCCATTACCTCGCGGGCAGCTCTTGTACCGTGCTCACTACTGGTGACTCCGAACTTTTCACCGTACAAAGGCATTACAACCACTCTTGCGATGTTTGGCATATTTTGCCATGTTTGCAAGAAGTCATAAAGTGCCTAATTTTGTTATGTAGCCGTTTGAGACTAACCTGCCATAGGTCACAACGAGTGATTCGTTAACGTTTCGTGATTTAGCAGGGGTGCCCGGGTTGGATGTGTTGCACCAGCTGCATGGCGTGCCAGATCGGGAGGGGATGGTTTGGGGTGACCCATTAACCTCCAATTGGTATCTCTTGACCCATCGCCTTATACCACAGAGGGAGGAATAGATCTCCCGTCCGTCACTTATGGACAAACTGATTCCTAGATTCCTATCCACAGCATCCCCAAAGATGATGTAATTCCTGAAAGAATTTGTTTCCGCATTGACTGACTCTAATGTACGCATTGCAGGGCCTCTCTTGGGATCACATCACAGCCAACAATGGGGACAGGGTGGCTTGCACCCGGCTGCTGGTGGGACTCTATTTGGATTATAAGCAAGTCGGTGACATCTGCCAGCAACTGTTCCTCCGCGTGTCCCATCATATCCCCTGGGTTGAGAGTGTGGTGTGGCCATAACCTCGCTATGCCCTTAATATTAACCCTACCAATAGTCTGAATTATTGTCTAATCAGTTCCAATTTTGAAAATGACACTTGAATTTAAAGCAAATTAGAGTTTATTGAATCGGATATAATCGGTCTGTGCAACCAGAATAAGTGGGTATATTTCAAAACATACAATTGTACCCTTTCAATAAGTTTTTTAGCTCTAAATATTATAAAACAAAGTAACTATCCGCGTCCGTCTGTTTGTGCGCTTAGTTCTTCTGAACTATGCAACGGAGTTTGATAGGATTTTACTGTTATTTAGAAAATTTTTACCGAAAGGTTTTTATATTTCTTTAATAAAGTATCTAGGAATCGTAATTGACCATAACCTTAGATGGATACCTCACATCAAACAAATCACAAATAAATTTCTCAAAACAATACACATTTTCCTAAACATAAGAAACATATATAAAATAAAACTATTGAAAACAATATATTTTGCCCTTTTCCAATCAGTAATAGAATTGCTTGGGGAGGAGCAACAAACTCGGCTATCAATTACATAGAAACCGCACAGAAAACGATCTTAAAGGTAATACTAAAAAAAACATAGACTGACTGATACAGACCAAATATTCAACAGCTGTGACGTACTAGATATACGCCAATTATACGTTAAAACACTACTAAACTACATTTGTGACAAAAAAAAAATTTCAACATACACAAAATAACATTAACAGACCAGTTATACAAGCGTACAAGAAAACGTAAAAACTCCGACAGTAAATTCAAGCTTTGGACAAAGACACTACCAATACCATGCTATAAAAGCTTTCAACAGTGTTAAACTTGAAATTAAAATTGAGCAAAATAAAAATAAATTCACACACAAAATGGATTAAAGAACTTAAAAGACAATATAACCAAAATGTCATAGCATAAAATAAAAAATAAAACCTACACGTAACACACAAAACCAATATAAACACACGTCACTCACAAACACACAAGATTATATTTTAAATGTATTATTTTCTCGTTAAATGTATTATGTAGATTATATTTTCATATTATAAAATGAAGGCCTCAGCACGGGCAAGCCACCCAGTGAGGCCAACATTACTGGAAAACTTTGAAATGTAAAAAATATTGTACCAAATAATAAATAAATATATAATACATGGATATTATATTTATTGAAAGTAGAGAAATGTCGAACAACGCCGGGTAAACGTTAGCTAGTTTTTGTATATTATGAACATATTATGTGTCCTGAGTGGGTTTTTATAACTGGATTTTTCAATGTTCATCCATAAATAGAAAAAGTACAAAAGAGATTCATGCGTTACCTATATATGAGGGAATATATGTACTACCCTTTCCTGTATCCATCCTTATTCTTAGCAGGAATGCTCGATCTTAATACATTAGAAGCCCGCCGAAAAATATTTTTAGGAAAACATTTTTTTAAGATAATCTCTGGAACTATACATAATCCACCTATTTTGAAAGAGATTAACTTATATGTTCCAAACAAGTATACTCGTGGAAGGTCCCATACCCTTTTTTATACTCCAAAAGCGAGGACTTCTGCCTATCAGAACGCCCCAGTCAACAGAGCGACTGAACTGCTCAACGAGTCTGCATTGACCATCGACATTTTTAACGTAACCTACAGGCAGTTTAACAATTATCTTTTGACGTATGTCACAAAGTAGTGAAACTGACCTTTTTATGTGTTTTGCTATACTTTTTGTCTAATTTGTAATCTTCTCCATGATGTATTGGTGAATAACCGTTTTACGGAGAACATGAAAAAAATAAATAAATAAATAAGTAATAATATTTTGCCAGCCTAGAGTTGGTTTGAACCAAATCAAATACATACATAGTTTCGTCGGCCCAGAGTTGGTTTGAACCAAGACAAATACGTACATAGTGTCGTCGGCCTAGAGTTGGTATGAAGCAAGTAACATACATACATAGTTTCGTCGGCCTAGAGTTGGTTTGAACCAAGACAAATACGTACATAGTTTCGTCAGCCTAGAGTTGGTATGAAGCAAGTAACATACATACATAGTTTCGTCGGCCTAAAGTTGGTTTGAACCAAGACAAATACGTACATAGTTTCGTCAGCCTAGATTTGGTATGAAGCAAGTAACATACATACATAGTTTCGTCGGCCTAGAGTTGGTTTGAACTAAGACAAATACATACATAGTTTCGTCGGCCTAGAGTTACTGCATTCTCACCAAATCGGGTCACTTAAGTTGGGACGAGGGTGATAAATTTAGTTACAAAGAGATAGGTGTAAATTATTTATGCAATAGGGTTTTAATTCGGTTTGGCCAAGTTTTAACATATACTCTTAATTATACTAAGATCTACTTATTTCTAAATCTCAACTAGTTGTCATTTAGTTCGGGTTGCTTCTACATTGTTCACATCGTCATTGTCAATTTAACACATGCTATTAATAATAAATAAAAAATAATAATTATATTTGAATGATTTATACAGCGCCGTTTTTGTGCAAAACTACTTCAAGGGCAATATTGTTCACCGTGTTGTCATTGAGTTCTCTGCGTGGCCTTAGTAAGGCCGAAGTTCAGTTCAGCAGCTCAGGGCCTCCTAGCCGAGACTCCAGCAAAGTCTCCCACCAGCGCCATCGCCTTTGTACTTTGCACTTTGGCCATTGGCCGTGTCAGGTCACCGCACTTCTTCGGCTCATGCCCAGCTTTACGTCGCCGAACGGAGAAACATATCTCGAACTCAACTGAAAATTCTTCATCCACCACCCAGCATCATGCCGCCGGGCAGGAAACGCGTACTTAACTAACTAACTAACTAACCATCACGCCGTTTCCCCGCAGGGGTAGGCAGAGAGGACGGACCGCCAAACAACTCGGTCTTGGCACACACTTCTTGCCTCATTCACATTCATACATCGTCTCATCGAACGCGTACTTGGTTTAAAAATTACTTTGAAGCGATTGATTTGTTACAATATCTGTAATCTGAAATGTTGGTATTGAAGTGTAAAGAATTTGTCGTAGTTGCTTTGGTAAGAACATCATATAAAAGTTATCAAAATTTACCAGTCATACCAATACTATTTGGTTTGACGACCCGTTTTCCCATTCACAAGTTTTTAATCATTTGTGACTATAACATGTCCAAAATTGAATGGAATAATCTACAAATGTCAACTAACAGAGACCGACGTTCACTCGCCTTACTTAACTTCATATCCTTTGCTCAATTTAACCAGTTACCTAACAAATATGGATTCATTTTGGACCTCGTTTTCTGTAACACCCTAGCTTATATATCGCTTGGCGATTAAACATTTAGTCCAAAAACTAGAATTTCTAATAATGCACCTTCTTGAACAATAAAATTGTTTCAGCAGAATACGCAGATTTTAACGAGCGAAAGAAATCGACGGGTCAATCGTGAGCAGCGGATGTTAATGCAGCGTTAAAATCGTTTTTTTTTTTAATAATTGAACTTATCTAGGAGTAAAACTATTTAAATTAAAAATTTAAAAAATAAGTTATTTCTTCAAAACCATAAGAATGACCGCAGTAAAAAAAGACTTTAAAAAAATCTACATAGCTCTTTGCCAATCGCTCTTAAAATACGGAATTTTCAGATGGGGCAGTGCAAATGACAATATCTTAAAGACAACTTATTAAAAAGAAAAAGCCACTATAAAAATTATTCTGGAAGTTCCTGTGAGAACTATCATTAGCTTCACATTCAATGTTACTAAATTGTATAAAATAATAACACTCTCATTCAATAGAAGGAAATCATAATGTAAATACACGAGATAAAAGATTAACAGTTGCACTCAGAACATGAAAAAGGTTTTTTACCGCTTTGTTTTAGCATGTGTCTCATCAGGTGCCACATTCATTTTCGCATTTTTCTTTCCACATTTTCAACATGAATAATTGCACTCTGAACATAAAAAAAGGTTTTTCTCCAGAGTGAGTCAGCATGTGTCTCGTCAGGTGCCACATTCAATAACATGAATAGTTGTACTCGGAACACGAAAAAGGTTTTTCTCTTGTGAGTCAGCATGTGGCTGGTGAGACGGTCCTTTGGAGAAAACAAATTTTTGAAAAAAGAACACGAAAAAGGTTTTTGTCCACTATGAATCAGCTTGTGTTTCTTGAAATATTATTTTTGGGAAAATGAATAGTTCCACTCGGAAAATTAAAAAAGGTTTCTATCCTGTGTGATTCAGCATGTGGCTCGTCAGACTGTCCTTCCGAGAAAATGATTTGTTGCACAAAGAACATGTAAAGGGTTTTTCTCCACTATGAGTGCGCATATGTGTAGTCAGGTTTCCTTTTTCAGAACATGAATAGTTGAACTCGGAACATGAAAAAGGTTTTTCTCCACTATGAACGCGCATATGTGTAGTCAGGTTTCCTTTTTCAGAACATGAATAGTTGCACTCAGAACATGAAAAAGGTTTTTTTCCACTATGAGTGCACATATATGTTTAGTCAGGTTTCCATTTAGAGAACATGAATAGTTGCACTCGGAACATGAAAAAGGTTTTTCTCCAGTGTTAGTCAGCACATGACTCGTCAAATTGCTCTTTTGAGAAAATGAATTGTTGCACCAAGAACATGAAAAAGGTTTTTTTCACTATGAGTGCGCATATGTTTAGTCAGGTTTCCTTTTTTAAAACATGAATAGTCTCACAAAGAACATGAACAAGGTTCTTATCCAGTGTGAGTCGGCATATGACTCGTCATTCTGATTTTTTGAGAAAATGAATTGTTGCACCAAGAACATGAAAAAGGATTTTCGCCACTATGAGTGCGCATATGTTCAGTCAGCTGGCCTTTTCGAGAACATAAATAGTTGCACTCAGAACACGAATAAGGTTTTTCTCCAGTGTGAGTCAGCATATGACTCGTCAAATTGCTCTTTCGAGAAAATGAATTGTTGCACCAAGAACATGAAAAAAGTTTTTCTCCACTATGAGTGCGCATATGTTTAGTCAGGTTTCCTTTTTCAGAACATGAATAGTTGCCCTCGGAATATGAAAAAGGTTCTTATCCAGTGGGAGTCAGCATATGTCTCGTCATACTGCTCTTTTGAGAATATTATTTGTTGCACCAAGAACATGAAAAAGGTTTTTCTCCACTATGAGTGCGCATATGTTTAGTCAGGTTTCCTTTTTCAGAACATGAATAGTTGCACTCAGAACATGAAAAAGGTTTTTTTCCACTATGAGTGCGCATATATGTTTAGTCAGGTTTCCATTTAGAGAACATGAATAGTTGCACTCGGAACAGGAAAAAGGTTTTTCTTCAGTGTGAGTCAGCATATGACTCGTCAAATTGCTCTTTTAAGAAAATGAATTGTTGCACCAAGAACATGAAAAAGGTTTTTCTTCACTATGAGTGCGCATATGTTTAGTCAGGTTTCCTTTTTTAAAACATGAATAGTCTCACAAAGAACATGAAAAAGGTTCTTATCCAGTGTGAGTCAGCATATGAGTCGTCAAATTGCTCTTTCGAGAAAATAAATTGTTGCACCAAGAACATGAAAAAGGTTTTTCTCCAGTATGAGTCAGCATATGTCTCGTCAAATTGCTTTTTCTAGAAAATGAATTGGTGCAGAAAGAACATGAAAAAGGTTTTTCTTTTGTGTGAATCAGCGTGTGTTTCTTTAAATTTCCTTTTTGAGAACTTGAATAGTTGCACTCGGAACACGAATAAGGATTTTCTCCAGTGTGAGTCAGCATATGACTCGTCATATTGCTCTTTCGAGAACATGAATAGTTGCACTCGGAACATGAAAAAGGTTTTTCTCCACTATGAGTGCGCATATGGTTAGTCAGGTTTACTTTTTCAGAATATGATTTGTTGCACTCGGAACATGAAAAAGGTTTTTCTCCACTATGAGTGCGCATATGTTTAGTCAGGTTTCCTTTTTCAGAACATGAATAGTTGCACTCAGAACATGAAAAAGGTTTTTTTCCACTATGAGTGCGCATATGTTTAGTCAGGTATCCTTTTAGAGAACATGAATAGTTGCACTCGGAACATGAAAAAGGTTTTTCTCCAGTGTGAGTCAGCATATGACTCGTCATACTGCTCTTTTGAGAAAATGATTTATTGCACCAAGAACATGAAAAAGGTTTTTCTCCACTATGAGTGCGCATATGTTTAGTCAGCTGGCCTTTTTGAGAACATAAATAGTTGCACTCAGAACACGAATAAGGTTTTTCTGGAGTATGAGTAGGAATGTGGTTCGTCAGACTACTTTTTTGAGAAAATGAATTGTTGAACTTGGAACTTGAAAATGGATTTTCTCCAGTATGAGTGCATATGTGACGTTCCAAATTTGACATACCACGATAGGAGTGGTTACAATGGGTACAAGGAAATGGTTTTTTCACAGGATGCGTCATCAGATCTGTAGAAAAATAATACGGATAATGATGGTTTAGAAAGGTCTTAGTTTGGGTTAATTTTCATTATCTTGACAAAGAAGCCATTGGCTTTGAAACAATTATTAGATTATTATTAAATAAAAGTGGTGTATACAAAGTGTTTCATGTAAGGCCTTACAAGTTAAATTACCCGCGGTTAGTAAGATAAGCACATTAAATTCTAAAAAAGATATAATACGACTAATAGTTAAATCATACAAGGAAAACCGGTTTTACCTGATGTCTGGTTAAATATTTCGAAGCGTGGTAAGCATTCCTTTTGTATATTCGACTGATCAATGTTAATTACCATACAAGGAAATCCCCCTTCGTCTTCTTTTCGGGGTCCAAGTTCCGCCTTGATAGTAACTGTCTCCATATTAATGCTACCTTGAAAAATAAAACGACAATATTTTTGTTGAACAGTGATATAAAACAAAACCCTACCCAATTCAAACACGCGAGATAATATCACAATTGAGTTGAAGTTTCGTTAAAAAAATATTATTTCTTCGGTAACAGTATCGAAATATCTTAATATGTAATTTATTGTTATGTGTTTTTTTATCTATTAATTATGTTATCAAATAAGTAAAAAAAATTATTAAATAACTGTAATCTAAAATATTTACGAAAGATACCATTGATTTAACATGTATAAGCGGAAATTTGGATAAGATTGGATCCAAGATGTCCGCTTCAGGGACCGATCCTTAAACGAAAAACCCATCTCCCGAGCACTTTTAGTATGGGGTTTGGTTATTTTTAGTCTATGGAATGATGATTTCTTCAATCCGCATTATTCATGTTTTTTAAATCAATACGTGTGACTTATATCATATCCGTATAACATGAGATGAAAACTTGAGAAATCAAGAACTTATAGTGAGCAATTAAAATAAATAAAAAATTCGGTAATATGGTAGTTTTAGGCAGACGCTACAACAGACGACAACCAAATATACTTATGTACGGCAAGAGAGGATGTAATGAATATGCATATGTCCTGTTTCCACGACATTTAAAAACGGACATGAATTCCGAACATCCGAATTCAACATCCAACCAGTCTTACAGATTTAATATTCCCTCCCTAAAGACGAGTTATTCTCATTTGGTTACATTACGGAACATTAATTCTCATTAATTTACATTACGGAACATCTATTTACCCTTATGCGGATAGTTTCAAATAACAAATTATTATACACCGTTATTGGAAAGTTAGTATTTTGGTATTATTTTGCTATGACCTTGTTATTACTTTGTAATTTCTTATTTTTACCTTCTGTCTAGTTAACACTGAGATTATCTAATAAACCAAAAAAGTATAAATTAAACTAACTGGCTGTACGAGTACTATCCGCATATTCCAAACATTCTTTCTTCACATCTTGGAGGTCCAAATCTATATCCATATACGGCATTTCACCTCCGCCTTCCTCCTGGGGCCCTGGTTCCGTCTTGATGGAAACAGTTTCTAGATTAAGTAGATCCATGGCACTGCTTTGTGGTAGCGATTGGTGATTTGTTCAAGCTCAAACAAATATACCTGAAACATCACAAAGTTGATACGGAACTCTTATTCGAATGAGCTTTGAATATTTGTTGTCGCTTGGAATAACATTGAATTCTTATACATAACTTATAATTATTGGGAATAAGTATATTATTGTGGCAGTATCTCGACATTTGCAAACGGTCGTGAACATCGTCACAAATCGCAGATAACTCAATTCATACAATATCTATCTCCAAAGATAATATCCGGTAATACATTTTATTGGATCCGTCATTCCGCTTTTAACAGAAAATCGGAAATCCATATCTTTAAAATGTTTGTACTGTAATGAATGCAATTAAAAAATCGTAACCCACCAATATTATTCTGCGACGTATTTACAAATACTGAATGCGGTAATGTTATTTGTCTTCCGTACACGACAACTGATTTATTCAATACGCGATATGACAATGGCATAAATATACCACTCTCTAGATCGATATCTTCGGGCTTTTTGTATGTTACGGAATTATACAGTACTTAACCACAGATATACAAGCAGTACCTACCGTGCGGAGCAGAGCAGTAGACAAGGTAGAAGAAACTCAAGGCCATTTAAAAAAGATGCGACCATAGACAACATGATTGCTCTCAGCCTACTCTATTCATTCACTAGCCTAAAAAAACTATTATAAAAATAAAAATGTCCTTGAAGCAGAAAAATGTCGAAATTTTTTCCGAGGGCAAGGTTCATCTAACTAAGAAAATGAACTTTTACAGTTTATTATAGATTTTACAACAGTGTAAATTTAATACAAATCTATAATTTAACAGTTATAAATTATGAATATCAAAATCAAACCATCTTTAAAAATAGTCCCAAAAAGTAATATGGTTCATAAATTTGAAAGCTTCAAAGAACAATTATTACAAAAAATGACTGATAGAATTGATCTCCAACTGCAATTTTTAAAAAAAGGCATAAACTATTTAAAGATATTTAAAACGATATACAAGAGCTATTAAAGAGCGTAGAATTCTGCTCGAACAAAATTGATGATTTTGAAAAAGAAAGTAAAAAAAACAAACGACCACCCAAAAAAAAACGTGGCGAAATATCAAAATCAAACTATCTGTTAATCATATTATCCAACAAAGCGCACTTAAAAATTCTACCGAAATACAAGAAGTCCAAGTGAAGCAAATTGATAACGTACGAAAATTCATTTAAATACTGAAGTTGGCCCTAGACTGCAACGACCTACTAAATAATAATTCTTTCATAACTTTCTACAACAATCCGGCCAAGCAAATTATTTCAATCCAATTCAATTAAAAAAAAAGCAAAGGAGAAGAATAATACATAAAAAAAAATTAAGGAATTCTCACCTCTAAGGAAATAAAGATACTCGGAGTCAACTCAGAAAACCTTCATCAATGACAAACTAACCCCACAAAATAAGCAGCTCCTGTGGTTGGCAAAGACGACAAAAGCTTTGGGATACAAATATGTATGGACGAAGGACGGACAAATTTTACTAAGAAAGGGCGACGACTCCCCTATAATTTAAAACATTTTTGTTTTCATGCAATTGTAAATAAGTACTGTCATTGACTCACATAAAAAAAGAATATTGTCTATAGTTATATGCAGTATCAATCTGACGTTTCACTTGCCTACGGCCACATAAAAGTTTTTGTTTCGCTTCTTTTATATAGTAATGTCGTATAAAGGGTGGTTATTTCATTAAACCTAATTTTTTTATTGCGACGTTTTTATATACATGTTTAATTGGAGCTGGTTCTTCTACTTTTCTACATTCTACAGATGTTTTTTCAACGCGACGGACGATAGAACATTTTTGTTTCTTCATTGTAGACTTTCAGCCCCTGTCACTTATTAATCAAGGGAGTAGAAAGTTCATTTGTAAATATACAGAACATAAGGACACGCATAATATATAATATACTTGGTATTAGTTAGATTATTTCTGTGGACCCTGCGACACTTTTTGAACGCGAGAACGGTTTTCTTTCACGCTGTTTCAGATAAATTTTTACTACAGGTATGCACCTAGGTTACTAAAAAGCAGTTTAAACATGAATAAAAAGGCGATACAATATCCCTCATATATTAAATTTTAAATTTGTGAGTATCTGACTACTAAGCAATTAAATTGTGAGTGTAATTCTAATTAATATTTTTAACCAATCACAAATAATACTAGTTACTTACTTGCTACAGTTTATTGAACTGGGTTATCCTAATAAAGTAACAAGGTAATAAAAAAACGTCAAGACTTTAAATATTATGTTACAAATAAAAGGTTCCCTCAAAACGAAGTCAACTGATAAATTTTTCAAATGTTTCAGTACATATGTATATTGAACTGGGTTCAATATCTGTTATATAACAGAACGTTATCACAGAAGACCATGGATCTTCCCAACTCAGAGAGCGCTTCCATCAAAGTGGAACCAGGGACCCAGGAAGAGGATGGAAGTGAAATGTCGTATACGGTTATAGATTTCGACCACCAGGATGTAAAGAGGGAATGCTTGCAGTATACTTCGATAGCCAGTAAGTTGTAGAAGCAAGAAAATGTTGAATGTTAATTTCAAATATTTTAGCATGTTTCGCGGACAGGACGCTTACTTGTTCATGGCGTCACCCAATGACTAAATAAAATACGTAAACAAGGACTTTGCATACCAATAAAATATTCTGTAAAAACATTTGTTCAAAAATTGCTGCCGAGACGGCGACAGCGATTACGTGGTGAGGTGATAATGGGGTCTTGACCCGACTAAATATTAGTGTCTTACATTTATCGACGTTGAGGGATAAGTTGTTAGCGATACAACAATTTGGTAATTTGTCCATATTTTTACTGTAAAATTAACGACTAACTGTAGTCGCTAATATTGGATGTTTATTAGTTTAATTTGATATCACCAGCAAAGAGCAGAACTTCTATAGCGTCAAAACAACTTATAATATAATTAATGATTATTTACCTCCAAAATTTTATAATATTTTGTCTGTAAACTAGAGGTTTAAATGAATTATTTCAGTAAGCATTCAGAGATTAAAGATGACCTATTAAATCGCCTACGAAGCACGTAGGTTGTTTACATATATGGGAATTGGTAGTGAGACAATAAAATATTATGTTGTTGTTGTCACAGCGTTTATTGTGCGTCAGTATAACAAATCAGTTGAGTTGCGCAGTTGGGAGATGGCTCTGGATCGATGATGATCATGACACCAGGCAGAGACGGCGATGGCTGCGGTAGAATGGTCGAGATGCGGGTCAGTGGGTCGACACCGCGTTGATAGAGATCGGACTCGTGGGCTTATTCAGCACTGGTGAAGGTTAGGAGTCTTTGCTTACATTTGGATATTTATTTTTGTTTTTACCCACCATTTTCAATTATGGACCTATAAAAACTCATCATTCGTAATTATTAATACAAACGGAAAGCATTTTTCCATGAGAAATAAATCATTAACTCTGGTAACCACGGAATAAAAACATCGATTAACAAGTAGTATTACGAGATTTAAAAAATGAATCTCTAAAAAACCAAGTTTTTTTGCTTTAAAAACATCTGTTTTTATTAATAAATATACATCTAGATTTTACTTAATAATAAATCTTCCTCTCCGGGGACTGGAGTCAACCATGCTAATAAATGATCCAAATCCCAATTTGGTATGACCAACATTTATTGAATATATTAACTGTTGTAATGTCATTCAATTTCAAATAAATGCGTATATGTCCACTTTTTAAAGATTATAAATTTTTAACAGGAAACCTGTTTATTCATTCGTTAAGGGCCTGCAATCCATTTTTTAATTTTTTTTTTTTTTTTTTTAAATAAGCTTTATTGACTGAAAATTTTTTTTTTTTTTTTTTAGACAATGTATAGATAGTCCCACGAAGCTGCCACATGGCTGCTTGTCTGCAGGTTCTATCTCAATCTACAATTATATTACAATATAAGTCTCCCGTTATATAAAATAAATAACAGACTCTTACATGCAACTACACTAACACTTTGAATGACAATACGATAACGTACATTCATAAGTACAAGACAATATAGCACACAGATAACACACATTCAAAAATAAGACATATACGATAACACACATTGATAGTGAATAACATCGTACTATAACACAATGCAATAGAATTAATATTCTAGTTAACTAAGTGAAAAATGTTATTTTAATTTTTTTTTTCTGGAAATAAAAAGCTTGTTAGTGAAAAAAAATAAATACATTAATTTATATTAGAATTAAAACTTTCAAATAATGTATTTCCTTTTCTTCTTTGTTTGCTCTATTTTTTATAGATATACAGATTTTTCATTTATAAGCCACATCTTTACAGTTTTCATGCTTAAACTCTTATTTTCTGAAAAAACAAATTCATTTTTGAGCTTATTAAAAATCACTGGTACACAGTACTCCAGCGTTCGGCTTCCATACTTATTTGTTATTTTAGGTATTATCAACCCTTTTTTTTCTGTAAGACGTGTGCTGTGACTATGTACCAGTGGTTTTTTATAAGTACTATTCCCCCAGTTATCTTTAATGGTAAGGAACCAAAATAAACCTTTTATAGGGAGCAGGCCCTCAGCACAATATAACAGTTGCACATTGTGTCTTTGTATATACATATTAGGTGATACAATTTTTTTTATGATAGAGCTTTGCAAATTTTGTTCATATTTAATATATGTCATGCTTGTATTTCCCCAGCTTCTAATTCCATATCTAAGAATAGATTCTACTAATGAGAAATATACTAGTTTGAGTGTGCTATGAGGCAAGACAAATTTTAATTTATAGAAACTGTTTGCTAGAGCTCTTAGCTGGTTACATATTTTAGTAACTTGCTTATCCCATTTAAATGTGTTATCTAATTTTAATCCCAGATAAGTATACTCGTTGACAAAATCAATTTTCTCACATTGGCAGTTAGATATTATTTTTCTATGGATGCATTCAAAGTTATGTGCGGTTAGTTTGGGAATATTCCACATTTTCAAACTTGGTGATCTGATATACATGCATTTTGTTTTCTTTACATTTATAACCAATCCTACATCGTGTGCCCATTTTAGCAGTTCATCGAAGTCGGTTTGCAATTCTTGAATCGCTATTTGAGGATTTTCATTAGATACTACAAGTGCGGTGTCATCTGCGAAAATGAATCTGCGCGCTTTTCTAAATAGTATTGACATAGCTATGACATATATAATATACAATTTGGGACCCAAAATTGACCCCTGTGCGACACCAGACCTTATAAATTATATCTTATTTATTTATAACTTCACTGCATTATCATCGACAACGAGTGTATCTGCCTAGTTTCAGCTCGATTGGATGTCAGGTAGTTCATACATACTTTCAAGAAAACGAAAGTGAATTTCAAATAGATGTATTGAAAAGGTATAATATTTTGGTCACGAAAAATAATAAAATCAGAAAAAAACACAAAATTTCCCTCACGGTTTGAGAACTAAAAATTCCCCCAGCTAAAATTATGTCACCAGGAAAGAAACTATTAAAAATACTGGCACAGATCTGACGTCTGTTCGGTGCCGCTCTTCACGGGATTCTGAAGAAATCATAGAATTCAATACAATGTTTCACTCAAAAAATTATTACGTAAGCGCCAAAATGGATTTTAATTTTTTGTGAATAATTTAATGAAAACGGAAAAAAAGTTAATCAAGTCAAGTGGTAGCAAATAAACATAGCAATAAAACAGTATAAAAGTTGTTTCTTATACGAGTTTATAGTAAACTCTTGAAAAAGAAATCTATTTAGTAGTTTGCACTTATATTTTTCATTACGTAATTAACAATTTTATTTTAACTCTGATCAAGCCAAGCGATAGAACACGCTTAAATGCATCCATGGTATATTTTTGGTATTGATAACCTATACCAATTCGTAGTAAAGGTTAATCTTAATAGTGCTTTCACTTCTTGCTTTACCTTAAGCAGTTCGTTAGAATATCTTTGTATTCTTGAATACATATTATAGAAAATTATAAAAGTTTTCGATTAGTTTATCGCATTTTATTTTCAATTCTTACTGATAACATCGATAATACCTTAATTATTTAAATATATTTATCTTAATTTATCGGTACATATAGGTATATTGGAAATTGGCCTCTGCTTTTTTATTATTTATTTATTGACGCCCTTTTTCGTGGCTTTTACATGAGAATATTATGAAATATACATTATTTATTGTACATAACTGAATCGCTTCATTAACAACATTTTATATTTCTTTAAAGATAAATTGAAGATTTCCACTGACTTGGTATAATTGTTTCCCTCCCTTAGTATTCTGGGCAAAGAGGAATACATATGGTAGTTAGTCCCAGAAATTTTGCACTGAATTAAATCCTGACTTGTATTATTACGTTGTGGATTACGAAAGCTTATCAATTCTAACAATACCGGACTATCAACTAAATCACTTAGAATTTCATATAGAAATACCAAGTCAGTGAAAATTATTCTGTCTGATAATTTGAGCATATTCATATAATTTAACAGAGTGTTGTTGCATAATTGCTGGAATACCAATTTTAAAATTTATTAAACGTAAGAATTTGTTTTGTATTCTTTCAACAGCTTGTACATTTATATTATAATGTGGGTTCCAGACAGGAGAATTGTACTCAAGTTGACTTCTTACATAGGCAAAATATAACAGTTTAATACATTTTATATTGTTAAAATTTCTGGTTAGCCTAGTTATAAATTCCAACATTTTTATGCCCCTTGGAGTAATTCTGCGTTTTTAAAATAAATCTCACAACACTATATTTTAGTTCTTCAGAAATGTGTCTTGAATCAATGATTAGTTTATAAAGTGTGCAAATACAGGGATAAATAGTTTGGCATGTTTTTAAAAATCAGTCACACGAATTCGATTTACGCCTGGTCACTTAGAATTTTTAATACCTACGCTAAAACATTCAATTTGATTATAATTTGCTCTTGGTTGTAAATTTAATGTTGTGAACCTTCCTGCGAGTATTCAGATACTCGAACCTCACATTCGTCTAAGCATATCAACTTATATCATACTTGCATATTGTTTTTCTGTTTCTTTAGGTAACATTAATGTGGAAACTGTACCTATCAACGCAGGACCAGGATCCCTAGAGGAAGACGGAGGGATAATTCCTTTTACGGAAATTGACATTGACCTGCCGGATGTCAAAAAGGAATGCTTAGATCGCTTTTCGAGAATTACCCAGTCAACAGGTAAAATTTATGTTTTCCGTTAGAAACAAAAAAAACATACTCTTTTATTTTATATTCTTTTAATATTTGTATGAATCAGTTGCACTTATTAAGTTTGATTTGTAATTTTTTTCAGACTTATCGACAGATCTGAAGACGCATCATGTGAAAAAACGATTATCTTGTACATATTGTAACTACTCCTGCTTTTACAAGTCAAAGTTAGAACATCAATTACGTATCCATATTGGAGAGAAACCTTTTTCATGTTCTCGAAAGAAAGATTTGACGACACACATGCTGACTCACAGTGGAGAAAAACCTTTTTCATGTTCAAGTTGCAATTATTCAAGTTCTCGAAAGACAAATTTGACAAGACACATCCTGACTCACAGTGGAGAAAAACCTTTTTCGTGTCATCACTGCAGTTTTATATGTTCACAAAAGGGATATTTGACGAAACACATGGTCACCCACAGTGGAGAAAAACCTTTTTCATGTTCCCAATGCAATTATTCATGTTCTCGGAAGAGAGATTTGAAGATACATATGTTGACTCACAGCGGAGAAAAACGTTTTTCGTGTCCTCACTGCAGTTATATATGTTCTCGTAAGGGAGATTTGACGTATCACATTGTCACCCACAGTGAAGAAAAACCTTTTTCATGTTCCTACTGCAATTATTCATGTTCTCAGAAGAGATATTTGAAGAATCACATGCTCACCCACAGTGGAGAAAAACCTTTTTCATGTTCCCAATGCAATTATTTATGTTGTCGCAAGGGAAGTTTGACGACACACACGTTGACTTACATTGGAGAAAAACCTTTTTCATGTTTAAGTTGCAATTATTCAAGTTCTCAGAAGACAAATTTGACTAAACACATCCTGACTCATACTGGAGAAAAACCTTTTTCATGTCCTCACTGCATTTTTATATGTTCTCAAAAGGGATATTTGACGAAACACATGGTCACCCATAGTCGAGAAAAACCTTTTTCATGTTCCCAATGCAATCATTCATGTTCTCGGAAGAGAGATTTGATGATACACGTGTTGACTCACAGTAGAGAAAAACGTTTTTCGTGTTCTCACTGCAGTTATATATGTTCTCGTAAGGTATATTTGACGAATCACATGGTCACCCACATTGAAGAAAAACCTTTTTCATGTTCCCACTGCAACTATTCATGTTCTCAGAAGAGATATTTGAAGAATCACATGCTCACCCACAGTGGAAAAAAATGAATTTTTAATTTTCCTATTGCAGTTATTCATTATCTCGAATAGGAAATTTAAAACATCACATACTTACCCATACAGAAGAAAAACCTTACACATATTCAGAATGCATCTATTAATATTTTAATTTATTATTTCGTTTATTTCACGCCCGTAGGGCTTTCACTTGATGCACAAGTAAGAATAAATTTTTGTCACGCTGCACAAGTTAGAATATGAGAAAGAAATAGTAAAAATATGATTACAATAAACAGATATTTTTTTTATTTTTTTTTTATTAACAAAATTTTTGATACATATACAATTTAGGTACATACATAGTAATATAGAAAAAGAGTAACAAAAAAATCCCACAAAGGCGAAGCCTGAGCGTGGGTATTATAGTGTAAGGATAAAACAGTGGTGTTTAAAATTTTTTTTTAAACTTATAAAAAGTATCTACAGAGATCAATGTGATTTTTTTTTTACAGAAACACACACACACACACATAAACATAGATACACAGACACACACACACACACACACACACACACACATAAAATATAGATGCATGTATATTTCTTTGATTTACAGAAATTAATCTTTAATTTACAGAAAGACATGTGGTATTTTAGTTATTTAGAAACAGATAGCTTAAATTATAGAAAAAAGTTACTCGCTTCGAAATTATTTCTTATCCAACTTTTAACATTTTTATTATATAAGTTCAGGTTTTGACACATGTTGATGGAATTGGGTAAAGAATTGAACAATTTTGGGGCAATATAGTTGATGTGCCTTTGGCCCAGCCTAGTTTTGCAGTGAGGTACTGTGAATACGCATGTGGTATGTCTCTGGCTCGAGCGATTTGTGTTTTTGGTGAAATTGATAGGACGTGTAAATATAAATTTGAGACATTGAATACAGTAGATCCGTCTTAGTTCCATAATTTCAGTTTCTTGAAATAACTGGTTGGTGGGATATGTCTTGGTCCTTTGGTACATTATTTTAATGATGGACTTCTGAGCAATTTCTAAGGGTTTTACGTGGTTATTGTAAGTCCCTCCCCAGGCAATTATTCCACAGGAAATAGATGAAAGCACTAACGCGTCATAAACAAGTTTTCCCCAGGCAATTATTCCATAGGAAATAGATGAAAGCACTAACGCGTCATAAACAAGTTTCATGGTTCTTATATTGACAATGTTGCTCATTCGTTTGAATATGTAACTTAGGTATCTCAGTTTATTGACCGTCTTTTCTATATGGTAAGTCCATTTGAGTTGGCAGTCTATAGTTACACCTAAATACTTGATATATTGTCCGAATTTCACGTCTTCTCAATTTGAGCATGTCGCAAAGTTACAATTAGGGTTGTGGAACTTCAGATTAAGATTATTTTTAGGGGATGACTTTTGGGAATTATAAAAGGGAATAAAGATAGTTTTATCATAATTTAAACTGAGGAGATTTCTATCAAGCCAATCTTTGACTGTTGCAATACATTTGTTGGCTTTACTGGTTGTTTCTTCCCACGTTTTACCCTGTACTGTTATTGCAGTATCATCGGCAAAAGAGAGAATTTTACCTGGTATTTCAATATTGCATAGGTCATTGATGTAGATTAGAAAGAGTAGTGGCCCTAGGACAGTTCCTTGAGGAATACCATGTTTTGTCAAGTCATAGGTGCTTAAGCTTGTTCCTATTTTTGTGCGTTGTTCGCGATTCAATATATAGCTTTTTAATAACATGAAACTTTTGTTTTTAATACCGACTTTAGAGATTTTTTTTAATAAAATTCTGTGGTTGACTGTCAAACGCTTTCTTTAAATCCAAGAAAATGGTTAGCGTTTTAGTGTTAGAGTCAAGGTTAGAGTATATGTTTTTGGTTAAGCTAAAGATAGCGTCATCGGTGCACAGTTTGGATCTAAAGCCGTATTGGTTAGCTGAGAGGATTGCATTAGATTCTAGAAAGTTCATAATTTGTCGTTTTAAACACTTTTCAAAGATTTTGGATAATTGAGAAGTTAAAGTTATTGGTCTGTAGTTGTCTGTTTTGAATTGAGATCCGGATTTATGTATTGGAGTGATGTGAGAGAGTTTGAAATCATTGGGGTAAATGCTATGTCTGATGCAGTTGTTGAAAATATGATGTATTGGAATGATTATATGCTTTTTAATTGATTTAATTGTGGTATTGCTAATGTTATCTGGGCCATTTGCAGACTTCTCTTTAAGGTTGTCAATTTGTTTTGAGATTTCAAGTTCTGTTATTTCTTTGAATGTAGATAGTTCATATGTAGTGACATTAGGATCTGAAAGGCCGGGAGGAATTTGATTCGAGTGAATGCTAAGACTGGGATTATCATCTATGAGGGTTGAAGCGATGTTTGTAAAGAAGTGATTGAAATTGTTTGCAATGATCTCAGCGTCTTCGATGGTTGTGTTATTGTCAGTAATGATTTTTTGAGGAATTTTATGAACTTTTTGGTTCCTGTTTGAGATTTCGTTTATGACGTACCAAGTTTTTTTGGAGTCGTTGTGAGCATTATGTAGTTGTGTAGAGTAGTATTGTTGTTTTTGTTTTTTTATGATTGAGTTTAGGTAGTTTCTAAATAAAATGTATTCGTTCCGTTTGGTGTGGTTCTGTGCTTCGTTTTTGGATGTGCAATATTTTTCGTGATTTTTATAGATCTTAATTGGGATTCATAGTTGGGACACGAATATTATCTATTATTACAGCACAGTTGGAACACGGTACCTATGATCTGTTATCACAGTTGGAACATGTGGTGTATGTGTGTAAGGGGGACAGCATGAGAGCGAGACAGCGAGTACGAGACGTATATAAGAGATCGTATGAGCGGGAATGAGCCTCTCAGTCCAGAACCGTGATAGTCTTCTTACAAATAAATATTATAATACAAGCATTGTTATTATTGAGTATGTAGAGTTAACATACGTTACAGTGGCGCAGCACGGTAGTTCGTAAATTATTAAAAGTTTACGGAGAATCAGATGATTCAAGAAGATTATTCGAATTTTTGGTGATCACAGTATAGTCTGGCGCTTTTGGGCGTTGGATCGCTAAATTTTGAAGAAAGAAGAAGAATAATAAAAGGCTATCAAATTGGAGAATTCACACGCAGCCGAGGCGAGCACGCAGATCGGGCCGGGCAAATTGCGCGGTAAAAACGCAATTTTACACGTGTGTGGGAGCCGACATTGCAACATTTTGTCGAGAGTACACCGTTACACGGGGTACGCAGAAGATCCAGGATCAAGATCGGCATCAAGGGTGAATTGGCCGGAATCCGTGACCGGGGTTCTGTCGCTACAGCGGGAAGGAAGACCTTGGAAGGTGATCGTGTCCGCAGCTGAAGGGAGACGGAGCCAGAAAAGGGTGCTGAGACGTTGGTGATTCACAGGCTCAGGGCAGGGGCTCGGAGCATAACCTCTGGAAGGGCTGAGATACGTATATTTTATTCAACTTGTTTCAGTTCTTCTCCCAATGGAGGCGATTTGTAAGAATTTGGGGACGTTCTGTTACAGAACGGGAGACTGGTCATTGTTCAGGGAACGATTGGATCAGGCCCTCATTTTAAATGATGATAAGTTGTTGTCACCAGAACGCAAAAGAGCATTTTTGCTGAGTTGCCTCACGGAAGAAACTTTCTCTCTATTATGTGATTTATGTTTTCCAAAAAAGGTTTCTGTTTGTTCTTTTGAAGATTTATGTAAATTATTTGATTCACATTGCAAACCAGTTAAAAATATTTTTGAGTCTTGTGAATTATTTTATAAATGTAAACAGTTTCCTAGCGAATCCGTTAAAGATTACGCGGCTAGATTGAGAGGGTTAAGTTTATCTTGTAATTTTGAGCTGAGATTGGAACCATGTTTAAAGGACATATTCGTTATTGGGATTTTTAATGAAAAATTGAAACACAAGCTATTCGTAGAGGCAATCAATACTTATTTTACGGATTGCATTAATCTAGCGGCGACGTGGGAACATGTTGTGGCTTTTAAAAAAGTAAATCCGAATTTAAATGTTGTTCATAAGGAAAGCGAGTATTTCCATAAATCCAGGAAAGATAGTCCTTCCAGGAATAAAAATTCAATGCGGAGTAAATCACCGGTTAATGGTACGTCAAAAACTTGTTTTTTGTGTGGAAAAAAAAATCATTTGCAAAGAGATTGCTGGAAAAAAATTTTGTGTAATCATTGTAACAAATCGGGTCATCCTAGTAATTTGTGTAAATACAATAAAAATTATGTAGGTACTAAAAATAAACGGTTGAATTCGGTGTTCGTGGTTAATAATAATGTGGGGCCGGAACCCACATATATAGATTTGTTAATTGGTAACATAATATTGCCGGCGTTGGTAGATACGGGAGCTGCGATAAACGCGATACCATATGAAGTGTATTTAAGATATTTTGTTTCTTACGATTTAGAAAAGTATAATGTTCATTTGTCAGGGTATGACGGAACGCAGTTAAATGTTTTAGGTAAAGTGAATTTAGAGGTGTCATTTTTAGGTAAAAGTGCGAAAATACAGTTCGTAATAATTAAAAATGGTAATTCTACAATAGTTGGTAGAGATTTTTTACAAGTTTTCGGTATCGGATTAAGTGGAATAAATTCTTTAAAATTCAGTGAGATTAATTGTGATAATCATCTTGTTTTTCGTGAAAGTTTAAAGAAGAAATATGCTCATGTTTTTTCAGAAAAATCGGGTAGGCTTAAAAATTATGAGGCAAACATTGAAGTTAATTCGGACTTTAGGCCAAAGTTTGTAAATCCGAGGCCATTACCTTTTAGTTTACGTGAGAAAGTAGAGATAGAGTTACAGAGAATGTTGCATGAAGACATTATTGAAAAGGTAGAAATAAGCGATATTGCAAGCCCGATTGTTGTTGTAAAAAAGAAAGACGCTTCAATTAGGATTTGTACTGATTTCAAAACAACATTGAATCCTATGTTAGCGAAGTTGAAATACTCACTACCTCGTATTGACGATTTAATTTCATCTCTGAATGGTGCAAAATATTTTGCTAAGATAGACTTACGAAATGCATTTAGACAAATTTCATTGAACGAAAAGTCTAGAAAATTATGTGTGATTAGTACGCATATAGGTTTATTTGCATATAAAGTATTGCCTTTTGGCTTAAGCACGAGTCCGGCCATCTTTATGCAAGTCATTACGGCGATAGTTGGTGGACTTAGGAACGTTCGTGTATTTTTAGATGATCTACTTTTATTTGGGAATTCTAAAGAGGAATTATTTTCTATTTGTGAAGCAGTACTTAGCAAGTTAAGTGATTGCGGATTAACTATTAATGAAAATAAGTGTTCTTTTCTAGAAACAGAGATAGAATATTTAGGTTATAGAATTTCGCAGAAAGGAGTTATGCCTTTAGAAAATAAAATATATGCTATTACCCAAATGAGTGTACCGAAAAATGTTTCGGAACTTAGAAGTTTGCTGGGAGTTATTTCCTACTATAGGTCTTTTATACAGAATGTGTCAGGTATTTTGTCTCCTTTATACCAATTGTTGAAAAAAGGGATAAAATTTGTATGGTCTCAGGAATGCAATATTGCGTTTGAGCAAGTTAAGAAACTGCTGACGTCAGACAATATTTTGGTGCATTTTGACCCACAATTACCTATCAAGCTAATTACAGACGCGAGTGATATAGGTATATCTGCTATTATATGTCACGTATATGAGAATGGCATGGAAAGACCGATTGCATTCGCTAGCCGTTTATTGTCAAAAACGGAATTGAGGTATTCCATTCTAGATAAGGAAGCGTGTGCAATAATATTTGGTTTAAAAAAATTCTTTCAATATTTATATGGTAATAAATTCGTTCTAACTTGTGATAATAAAGCTTTGGTACATATTTTGAACACTGAAAAACAAGTGCCAATACTAGCGGCAAATAGGCTACAGCGCTATGCGTTGATTTTACAAACATTTGACTATAATATAGAATATGTCAAGTCGGGTGAGAACAAAGCGGATTTCTTATCTAGATTGCCGGTTAATAGTAATAATAATTTAAGTGATTGTATCGACGAGGTCGACGGTAGCGAATATTTCTTAAATTATATTGGTAGTCTGAACGTTGATGAGATTGAATCGGATTTTTTAAATATAATTGAGGCGGAAACGACAATTTCAAAAGAAACGATGAAGCAGTTTTCGATTAAAGATGTAAACATAGCAAGCATTACTGGGTTCGTAATCAATGGTTGGCCGGATAAAAAGTTTTTAAAGGATGACTTGTTAAAATTCTGGTATTTTAGAAATAAATTATCGACTTATGACTCGTGTTTATTTTATAATAATAAATTTGTGGTTCCGAGGGAATTAAGGGAAATCATATTGAATTTCATACATCAATCGCATTTAGGTATTGTTAAATCTAAAAATCTTGCTCGAAATTATTTTTTTTGGTTAGGTATGAACTCAGAGGTAGAAGCAACTGTGAAGCAGTGCGTTCGATGCTTGGAGTGTTTACCCACTCCATGTAAAGTTGAGTTACAGCCGTGGCCAATCAGTGGATTAATATGGAATAGATTGCATATTGATTTCATGGGACCTTTTGGTGGTTACAATTTTTTGGTAATCGTTGATGCAACTACAAAATGGATAGACTGTCACATCGTAAATAAAGTAGATTCGTTTTGTACAATAAAAGTTTTGAAAAGATTATTTTCTAATTTCGGAATTCCGGAGCAGATAGTAAGTGACAATGGTACAGCGTTCACTTCAACAGTTTTTAAGGAATTTTGTCATAATTTTAATATTAAATCGTTGACATCTCCTGTCAACCATCCAGCTTCTAACGGACTTGCCGAAAATGGGGTTAGAACGGTAAAGAATTTTTTAAAAAAAATTATGATAAATAATAAATTGCCTGCTGATTTTGAGGATAAACTTTTAACATTTTTGGTTGATATTAGGAATACGCCTTCTATGTCTACGGGGATTGAACCTAGTAAATTAATTTTGGGAAGGAAAATTAGATCAATTTTTAATACAATCATTCCAATATTAGATAATGTTGAAGGTCAAGGTTTTAAAGGGATTGATAACACGATTAAAGATAAGATGTTATTGAGTCAGCAAAAACAAAAAAAGTATTATAGAGGAAAAAAAATTAAAAAGTACTTTGATGTTGGATCTAAAGTTTTAACCAGGGATTTGAGAAGTGATAAAAACAAATGGATTTTAGGAGAAATTTATAAAAGATTGGGGAATAGGGTTTATTTAGTAAAAATTATGTCTACAGGACAAGTGTGGAAACGCCACCATGATCAAATTTCAGAGAGGAAGGTTAGGTGGGGGGAGAGTGACAGGTTTGATGATTTGCTGGACCTGGGTCCACTCTCGGACGTGGACATGACCAAGTTTCCTAATTCCTCTGATTTTTGCAGGTCACCTACACCATGGGAGGGGAGGTTACGCCCTCGAGGACAACGCCCATGCTACACCGAATGAAGAGTCAAGAACATACATAATTACATATAAATTGGAAATTAAATACATAATGGAAATAATTAAATATATTTGGCTTATATAAATTTGTAAAAATAAAAAGATGTAATTATGATTTAAGTGTGGGGGTGTGGTGTATGTGTGTAAGGGGGACAGCATGAGAGCGAGACAGCGAGTACGAGACGTATATAAGAGATCGTATGAGCGGGAATGAGCCTCTCAGTCCAGAACCGTGATAGTCTTCTTACAAATAAATATTATAATACAAGCATTGTTATTATTGAGTATGTAGAGTTAACATACGTTACAGAACACTTATATTTTTTTTTCGGAATACCTTTATTGAATAAAACCTCAAATTGTAATATTTAATTATTGAAGACAATATTAGCGATTTCTAAACGAAAATCTGAAACAAAAAAATCAGAAAAGGATACGGTCACATCTAGGACTCAAACCCAGTCTTCGAGTCACAGATGTGACCGTATCCTTTGCTGATTTTTCTGTTTCAGATTTTTGTTTAGAAATCACTTATATTATATGTTCTTATATCACAGTTGGAACACGAATATTAATTGTTTTTAAAATATGCTTTACGATATTAAAATAATTATTTTTTGTATAGAGATTCTTCTATCCGGTTACCATTACTTTGTGATGGCTGTCACATCACTTTGTTAATGCCATCACTATTATTATTGTCGTCTATTGTTAAACAGTAATAGGTATTCAATATAAAGATCCAAAGAGCACATGAAACATGGTGTCAGAAGTGATTCTTAAAAATACAATAATTTTCTAAAAATATTACAAGATGTCAAACGATTACTCCAAATTGCAAATGCAGCATGATTTTCATGCACTATTGTATGAAGTCATAACACATAGCATAAACAATGATGAACAGTGGAATTATTGGTAGTGGTCCCTGGAAATATACCTACTGGCATCAGGTCT
Source organism: Hesperophylax consimilis (assembly GCF_061612785.1). Lineage (NCBI taxonomy): Eukaryota > Metazoa > Arthropoda > Insecta > Trichoptera > Limnephilidae > Hesperophylax > Hesperophylax consimilis. The sequence continues at coordinate 29,732,040 of NC_142852.1, read as the reverse complement.
GGAGGAGGTTCCAGAAAAAAATAAATTGCAATTTTACTACATTCAATTAGATCGAAAGGTATGGAAATATTAAAAACCTTTAATTTGAATATTGAAGTGGTGACATTAAAACAAGTGAAAGAAAAATTTGTTTCTTATTTTGAACCACAAAAGAATCAAACAATGATTAGAAATTTATTTTTTACAAGATGACAAAATGATGATGAAAATATAAATAATATTCTACTGGATCTTGAAAATATAACAAGCAATGTGAATTTGGATATTTAAGAGAATCAATGGTCAGAGACATTTTACGAGAACCATCATAATGTCAAAAAGAAATGCCATGAAAATTGCACATCAAGCATATCTAGAAAATATCCTTCGAATTAAGGCCCGTTTATAATAGGAATAAGCGGTAAGAATAGGCCGGTGCCGTAATCCGTAATCCGTAATATTTAAGATCGTCGTTTATAATTGAAATAGGAATAGAATAGAATACGTCCATAGAAGTGACTATGCCGCTGTCACTTGTCTACGTCAACTGTCAACCATCTGTCAACCGAGAGTATATTCTTCTTCCATCTTATAAAAGTAATATTGTTTTATATAAATAAATATTGAAACGATGGATTCATCAGATATTGTTGCATGTGGAATGTTTTTTTCAATTCTGGGGCTAGCATACGCTGCAATAGAAGACACACAGTTGACGAAAAAAATAAGGAAAAAACGACGTTGGAGTGTGCGTCTCATTAATCATAAAAGGAATAAAACAGGACATTTCCATAATTTGTTTAAAGACATGGCGACAGTAGACAACGATCAACTTAAGAAATATGCAAGAATGTCGCAGACCAATTTCTATGAATTGTTAGGACTTCTACAACACAAATATTATTGTTCGATTGTCAAATACATAAATAAACCACTCTTGTCAAATAATAGATACCATAGAGTATCGATTGAAAATTCATAAATCTCTGTATATATCTCAGCTTTCTGTAATCCGTAACCGCAAAAGATAAAGTTGGACCATCTTTTCGGTTATGGAAAAAAATAAGAGATTATTGCCATCTATTATAAACGGATACACAGGTTTCCTATCTTCCAACTTCTACGGCCTAGGGCTTTACGGCTTATTCTTATGGGATGTGGACACGGTCAAGCGGCTTGATCGCAAGCACGTAGTTTATTGTCTATGGCACTTTGTGTCAAGCATTTTGACCGTGTACCGAAGCTGGCTTGCAAGCATTGCGCAATTCTACGTGCTTGCGGCGAGGCTTGATGCGAATTTATATTTTTGTGGGAATAGACAAACGACAATAGACAAATAAATATCACGTATCATAAACAATGATATAAATTGAATAAAATTGTTGTAAAATAGGTACTTAGTTATTGTTTTTGTGTTCAATTTGTAGAAATCCATCTAATTTAAAAATTTTGGAAGTATTTTAGTATTTTTTAATAATTATGACAGCGGTTTTCAAGGTCATTAATAATCAAACTGTAGAATAAATAATTTTCTGAATTTTCAATGGAGAAAACATATTTTTTGTATGAATACCGCACAAGATATTCATACAAAAAATAGCTGTAGCCTGTAATACACTTTGCAAATGCTCATGGGTAAAGCGGTACCTTAACTTGTACCATTCTTGACACCAAATTCGTTTCTTTTTATTATTTTATTCAAACATAAAGCTAACGTAAGAGCCAAGAACGCTTTGTCTTTGACAGATTCCATTTTGCCGCGAGTCACGAAATGACAGGAAGGCATAGAAGTACATATACATAGACAACCACGAAATCACAGGAAGGCGTGGCCATGCTTGACGGAGAGGCTTGATGCGGGCTGTCAAGCCGCTAAGCATAGACAATAATAGACAACAATAGACAACAATAGACAACAATAGACAAAAAAACTACGTGCTTGCGATCAAGCCGCTTGACCGTGTCCCAGTCTCTTTAAGGGACGTGGACACGGTCAAGCGGCTTGATCGCAAGCACGTAGTTTATTGTCTATGGCACTTTGTGTCAAGCATTTTGACCGTGTACCGAAGCTGGCTTGCAAGCATTGCGCAATTCTGCGTGCTTGCGGCGAGGCTTGATGCGAATTTATATTTTTGTGGGAATAGACAAACGACAATAGACAAATAAATATCACGTATCATAAACAATGATATAAATTGAATAAAATTGTTATAAAATAGGTACTTAGTTATTGTTTTTGTGTTCAATTTGTAGAAATCCATCTAATTTAAAATTTTTGGAAGTATTTTAGTATTTTTTAATAATTATGACAGCGGTTTTCAAGGTCATTAATAATCAAACTGTAGAATAAATAATTTTCTGAATTTTCAATGGAGAAAACATATTTTTTGTATGAATACCGCACAAGATATTCATACAAAAAATAGCTGTAGCCTGTAATACACTTTGCAAATGCTCATGGGTAAAGCGGTACCTTAACTTGTACCATTCTTGACACCAAATTCGTTTCTTTTTATTATTTTATTCAAACATAAAGCTAACGTAAGAGCCAAGAACGCTTTGTCTTTGACAGATTCCATTTTGCCGCGAGTCACGAAATGACAGGAAGGCATAGAAGTACAATACATAGACCACCACGAAATCACAGGAAGGCGTGGCCATGCTTGACGGAGAGGCTTGATGCGGGCTGTCAAGCCGCTAAGCATAGACAATAATAGACAACAATAGACAACAATAGACAATAAACTACGTGCTTGCGATCAAGCCGCTTGACCGTGTCCACATCCCATTACCGCTTATTCCTATTATAAACGGGCCTTTAGTCTGCATAATAATAATAAAATAATAATAATTTTATTCCAGGATGTGGGGAGGTTAGTGCAATCCCACACGTCCCATATAGATATACATATAGATTTACATTGTATAATACATATAATAAATTAAATGAGAAAACTAATCTATATATTTTTTAGACTAAGAAATATTGTATCATTAAAAATACTAAAAGATATTTATTATGCACTGGCGCACTCTGTCCTACAATATGGAATCGTGGCTTGGGGGGTGCATATAAATCATCCCTACTCCCACTAGAAACTATTCAAAAAATACTAATCAAAATCATCTTAAAAAAGTCATATTACTACCCAACTATAAATGTTTTTCAAGATTTCCCGGTTCTCCCACTTACAAAAATTTATGACAAAATTGCACTTCTACAAATACATAAAGATTTCTTTAGTAAAAATAATTTACCACAATTGAATATTAGCAAAAGAATAATATCTGTTGGAGGACTAGCCGTGCCACTAGCACGAACCACAACAGCACAACATCACTATATATTCAAGGGTGTAAAATTATTTAATAAATTACCCCTTGATATACGATCGGAAGAAAACTACGAAAAATATAAAAAAAAAATTAAATTAAAATTCTCTTGTACCACCTCATAACTTTACTTTTTGTTTAGAAATATGTTATTGCCTTTTAAATTCTTTGAATCATTTATTAACTAACCTATATTTTTATTACTTTTATTGTTATTTTTTGTTTTATTACTAATATTTTTTGTTTAATTTAAAAAAATGTAAGAATATTTTTGTTGTCCTCTCCTAAACACAAGCAGCTGCTTTATTAGGAGAGTGATTGAAATATTAGTGTTTATATTGTAAAAAAAAATTGTAACTTGTTTATATGTTTCAATAAAATTAAAAAAAAAAACTAATAAGGACAACTATGCAGGGTGTGGTCTTGAGTGCACTTGGGCCCAGCGCTTACTCAGGAGTGGCGCTTGGTGCTGGTAGGCTTCGGTCACCAACTTGTTGGCGGAGGCCATTAGCCGCATCCTGGCTCCAGTGACCCGGTGTCTCATCATAAAAGTGCATCAAGACAGTCAAGGTCACCTTATCAAAGTCAACAGTCATTCGTCAAGTCAGGTCCAAGTCAAGTCAAAGAGGGTCAATTCCAAGAGGATCAAGTCATTATGGTCGTAAGTCGTCAATTCATCGTCAGTTCATCGTCAAGTCGTCAATTCAATCGTCACGGGTCACCGTCGCAGTCATCATCACCTTCAAGGTCAAGTGAGCATATACCCTGTGGAAGGTGTAGTCAACAACACAGATATAAATGTCCAGCCGTCAATATCAAATGCAGGTTATGTAATTCTTTTGGTCACTTTGCTAAATTTGGTTTAAAAAATAATTATAATTATAGCAATACTGTCAGAAATTTAAATTTAAAAGCATCAAAACCTAATTATGAGAATGCTTATTGCTTGAAGGTCATTACTTTGGAACAATAAGGGCGAGTTGTTTCGGAAAAACTGAACAATTATTCAGATTCCCGAGTTCTATTCGAATGTAAAAAAATCTTCACGTCGATTTTATTCAAATACAAATTGGGTTGTTTCAACTCCGAAAATGCTTCCGTTATATTTGAATAATCCGTTCCAGTGTTCCCCGCCGAATCGGACAATTATTGCAGAGAATTCGATAGGAATTCATTTTTACGCCGCAACACTCACAAGTTGTCTATGGAAGGCGGGCAAAGGTCCGTCTTCTGTCAGATTTCTTTGCTCGTATGTTGTGCGTAATATTTTTTTACAAAATAAATAAAACAGTGAGTATAGTTTTTATTGGTATTCAGTTAATTACGTATTTAGTAAAGTTAATATGGTAACATGCAATCGTATTACTGATTTATTCTATCTTTTTCCAGGATGGGAAGTTCTTCCTAAACATAACCTAAAAGCCACTGAAGAAAATGGTACTCAAATGACACCAGAATCATGGAAACAGATAGGAAATCAATATAATGCCCAGGGAAACTATAGTTAAACCAAACTATATGACTGTCAAACATTTAAACGCTGTTTATGTAGTTAAAAACTTGTGCCAGGTTGGTTACAATTGATATATACTTGATATTTCTAATGCTTTATTGAATTTCCCTAACGTTATTAATAATTAACGCCCTATGAATAACTTTACTGAGAGCACCCTCAGTTTCTTGTTATTATCTGACATAATTCTTAATTTTTTGTTTTTTTTTATCATGTACCATAATATATATTATATTATTAATACTTGTTTTAGCATCATCGCAGTCCAAGAGATTAAAAATACATATGTACTGAAGGAATGCAACAGAGTTTATGATGTTATGACAAGTCTGTGTTTCTGATGGTGGCTGTTCCTATGCAGAAACCAAATTATCTTCATGTGTCCATATCAACTCTCAAATTAAACGTTCAAGGGAAATGAACAAAACGGTTTTCGTCAGCAAGAACCGTATTATTATGTACTGTTAATTTGATATAAGTGGTATATTATTTTGATATTCACTCTCGATGTATTATGGCAAATATACATTGCACCGTCTACCCACATACAACTACATATATATAAAACATATTGTACCGATGTTACTTATAATTTACAACGTGGAAGTTTTTCCCCTATAAATAAATAAGCATTTGAAATTATATAACATGGTTTCGTTTTATTTCTTATTTTAAAAAGTTGTAATATTGAGAACCATATGCTTTTTATTATAATATATTTATTTTATTTTTTATTGATACATCAGAATAACTTTTTTATAAAGTATGATTTCGTAATGTGAGCCTCACTGGGTACGCAACCCGTGCTGAGGCCCTCATTTCATTTAATAATATTATGTATTTGTAAAGTTTATACAGCCATGACTAGTGGTAATGAAGCTTTGATATTGCTTCTCAACACATATTTTATATCTGAAATTAAAGAAATTTGTTTTTAATTGTCTTCTAAAAATTTTAATGCCAGTTACAGTTTATGCTAATTATGCAAAATCCCAAACTATGAAACATTCATACGTGAGGGTAACAAGTCTAAAAGGCCAGACAGGTACGATTGTCCATCACGCAGATATCAGCTTAGTATGACGGTGCCAGTCCGTTCATTGCTTTATTCTTTATTTATAAAGTGAACTCTTTCTGTGACTCACGCAGTGTAGGAAATCATGTAGAAAGCTAGGGTATATAATGAACATCCCGTGGACACTATATAATATTTATTTAAATATTTATATTGGGCAGACTAGCCCGCAAATGTTTTACCATAATATCGTTGAAAGACATTTTATGGTATGTTGTTATAGTATAAAACCATCCCGCCGTTTCCGCGGGGGCAGGCATAGAGGACAGACTTCCAAACAAGTCGGTCTTGGCACAGACTCCTTGCCTCATTCATACTCATACATCGTCTCGTACATACTTTTCTGTTATTCCGGCTCTTGACATTCGCCGACTCAAGTATCTGTCTCACTTGATCGAAAATGTCAATCACATGAAGAATGTTTGTTAAAATATCAATTTTTTCAGTCGGCAATAGTTTCTGATATATTGGTAGACAAGAGAAACAAACTTGCACCTAATAAATGTTTTTACCAGTTTTTTTTATCATTTTCAATCACTGAAACCAACGATATAAAAGCGAATTTCGACAATATTATGTGTAGAAAAGGTATCTAAACTTCTTCCCACAAAACCGTTAACTTCATAAATTTTAATCGTTAGGTTTTATTTGCGTTATTTGCCAAAATAGTCGGGTCGTTATCACCATTAATCGGTACATTATAGTGCATACAATCTGTCAGATCGCAATTGTGACGTTTGCGCATGCGTCATTCTTTATCAAAATGGCGGATCGCGTTAACCGGCCGATTTCGGGTGATCACATTCTCATGAATATTTCGTTGAATTTTCTCTTGACGGACGATGAAACAACCCAATTTATGGAAAATTGAGTCGATTGACGTTGTGATGACTTTCTCACACGTGATTTTTTCCGAAACAACTCGCCCTAAGAAAAATTAATAATCACAATTATTCAAGTCAATCATGGCACTTAGATTTAATAATTAATAGTAAAATTTTAGATTGTATTTTGGATACAGAGGCCGACATAAATGTCATGTCATTATCAAACTTAAAAAAGTCAAATTTATGAAATTCTATTTTACAAAAGGGTTGTGTAAATTTGTCTTGTTTTGGAGGTAATAAAATACCGATTATTGGTCAGTGTGATCTTGTATGTCAAATTAATGGAGATGTCACAAATAATATTATTTTTTTTGTCACAAATACCTTTAGAATGTCAATCAATTTTAGGTCTTCCAACTATCGTAAAGCTTAGTATTTTAAAAAGAGTTTTTAAGGTTCAATCTAGTCGTAACACTATGTTAACTGAATTTAATGACATATTTCAAGGTCTAGGATGTTTACCACCTGTCGTTCATCTCAAGCTTTGCCAAGATGCTGTCCCATGCGTTGATCTTCCGAGGAAAGTTCCCTTTGCTTTACAAGACAGTCTTCGCATGGACAGGATCGCATGGAAAAGATGAAAGTCATTGACAAGGTTACTAAACCTACGTCTTGGGTGAATTCTGTGGTAATTACTGTCAAAGAGTCAGGTAAATTAAGAATTTGTCTAGATCCTAGAAAAATAAATTATGTTTATAGAAAACCTTTGCATGATGTACCCACTAGATTGTAACGTATGATGTTAGCACTTCAATCTTATGATTTAAATGTTATAAATGTCCCAGGTAAAGATATGTATATTTCGGATTGTGAAGGTTGGCCAAATAGCAAAGATGTAGTTCACAGTACCTATGTTAAAATCATATTATAACTTTCAAAGCGAAATTCATTAATTTGACATTTCATTAATGATTTTAGTTTTATGGGTAATAAACTAATAGTACCACAATCTATGCGAAAAGAAATGTTAGATAAAATATACGAACGACACCAAGAAATAAAAAAATATCTAAGATTGGCTAGAGATATTTTATATTGGTCTTATATGACTTAAGATATAAAAAAATTAATTGAACAATGTCAAGTTTGCAATAAATTTAAAGTTTCTAATCAGAAAGAGCCATTAATAAATTATGAAATAAATAAGTTTCCATGGCAACAAGTCGGTATAGATTTAATGTATTTTAATAAATTAACTTATCTCATTGTAACCGACTATCATTCAAAGTTTATAGAAATTGCTTTATTGAATAAGAATTCCACTTCCAAAAAATGTAATAATAGGTACACTTAAAATCTATTTTTTCGCGTCATGGTATAACTATGTCATTAGTATCAGATGGTGGACCGCCATTTCAATCTATTGAATTTAAATCATTGTTAGAACACTAAGGACGGGTTGTTTCGGAGAATCTGAACAATTCATCAAATTTCAACGTTAATTTGCGAGTTCTGTGAAAGATATTTTCTAGTTCTGTTATCATTTCAGTTTTGTCAAGCAACTAGCCTATAATGATATAATATCAGAACTTGAATAGGACTTTCACAGAACTCGCAAATTAACGTTGAAATTTGATGAATTGTTCAAATTCTCCGAAACAACCCGTCCTTAGTTACAAGTCCATATCATTCACAATCTAATGGTCAAGCATAGAGTTCTGTAAAAAACATTCTAAAAAAGTCCAAAGAAACAAATAAAGATCCTCATTTAGCTATGTTATATTTTAGGAACACGCCAAAAGCCAATCTACCGTCACCTGCTCAATTATCAATCTCTAGATCTTTGAGAATGAATATTCCTTTAACTAAGATCAAATTAAAACCTAAGATTGTCAGATTCTCAGGGTACAAAAAGAGTGGAGAAAAAAATAATACGCAAAATTCCAAAAATTATAATTTTTATGTAAAACCTTTGTCTACATTAAATACAGGGGATCAAGTATACCTACTTATAAAGAAATCCCAAAAGTGATTGGTTACCAGCTGTAGTTAAAGATAAATTAAAATGCAATAGGTCTTATATTATAGAAGATTGTTATGGAAGAAGGTATAGACGAAATAGAATACACTGAAGACTCGGATACAATACTGCAATTCATAATGACCATCTGTCCATGCGATCTAATCCAGCACATGAAGAGGAGGAAGTTAGAGATGTGGGACAGGTGGAAGAAAATAATCTTGACAATCCATATATTACAAGATATGGAAGAGTTGTCAAACAACTGGAGAGGTATTGTGATATATGAAATGTTAATAGTTTGATTTTATTGTATACATTAAAAAAGGGGGATGTCACATCACTATGTTAATGCCATCACTATTATTATTGTCAACTTGTCATACAACAATAACATTGCTCGCAACTGCTGTCAAACTTTGCTCTTCCAATATTTTTTTTAATAAAATAATATATTGCGATCATTTGAATAAGTTATAATTTTTAAAAATTTATTACATTATATAATAATGTCAACGCAATCAAACTCTAAGCCTGCCAGCAATCCGGAACTTCTGCAATTACTGGACAACAAGTTTGAAGACTTCAAAATTCATTTCCTAGAGAAAACCTTTAAGGAATTTAAAAACACTATAGTCGAAGTCATAAAAAATGAATTTAAGGAGGAAATTAACGAGCTTAAAAAGAAAGTGTTCCATTTGGAAAAACAAATTGAAAGCAACGACCAATTTAATTGTTCAAATAACGTCATTATAAGTGGTATCCCCGAAACCAAAAACGAAAATGTGTACGACATTCTCTCCAAAATTAGTGCTACCGCTGGTTGCAATATCACCCGACAAGAAGTGGATTTCACCAGCAGAATTCCTCCTAGAAAAAATCATGATGCAAATAATGGTAAACCAAGGAACATTGTCGTCAAATTAACACGCAGGTACCTCAAGGATGAACTTATAGCTGCAATAAGGAAGAGGAAAGGGATGCTCGCTTCTGAATTACAGCTCCCTGGTGCCGGTAAAATATACATCAACTACCATCTAACCCCAAAAAACCAACATCTGCTGAAACAATGTCGCGACATAAAAATAGCCGGTAAAATTTGCTATTGTTGGGTAAGAAACTGCAAAATATTTACTCGTATAAGCGATTCAACCCCCATAATCCTAATTGCTGACCAAGAGGATGTCAACAGGCTATCAACATTGAAGTCAACACAAGATGCACATCCTACCAGATCAACCGGCCCTTTAGGAAATATTTATATCTAAGATTATTTAATTACTGTACAAAGTCACTAAAAAACACGATTCACACGATCTGTCACTACTCTCATGAATTATTACAACCTGCTAAGAACAAAAAACTATTACACACCATTGCATGTAATTGTGTTATTACGACACAAATGTTATGTTTACAATCAATGAACCTAATCATAAATGAACTTCATAAATGAACCACTCACTAGATCAATATCTTCGGGTTTTTAGTACTGAGCCCATGGGTCCTAATGTTTGCCATAGATAAAAGTCTGTAACTGAAAAATATACGTCACTACTACACATACTCACCATCGACTAGGATAGAAACTATAAAAAGGCGTAACCATAGACAATATAATTCTCATTCGGAGCCAACCCATTGGCTAGCCTAAAATCGGCCAATGACAGCGGCCTATAAACATGCATGAAGTTCGTATTGGAATGTGGAAAATATACGTCACAAGTCACCCATAGAGATTACCGTGTCTTTTTTTCTGACCCACCTTTTTCTCGGAGTTATACCCCCCTGATGAACTTCTTAACCTAGTTCTGTCAATATCTGATACCATAAAAAAAAAAATTTATCACAAACAAACAAAAAATTCTCATGTTCAAAATTGCCCCTTTTCAAAGCATAATTACTTAATAATACATAAATTATTTTCACATCAATTCCACAAAAAGACATATTTAATAATGCTTAATATATACTTTCAAAATACATTCTAGCAAAACGGCAATAACATTTTACTATCAAAATGTTCGTGGTTTGAAAAGCAAGCTAAATGATTTGCACTGCGAAGTGCTCAGTTTCAATTATGATTTAATTTGTCTTACAGAAACATGGTTCGACTCCTCAATCTATGACCATGAAATAGTAGATTATCGATATAATATTTACAGACGAGATAGGGGCACATCGAGTTCTTTTAAAAAATCAGGTGGTGGAGTTCTAATAGCCATAAAGAAAGAAATGACATCTATCACAGTCCCAACACACAGCTCAAAATTTACAGAAAATTTATGGATTAAATTTAAATTTCATGAAAAATCTAGGCAAACTATCAACTTATGTTTGGCGTATTTGCCTCCAGATATACCAATCGAAAATCTCACAGATTTTTTCGAAAAGTGTCAAACAACATATAATAATTTATCATCAGAGGATGTAACAATAATAATGGGTGATTTTAATGTACCATCTATTCAGTGCCCACTAAATGTCAATGAAATTCACACCAGACCAGTCATATATAATAGCCAAAAATCAATATCCCTACTAGACTTTCAAAATTTGACTGGACTTAATCAGTTCAATCACGTCTCTAATAATATAGATCGAATTTTAGATTTAGTGTTTTCCAACCATCACCTTGAAATTCAAATTGCTTCACATATGCTATCTCCTATCATCCTCCCATTGAATTCGATTTTCTAATGTCTAAATACAGAACCCTAGCCACCAACCCAGATCACATCAAATATAACTTCACAAAAACGGACTACACTAAATGCTATCACTAAATAACTGGAACGATTTTAATACTCTGAATTGTAATGACTCCCTACTACATTTTTATAACTTACTATGGCTATCAATTGAAAAACACACTCCGCGCTTAAGAAACAGCAACAACAGGTTTCCAATTTGGTTCAGCAGTGCTTTGATCCACCAACTCAGAGAAAAAGAAAAGTTTAGAAAGAAGTGGAAAAAATACAAAAATCAATGTGACTATGACAGTTTTTCCATCTTGAGGGCTAGAGTAAAATTATCCATACGTACCTGCCTTAAGGCCTATGTAGATTCAATAGAAAATTCTCTCCCTAACAGTATCAAAAATCTGTCAACCCTCATTAAATCGAAAAGAGTTTCTAATTCTCTCCCAAAAATCATGCATCTCCACGACAAATCAGCAACAAATGGCAAAGAAACATGCAAACTCTTTTCTACTTACTTCTCCTCTGTATTTAGCTCACCATCTAATTCTAAAAGTGACTCTAAACTTTCTCTCCGACTCTTTAATTATCCACTATCTCATATCAAAATAACCCTAGACGAGGTCAAGATAAAGTTGAACACTCTCGATATCAATAAGGGTTCCGGTCCAGATGGTATTCCTCCACTATTCATTCGAAATTGTGCAGATCAACTTGCAGCACCTTTACACAAATTATTCGTCAAAAGTCTGAATGAAGGAGTATTTCCAGATCTGTGGAAAGTTGCCCACGTCATTCCGATCTATAAGTCTGGCAGTAAAAACGATGTAAAGAACTACCGTCCTATCAGCCTTTTATCTTATTTTGGCAAATTTGAGTCCATTGTATATAAAGACATATTTAATCATGTAACACACATACTTAGCCCTTTTCAACATGGCTTTGTAGCTAAACGATCCAAACACTAACTTAATCGAGTATATGGACTTTCTGTGTAAATCAATGAATAAAAAAACTCAAGTAGATGCCGTATACACCGATTTCAGTAAGGCTTTCGACAAAGTTAGTCACCCTATCTTTGAATAAACTGGATAAAATCGGCATACACGGAAATCTGCTTCGTTAGTTAGAATCATATTTATCAAATAGAAGTCATTTAGTTACTGTTAACGGTTTTAACTCCTCCCCAATATTAGTTACGTTGGGCGTTCCACAAGGATCACACCTTGGACCCTTGCTTTTCTTAATCTTCATTAACGACCTTACATGTAAACTCCACTGTAATTTTTTCTCTATACGCTGACGACCTCAAGATATATAAAGCAATTAAATCTATGGAAGATTGTGAACTCTTACAACAAGACCTTAACACATTATCTGCCTGGTGTATTGACAATGAAATGGCATTGAATATAGCTAAGTGCAAAGTTATAAATTTCACCAAGAACACCAACAAAACTCTATACTCATATAGCATATGTGGTCACAATCTGGAAACAGTTGAATCTTTCAAAGATTTAGGAATTATATTCGACAGCAAACTAACGTTCAACCAACACATAGAATACATTGTAAATAAATCAAATATAGTACTAGGTTTTATTGTAAGATCAACTAAACTGTTTAAGAACTCTAATAGCCTAATAATTCTATTCAATTCGTTAATCCGTAGTGTTCTTGAGTACGGGTCAACAGTCTGGAATCCACATTACATTACACAGGTATCCAGACTTGAATCTGTCCAAAGAAAATTTACACGGATTTTGTCTTATCGATCAGGTGTCTACCATCTTCTAAATGGGTATGAACAAAGACTTACATATTTCAAACTAGAGAGTTTAGTTAAAAGACGAAATATAAATGACCTCTCAATGCTTTACAAAATTGTGAATAATCGTGTAAATAGTAACTTAGTCAATCAAATCAATTTTTACGCCAGGCCCAAATATACTAGAAATATGAACATATTTTGGACCGAATTTTTTGCCAATAACACTGGTTATTTTAATCCTATATCTAGAATGTCTCGATCATACAATGATCTTGCTAAAATAGGCCAGTGCAATTAGCGATTCGCGATCGAAGTAATTCCGGTAGTCCCAATTTTTTTATATGTTATATAAACTGATCCCCTGATGTAAAATCTGATTTTCCGACCTTGGCGCACCTGTGCTCGCGCCGCCATTTTGAAAAATCTGGCCGAAATCGGCCCAAAATATAGTTTTTCCCAAATATCTCATTTCCAATGCAAATTTCGGCTAAAGTATTTTAACAAGTATAATATAACATAAAATAACCTACAACTTTTGTTAATAAAAATTTCTTCTATCTCTAATAGGTACCGAGGTAGAAAGTCGTAAAGGTGCGTATATTTTAGAAAAAACAAGTTTTTCGCGCGACTAGGTTTGGTTTTTTATAAATACCTCGTTTCCAGTACAATTTTGTGAAAAATTTATTGATAATAATTTTGTAGAAAATAAAATTTCGTTAAAGAAATAGGTATATAATTTATATTTTTTATCTCTATTACGTATCCAAACTCTAATCCACCAAAACCAGGCCAAAAATTGAAACTGAGGTTAGGTGTTTTAAACTTGGCATTCCTTGATTTTATTTTTCTTTAACAATTATTGTTCTAAGAACATATACGTTGACAACAATCGTCATGCCTGTGTCAGACCTAGCTATAAATATAGTAGATAGACTATTTCAGAATATCGGTCGCCATACATTCCCAATGGGAAGACCACTAAAATAGGCCAAGCCACTACATTTGTGCTCGCAGCTTGGTCTGACATGCCTATCAACGTAATCACAACATACATTTAAGATTATTAATACAATTAAGATGATAAGGTACATAAAAAAGATAAAAAATTGGTATTTTCGTAAAATTAACATTTATTGACATTATTTTCTTTATTAGTTAAGTTGTCAGCATAACAAAAAATAAAATTAATGGTAGATCAGTTTAGACAGAAGTACGAGCCCTTGACTATAGTTTCTTACTTCTGGCCCTGAATAGCTTCTTCATCTGTCTTATCACCCAAATTTGTGGCGACTGGGTCATCATATTCCTGTCATCGTCATCAACGAAGGCTTCTACAGCATTCTTGCAGGAGTTGCCATTGCAATGAATGCAGAGTAGGGAACATTTCAAACCCGACTTTCTGCAGGTGCACTTTCCAGCGCAACCTTTTTTACATTGACATGATATGAAGTTCAGCAAGGCCTGAGGTGCAGCTTCCTTCAACATTGTTACTGGAGTAAGTAACCCAACAGCATCCTTTTTCCACCCCCATTCAGTCGGATCTTTATCGTGATCAAGCCAAGTCTGCACTTGCAAGTATGTTCTTGAAGCGTGTTGCTGGACTGCATCTTTGGTGGGTGGTAGCCTGGATAAATTGAATTTGTTCTTTTTTACTCCTTTGACGAAAATGATGTACCTACCTTAAATTTTCCAAATTTGATTTCTCGTTGCCGCCATACAAAAGTGCAAATAGTTGTTCGGCAGCCAAAGTGATTGTTTCTGTCTTTGCTTTTGGGTCTTGAAATACATGAACAAGTTCATTCACTGAGTGGTTCTTGAGAAGAATATTACAAAATTTGTGTTTGCCTTGACCGAACGGAGCTCCAGTTGTATCGCAACCACTTATGGCATGAAGTAATAAAATGTTTTCAACTATTTCAATGTGTTTAAAACATTTTTTCGAGTACAACGCGTTAGAACTTTTTGGTAATGTACGTTGAGAAGTGAGAGAGCTGTGAGGAGTACCAGCAGATCAATATCCTGACCAACGATTATGACTACATCATGTTGAGATGACAACGAATTTGCTGTGTTCACTATGAGACCGTCAGCATCCTCTTCAGCTTGTACTGTCGTTATGTGGGATTGTGCAAATGAGGTTCTGAGTAGGGCAATAAAACGAGACTTGTTCTTCTCATTTCCCAGAAACTTTTCCTGTGGCACTTGTGGGTGCATGCTTTCAAAAAACAAAACTTCAGCAGAAGTTGTAACTCTGGCACGCCGTGCTCTTTCCACCCCTTTAGTGCTTTTCTTTTCCATAGAATCTGGGTATCCATCGAATACCACTACTGCATTGGATCCATAGTGATTTTGTACATATCTGACATATTGCTGGAAAATTACTGAAAAAGGTTGAGCACGAGCCCCATACAACTTTGTGCATTAAATATCCTCCATCAATTACCTGTATTTTACTGCTTCCCAGTTCTGTATTATTTGGTAGAGGGTTTAATGATGAATAAAATATAGACTTCGTTCTTTTGCGCATGCTTTCTTCTGAGAAAAGAGACAATGGTACCGGAGAGAGTTCATATTGAAAATATTATTAAGTTCACTTTCAGACTTTTTGGCAATACACATACGATGGAATAGCATTAATGGATCTATTGACATAGTCACACCCTGATTTTTGACACTGCTGGTCACCGCCGCAAGAGAAACTATTGCATCATTACGTTTTAAGTGTAGGTTTCCAAAGTTCTTGTTGATAACTTTAGACATAGCTAATTTCCCCATCTTTTCAGCCATGTGACAAGTGACTTTGCTATCCCCGATTGTGCCACTGCTAATAGACATAATCACGTTTGTTTTAGGAAATGGTTCATGGCAAGCAAACCAATCAATGAGAGTTTGAACGTCTCGATCATCCCTCTTAATTCTTGCAGGCCTCATCTCTACATGTTGCTCTGACGTTCCTGATTCAATCCCACAAAATGACTCGATACCCTCACAAATGTTATGCAGATAAACGAATCCAGCAGTCCAACGAAGTATGGAACTGTCTGTGATTCCCCGTCCTTGGGTCAAACCTCCAGATGTTTTCATCGATCTCATCAGAGTTTGTTCGATGGTCATGTCAGACCAAATCCCTGACCAAAATTTATGAGACCGTCGGATCGTAAAGTAGCCCTCTTTTGTAAATCTTTCATACTCGATTGCACTGAATCATTTCGAACTGAACGCTGCTGTGACACTGACGCTGTCCAGCTCCGCTCCAGGCTCAAGACGTGACATGCGGCAACTGAAGGGAACCGGAGGGTAGGAGTAGAAGGGTGGGGGGTAGCCCCCCCATACCGAAGTGCCCTCTAGTAAATTTATAGATGTTTGTATTTAAAAATGCAAAAAAAAATCTAATAACGTGATAATAAACCGTGATAGATTTTCTGTACGTACCTACCTAGATTTGTTTATTCTTTATATCGGTAAAAAACTATATAAACATAAAAACGGCACAGCTTTTTTTGAAATTTTATGTTCTACATAATTGGTATCAATAAAATTTTCATGAAATTCTACTGGAAACGAGGTATTTATAAAAAACCAAACTTAGTCCCGCAAAAAACTTGTTTTTTCAAAAATATACGCACCTTTCCGACTTTCTACCTCGGTATCTATTAGAGATAGAAGAAATTTTTATTAACAAAAGTTGTAGGTTATTTTATGTTATATTATACTTGTTAAGATACTTTAGCCGAAATTTGCATTGGAAATGAGATATTTGGGAAAAACTAGATTTTGGCCCGATTTCGGCCAGTTTTTTCAAAATGGCGGCGCGAGCACAGGTGCGCCAAGGTCGGAAAATCAGATTTTACATCAGGGGATCAGTTTATATAACATATAAAAAAATTGGGACTACCGGAATTACTTCGATCGCGACCCCCTTTTTGGCGCTAATTGCACTGGCCTAAAACACACACTGTCATAGATATTTTTGCAAATAATATAACTTGTTTCAAGAAATATCTCCACGAGTTCTGTACTTAGATAAAAAAAAATAAAATAAAAAGAATAATAAATAAATAAAAAAATGGTTTAGTGGTTTAGAATTTTTTTAATATATCCTCTTTAAATTTTTCTACTAATTATGTGCTTCAATCTTTGTAATTAAGTTTTAAGTTTTGTATTTAAATAGGTACTGTCATTGTTTTACATGTTTGCTTATGTGAATGTGCAAATGTGATTGCTGCAGACACATTAGTCTAGGGATATTTATTATTGTATTTTATTTTTTATTTTGTGATCCATAATTAATGTTTTTATAAATATCCTGTTTGTGTCTCGAATAAATAAATAAAAAAATAAAAATAAAATGAATCTGTCTATAGTGAATCACAGTATTTGTATTGTCAGCCAGCAAGCTCGCATCTCTAAAATGTTTCCTGTATATCAAGTCTAAATTATAAACAGTAATTAAACAGTAATAAGTGTCAATAAAATAGATGTGTTAATATAAAGACCCAAAAGATTTCATGAAACAATGGCATTATTTATTTTATTAAAAATTACAACTAAGTTGACATTACATTCAATTTTATATTTGTTCATTAGTACACGGTTTACATGTTCTCCTGATAAAATTAACATAGTTCCCGAAACATGTAGTTTGTGTACATAAAAATATATATATAAATATATGTATTTCTTTTATATAAAAACATAAATATGTTATACTAAAAAAAACTAATTACAATAAAAATGTTTTCTTTTTAACGAAACTACCCAATTCAATATAGAAAATCGTTTCTCGTATTTGAGTTGGGGAGTAGTGCCATTACAATATATTATATTGGGTAAAGAAAAGAAAGAGAGTTTTTATTTATAAAGTAAAAAATAAACAAAATGTATAAAGCATGATAACAAAAGTATAGATAATAAAAATAGACTATAATAGCAGTTACTAAATTAGATACACAGTAAATGTAAATAAATTTAATAATAAATTTATTTACATTTAACATTAATTTATAAATAAAAGTATATTAAAAATAATATTATTACATTTCGATTAATAAGTAGGTAGTAGGTGGTTATAAGTACATGAAGTTATTTTATTCATTTGGAGTAAACGGAGCTGATAATATTGCAAGCGAAAAAACATAATAAATAAGTAAACAACTTTATTACAATTGTTACGTTGTACTCTGATTTGATTGTTTTATGCGATAAGACCTAGTTTGATAGCTTGCAAATAATTCGTTGGAATTAAATGAAAACTTACAGACAGCTTAGCAACTATCTTTTGACGTATGGTACAAAATAGTAAAACTGCCCCCATGACCTTTTATACTTACATTTACCTCAAAGTTTTGATCTTCTCTATAATATATTGATTTGTAGTTTTATAAAGAACATGAATAAATGAAAAAATCTATGTTTTTGGATTTCCAAACGGTGTCTTATTTTAGCAATGACGTGGTTCTTTTTGAAAGTGAAAAATTATATACAATTTCTTGTGCGATCAAACATTTTTTGGTGAAACTTTCTGAACCCGCCCAGTGTTTCAATAAGGTGTTTTCATCTCAGCGCAAAAAATACCTTCGGCTTGCCTTTTTATTACTTAGAAATTACTGTACCTAGGGTTTTGGAAATTTTGGTATATTATTATTTTATTTTATTATATTTAGTAAATATCCAGGTGAATTAATTTTGCATTTAAGATGTTGAGTATAAAATAAAACAGTTAAGTTCCATTCACAATTTTTTATATTACCGATTTGTTCATGAACATTAACATTGTAACGTCATTGATTTTTATCTTTTGAACGGTGACCTGATAAATCATCACAATGATAATTCATCACATCTTTAAAAAGTTATTTAAAGTCATAGAAAGTGCTGAAACAAAAACTTTATTAACAGTTTAAGTAGATTAGGTTAGGTTAGGTTAAAAAAATTATTTCTTTTATCGTTTCTTATGACGTTATATCACTTTTTAAAAGTGTGTTGAATTTTCACAGTGTTGAGATATCATGGAACCCTTTTGAACATTTTAAATGTCACAGTTGCAAATAGGTACCGTAATAGGCTAATGGGCCGTTTTCTGAGTGATTTCAAAATAACCAAGAGATGATGTTTACCGGTCTTCCTGTTACCTATTCTGTCTTCCAATGATATGTCATTTCGATAGCTATTTGTTTTCCTCGAACAAACCTAGTTTGCTCGATTTGTAAGTAAAATGCACAGAAATTACGGTCAGTGGACTATTTTCCAATTGAAGGAAGAATTGAAAGGACGTAATGCCAAAACTGTTGGTAAAAAAGCAATTCTCGTAGAAAGGTTAGTAAATAAACCACTATTGCTTATTTATATTGCCTACGATAATTTCTTTTCTAATTTATCAATAGTTATTATCATAATGCGTTTTATTTAAGACTCGAAGACTATGATAAACTTCATAATTTCAATCCTGCTGGCGTTGCAGACGAAGATGTCTTGGAAATGGTTAAGCCAAAGCCGGAAGATTTTCAAGACATCAACATGGCCTCCAATATTCCAGCACTGACGCGGGAAGAACTACATAAATTCAGTGTTTCCTGGGAAAGTTTGAAGAACACCAACAAAGCGTTAAGTATGTATTCTGAACAATATTTGCTGATTGTTCGAAGTGCACATGAAAATGGCACAACCTATATTTGAGGAAAGTGTGCTTCGGAAACATCTTTCTTATGCTGTCTATATACACTATAATTGTAATACTATATTGGAATGCCAATGTGAGTGTGCAGCCGGCTATGCACATTGCAAGCACGTATTTGTAGTTCTACCTTATGTTACTTATACCAGGGCGGGTAAGTGGTGGACAACCTCCAATGACTGTACAGAATGTAAATAAGTAGTCATATAAATACATGTCATCCAAAATTATTATTGGAAAAATAATATCTTGTATATTTTTAATATAATTATTTTAAATAAAATAGAATTTAAAATGTTTTACTAAGTGTATCTATTACTATGTATGGCAGCTGTTTCGCCTTCCGAAGGCATTGATTTGACAAACTTACTTGAAAATATTTATGTTTTTATTCTGCACTAGTTGCATATTTAATTTGCTAATCTTATTTTCTTTATTTTAACAGGTTGACTGTTCACAAAGTTGCTCACGCGTTGACCAATGCTACAACAACTATATAATATTAGGAGGTAAAAAAAATAAAATAAATGCCAAAACAATAAATAATTTATGTATAATGTTAATTATTTGTTGTACTAATATGTTCTTCTATGTGTATAATGTTTGTAAATGATTTACGACACATTTATTATATGTCTGTAATCTTGTTCTTTTCATATTGACCTCGAGAAATAAAAGAATTTTTTAAATTAAAAGAAACGGTTTTTATTCCAAGTACCTAATGTCAGGAATAACTGGTTAAAGTAGGTCAAGTACGTCCCTTGACACCCTGTATATTTGTTTAATACATATAACAAAAGGAAATTCAAAGAAGGGTTAAGTTAGAAATCGTGCGCGCTGATGGATGAGCTCTTTGGGAAGTTATCTAAAATATATAATGTAAAATTTGAACAATATTTACATTAACAGTTTTTGAAGTAAAACTTCTTTACGCACGCTCGACAATTGGGGGGTAAACTGGTGCCTTACGAAAAGCGTTACGAAAAATCACATGCCAACGCTAATCGATGAAACGGTGATCGGAGGCGGGAGAAGGAGCTAGAGCTAGCTAACGAGTACTACCGTATTTTAGCATTATATACAGCGTGTACCCGGCATAAGTTAGTAAAGTTTTATTTCACTCGTGTGGTCTAAAGCACACTCATTTTTTTACATACAATTTATTAAGCATCTTTATCTATTATACTTGATCTAAAATTACACAACATGCAACATATAAATATTATATCCGATGAAAGTATTGTCTCGGTATAGTTGGGATATCAAAATTTTATATGTTTTTAAAAGTCTTATTACTCTTTCCATGTGCACCCTTTTGCTAGCAACTTTTCTAAAACACTCCTAGTGATTCTGTTTGTTTTTGTGGTGACACCATATGGTGCGAAGATGTCCTGGACATTAAAACCTTTGTCAGCCATAATAGAATCACCAACATCACACAGGGATAAAAGGTTGCTTTTTTGAATGATCTGGCGATCACTGGCAGAGCCTGCATAGCTTTGAGACACATAATTTATGAGGCCACTAGGAGTAGCACCGATAAGTACTTTAACAGTATTTCTATTTTTATAGGTAGAAAAGGTTGCTTGCTGGGCAGTCAGTAGCGTAGGCCGTTTAATTAGACATTCCGTGCCGTCAATCACTCGTGTTAGGGTATTTGTCTCTAAAATCAGTTGATGTCCAAAGGTTGAGCTCTTTCCACTGCAGTGATATGAATTTCACCCATGTAATAAATATATTAGAAAAGTTTTTAATAGACATAAGATACATTCTTGCAATTTCAAAAAATGTTTTGTGTGTTCTCAATATCATTAATGTTAAAAAAAATTGTTCAAATGCATTTATACTATTGGGAGGATTACCATAAAAGTATTTTAAACAGTGTGAGGCTTGTCCTAAGGATTGAAAAACAAACAGCACTTTCTCGTATGACTCTAAACCGGTATAAAAATGAATTGAGGCAGGGTCTTTCTTGTATGTCATTATACTGAACTCAAGAGTGTTTTATGGTTTGACTTGAAAATTCTCTTGTTAACCTTTCCTTTTTATTATCTGTCTGAGTGTCTTTATCTAGAGTCGGTCTATCACATGGAGTATCAAAAGGCAATATGACTTCCACTGCCACGTCTTGTAGATTCACAGGCAACGCCGCGTCTTGTAGATTCACAGGCAACGCCGCTCTTGTAGATTCACAGGCAACGCCGCTTCATCTTGTGGTTTTGGTTTTGTACAATTTATATATTGTTTTTTTACGTTTCAGATGCCTTTCCAGTTTGTTTCTTAATTTTAAATTACTTCCTTCTACTTTTATCCAGGGAAATATTGAAGGAACTACACCTTTCAGTAGCTTTTGCCTGTACAGTACCTACATCTGAAAATAAAATTAGGCTCAAACTTCCATACTTGCATGATATAATATACAAAACGGTCTACGTTAAGAAATAATAACAATTTGATTTTTTTTCCTAAAAGACTTCTACTGAAAATAAAATTACAATTACGAGATACACAGACATTAGACGAGAAATGCAAAGTAAATTAGATTGCCAACAATGAAGAATTAGCCGCCCATAAATCTCGTGCCAGACAGTTTGATAACCGTGTAATAAAATTAATGCAATAATTAAAAATATGGTTAATTTAAAAAAAGTAAATAAGATATTTTGTCTACAATAATTATTAATGTTAGTTGTGATTGACTACACTTATATTTACGGTTATTAGGTGCGTTTGTTAAATAATGTCAACTGCGAAAGGCAAAATATTGTGTATAAAATTTTGTGCATTCTATGTCAAATGTTTCTTTACTTGTTCATTATACTATACAAGTACTCTTTATTTGATATTGGGTATTCAATTATAGTAAGATATTAATAAAATGAGTCATGTACTTACTGTTATGGTTAATATCATTGACTACATAATCTGAAATGAGCTTTACAGACTACAGATGGAATGAATCCCTTTTAAGTCTCTATCTTTGGTGCCCACCCCTATGTCTCCACATAGGAACACTACAACAGGCATTATTGTAATATTTAAAAACACTAAATTGCGTCAAACGGCCTAAAAAATGTATGGGATCTGACAGTTAAACACAAAAAGTTGGACCGGTAGAACAATAGCACCTCTAGCGACCAAATCTTGCGAAAGCTGCCCATTGAAAATTGACAGTCGTAAACAGATGTATATAGAAAAATGTATCAAATCTATGGAGTTAAATACACGGGCTACCATATAAAAAAATAAACTTGGTACATTTTTTGTAGGTATTAATATCGGTTGTTTTACATTATCTACGACGGTCGAAAATACGCATTTATCGAAACAGTAGATAATTTATCGTGCGCGATCCTCGCATGCGAGCAATTGTCTACTGAAATGAAAATTAGGTTCCAGATAACCGATATGGCTTCCGCAAAGGCAGGAGTACTTCAGATGCAATAGCCGCTCTCACATAATCTCGACATTGGTCGCAAACCACTGGCTGTTTTCTTTCGATCTCGCAAAAGCGTTTGATACGGTATCCCACCCCTTACTGCTTTAAAAAATTCAATAGATCGGAATAACAGGGGTACCCTACACTTGGTTTGAAAACTATCTAACAAACCGAACTCAACAAACTCTTATCCAATCTGAAAAAATACATATAAGCAAAATATTATCAATTTCCTACAGTATGCTTCAAAGCAGTGTACTAGGACCAATTCTATTACTAAAATACTAATCACTCTCTTCACGAAAACGCTTGTGGTAAAACAACATACAAATCATCAGTGACAGCGAGGATCAAAAACAATCGCCACGATTTGTAAACTGTCATTGCTCTATTATGGAACGGCACTGATATGATCACTTGACACCTCAAAATCCGTCAAGCGCCAAGGCTTATAATTCTTGTAGGCTTTGAGATTGTATAAAACGCAACTTTTGAATACAAAAACGACGCACCGTCAAATAATTTTTTAAATGTTTATTTTTGTCATACAAGACCAACGTTGGAATTAAAAAATTAACATTTTTGTTTTCATGCACTTGTAAATAAGTGCTGTCACTAACTCACATAAATAAAGAATATTGTCTATGGTTATAACCAGTCTCAATCTGACGTTTCACTTGCCTACGGCCACATAAAAGTTTTTGTTTCGCTTCTTTTATATAGTAATGTCCTATAAAGAGTAGTTATTTCATTAAACCTAATTTCTTTATTGCGACATTTTTATTAACATGTTTAATTGAAGTTGGTTCTTCTACTTTTCTTCATTCTACAGATGTTTTTTCAACGCGAAGGACGATAGAACATTTTTGTTTCTTCATTGTAGACTTTCAGCCCGTGTCACTTATTAATCAAGGGAGTAGAAAGTTCATTTGTAAATATACAGAACATAAAGACACGCATAATATATAATATACCTGGTATTAGTTAGATTATTTCTGTGGAACCTGCGGCACTTTTTGAACGCGAGAACGGTTTTCTTTCACGCTGTTTCAGATAAATTTTTACTACAGTTATGCACCTAGGTTACTAAAAAGCAGTTTACATGAAAAAAAGGCGATACAATATCCATTATTAATTAAATTTTAATTTTTTGAGTATCTTACTACTAAGTAATTAAATGTGTAATAATAAATTGTGAGTGTAATTCTAATTAATCTTTTTAACCAATCACAAATAATACTAATGATTAACTTGCTACAGTATATTGAACTGGGTTATCCTAATAAAGTAACAAGGTAAAAAAAAAACGTCAAGACTTGAAATATTATGTTACAAATAAAAGGTTCCCTCAAAACGAAGTCAACTGATAAATTTTTCAAATGTTTCAGTACATATGTATATTGAACTGGGTTCAATGTCTGTTATATAACAGAACGTTATCACAGAAGACCATGGATATTCCTGACCCAGAGAGCGCTTCCATCAAAGTGGAACCAGGGACCCAGGAAGAGGATGGAAGTGAAATGCCGTATACGGTTATAAATTTCGACCACCAGGATGTAAAGAGGAAATGCTTGCAGTATACTCCGACAGCCAGTAAGTTGTAGAAGCAAGAAAATGTTGAATGTTAATTTCAAATATTTTAGCATGTTTCGCGGACAGGACGCATACTTGTTCATGGCGTCACCCAATGACTAAATCAATTACGTAAACGAGGCATACCAATAAAATATTCTGTAAAAACATTTATTCAAAAATTGCTGCCGAGATGGTGACAGCGATTACGTGGTGAAATGATAATGGGGTCTTGACCCGGCAAATTATCAGTGTCTTACATTTATCGACGTTGAGGGATAAGTTGTTATCGATACAACAATTGGGTAATTTGTCCATATTTTTACTGTAAAATTGGGTAGTCGCTAATATTGGATGTTTATTAGTTTAATTTGATATCACCAGCAAAGAGCAGAACTTCTACATCGTCGAAACAACTTATCATGTAATTTACGATTGCTTATCTCCAGAATTTTAAAATATTTTGTCTGTAAACAAGAGGCTTAAATTAATTATTTCAGTAAGCATTCAGAGATTAAAGATGACCTATTAAATCGCCTACGAAGCACGGAGGTTGTTTACATATATGGGAATTGGTAGTGAGACAATAAAATATTATGTTGTTGTTTTCACAGCGTTTATTGTGCGTCAGTATAACAAATCAGTTGAGTTCTTGAATACCTATTATTTTATTTTAATTTATTTTTATATTAACTCCACACAGGAGGCCCTGAAGAAAATAATTTGCCTCAGGGCCTATGTCATATTTGGGGATGCTGTGTGGAGGGTCTTTTTGTGGAGAGGAAGGAGTGAACATGGGTCTTGAAGAGTCCCATGTTGTAGGAGGGAGGAAACACAGAGGCCGGCAGTTCGTTCCACAGCCGAGCTGTTGAACTTAAGAACGAATCGTAGAAGCGACCCGTTCTCATGTGACAAATGTCAACCGTGTACAAATGTTGGGCGCGCGTTTGGCGTGTATCCCGACTACGCACCGGTGCCGAAGGGATCAATGACGCAAGTTCCTCAGAGCATCTTCCATTGTAATACCGATAGAACAAGAACAGCATGCTTACCTGACGCCTGTGCTCTAAAGATTGCAGTCCGTCTGTTAAGATTGGGGAATCTATCAAACCTACCGCCCGTTTTTGCACAGAGTCAAGGGTTTTTTCAGGTATTTTGGGGCTCCGGACCAGAGATGGCTGCCAAATTCGACAGTAGGGCGCACTTCCGATTTGTACAAGGTTAGCAGTTGGGTACTATTAAAGTATCTGCGGGCCCTGTACAGTACGCCCAGCTTCTGAGAAGCCAACTTTACTCTGGCTTCGATGGAGCCCCCGTACCTGAGCTGGTCACTTATAGTTACACCAAGCATATCAATAGAAGGCCTTTTCGGAAGATTGCTTTCGTTGAAGGAGACTAGATTATCATTTGGATCCCTTTTAGACGTAATCAGACAGGATTCGGTCTTTGAAAGATTAAATTTGACGAGATTATTTTTACCCCAGGAGGAAAGACTCTCGAGATAACCGTCCATTCTCTGCTTCAAAGCCCTCCGAGCCGTTGGAGTTTGTGTGCCCTTTGGGGGCTGTCAAACAAAAAGCTATCATGAACTGTACTGTCATCCGCGTAGCAATGAATCAGTGCACATGTCAAAAGGTCATTGATGTGCAACAGAAACAAAGTCGGAGACGGAACCGATCCCTGTGGGACGCCAGCATTTATAGAGTGCGAGGAAGAGGTGAAACCGTCAGCAACCGCCTGAATCGACCTAACCCTTAAAAAGTCAGCAATCCACGTACACAGGGGTGCGGGAAGTCCGTAAGAAGGCAATTTGTTGACAAGTCCTCGGTGCCAGACCCGGTCAAAGGCCTTGGATATGTCTAGTGCGACCGTTTGGGTCTCACCGCCACGTTCCAGGCACCGCCCCCAAACACGCGTCACATACGCGAGAAGATCACTGCACGAGTGGTTCCGCTGGAA
Source organism: Hesperophylax consimilis (assembly GCF_061612785.1). Taxonomy (NCBI): domain Eukaryota; kingdom Metazoa; phylum Arthropoda; class Insecta; order Trichoptera; family Limnephilidae; genus Hesperophylax; species Hesperophylax consimilis. The sequence continues at coordinate 29,705,177 of NC_142852.1, read as the reverse complement.
TCCGTATTGACGGTCGTTGATAATTTTGTTCTTGTCGAGATATGTGAGCAGTTTGTCGTTGATCACACGTTCCATCACTTTGGACAGAACTGATGTGATCGCTATGGGGCGGCAGTTGGCCGGGTTGGAGCGGTCACCTTTCTTGGGAATAGGGTGAATGACCGTTTTTTTCCAACCAGATGGCACAGTGCCGCACTTCAGGGACATTTTGAAGAGCTTTGTCAAAACTGGAACTATTTCCGCAGCACACCTCTGCAATACCAGGGCAGGTATTCCATCAGGTCCACTAGCTTTGTTAACATCGAGCCCCCGTATTACGTGAGGTACATCCCGATGCCGGATCCTCAGCTTTTTCATAAAGAAGCCGCAGTGAGGAACCGACGGCGGAACAGCACCTCCGTCATCGAGGGTCGAGTTTTACGCAAACATTTTACCTAATAGGTTTGCCTTTTCGGTGGCGGTGTTTGCTAGTGAGCCGTCAGGTCTGGTAAGAGCTGGCAAACTTGGTTTGCAAAAATTCCGACCTATTGAGCCCGCAAGCGACCAGAATGCTCTGCTGCCATGCGGGCATGCAGCAAGCTTTTTGCTGATCTGCAGGTCGTGTTCGAATTTTGACTTTTTAATGATTCTCTTGCATTCCTTTGCCGATTTGTTGTATGCTGATCTGCTTTCGGGCGTTCGCGATGTGTTGCAGGCTCGGTAAGCCGCGTTATTTCGTTGAACTGCTTCGGAGCATTGTCGACTGAACCACGGCTTTGAGCTCACACCAGTTTCTTTAGTAGTCGATTGTATGAAGCCATCCATCGCCGATTTGATGACTTCACCAATCTCCTGGGCACATCTCGAAGGGTCCGATGTCCGAAAACAAACAGCTGACCTCGGAAAAGCGTTGAAATGTGCCCGCATACCGAACCAATCTGCTGACCTATAGTACCACACTTTTCTTCTCAGCCTCTCATTGGTTGGTCTGAGGTTAACGGGGATTGATGTCGTCACTAGGCAGTGGTCGGATGATCCCAGAGGCGCTGTGATGTCAATCTTATAACCGTGTGGCACAGTAGTTAAGAATAGGTCTAACAGATTGGAGCGGTGAGTCTGGACATCAGGAACCCTTGTAGGCTCCTGAACCAGTTGCTCTAATCCGTAGCAAATGGCAAAGGATTCCGCCTGTCGGCCAGCCGAGTCCGTTGGGCCTGAGAACTTCAACCATGGTTCGTTATGAACATTGAAGTCCCCCAGAACAATAAACTCGGCTGAAGGGTAGCGGGGCAAGAGATCATCAATAGTATCGCTCAAATGTTTGAAGAGTTCGGAAGTGTCTGATTCGCTATGGAAAGAAAATTATAAAGATTTCGAGTAGTTTATCACATTTTATTTTAAATTCTTCCCGATATCATCGATAATACCTTAATAATTTAAATACATTTATCTTAATTTATCGGTTCATGTATATTGGAAATTGGCCTCTGCTTTTTTATTATTTATTTATTTATTAACGCCCTTTTTCGGTGCTTTTACATGAGAATACTAAGAAATATACAATATTTACTTTACATAACTGAATTGCTTCATTAACAACATTTTATATTTGTTTAAAGATAAATTGAAGATGTCCACTGACTTGGTATAATTGTTTCCCTCCATTGGTATTCTGGACAAAGAGGAATACACATGGTAACTGAATTAAATCCTGACTTCTAGTATTACGTTGTGGAATCCGAAAGCTAATCAATTCTAGCAATACCGGACTATCAACTAAATCACTTAGAATTTTATATAGAAATACCAAGTCAGTAAAAATTGTTCTGTCTGACAATTTGAGCATATTCATATAATTTTACCGTGTGTGTTAGTTCAACATAATTGCTAGAATACCCATTTTAAAATTTATAAAACGTAAGAATTTGTTTTGTATTCTTTCAACAGCTTGTACATTTATATTATAATGTGGGTTCCAGAATTGTACTCAAGTTGACTTCTTACGTAGGCAAAATATAACAGTTTAATACACTTTACATTGTTTGAATTTTTGGTTAGCCTAGTCATAAATCCCAACATTTTAAGCCCTTATGGAGTAAATCTCTGTTTTTAAAATAAATCTCACAACACTGTATTTTAGTTCTTCAGAAATGTGGCTTGAATCAATGTTTAGTTTATGAAGTGTGCAAATACAGGGCTAAATAGTTTGGCATGATTTCAAAAATCAGTTACATGAATTCGATTCACGCCTGGTCACTTAGAATTTTTCATACCTCCGCTAAAATATTATTATTGATTATAATTTGCTCTTGGTTGTACATTTAATGTGGTAAACCTTCCTGCGAGTATTCAGATACTCGAACCTCACATTCGTCTAAGCATATCAACGTATATCATACTTGCATATTGTTTTTCTGTTTCTCCAGGTAACATTTATGTGGAAACTGTACCCATCAACGCAGAACCAGGATCCCTAGAAGAAGACGGAGGGATAATTTATTATACGGAAATTGACATTGACCTTCCGGATGTCAAAAAAGAATGCTTAGATCGCTTCCAAAGAAGTACCCAGACAACAGGTAAAATTAATGTTGTCCGTTGAAATAAGAAATTCATATTTCTTTATTTCATAATCAAATAGTTCTATGAATCAGTTGCACTTATTAAGTTTGATTCGTATTTTTTTTCAGACTTATCGACAGATCTCAAGACGCATCATGTGGAAAAACGATTATCTTGTACCTATTGTAACTACTCCTGCTTTTACACGTCAAAGTTAGAACATCACTTGCGTATCCATACTGGAGAAAAATCTTTTTCATGTTCCGACTGCAGTTATTCATGTTCTCGCAAGAGAGATTTGACGAAACACATTCTGACTCACAGTGAAGAAAAACCTTTTTCATGTTCTCATTGCAAATATTCAAGTTCTCTAAAACGATATTTAAAAAGACACATGGTGACTCACAGTGGACATAAACCCTTTTCATGTTCCGACTGCAGTTATTCATGTTCTCGAAAGGGAAGTTTGTCGAGACACATGCTGACTCACAGTGGAGAAAAACCTTTTTCATGTTCCAACTTAATTTCCTTTTTTGTGGATTGGAATTACTTTGCCCGTTTTCAAAATAGTTGGGAGAACTCCTTCTTTAATGGACCGATTTAGAAGTATGGTAAGTGGGATAAGAAGTGCTGACTTTATTATTTTTAGTGTCATCGGTGATATTTTGTCGCTACCCTGAGAGTTTGTATTTTTTAGTTCGTTTATAAGTTTTAGTGTTTGTATTTGGGTAATGTATGGAATTTTAAAGGAAGAAACACTAGTGTGTGTATAGTGGGTTGAGAATTCTGGGATATCGTCATTTGTAGTGATTCTGTTTGCTAATACCTTGCCGACGTTAGCGAAATAGTTATTCACAAAATTACATACTTTTAGTGGTTGTTCTGATGTCTAAATAATCTCGTTATCTATTTTGATCTCGGTTATGGAATCGCTTTTCTTTGAAGATGTGTGGGATATTTCTTTTAGAATTTGCCAAATTTTTTTGGGGTCCTTGTTGCATTTATCTAATTTATTTTTATAATATATTTCTTTCGATATACGTGCAAGTCGTGTGCATAAGTTTCGATATCGTTTATAGAAATTTATGAGATAGATGTCATATGTGTTAGATTTGCATTGTTTGTGGAGTTTGTCTCTTTTACTGAAACTTGTTATGAATCCTTTTGATATCCACGGTTTTAGAAGTTGATGTTTAGTTGGAGAACTTTTTTCGGACGGGACGTATTTTTTTAAAATTAGTCTTGAATACATTCTATAAAAAGTGACCATGCTTCATAAATTTTATTATTTTCTACGAGTTCTTCCCATTTTTTATTAAGTAGTATGTCATTTAGTTTTAAAATATCAGTTGTATTGTGGGTTTTTGTGGTTTTGGAGTGTATTTCTTGTGAATTGTTTGTAGTGTTTATTTTCAGGATAAGTGTATAGTGGTCTGTAATTGTCAAGTGATGGATTGTGGATTTGGATGATCTTTTTGTTTTTAACATAATGTGGTCAATACAAGTTTGGGTGGGTAATGGGTTATTTTGTTTAAAGTTGACTCTTGTGTGTTCATTTATGGTGCTAAAGAGTCCATGGAACAACAAAAGGTTTAAGTAATCTTCACTTTGTGGGTGTTTTTTATTTTCTAAAATGTTTATATTCATATCTCCTACTAAGCAGATATATTTTTGTTTTTTCATTTTGATAAGTTGACTGTCTAGGTACCACAGAAAGGGAAATATGTTTTTTATAGAAGGTGATCGATACATAGCTAAAATATATATGTCATTATTTATGATTATTTCAAAGCCGTTTGCGTCTGTGATATCAGATCTAGCTCCGTTATAGTTGAATGTAGATGTTTTTTGCAGTAAATTACAATACCGTCATTTTGATTTTTAATATTTTTTGAGTGAGTGACCGTGTAATTAGGTAATTGTATTGGTGTGAAGATTTTATCTAGCCAACATTCTGTGAGGATTATCACGTCAAATTCTGTCTCCAATTGTTGAAGTATGACAGTGAAATTGTCAAAATTTTTTGAGATACTGAGTATGTTTTGGTGTAATATTTTTAATTGTTTAGCCATGGTAAGATTAAAAATTATCGGATGGGTGTGTACGATTTTGGGATAGTAATACAGATCATCTTTATTATATCGTCGGAGTGTTTAATATAAATTATTTTATCTTTTTCGGCTTTCCGCGCCATAACCTTTCCATCTTTGGTCCATACAAATGCCTTTGTGATAGCTTGTTGTTTTGTTTTCCATAGTAGTTCCTTTAGATATGGTGACAGGATTTCACTGATGTAGATTTTTGAGTTAAGCCCTGGGGATGTTTTGTATTTGACTTCTCTTTTCTTAGAGAGCAGAAGCTCACGTAATTTAGGATTATTGAATCTAATTTTGATTTTCGGATGGTCCCTTTGTTTTGTTGACGTTGACGCTGCAGACGGTCCCCCTGGCTGAACCTTGGCAGTAGTTGGATGTTGTCTGACTGCCTGTAGAATGTCTTCCGGAAGGATCAGAATGTCCGCTGTTTCGGCTATTGACCTCACTATTTCAAATATAGATTCATCCGCTTTAAGAGGTACTCCGGATATTTCTAACGACTCTGCCAGCATTCTATGGTCGCTTTTTGCAGCCCGTAATTCCAGATTCTTTAGTAGAATACTTTTTCGTTTAATGTTTTTTTAATGTTTCGATATCTGTCATCATTGTTTTTTCCGAGAGAATGGATTGGTCTATTTTTCCTATTCATTCATCATATTTATTACAAAGAAAGTCTATGGCTTTTTGTCTTTCTGCTGCTTCAAGGTTCATTTTTTTGAAGAGTTCTTTTTTTAATTCATCTATTTTTGTGTCTATGTGCGACATTAGTCGATGTGTTAGGTCTTCGAGTAATTCGGCTGAATGAGCAGTAGGAGATGCACTGGTGTTTTTACATGATTTCGACATTTTTAAATTTGTGCTTATGATTTGGTCGATAGATGTCACTTTAATTAAATTAAATTTAGTTCTATTGCCTTCAGTTCCAATTATTTAAGTAGTCACTGTAATCTATTTACAAGTAGTTTTGGTTATTAAGCTCATTTATTATTTGTGTATAGAAAGTAACAGAAAAAAAAACTTTTGGAAACAGTAGGATTCGAACTCACTTAGTTCGAATATCTCTCCTGTCTAGACTGCCGCTTTCGTGACTGTTCACGCCACTGCGCTATTGGCCGCTTATGACGTGTTGTGAAATAGGTGCAATATGAAATTTCTTGGCAGAGAACTTTTATGAAATAAGCTGATGGATTTTTCGACAGTAAGTCCAAAAACTACAATTTGTAATAATGCACCTTCTCGAACAATAAAATTGTTTCAGCAGAATAGGCAGATTTTAACGAGCGAAAGAAATCGACTGGTCAATCGTGAGCAGCGGATGTTAATGCAGCGTTAAAATCGGTTTTTTTTTTATAATTGAACTTATCTAGGAGTAAAACTATTTAAATTAAAAATTTAAAAACAAAGTTATTTCTTCAAAACCATAAGAATGACCGCAGTAAAAAAAGACTTAAAAAAAATCTACATAGCCCTTTGCCAATCGCTCTTAAAATACGGAATTTTCAGATGGGGCAGTGCAAATGACAATATCTTAAAGACAACTTATTAAAACGAAAAAGCCACTATAAAAATTATTCTGGAAGTTCCCGTAAGAACTAGCATTAGATGGTATGTAGAAGATGGTAGATGGTATGTATTTAGTACTAAATTGTATAAAATAATAACACTCTCATTCAATAGAAAGAAATCATAATGTAAATAGACGAGATACAAGATTAACGGTTGCACTCAGAACACGAAAAAGGTTTTTTACCGCTTTGTTTTAGCATGTGTCTCATCAGGTGCCACATTCATTTTCGCATTTTTCTTTCGTTATTTTCAACATGAATAATTGCACTCTGAACATAAAAAAAGGTTTTTCTCCAGAGTGAGTCAGCATGTGTCTCATCAGGTGCCACATTCAATAACATGAATAGTTGTACTCGGAACAAGAAAAAGTTTTTTCTCTTGTGAGTCAGCATGTGGCTCGTGAGACGGTCCTTTGGAGAAAATAAATTTTTGAAAAAAGAACACGAAAAAGGTTTTTGTCCACTGTGAATCAGCTTGTGTTTCTTGAAATATAATTTTTGGGAAAATGAATAGTTCCACTCGGAAAATTAAAAAAGGTTTCTATCCTGTGTGAGTCAGCATGTGGCTCGTCAGACTGTCCTTCCGAGAAAATGATTTGTTGCACAAACAACATGTAAAAGGTTTTTCTCCACTACGATTAAGTATGTGTCTCTTCAGACTGTCTCTTCGAGAATATGAATAGTTGCACTCAGAACATGAAAAAGGTTTTTTTCCACTATGAGTGCGCATATGTTTAGTCAGGTTTCCTTTTAGAGAACATGAATAGTTGCACTCGGAACATGATAAAGGTTTTTCTCCAGTGTGAGTCAGCATATGACTCGTCAAATTGCTCTTTTGAGAAAATGAAATGTTGCACCAAGAACATGAAAAAGGTTTTTCTCCACTATGAGTGCGCATATGTTTAGTCAGGTTTACTTTTACAGAACATGAATAAATGCACTCGGAACATGAAAAAGGTTTTTTTCCAGTGTGAGTCAGCATATGGCTCGTCATACTGCTCTTTTGAGAAAATGATTCATTGCACCAAGAACATGAAAAAGGTTTTCCTCCACTATGAGTGCGCATATGTTTAGTCAGCTGGCCTTTTTGAGAACATAAATAGTTGCACTCAGAACACGAATAAGGTTTTTCTCCAGTGTGAGTCAGCATATGACTCGTCAAATTGCTCTTTCGAGAAAATGAATTGTTGCACCAAGAACATGAAAAAGGTTTTTCTCCAGTATGAGTCAGCATATGTCTCGTCAAATTGGACTTTTGAGAAAATGAATTGGTGCAGAAAGAACATGAAGAAGGTTTTTTTTTACTGTGAATCAGCGTGTGTTTCTTCAAATGTTCTTTTTGAGAACTTGAATAGTTGCACTCGGAACACGAATAAGGATTTTCTCCAGTGTGAGTCAGCATATGACTCGTCATACTGCTCTTTCGAGAACATGAATAGTTGCACTTGGAACATGAAAAAGGTTTTTCTCCACCATGAGTGCGCATATGTTTAGTCAGGTTTACTTTTACAGAACATGAATAGTTGCACTCGGAACATGAAAAAGGTTTTTCTCCACTATGAGTGTGCAAATGTGTAGTCAGGTTTCCTTTTTCAGAACATGAATAATTGCACTCGGAACATGAAAAAGGTTTTTCTCCACTATGATTGCGCATATGTTTAGTCAGGCTTCCTTTTTCAGAACATGAATAAATGCACTCGGAACATGAAAAAGGTTTTTTTCCAGTGTGAGCATATGGCTCGTCATACTGCTCTTTTGAGAAAATGATTTATTGCACCAAGACCATGAAAAAGGTGTTTCTCCACTATGAGTGCGCTTATGTTTAGTCAGCTGGCCTTTTTGAGAACATAAATAGTTGCACTCAGAACACGAATAAGGTTTTTCTCCAGAGTGAGTCAGCATATGACTCGTCAAATTGCTCTTTTGAGAAAATGAATTATTGCACCAAGAACATGAAAAAGGTTTTTCTTCACTATGAGTGCGCATATGTCTTGTTAGGTTTCCTTTTTGAGAAAATGAATTGGTGCAGAAAGAACATGTAAAAGGTTTTTCTTTACTGTGAATCAGAGTGTGTTTCTTCAAATGTCCTTTTTGCGAACTTGAATAGTTGCACTCGGAACACCTAAAAGGTTTTTCTGGAGTATGAGTAGGGATGTGGTTCGTCAGACTACTTTTTTGAGAAAATGAATAGTTGCACTTGGAACGTGAAAATGGATTTTCCCCAGTATGAGTGCATATGTGACGTTCCAAATTTGACATACCACGATAGGAGTGGTTACAATGGGTACAAGAAAATGGTTTTTTCACAGGATGCGTCATCAGATCTGTAGAAAAATAATACGGATAATGATGGTTTAGAAAGTTTTAAGTCTTAGTTTGGGTTAATTTTCATTATCTTCACAAAGAAGCCATTGGCTTTGAAACAATTATTAGATTATTATTAATTAAAAGTGGTGTATACAAAGTGTTTCATGTAAGGCCTTACAAGTTAAATTACCCGCGGTTAGTAAGATAAGCACATTAAATTTAAAAAACATATAACACGACTGATAGTTAAATCATACACGGAAAACCGGTTTTACCTGATGTCTGGTTAAATATTTCGATGCGTGGTAAGCATTCCTTTTGTATATTCGACTGATCAATGTTAATTACCATACAAGGAAATCCCCCTTCGTCTTCTTTTCGGGGTCCAAGTTCCGCCTTGATAGTAACTGTCTCCATATTCATGCTACCTTGAAAAATAAAACGACAATATGTACGTTGAACAGTGATATAAAACAAAACCCTACCCAATTCAAACACGAGAGATAATATCACAATTGAGTTGAAGTTTCGTTAAAAAAATATTATTTCTTCGCAAACAGTATCGAAATATTTTAATATGCGATTTATTGTTATGTGTTTTTTTATCGATTAATTTTTTTTTCAAATAAGTAAATTTTTTTATTAAATAACTGTAATCTAAAATATTTACGAAAGATATCATTGATTTAACATGTATAAGCGGAAATTTGGATAAGATTGGATCCAAGATGTCCGCTTCGGGGACCGATCCTTAAACGAAAAACCCATCTCCCGAGCACTTTTAGTATGGGGTTTGGTTATTTTTAGTCTATGGAATGATGTTTTCTTCAATCCGCATTATTCATGTTTTTTAAATCAATACGTGTGACTTATATCATATCCGTATAACATGACATGAAAACTTGAGAAATCAAGAACTTATAGTAAGCAATTAATATAAATAAAAAGTTCGGTAATATGGTAGTTTTAGGCAGACGCTACAACAGACAACAACCAAATATATTTATGTACGGCAAGAGAGGATGTAATGAATATGCATATGTCGTGTTTCCACGACATTTAAAAACGGACATGAATTCCGAACATCCGAATTCAACATCCAACCAGTTTTACAGATTTAATATTCCCTCCCTAAAGACGAGTTATTCTCATTTGGTTACATTACGGAACATTAATTCTCATTAATTTACATTACGGAATATCTATTTACCACTATGCGGATAGTTTCAAATAACAAATTGTTATACACCGTTATTGGAAAGTTGGTATTTTGGTATTATTTTGCTATGACCTTGTTATTACTTTGTAATTTCTTATTTTTACCTTCTGTCTAGTTAACACTGAGATTATCTAATAAACCAAAAAAGTATAAATACAACTAACTAGCTGTACGAGTACTATCCGCATATTCCAAACATTCTTTCTTCACATCTTGGAGGTCGAAATCTATATCCATATACGGCATTTCACCTCCACCTTCCTCCTGGGGCCCTGGTTTCGTCTTGATGGAAACAGTTTCTAGATTAAGTAGATCCATGGCACTGCTTTGTGGTAGCGATTGGTGATTTTTTCAAGCTCAAACAAATATACCTTAAACATCACAAAGTTGATACGGAACTCTTATTCGAATGAGCTTTGAATATTTGTTGTCGCTTGGAATAACATTGAATTCTTATACATAACTTATAATTATTGGGAATAAGTATATTATTGTGGCAGTATCTCGACATTTTCAAACGGTCGTGAAAATCGTCATAAATCGCAGATAACTCAATTCATACAATATCTATCTTCAAAGATAATATCCGGTAATACATTTTATTGGATCCGTCATTCCGCTTTTAACAGAAAATCGGAAATCCATATTTTTATAATGTTTGTACTGTAATGAATGCAATTTAAAAATCGTAACCCACCAATATTATTCTGCGACGTATTTACAAATACTGAATGCGGCAATGTTATTTGTCTTCCGTACACGAAAACTGATTTATTCAATACGCGATATGACAATGGTTTAAGTCAACTATAAATATACCACTCTCAAGATTGATATCTTCGGGCTTTTTGTATGTAACGGAATTATACAGTACTTAACCACAGATATACAAGCAGTAACTACCGTGCGGAGCAGAGCAGTAGACAAGGTAGAAGATACTCAAGGCCATTTAAAAAAGTTGCGACCATAGACAACATGATTGCTCTCAGCCTACTCTATTCATTCACTAGCCTAAAAAAACTATTATAAAAATAAAAATGTCCTTGAAGCAGAAAAATGTCGAAATTTTTTCCGAGGGCAAGGTTCATCTGACTAAGAAAATGAACTTAAACAGTTTATTATAGATTTTACAACAGTGCAAATTTAATACAAATATATAATTTAACAGTTATAAATTATGAATATCAAAATCAAACCATCTTTAAAAATAGTCCCTTAAAAGTAATATGGTTCATAAATTTGAAAGCTTCAATGAACAATTATTACAAAAAATGACTGATAGAATTGATCTCCAACTGCAATATTTAAAAAAAGGCATAAACTATTTTAAGATATTTAAAACGATATACAAGACCTATTAAAGAGCGTAGAATTCTGCTCGAACAAAATTGACGATTTAAAAATAAATTAAAAAAACAAACGACCACCCAAAAAAAACGAGGCGAAACATCAAAATTAACATAATCATATCCAACAAAGCGCACTTGAAAATTCTACCGAAAAACAAGAAATCCAAGTGAAGCAAAATGATAACGTACGAAAATTCATTTTAATACTGAAGTCGGCCCTAGACTGCAACGACCTACTAAATAATAATTCTTTCATAACTTTCTACAACAATCCGGCCGAGCAAATTATTTCAATCCAATTCAATTCAAAAGAAGCACAGGAAAAGAATAGTACACAAAAAAAATTAAGGAATTCTCACCCCTAAGGAAATAAAGATACTCGGAGTCAACTCAGAAAACCTTCATCAATGACAAACTAACCCCACAAAATAAGCAGCTCCTGTGGTTGGCAAAGACGACAAAAGCTTTGGGATACAAATATGTATGGACGAAGGACGGACAAATTTTACTAAGAAAGGGCGACGACTCCCCTATAATACGAATTAAGGATGCAAACGACATACCATTACAGTAAACAGTACTTGGACACGAGGAAGAAATCTTATTACCTTGGCTATAATTATTGGTTATATTAAAAAACCAAAAAAGGAAGACAAAGCAGACTTAATAGATAACAAAATACCAATCCCATGGACATCTACTAATGATTCCGTAATAGTACGTCAACTGTTACTTCCGAATTCTACCCTTAAGATATTCCCTATAAACATAAGAAGTTTTGATGAACTCTTAATTCTTCTCACTGACCGAGCCGCAGATTTCAATGTAATTGTTTTGAGCGAATGGTGTATTTAAAAAAATGTCATCCCTAAATATATAAGAAATTACAATCACTACAATACACTACATAACTAAACTAAAAGCGATGGCGTTAATGTCAACATTAAAATGTGTCACAGATCAATATGTTATCATAACTTCCCTCACCCAAACAATCTACAAATCGCCACAAAATACCCTCACCCAAAAAAAGATCTCCTACAACGCTCTCCTAAACAATGTCTCTAAAGAAAACTGGGAACTTACTTATTCTTATACCGATGCGACCTCTGCATGTGATGCTTTTATTAATATTTTACATGACCACTTGGCCGATGCCAAATCCTACATCAAAACTAATAAAAACGATCAAACGCTAAACTGAAAACAAGGGTCACTGCTGATATTCTTGAAGCGTGATTAGATTCAAAGCGTCTGTAGAAAAAATCCCAACGATTATGCATCTCTATTATTCTACAAACGCCATAGAAACAACTATAAAAAAAATAATTGACAGCGTTAAAATGGAATGCAACCAAAAACAAATCAGTGAAGCTTCCAATTACAAAAACATTGGAATATCATTAAAGATTTTGCCAATATTTATAAAAAACAACTCACCCATTGTTAAGATTAATATCAAAGGTCAAACAATACACGACAACTCTGACCCTGAAAAAATATCGGACCATTTCAATAAATTATTCTCCAATCTCTAACTTCTAACTATCGGAACTCACATAAAAAAAGAATATTGTCTATAGTTACATCCAGTATCAATCTGACGTTTCACTTGCTTACGGCCACATAAAAGTTTTTGTTTCGCTTCTTTTATATAGTAATGTCGTATAAAGGGTGGTTATTTCATTAAACCTAATGTCTTTATTGCGACGTTTTTATTAAGATGTTTAATTGGAGCTGGTTCTTCTACTTTTCTACATTCTACAGATGTTTTTTCAACGCGACGGACGATAGAACATTTTTGTTTCTTGATTGTAGACTTTCAGCCCATGTCACTTATTAATAAAGGGAGTAGAAAGTTCATTTGTAAATATACAGAACATAAGGACACGCATAATATATAATAAACTTGGTTTTAGTTAGATTATTTCTGTGGACCCTGCGGCACTTTTTGAACGCGAGAACGGTTTTCTTTCACGCTGTTTCAGATAAATTTTTACTACAAGTATGCACCTAGGTTACTAAAAAGCAGTTTAAACGTGAATAAAAAGGCGATACAATATCCCTCATCAATTAAATTTTAATTTTGTGAGTATCTTTCTACTAAGCAATTAAATGTATAATTATAAATTGTGAGTGTAATTATAATTAATCTTTTTAACCAATCACAAATAATACTAATTATTTACTTGCTACAGTATATTGAACTGGGTTATCCTAATAAAGTAACGAGGTAAAAAAAACGTCAAGACTTTAAATATTATGTTACAAATAAAAGGTTCCCTCAAAACGAAGTCAACTGATAAATTTTTCAAATGTTTCAGTACATATGTATATTGAACTAGGTTCAATATCTGTTATATAACAGAACGTTATTACAGAAGACCATGGATCTTCCCGACTTAGAGAGCGCTTCCATCAAAGTGGAACCAGGGACCCAGGAAGAGGATGGAAGTGAAATGCCGTATACGGTTATAGATTTCGACCACCAGGATGTAAAGAGGGAATGCTTGCAGTATACTTCGATAGCCAGTAAGTTGTAGAAGCAAGAAAATGTTGAATGTTAATTTCAAATATTTTAGCATGTTTCGCGGACAGGACGCTTACTTGTTCATGGCGTCACCCAATGACTAAATAAAATACGTAAACAAGGACTTTGCATACCAATAAAATATTCTGTAAAAACATTTGTTCAAAAATTGCTGCCGAGACGGCGACAGCGATTACGTGGTGAGGTGATAATGGGGTCTTGACCCGACAAAATATTAGTGTCTTACATTTATCGACGTTGAGGGATAAGTTGTTAGCGATACAATAATTTGGTAAATTGTCCATATTTTTACTGTAAAATTAACGACTAACTGTTAGGTAGTCGCTAATATTGGATGTTTATTAGTTTAATTTGATATCACCAGCAAATATCAGAACTTCTATATCGTCGAAACAACTTATAATATAATTTATGATTATTTACCTCCAAAATTTTATAATATTTTGTCTGTAAACTGGAGGTTTAAATGAATTATTTCAGTAAGCATTCAGAGATTAAAGATGACCTATTAAATCGCCTACGAAGCACGTAGGTTGTTTACATATATGGGAATTGGTAGTGAGACAGTAAAATATTATGTTGTTGTTGTCACAGCGTTTATTGTGCGTCAGTATAACAAATCAGTTGAGTTACGCAGTTGGGAGATGGCTCTGGATCGATGATAATCATGACACCAGGCAGAGACGGCGATGACTGTGGTAGAATGGTCGAGATGCGGGTCAGTGGGTCGACACCGCGTTGATAGAGATCGGACTCGTGGGCTTATTCAGCACTGGTGAAGGCGAGGGAGGGCACCACCGGGTGGTCGGCTAAGGGGTGTGGAAGTCCTGACCTGCACCAGTTACCCCAACCACCACCAATTTCTCAACAGGACTGCCAGTCGTGGTTCGGCGAAACTCCCCCGTCACTCTATTGTTTTACTTTACTTCTATGTGTTTACAGGTACTGGAGTGTTGGCCCCCTCCACCAACTATCTGCCTGACACTTGAACTTGATTGTTTTGTTGCTTATTTTTCTGTGTTGTCCTTGGTTTAGTACTTGTAAGCGCTTGCATACCGCTTCATAACACCGTATGCGGGGACATTGAAGGCCTAGCTTCATTTATATAAATTTTTTATTAAAACACAAATAACATTGTTTACATCACTTTATTTCGATACAAAATCTCAACATGTTTCATGAACCAAGTTCACTTCATCAGGAGCACAAATATACATTGTAGAGCCTATATATAAATTGTAGAGCCGTTTATACAAAAAAATTAGATTTTTTTATTTTTATTTTTATTTTTTTTTTTATTATTATTTATTAAATTTAATATAATTACATTTAATACAATATAAGATATGGGTAGTCCCACAAAGCTGTGACAATCAGCTTGTCTGTAGGTTCTATCATTTAATGTTATTACATAATACACATTAGCTTAAGTTTAAATATTAATACCAAATATAATGTTTAGGATAGATAAACGTTTTGTTCATTTATTAACCACTTTTTTGTCAGTTTAGGGCAGGGTTCCTCATTATTTTTCAAGTTAAAGTTTTCGTTAAATTTGTTATAAATCACAGGTATCAAATAGTCAAGTGTTCTGCTACCATACTTATTTGATATTAGTGGAATTTTTAGGCCTTTTTTTCAGTAAATCTTGTTTTGTGACTATGCACCAATGGCTTTTTGTACGCATTTTCTCCCGCATTATCCATAATTATAATAAACCAGAGAAGCCCTTTAATTGGGAGTAGGTCCTCAGAGCCATACAGTAATTTTAAGTTGTTTCTTTGTTTGTAAATGCTAGGTTTAACAATTTTTTTAATTATAGCAGTTTGTAGATTTTGAATGAATTTAATATTAATATTACTCGAGTGTCCCCAAGTTCGAATTCCATATCTAAGTATTGATTCGACCATAGAATGATATATAAGTTTGAGAGTACATCGAGGCAATACAAATTTTAATTTATAAAAATTACTCGCCAAACATCGGAGCTGGTTACAAATTTTGATCACACTTTTGTCCCATTTAAAGTTATTGTCTACGATTATGCCAAGGTAAGTATATTCGTTTGCAAAATCAATTTTTTCACAGCAGCAGATATTATCCATTTTTTTATGTATACAATCAAAATTATGTGCAGTTATTTTAGGTAAGTTCCACATTTTCAAGCTCGGTGATCTTATATACATGCATTTAGTTTTTTTGACATTAATAATTAATCCTACATCATGAGACCATTTAAGTAGTTCGTTAAAGTCAATTTGTAATTCTTGAATAGCTATTTCAGGGTTTTCATTAGAGACAACTAGTGCAGTATCATCAGCAAAAATAAATCTACGGGCTATTTTAAAAAGTTTAGACATGGCAATTACATATATAATGTATAATTTTGGTCCTAAAATTGACCCTTGTGGCACCCCTGATTTAATAAATCTAAAATTACTCATTACATTCAAAATCTTTACATACATTTTTCTATTTGTTAAATAGTTTTTGAAAAATGATAGGAGTTTACCACGGATTCCTATGATTTCGAGTACCTTGATTAATTGTGTATGGCTGAGTGTATCGAAAGCTTTTGAGAAATCAATAAATAATACTAGTACATGTGTTTTTGAGTTAAGCTCTGAATTTATATAATTGGAAAATTTTTCGAGCAGTTTATCACAGCTTTTTTGTTTTTGGAAGCCATACTGACATTCATCAATAATGCCCAAATTATTTAAATATTTATCCAAATTTATAGATATATATTTTTCTAATATTTTTTCTAATGCGGGTAATAAGGAAATAGGCCTATAATTATTTATTATGGTGTGATCTCCATTTTTAAAAATGGGCCTTATGATGCTGCATTTTAGTTCAGCTGGAATGTGAATTGTGTCAATAATTCTGTTAATTAGGTGAGTAATTATAGGACTAAATAATTTAACATGTTTTTTAAGATCATACATGCGAATTAGATCCACGCCCGGTGTCTTTGAATTTTTCATTCTTCCGATAATGCATTCAGTTTGTTCTGTATTAGCTCTTGGTAGGTACATTGAATGTTGCAAATGTTCTTGCTTTAACTCAGACGCTCGAACATTGCATTCGTGCAATAACTGATTTACACCGTCGTCAAAGAATTTTGCAAAGTTTTCTGCCACCACATCCGCAGTTTGGGAATTTAAGAAATATTTAGATATGACTTCATCACAATCTGATTTATTTTTCCTACCCAATACTTGATTTACTTCATTCCATGTTTTTTTAATGTCCTTGAAACAATGTTTAAATTTGTTATTATAGTATATTTTTTTTGTGTTTAATATTTTTTTATTTAGTTTATTTCTGTATTTCTTGAATTCGATTTCATATATTTTATTGTTAGGCGTGTTTTTCCATTTCCTCCATAATGTATCACGTAGTTGTATATTTTCAATGAGATTATAATTTATCCAGCCCTTTTGGTTATTACGCTGTTTATTTGTATTTGATTTTGTTTCAGTACTTTTTTCGTAAATATATTTGAATTTCGATTTAATTTCTTCATAAATTAAGTTAGGTTCCGTTATGTTTAGTATTTCATTCCAATCAGTGATTTCAATAAGTAGGTCGACTTTTTTTCCCGATATTACAGTATATTGTTAATATAGTCAATATAGTCTGTATATTGCCAATTTATGTAGACGTTTATGTTTTTTGACAGAAATAGTTCCGTAGACACATTCAAATTTAGTTGGCATTATGTTAATTTGTTCAAACGTTAGGTGATCTTTCACATATAAAATAATCCCGCCTCCCGATTTGTTTTTTCGACAAAAGTAATGAGAAGTAAAACCCAATATTTTGTATAGATGTATGTCATTTTCATTAATCGACGTTTCACAAAGCGTGATTATATCAATATTACTCAGAGAGCTAGAGATAACGACAAGAAACGTATCCCAATATTTTGATAAGGATCGAATATTTAAGTTGATTGCAGTTAAATTATTATTTCCCGAAACATGTTTTTTGATAATCCAGTTCTCAAAACTTTGTGTGCGTTCATAAGCGATTTCAGAGTTGTCAAAATCTATGTTCAAATCACCCATATTGAATAATATTTTAATAGGCGGCAATAGTATTTAAACAAGTGTGAGAATTTATCAAGGCAAATAAATTGTATAAATATTTTTACGGAAGTAAACATTACCAATATATTCCTAGTTAGATTTTTGCTTTGTTCAGTAAGTTTTTGGTTAAATAATTGACAACAATAAATATTTTTTCTACATGTATGGGTATACCTAGGATAAACTAACATCAATATACATTTCAATACTCCCGTGTTAACACTATAGATACCGGACAATAAATTAGAATATAATATATTTAAAGAAGAAAAAAATATCAAAGATATGAGATACTCATATTTCGGAAGTAAAAGATATACATTATTGTGCTTATCAGA
Organism: Hesperophylax consimilis; assembly: GCF_061612785.1. NCBI lineage: Eukaryota > Metazoa > Arthropoda > Insecta > Trichoptera > Limnephilidae > Hesperophylax > Hesperophylax consimilis. The sequence continues at coordinate 29,687,114 of NC_142852.1, read as the reverse complement.
AGAAGATGTTAAGTATTTAAATAAAGTTTTGGTTAGAAGCATTGATTTTTTAGAATAATAATACATATAAACATACCTAATCATAGTCTATGCGACTTTGCGCGATATGCATCATCTTTTTAAAGTAAGTGCAGTTTGTGTTGTTTGCTTTATGATTAGTGTTAAGGGTCATCTTAAAAGTATTGTTTTGGTAAATACAGTTGCTACATGTTTCTTCCGAGTTTTTGTTTGGGCATTCCTTCCATTCGTGATCCTTAGCACAATGTAAGCAGGTCGCGCTTTTGTCTTTGCTCAAACATTCATGCGAGAGCTCCGAAGGGGTGACCATAAGTCACCTATACCGGGGTGGGACAGGGTGGGTGTACCTTCAATGGTGAAGGCGAGGAGTCTTTGCTTACATTTGGATATTTATTTTTGTTTTTACCCACCATTTTCAATTATGGGCCTATAAATACTCATCATTAGTAATTATTAATACAAACGGAAAGCATTTTTCCATGAGAAATAAATCATTAACTCTGGTAAACACGGAATAAAAACATCGAATAACAAGTAGTATTACGAAATTTAAAAAATGAATCTCTAAAAAACCAAGTTTTTTTGCTATAAAAACATCTGTTTTTATTAATAAATATACATCTAGATTTTACTAAATAATAAATCTTCCTCTCCAGGGACTGGAGTCAACCATGCTAATAAATGAGCCAAATTCCAATTTGGTATGACCAACATTTATTGAGTATATTAACTGTTGTAATGTCATTCATTTTCAGATAAATGCGTATACGTCCACTTCAATGCATTATCATCGACAACGAGTGTATCTGCCGAGTTTCAGCTCGATTGGATGTCAGGTAGTTCATACATACTTTCAAGAAAACGAAAGTGAATTTCAAACAGATGTATTGAAAAGGTATAATATTTTGGTCACGAAAAATAATAAAATCAGAAAAAAACACAAAATCACGGTTTGAGAACTAAAAATTCCCCTAGCTAAAATTATGTCACCAGAAAAGAAACCGTTAAAAATAGTGGCACAGATCTGACGTCTGTTCGGTGCCGCTCTTCGCGGGCTTCTGAAGAAATCATAGAATTCAATACAATGTTTCACTAAAAAAAATATTACGTAAGCGCCAAAATGGATTTTAATTTTTTGTGAATAATTTAATGAAAACGGAAAAAAAGTAAATCATGTCAAGTGGTAGCAAATAAACCTAGCTATAAAAAATATTTTTTAAAAGTTGTTTCTTATACGAGTTCATAGAAAACTCTTGAAAAAGAAATCTATTTAGTAGTTTGCGCTTATATTTTTCATTACGTAATTAATAATTTTATTTTAATTCCGATCAAGCAAAGCGATAGAACACGCTTAAATGTATCCATGGTATATTTTTGGTATTGATAACCTATACCGATTCGTAGTAAAGATTAATCTTAATAGTGCTTTCACTTTTAGCTTCACCTTAAGCAGTTCGTTAGACTATCTTTGTATTCTTGAATACCTATTATAGAAAATTATATAAGTTTTCGAGTAGTTTATCACATTTTATTTTCAATTCTCACCGATGTCATCGAAAATACCTTAATTATTTATATTTATTTATCTTAATTTATTGGTTCATGTATATTGGAAATTGGCCTCTGCTTTTTTATTGTTTATTTATTTATTAACTCCCTTTTTCGGGGCTTTTACATGAGAATTTTAAGAATTGTACATTATTTATTGTACATAACTGAATTGCTTCATTAACAACATTTTATATTTGTTAAAAGATAAATTGAAGATGTCCACTGACTTGGTATAATTGTTTCCCTCCATTAGTATTCTGGACAAAGAGGAATACATATTATGGTAACTGAATTAAATCCTGACTTCTAGTATTACGTTGTGGAATCCGAAAGCTCATCAATTCTAGCAATACCGGACTATCAAATAAATCACTTCGAATTTTATATAGAAATACCAAGTAAGCTAAAATTGTTCTGTCTGACAATTTGAGCATATTCATATAATTTAACAGAGTGTTGTAGTTCAACATAATTGCTAGAATACCCATTTTAAAATTTAAAAAACGTAAGACTTTGTTTTGTATTCTTTCAACAGCTTGTACATTTATATTATAATGTGGGTTCCAGAATTGTACTCAAGTTGTCTTCTTACGTAGGCAAAATATAACAGTTTAATACACGATATATTGTTTGAATTTCTGGTGAGCCTAGTTATAAATCCTAACATTTTAAGCCCTTATGGAGTAATTCTCTGTTTTTAAAATAAATCTCACAACACTGTATTTTAGTTCTTCAGAAATGTGGCTTGAATCAAAGATTAGTTTATGAATTGTGCAAATACAGGGCTAAATAGTTTCGCATGTTTTCCAAAATCAGTCACACAAAATCGATTCACGCCTGGTCTCTTAGAATTTTTCATACCTCCGCAAAAACATTATTTTTGATTATAATATGCTCTTGGTTGTTCATTTAATGTGGTAAACCTTCCTGCGAGTATTCAGATACTCGAACCTCACGTTCGTCTAAGCATATCAACTTATATCATACTGTAAAAAAAATGTGCAGTTTTTCTTTTCTCCAGGTAACATTAATGTGGAAACTGTACCCATCAACGCAGAACCAGGATCCCTAGAAGAAGAAGAAGGGATAATTACTTATACGGAAATTGACATTGACCTTCCGGATGTCAAAAAGGAATGCTTAGATCGCTTTCAAAGAAGTTCCCAGACAACAGGTAAAATTAATGTTGTCCGTTAGAAATAAGTAATTCATACTCTTTTATTTAATATTCTTTTAATAGTTCTATGAATCTGTTGCACTTGTTAAGTTTGATTCGTACTTTTTTTCAGACTTATCGACAGATCTCAAGACGCATCATGTGGAAAAACGATTATCTTGTTCCTATTGTAACTACTCCTGCTTTTATAAGTCAAAGTTAGAACATCACTTGCGTATACATACTGGAGAAAAATCTTTTTCATGTTCCGACTGCAGTTATTCATGTTCTCGGAAGAGAGATTTGACGACACACATGCTGACTCACAGTGAAGAAAAACCTTTTTCATGTTCTCATTGCAATTATTCAAGTTCTCGAAAGGGAGATTTGAAAAGACACATGGTGACTCACAGTGGACATAAACCCTTTTCATGTTCCAACTGCAGTTATTCATTTTCACGAAAGGGAAGTTTGTCGAGACACATGCTGACTCACAGTGGAGAAAAACCTTTTTCATGTTCCAACTGCAGTTATTCATGTTCTCTAAAGGAATGTTTGAAAAGTCACATGGTGACTCACAGTGGAGAAAAATCTTTTTCATGTTCCGAATGCAGTTATTCATGTTTTCTAAAGGGTAGTTTGACGAGACATATGGTGACTCACAGTGGAGAAAAACCTTTTTCATGTTCCGACTGCAGTTATTCATGTTTTCTAAAGGGTAGTTTGACGAGACATATGGTGACTCACAGTGGAGAAAAACATTTTTCATGTTCCGACTGCAGTTATTCATGTTCTCGAAAGGGAAGTTTGAAGAGTCACATGGTGACTCACAGTGGAGAAAAACCTTTTTCATGTTCCAACTGCAGTTATTCATTTTCACGAAAGGGAAGTTTGTCGAGACACGTGCTCACTCACAGTGGAGAAAAACCTTTTTCATGTTCCAACTGCAGTTATTCATGTTCTCTAAAGGAATGTTTGAAAAGGCACATGGTGACTCACAGTGGAGAAAAATCTTTTTCATGTTCCGAATGCAGTTATTCATGTTTTCTAAAGTGTAGTTTGACGAGACATATGGTCACTCACAGTGGAGAAATACCTTTTTCATGTCCTGAGTGCAGTTATTCATGTTCTCGAAAGGGAAGTTTGAAGAGTCACATGGTGACTCACAGTGGAGAAAAACCTTTTTCATGTCCTGACTGCAGTTATTCATGTAATCATAAGGGAAGTTTAAAGCGTCACATGGTGACTCACAGTGGAGAAAAACCTTTTTCATGTCCTGAATGCAGTTATTCATGTTCTACAAAGGGAAATTTGACGAGACACAAGCTGACACACGGATAAACCCTTTTCATGTCGATGAACTAATTATTTGAAGAAACACACGCATGATCATACGGGCCGATAACCTTATGCAAGTTCCTACTTCAATTATTCATGTTCACGGAAAGGAGAATTATTTATTTAACGCCATAAATTAATTTTTTTTTTTTCAATAGAAAGATTCATCGGATTATAACCATAATGTAGTACACAGGAGAATATGAGTCATAAATTACAGAACATGTAATGTGTATACAAAATTAGTATTGCAAGTGATATAATTGTTAATAGAAGTGCAGTGAGAGAATACATAATTTAAAGACATATCTTCTAGTGTAATAATAGTTGAATGATTACTAGGTTTGTATATGACTTGACATTTTTTTTTTTTTTTTTTTTTTTTAATATTTACTCCACACAAGAGGCCCTGAAGAAAATAATTTCCCTCAGGGCCTATGTCATCTTTGGGGGTGCTGTGTGGAGGGTCTTTTTGTGGATAGGAAGGAGTGAACATGGGTCTTGAAGAGTCCCATGTTGTAGGAGGGAGGAAACACAGAGGCCGGCAGTTCGTTCCACAGCCGAGCTGTTGAACTTAAGAACGAATCGTAGAAGCGACCCGTTCTCATGTGACAAGTGTCAACTGTGTACAAATGTTGGGCGCGCGTTTGGCGTGTATCCTGACTACGCACCGGTGCCGAAGGGATCAATGACGTTAGTTCCTCAGAGCATCTTCCATTGTAATACCGATAGAACAAGGACAGCATACCTACCTGACGCCTGTGCTCTAAAGATTGCAGTCCTTTTGTTAAGATTGGGGAATCTATCAAACGGACCGCCCGTTTCTGCACAGAGTCAAGGGTTTTTTTCAGGTATTTTGGGGCTCCAGACCAGAGATGGCTGCCAAATTCGACAGTAGGGCGCACTTGCGATTTGTACAGGGTGAGCAGTTGTGTACTATTAAAGTATCTGCGGGCCCTGTACAGTACGCCCAGCTTCTGAGAGGCCAACTTTACTCTGGCTTCGATGGAGCCCCCGTACCTGAGCTGGTCACTTATAGTTACACCAAGCATATCAATGGAAGGCCTGTTCGGAAGATTGCTTCCGTTGAAGGAGACTAGATTATCATTTGGATCCCTTTTAGACGTAATCAGACAGGATTGGGTCTTTGAAACATTAAATTCGACGAGATTATTTTTACCCCAGGAGGAAATACTCTCGAGATAACCGTCCATTCTCTGCTTCAAAGCCCTCCGAGCCGTTGGAGTTTGTGTGCCCTTTGGGGGCCTGTCAAACAAAAAGCTATCATGAACTGTACTGTCATCCGCGTAACAATGAATCGGTGCACATGTCAAAAGGTCATTGATGTGCAACAAAAACAAAGTCGGATACAGAATCGATCCCTGTGGGACGCCAGCATTTATGGAGTGCGAGGAAGAGGTGAAACCGTCAGCAACCGCCTGAATCGACCTATCCCTTAAAAAGTCAGCAATCCACGTACACAGGGATGCGGGAAGTCCGTAAGAATGCAATTTGTTGACAAGTCCTCGGTGCCAGACCCGGTCAAAGGCCTTGGATATGTCTAGTGCGACCGTTTGGGTCTCACCGTGACGTTCCAGGCACCGCCCCCAAACATGCGTCACATACGCGAGAAGATCACCGCACGAGCGGTTCCGCCGGAATCCGTATTGACGGTCGTTGATAATTTTGTTCTTCTCGAGGTATGTGAGCAGTTTGTCGTTGATCACACGTTCCATCACTTTGGACAGAACTGATGTGATCGCTATGGGGCGGTAGTTGGCCGGGTTGGAGCGGTCACCTTTCTTGGGAATAGGGTGAATTACCGCTTTTTTCCAACCAGAGGGCACAGTGCCACACTTCAGGAACATTTTGAAGAGCTTTGTCAAAACTGGAACTATTTCCGCAGCACACCTCTGCAATACCAGGGCAGGTATTCCATCAGGTCCACTAGCTTTGTTAACATCGAGCCCCCGTATGACGTGGAGTACATCCCGATGCCGGATCCTCAGCTTTTTCATATAGAAGCCGCAGTGAGGAACCGACGGCGGAACAGCACCCCCGTCGTCGAGGGTCGAGTTTTCCGCAAACATTTTCCCTAAAAGGTTTGCCTTTTCGGTGGCGGTGTTTGCTAGTGAGCCGTCAGGTCTGGTAAGAGGTGGCAAACTGGGTTTGCAAAAATTTCGACCTATTGCGCCCGCAAATTTTGACCTATTGATGATTCTCTTGCATTCCTTTGCCGATTTGTTGTATGCTGATCTGCTTTCGGGCGTTCGAGATGTGTTGTAGGCTCGGTAAGCCGCGTTTTTTCGTCGAACTGCTTCGGAGCATTGTCGACTGAACCACGGCTTTGAGCCCACACCAGTTTCTTTAGTAGTCGATTGTATGAAGCCATCCATCGCCGATTTGATGACTTCACCAATCTCCTGGGCACATCTTGAAGGGTCCGAAGTCCGAAAACAAACAGCTGACCACGGAAAAGCATTGAAATGGGCCCGCATACCGAACCAATCTGCTGACCTATAGTGCCACACTTTTCTCCTCAGCCTCTCATTGGTTGGTCTGAGGCTAACGGGGATTGATGTCGTCACTAGGCAGTGGTCAGATGATCCCAGAGGCGCTGTGACGTCAATCTTATAACCGTGTGGCACAGTAGTTAAGAATAGGTCTAACAGATTGGAGCGGTGAGTCTGGACATCAGGAACCCTTGTAGGCTCCTGAACCAATTGCTCTAATCCGTAGCAAATGGCAAAGGATTCCGCCTGTCGGCCAGCCGAGTCCGTTGGGCCTGAGAACTTCAACCATGGTTCGTTATGAACGTTGAAGTCCCCCAGAACAACAAACTCGGCCGAAGGGTAGCGGGGCAAGAGATCATCAATAGTATCGCTCAAATGTTTGAAGAGCTCGGAAGTGTCTGATTCGCTATGGTTCGGTGAGCGGTATAGACATGCGTAGAATCTTGCCGTACTGGCAAGATTGACGCGCACCCACATTACGTCGAATCTGGAGTTTTCCAGACTCAATAGTCGCACACAGTTGACGTCAGCTCGACTATAGAGGTAGACTCCTCCTTTCAGTCGGAATTTGCTTGCGAGGGTAAAGCCCGGGCAGTCCAGATAGGAGCAGTCTGGCGGCAGGAAAAGAAGGTTGGGACGTTGGGACAAAAGATGGTGATGGACGGAATTTAAATTTGTGTGCAGGCCGCGAATGTTGGCAAAATTTACCAACAGTTTTGGCCCGCACCGGGGACGCCTGCTACTCGCCGCTGTAATGATGTTAAAATTGTTGTGTTGTATGTTCATGAATTTAAAGTTTTTTTTTTTTTTGTTGTAAGGGTAGGAGGTGAAAGGAAAGGTCTGGAAAGGAAAGGTATGAGGGGTGGGTAGGAATCTGGGGTTCAGGCTGTCCAGGAGTGATGAGCGTTTGGTTCCAGCCCACCCACTGCGGTGCTAGGCGATAGGCTGGGAGAGTCCGGCTGGAGAGGGCATCCAATGCGCCCCAAACGCTGCTGCTGGGTCCCCTCCGGTCACGAATCGGCACAACAGCAGTGGCGGGGTTTTTTCACACGCTGATGGGGCAGCCCACCCTTAGTCGTGAGCCTGAGGGTCGGGCCCCTGTACTATCGAGCGGCCCGGACAGCGGTAACCGGTTGTAAAGGGTCTCCCTCAACCAGCATCTCCCAACCGGCCCGCCACGCAGAAGGTGGGCCGACGCACCCGCCACCAAGACCCGGGCAAACCTTAACCCATGAACCCGGGCACCCCTGCTAAGTCACCAAACGTAGCGAACCACTTGGGGTGACCTGTGGCAGAGGTGTTGGTCATCCAATAAATGGTTCCCAGGGCGGCGGTACCCATTCCCGCCTACCAAATTGAAGATATGATATGAGGTGTTTATGATAATAGATATTAATTAATATAAAATTAATTCTATTTAGGTATAGAGTATTATAATAACTTGTTTATTTTATTTAAACAGAATATTAATATGCATAAAAAAGTGACTTGTAAGCAAAATATTATAATAGAGTAATTAGTAGTGAGTTTATTGTAACCTTCAAAATTAATTCTCGTTGGTATAGCTGGGCAGGTATCGCAATTCGGCTTAAGTAATTCAGGGCTGTCAGCGATTTAATGATACTTTTGGATAAGAAATAATAATCTTTAATAAAATAATACATATGATAGATAACCCAATACGGTATCTGGAGTAAATTCTCTAGACACAAGCGCCAGCTTCTATAGAAGAGGAACATTAAAAAAATCAAAAGCCGTGAAAACTAATTGTATGAATTATTTTATTTAACATTATAGATTATACACAAATGAAAGAATATCTTTGTTTTAAACCACATCATTAAATTTATATACGTCGACCGGTTTCGGTTGAACTCAACCTTCATCAGGACAGTACAAATATAAACTAAAATATAATACAGAGGAAGATTATTAATCAGAGCCTTTCCCGGTTTTATCAATGGCGCTGTGGAGAGTCCACGGGTCGGCGTTACCCACTTATTTAACCCAGTTATGCCAAGCAGCTCGTTTTGGTATTAAGATTGCCGATCTGAAGGCTCCACGAGCATGCCTAAGGTTTAACTCAGCAGTTTTCCGCTGATCGGGCAACCGCCCGTCCCTTCTGGCACGACCTACGGTTCTGGTAGCCTTCTTAAAGGCGATCTTACGCAAAGTCAGCTCACTCGACCACCACGGCGTCCTGATGGTCCTCTTCGGGTTTGATCATCCCAAAGAGGATTCGGCAGCTGATACCACGGCTGCGTTGAAAAAGTTCCCCAAATTGGATCTCTGCATGCTACATCTTAAAAGCCCCTTAAAGTATCGCGTAGTGCCTCCCCAAAGTTATCCCAATTCGCCTTAGTGGTTTTGAAGTTCCAGGAGGATTTCGGAGTCTCGGTCTTCTTAATACCCACTGTATAGGTTATGAGCCTACGATCAGAATTTATCGCGGATTCGTGAACTTGCCACTTTGATATTAAGCCTGCAACAGATCCAGAGCATAGAGTTAGATCGATGTTACTCTCGCCGTGTATATTTGAAAAGGTGAAGCTATGGTTGGGTTTATTGAGAATTACTAGACCTTGCGCCGCAATGAGGTCAACAACGGCGTCTGCACGTTCCGTTCTTATTTCGTAATAATCGAACCCCATTGGCGAGCGAGCATTAAAGTCTCCTCCAATAACTATCTTACGTCCTTTAAGCGCGTTTAGAGCGCGCGTCAAGCTCAATATGTGTGGCCCAACAAGATTCCCATATTTAAAGTAAATTGAGATATTAATAACCACGCAGGTTTGGTACTCGTTTGACAGCCCAACCAGAAGGAGGGGACTGACCATGGAAACGTTGACCAGGACACCCGCCATGGGTGCACTGCCGACTTCTCCCCTGGATAACTAATGGGCGTTCTTCCTAACCGTGTATACTGCTCCTGAATAAGCATAATGTCAATTTTAAGGTCAGATATGACCTGCAGCACCTCAGTTGTGGCAGCCCTGGATCTCTGCAGGTTGATCTGACCTATTGAAAGGAATTACTGACCATAGTCAGTCATACGTACTTAGCTATCAGTGAAGAATATCGTAAAAAATTAAGTAATTCTACCACATTGGATGAAGTTATGCAAACATTGAAAAAATATTATAATGAAGGTTGGCCAAATAGCAAAGATGAAGTACACGGTATGTTAAAATCATATTATAATTTTCAAGACGAAATTAATGTCATTAATGTTTTTATTTTTAAGGGTAAGTAATAAACTAATAGTATACCACAATCTGTGCGAAAAGAAATAAACAAATGTCTAAGATTGGCTAAGATATTTTATATTTGTCTAATATGGCTGAAGATATAAAAAAAAATCAAGTATGTAATAAATTTAAAGTTTAATCAGAAAGAGCCATTAATAAACTATGAAATAAATGGCAAAAAGTCGGTATTGATTTTATGTATTTTAATCATTTAACTTATCTCATTGTTACAGAATGTTATTCAAAGTGTATAGAAATTGCTTTATTGAATAAGGATTCCACACCCAAAAATGTAATAAAAAACTTAAAATCTATTTTTTCACGTCATGGTATACCTATGTCATTAGTATCAGATGGTGGACCGTCATTTCAATATATTGAATTTAAACCATTGTTAGAACACTAAGTAACAAGTCAAAATCCCTTCCTGTATCGATCACATAGGGTGCAACTCAAATAACACTGAAAAAAACATGTCGATATTATGGAAAACCAGCATAACTGACCACTAAACCTATATATTCGTTAACAACATAGACAAAAAAGTACCAACCCCAACAAAACTGACAAAAAAAAACAAGAAAAAAAAATTAAATATGAAAACTTTAGAAACAAATCTTAAGATGGAAACCTGGGCATCAATAATTGAATCGGAAAATCCAAATACTTGTGCGGAGAATTTCGAAACTGTTTTCCTAAATCACATAAACCTTTCTACACAATTACTAATTTCTAAAACAAAATCTAAACACAGATTAATAAAGCCATGGATAACCCATGGATTAGTGATCTCAATCAGAAATAAGGAAAAATACTATCGACAGTCTAAAAAATTCCCTAACGACGAAAAAATCGCTACTTTCTACAAGAAATACCGAAAAAAATTTACTCTTTTAATTAGACTGACTAAAGAAAAGTATTTTCGTGATAAATTAAAAAATGCTGGTCAAGACAGCATAGAGTTCTGAAAAATTATCAAAACAATAACCAACAAAACCACAAAACAAAAATTTCCAAAATAAGTTACTCATCAAGGAATCAAGTGGTGATATCTTTAACGATTATTTTGTTAATGTCGGCGCTAATCTTGCTAGTAATATTTATTTATTTATTTATTAACGCCGATCATAGCGGCTTTTACAAAAGAATAACAATTGTTTTACTTATTATAAATACAGAATATTCATAGATAAAAAAAATATAAATATAAAATACATAAAAGAGAACAATAGAAATGGTTATTATAAATACAATACAACAATATGTATATATAAATATATAAACAATTAATTTACAATAAAACCCGGATAAACTAATACTTTAAAACTGTATTTGGTTATATTCAATCAGAGAAGCGCTGACATACAGTTTTAATTATGTGGTGTTTGTATGAGGATAAACTAGCAATGTTTAATAAAATTGGTAATAAAACATATTTATTACCAAGTACATGTAGGCGATTCATTATGGAATTAAGTTCAGCGTTAGATCCTGTATTGTTGCAATGATAGGGTAATTTGAAACGAACTGATCGACTAGGTAGGTACACGGAAACATATTAACGAAAGAAGTTCAGGGAAGTTCAACAGGTTGGTAACGATTTTAAATAAATAAAACAGGTCAAAACAAATTCTTCTTTCTTTTAATGTATCGAGTCCCAATAATTGTAACAGAGAGGGAGAGTAATTAATGTTTTCGATGAATATTCCCAATTTAAAATTAATATAACGTAAAAATTTATGTTGGACTCGCTCACGGGAATTCACATGTACACTGTAGCAAGGACTCCAAATGGTGGTGTTAAATTCTAGTTGGCTTCTAACAAGTGAAGTGTAAAGTAATTTGACAGTTTTTAAATTTTTAAAATCCTTTGAAATCCGTAAGACAAATCCTAACATTTGCATTGCTTTACTGGTTATATTATTAATATGTTTAATGAATGTTAATTTAGTGTCAAAGGTTATTGTTATTATTAATATTATCCTAGACAAAAAACAAACTCAATAACCAGAGCTAAACCCAACTTTTGAAGAAGGTTTCCACACATTTGCTTCAGTAACTGATAAAGAAGTAGAAAACGCTATAATAAGTTTACGAGGATCAGCAAGCCCTGGCTACGACAACATAACTGTCAAAATATTAAAAACTGTACGTGAGATAATCAGCAAACCAATTGCTCATATAATAAAAAATGTAAGTCTGAAGAAGGGCATATTCCCGATCAACTATAAGAAGACTATTGTGACCCCTGTTTTTAAATCTGGTGACGAAAAAAACACTCCTAACTATCGTCCCATAGCACTCAATCAAATATAGCAAAAATCTATGAAAAATTGTTAAAAAACAACTCAACAACTACATAAAAGATAAGAAGATAATGAGCCCAAACCAGTTTGGATTTAGGGACAATCTCAGCACACAGGATGCTATTGCTAAATAGACATCAACAATAATGCAAAAATTAGATAATGGAGAAAAGTGTCTTGGAATCTTTATTGATCTCCGCAAAGCATTTGATAGCATATCACACTCAAAACTCACTGAGAAACTAAAACAAATTGGATTGGACGGAATTGTGCTTTCATGGTTCCAAAGTTACCTATAAGAGAGATTTAAATATGTCAAAATCAATAATACCCTTAGTGAACCAAAACCTCATCTTTTGGCATACCGCAAGGAACTGTCATCGGTCCAATCCTTTTTATTATATATGTAAATCAAATGTTCACTCTTCCCATTGTTGGAGATATTATATCTTACGCAGGCGACATTGTAGTTATCACAAAAGGAAAATCATGGGAGGAAACAATGAGGATAGCCAATATCAATATAAACATACTCAAAACCGACAAAGCAAATTTTAATTTATTTTACTTTAAGATTTTTGGCCCGAAGGAATAGTGTGTCGAATCTTTAAAGAAAGAAATCACAGCACAGACAAAAGTTCAAACAATACACATAATGGATCCTCTTAAAATTATTACTATCAATTGCAGATCAGTGAGAAGGACAGTGAAATTTATTCACGAAATATGTGAAGAATATGATGTCATTTTATTACAAGAAACATGGCTATTACCCACTGACATAAATTATCTTTCAGAAATACACCCAAAATTTTCAAGCTTGGGCACATCTGCCATAGATACATCTACCGGCATACTTAGAGGGCGTCCTTACGGTGGGACGGGCGTATTGTGGCGGAGCGCAATAAAGGCCAAGGCTATCGACTGCAATGACAATAGGTTATCAGGAATAGAAATAAAGCTGGATAAAGGATTGTTGTGTATTCTCACAGTTTATATGCCAACTTTCTGCAATGATAACATACCCGAATTTTCAAGATGTCTGGCAAACCTGCATTCACTTATTGAAGATAAACAATATACGAACTGCCTTATTATGGGTGATTTTAATGCCGATCCAAAAACATTATTTGGGAAAGATTTATTATCATTCTGCAAAGAAAACAAATATCACTGCATCGATATCGAAAAACTGCCAGAAAATTCCTACACATATGTTAGTGATGCACATACAACGAGCTGGTTAGATCACTGCATAGGGACGGCCGCAATTCAAAAGATGACAAAAAATATTTCGGTAAAGTACGATGTTGACTGGACAGATCACCGGCCCATGTCAATTTGTTTAGAAACAACAGGTATAACCGCAACGGAGGAAATATCCCCGATGGCTTTAGATCCAGTAAAATGGAGAGCACTAATTTACTTCGCAGATCATTTCCTATTTTGCAACTGCATCATTTTTAACAAACCGCATTAAATGCAGCAGCGGGGTCGAACTCTGTAAAATGTCAGGATGCAAAAATAACTTCCATAAAGATGCCATAGACGAACTATATGATAAGATTGTAGAGTCACTAAGTACTGCCGCTAAAAACGTCTTTGAAAGTGGGCGCAAACATAACAGAACCACATCCAAACATATTTCTGGATGGAACGATAATGTATCGATTCATTTTGAAGCATCACGAAATGCACTTATGAAATGGATTGGAAATGGAAAACCCCGGTCGGGTCCCTTGGCAGAAAATAGAAAAATACTGAGAAGAATATTTAAATATGAATTTAGAAAATGTCAAAAAACAGCGGAACAAATAATAATGGACAAAATATCAGGTGCAATTGAGAACAAACACTTTAAAGAATTTTGGCAAAAAACATGTTTTAAAAGCTAAAGCACAGATATCTACTCATATTGAAGGAGAATCGGACGCAGAAAAGATTGCTAATATTTTCATAACCAACTTTTCAAAAATATCGGAAAGAAACGAATCCACCATCTTAGAAAAACCATGCGAAGATGAGGACGAAAACATAATCGTTACGAAAGATATGGTCAAAACAGCTGTAAAACGAAAGAAAGGTGGAAAATCGCCCGGTTATGATAGCCTGAGTATTGAACACGTTAGAAATGCAGGTGAAAAAATATACACGCTTCTAGCAACGCTATTCACACAGATACTTCAACATATGCATATGCCAAGAAACTTCTCACGTACAATTATAGTACCGTTAGTTAAATCCAGACAAGAAGACATATCCAGAGCTTCCAACTATAGGCCGATATCTCTAGCCAAAATAATATCCAGAATATTTGAAAGGGTTTTACAAATCCACATAGAAGCCAAACTATTTACGTCCGACAACCTTTTTAGTTTTAAATCTAATTTGTCAACAGATATGGCAATATTCAGTTTGAAACAAAGCATCAAATATTATAAGGCAAGAAAAACAACAGTGTATGCTTGTTTTCTAGACCTAAGTAAAGCTTTTGACCGAGTATCTCATGCACTGCTTTGGAAAAAACTAAAAGAAAGGAATGTACCCAGTTCAATAATTAACATTCTGGTGATCTGGCATCATCAACAAGAGAACCAAGTTATCTGGAAAAATAAAATGTCAGTACCAGTGAATACGGAATGCGGCGTCAGACAAGGGAGAAGCTTATCACCAATTTTATTTAACGTCTATATGAATGATTTAAGCAATAAACTCACCTCGGCGAATGTAGGTTGTTACCTGGGAAACATTTGCGTAAATAACATTGCGTACGCAGATGACATGGTTATTTTGTCTCCAAGCATTAAAGCATTAAGAAAGCTATTAAAGATATGCGAAGAATATGCCGCTGAACATAACATGGTCTACAACCCAACTAAATCTGTGTTACTAGTATTTAAAATGGGCGCAGGCCATACAAAAGTACTACCCGTCAGCCTAAACGGCAAAAAAATAAGTGAAAAACCGGAGGTCAAATACTTAGGACACATTGTAACAGCGGAGCTCAATGATGATATGGATATTGAGCGACAGAGAAAATCACTGTGCATCAGAGCAAATATGATTTCTCGACGATTTAACAAGTGTAGCCCAAAAGCAAAAAGGCAACTTCTTAACACATACTGCACGAGCCTATAAACCTCGGAGCTGTGAACTTCAACAAAGCATCTCTAAAAAGAATGGAAGTACAGTACAACAATTCCTACCGAATACTTTTTGGGATGTCCTGGCACTGCAGTGCCACTGAGATGTTTGTAGAAGGGCGTGCTCCCGGATTCCGAGCACTAATGAAAAAACGGATCACCAGCTTTCTAACACGACTAGCCACGAGCGAAAACGGTCTTGTGATGGCAGCACTGTACTTCTGGCAGGGACCTATTTGCAAGCGATGGAGCCAAATCCTGATGTCATAGATAAAAAAATATATATATGTATATATTTATTTATATTCATATGCATATATATATTTTTAGTTTTAAATGTATTTTCTTTTTAAAAAACTTTAATCATTATGTTTTATGTATTATTATTATTGTCTTTTGTTTTCGTTTATTTTGTATGTATTATCTTACAATATTGTTTATATTTACTTTCTATATATTCTATGTATAATATGGAGCTCGTGGGATTGCACCACCCTCCCCGAGATCTGTAATAAAAAAAAAAAAAAAACAAAACATGGTTCGACCTAAATTGTCTCTCACTAAATACCGAGAAAACATATTTCATCCCCATTCTCTTTTCAGGAAAAAAATTTCGAAAACAATATTACCATTAAAATCCATTCATCACAGTGTGAAAATAAAAAAATAATGCGGTAATGAAAATTGTTTACCAATAACATGCAAAAATAGTATAAAGTATCTGGGTATCATAGTAGATAGACACTTAAAATGGAACTTAAAAGGGCTGCATAATAGTTTGCAACATGTATGTAGAGAATTTTCCTTTATGTTCTGTAATAATGTATTTTTTAAATAAAAACATGGGCTGCATAATAGTTTGCAACATGTATGTAGAGAATTTTCCTTTATGTTCTGTAATAATGTATTTTTTAAATAAAAACATGGGCTGCATAATAGTTTGCAACATGTATGTAGAGAATTTTCCTTTATGTTCTGTAATAATGTATTTTTTAAATAAAAACATGGGCTGCATAATAGTTTGCAACATGTATGTAGAGAATTTTCCTTTATGTTCTGTAATAATGTATTTTTTAAATAAAAACATGGGCTGCATAATAGTTTGCAGCATGTATTGTCAAAATGAGTGGTAATAGGTAAGTATAAAATAAGATCCCTGTTATTATTGGCAGTGTTACAGCAAGTGCGAGTACACCAGTTTCAGTGCTCCGGTGTTTGGAAACATTTGGTGTCATTCATACCAACGAGACCTCAGCAATATTGACAGGAACTTGTTGGTCTGGAGGTTGGGGTGCTTCCATGGGGTAATCATCTTCATTCTCCTTCCTTGCAATGTTATGTAGTACTGCAGTAGCCACGACAACCCCCTCAACGCGGCATAAGGAAAGCCTTATTGGCAAGAATAGCACAGGGAACCTACGTTTCCACACACCAAAGCAACGCTCAATGCAATTTCGGGTTCTAATTTGGGACTCATTATACAATCGTTCCACTTCTGTTACGGGATTGCTCAATGGTTTCCTTAAATATTTGATTCCTGGTTAGCCGCTGTCACCAAATTCTCCTCGTTCAAATCTGCTTTTAAGTGAAGAGTTATTGAATATAGTCGAATCATGAGCAGAACCTGGCCATCACATTTTTAAGTACGAGTTAAGCATCACACGCAGCTTGGACATTCAAAGAAAAATAACCTTTGCGGTTGCGGTAAGTTTCTGCTTGGTCTCCTCCGGGTGACTGAATCCTGACATGGGTGCAGTCAATGGCACCGATGACCTTTGGGAATCTAGCAATTCTGTAAAAGTACTTCTTCTTCTTCTTCTTTCGTATGGTGGGGGGTCAGAGGGGGACATCTAGATCTGCGAGCCATTTTAGGGCCTCAGGCGTCGCCATGTGAACCTCATCAATCCCGCCGGGGAATGAATGGAGCGGGCATTCGTTGACCACATGTTCGGTAGTCTGCACCGCACCACATTCACACATCGCCGACTCTTTAAGGCCCCATCTGTGCATCATGTGGGCACAGCGGCTATAGGAGCACCTTAACCTATTGATGGCGGACCAGGTTTTGCGAGGCAGTGAGAACCCAGGCTGTCTCTCGGTGGGGTCATGTATGAGATGGGCATTTCCCACGTTGGCCGTTTGCCACTCAAGTTTCCACCTATCTTCTGGGGTGAGAGGTAGTCGGAGGAGCCTCTCCCCTTCCGCCCAGAAGCGCTTTCGGGACTTCAAGCGGCATGCCGGGTGGGAGACGACATCTTCGTGTAGAGGTATTGCGCTTTTTTGCAGCGCCTTCTTGTATTCCCTCAGTGTTGCAATTTCTCGCCTGATGTTTGGCGGGGTTATGTTTGCAAGTACGGTTATGTTTGCAAGTAAAAGTACTGAACTCCGTCACTGTTCATGGTTATGTAATCGTTTCTCAAGGAAGCGATTATTTTGGTAACTCTCCATACAACGATGCATGCCGTCGACTTGGAGACTCCCGTGAAGTCGCCAGCAGTTTGCAGCATTGATCCCAAAGCGTAGAATCGCAGTGTCGGTAACAACTGCTGGTTTCGATGTGTCGCCGGCACTAATTGAGCTTCAATTCTATTTAAAATTTGAGCCACGGTTCTCTTTGACAACCGAAATCTCATTTTAAAATCGATGTCCGCATAATAATTAAAATAATCCGGTCTATGCATAAAAACACGTGGACGTCTGCGTATTCCCGCAGCTTCGTCTTCACTGCTGCTGCTATTAGATGACGACGATGGCGTGTCATCTTCAAGCATTGCCAAACGCCCATCCTCACTTTCACTGCTCGATGATGAATCCATATCACAAATGCAAATAATATAATACGGTATCTTAATTAAAATAGTGCACGGTTCCAAATAAGCGATCGTCGGGCAACAACCAAATGCAACTAACTTACTGACAGCTGTCAAAAAACATTTGAGCGCCAACAAATCGGATCGTTTACCATTTAACTGGCCAAAATCACTGCATTAACCGAAACTTGGCCTACGGATAACCTGACGAACGTTTATAAAACGGAAAAATCAGGGGGTTAACCAAATATTTGTTACGGTAAACCAAAAACGGTATCAAGCGTAACGAACGGACGTTTATAAAACTGGCCCTTAGAACATCATAAAAAGTTATCAAAATTTACCAGTCATACCAATACTATTTGGTTTAGCGAACCGTTTTCCAAATGACAAGTTTTTAATCATTTGTGACTATAACATGTCCAAAATTGAATGGAATAATCTACAAATGTTAACTAAGAGAGACCGACATTCACTCGCCTTACTTAACTTTAACCAGTTACCTAACAAATAAAGATGCATTTTGGACCTCGTTCTCTGTAACACCCTACCTTATATATCGCTAAGCGATTAAACATTTAGTTAAAGAAGATGCTCATTCCAAATCATTGATCGTAGAACTAGAATTTCTAATAATGGACCTTCTCGAACAATAACATTGTTATAGCAGAATACGCAGAGATTAACGAGCGACAACAATCGACGGGTCAATCGTGAGTAGCGGATGTTAATGCAGCGTTAAAATCGGTTTTTTTTTATAATTGAACTGATCTAGGAGTAAAACTATTTAAATTCAAATTTTAAAAACTAAGTTATTTCTTCAAAAGAATTCTCCATCAGAATGCCCTCAGTAAAAAAGACTTTTAAAAATCTACATGGCTCTTTGCCAATCGCTCTTAAGATACGGAATTATCAGATGGGGCAGTGCAAATGTCAATATCTTAAATCAACTTATTAAAACCCAAAAAGCCACAATAACTATAATTCTGAAAGATCACGTAAGAACTAGCATTACGTCGCATTAATTCGTAGAATGCGTAACCACCAAATGTAAAATTTTACAGGAGGCACAAAAAACCTCGTAGTGAAAAAAAATGAAAGACGGCTCATTTTTTTTATTTATGTTTCGAACATATAATATAATTTCGAAATTTATTTTCAATCGTTAAACTTTTGTAAGTTAAGGCTTTCTATTTCAAATCGGAGTTGGGAAGTTTACTTATAACCGAGAATGGAGATACGTATTTTACAAAAGAAACATACTTTTCTGCGAATAGTTTTATGAACAACCTAGCAGAAGATTTGGGAGATAGGAATTTTACATTCACAAAATAAAACACAGCGATGTATGTGTATGTCGAGGCAGTTTATTGAGATGCATTTTTAATGATTTTAATGATGCGGAAGGTTATCGTAAAAGGAGTGGTAATCCTTTTCTTATCCTTTCCGTATACAGGGCTTGCAAATCTTTAAATTGGAAGCCTTTCTTGCTTATTATCTGGTGACTAAACCTCCCGAGCTTCTCCCGTGCTCGGTTTGCGTATGTCGGGCGTCTCATGTTCAGAAGAGGCAATGATATTCCCATGCCGCAGGAAGGATCGAACCTGAGTAGAAGGGAACTATTTTCGATCTGTGGCAAGCTGACGGGGCACTACCCCGTATGTGGATGGCTAAGGATAGCCTGCAGCTTCATGAAGAGGGAGTGTCAAGGCCAGACGTGGGATGATTACGTAGGTGACAGGGCCCAAAAAATGGCTGAAGAGCTTCTGGTGAGATTGCGAATTGATGATCCTGTACAAGGAGAGTGGCTAGTCCCCGAATCATTAGGCGGTGCCAGAGTTTACTGTGATGCGAGTAATCTGGCCCTAGGAGTTACCTTGAAAATTGAGGGGAGAACTGTTGAAGATGCCGCATGGCTGGGGAAGACCACTGATGTAGTGCATATCAACATAGCGGAGCTAGATGCTGTCCTTAAGGGATTAAACCTGGCTCTCAAGTGGAATCTTCAAACTCTGGAGATCATTACAAATTCGGCGACGGTTTTGTGCTGGGTGCGATCTACACTGACCGGGAGTAGTCGTGTCAGAGATGCTCGTTAAGTGACGCTTGGGGTTGGTGAAGGATATTGTAGAAGAATTTGATCTGACATTGTCGATCACCCTTGTAGAGTCCTGTAGAAATAAAACTGATGTACTTACTAGGGTTTGCAAGACCCGGGAAAAGAGTAGCCATGACAAGAAACGTTGTGAAAGAGACTCCTCAGAGTGTGAAGATAGGTGGGAGAGACTTGAAAGTGGAACTGGTGAACTGGAGTAGAAACTCTTCATGCTCAGCATCACTTTGGAGTAAAGCGAACGCTTCATCTTGCCCGGCTGGTCGATCCCGAGGTGAGAAGAGAGGACGTCGATAGATGCGTGCGTTCCTGCGTACAATGCAGGACAATTGACCCACCGCATCCCATGAAGTGGGTAATCTGAACGTTGTGACAATCTGGAGTTGCTTGGCTGTTGATGTTACTCATTTTGGTAGGAAATGTTTACTCACATTTATTGATGGCGGTCCAAGTAGATTTTCCGTGTGGCGGGAAATCGAGTCAGAGAATGCCGCTTCGATTGTCAGACATTTGGAAGAAGTGTTTCGGGAAAGAGGCCCGCCGAAAGTAGTTATCATGGACAATGGTACTGCATTTCATTCATTACAGAGTTGCAGATATGTGTAAGAGATGGAATGTTCGTCAAAGATTTCGCGCGGCATACCGACCAGCTGGAAACGGTATAGTTGAACAACATTATCAAACAATAAAGAGAACTGCAGCCAGAAGTGGAAGCGATCCCCTGCAGGCAGTGTTTTGGTACAATCTGGCTGCGAAGAGTCAGGATGATCAAGGTGTTGCGCTTTCTAGAATAGTTCACACTTACTCGTGGAGACACTCTTCTGCGCAAGTGAATATAGAAGAGAAAGTAATGACTGAGTTCTATGTGGGCGATCTTCTTGCGGTTAAGTCAGTAGATGGGAGATGCACATCGTGCTGGAGGCTTGGAAGGGTGACAGGACTTACTTCAGTCAACAACATCGAAGTAGATGGCATACCAAGACATGTGCTTGACCCGCGGAAGATGCCTGACAGAGAACGGACTGTGTCTGAGGAGAGACGAGATGGAATTGCCGCACGTTCCACCGTCATTATTTGGGTTTGTTTGAAGAGGACAGTGAAGAACCGGATCCAGATATGCATCAGGAGGAGATCCACTTGCAAAGAGATGGTGACCTTAAATAAGAGATAATCACAGAACAACGACCTATTAGGTAGGACGCGAAGGGCTCCGGGTTAGTTAAATCAATTCGTGCAGCGATGATGACATCAGGAGGGCGTGTGGTGATAAGCAGGTACCACTGCAAAAGTGGTGAACGCAATCGCAGAGGCACATAAAACAAGAGAGCTACGGCAGAGCGTCACACGGTTCAGAAGACGTCAGTTTAGACTACAGATACAAACACTATTCGTGACTTCACAATTAAAATTAAGGTTATAAAATGTTCAAAATTGTTTAATCAACTTACCTCAGTTAATTTCACGGTAAAACTATTACACCGTAAATAAATTCCCTCAGTCAAAAACACAACCAGCGCGCACGGCTCACCGGCCAATACTGAATTAAGGAGTTTCGAAGTATTCGCGAGTAAAAATGGCACCATGGTGTTACGCAGTTTCCTAATTTGTGTTTATCTAAAGAATATTTTTTTTTAAATTTGCGAGTTTTACTAGTCGATGCGGGACTAATTTTAACACCAGATGGCATTAAAAACGTATTTTCGAAAAATTTGGAGTTACAGAGTCTACGAATTAATGCGACGAATATATATTGACCTCTTCCTATAGTATGTTGATCCAGTAAGAAGTTTTTAGACTAAGATGATCCACCTTTAACACCATATAACTTGGCTATTATGGAATACATAAGAAAGCTCGAACAATTGGGCATTATAAACATTATAGGGGCAGCAGATCTTCAACCTGTTGACTGTGGGAAATCCGGAACCTTACTAACAAATCACAGTAAAATATGTACACAAAATTTAAAAAAAAACATTGTTTCTAAAATAAAATTTAGTGCAAGCGATTTGGACACTTACCTTTATTTCAGTTTCTTTATACATAAGTGTTAAAATCGCTTTAAAAACTAAGGGCAAACACATTACTACCCTATTAGTCGTTAACCTTTAAGTAGGCAAAGATATCAAAATTTTAATTTTAATAGTTAAACCGCGTTATTAGGTTTCTGGGTCTAAAAGAGTTCTTGAAAAAAATAGCAAAATTTTATGTTTTTAAATTTTCAGTAATGTGAGAGTTCAAATGTTAACTACGGTAAACAACGTAATGTTAGATATAAATGAAAAATTGTAGCGAATAAGTAGTTATCTGTATTTACTTCAAATAATTACAAAAACAAGAATATTTCAACTTTGTTTTTAAATGAAAGAGTTTTCGTTTTTTCCAATAAAATCTTAGAATATATTGGCATTGCAGCCCTTACAAACCCCTCTTTACTGTTTTCTGTTCCCTGCTTTACTACATTACACAGGATCAATACTTAATTGATTCTCGTGCCGCAGTTTGTCCTAATTTTCTCTACAATTGGCAATATATTTTACCAGAATAATCTTAATAACTATTGTCAAAGTGCAAAAATTTACGAATTTGTTGATTACGCTTCAAGAGTGGGTTGTAGGGCAGAATGGTGATTTGCTGGAAAACGGCTCTCTAAAACGGCTTAATACTACCTTTCGTATGTCATTATCAGACTTCATATTCTTTGTTACCAATTAATGGACTATTATTTTTCAGTCTGCCTATTTTTTTTGTAGTTGTTGTAGGCATTCGACCATAAAAAATAAAAACATTGATACACCATACAACCCACTTTTAAAACTTGGATTTATGATTATCGCGTTAATAACGGCTTTACACGATATTTTTAATTTAAAATATGTATATAATACACACATCTGTAGAAGTACGGCCTCTTATTATTGTTATGCTATCTGTGGATATTAATAATTAAATAAATACTTCATCTTGCACCAAATTTTCAACACATTTCACAGTTTTTTTTACTTATTCCGGGATGGAAGCCCCGGTGATGGCGGTGAAACAATAGGCTCCCTGTTTTACGGCGTATATATTTCGAAAATGCCATCAAAATGTTTCATTAATGGGTCTAAAAGTAGAATACCGACTCACTTAAACAATTGCAATAATCTAAGGAAGCTACAAAAACAGTAAGTACTCACAAATTCTCTTTTTTCATGTAAATTTGACGTATTGTATTTTTTCAAGTGTCATATTTTTTAAAAGGCGTAAAATACAACATTTAATATGCGTTCCTTTTCCAAACGGTTAGCACTAACGTCATGTTGTTTACTGGCGGCATCTTTATGCAAGTTTGTGTGAGATAATTCATTGTCTTTACGCGCTCTGACTAAGTGGGAGAGTGAACGTTTTTTCATATTTTTTTTTTTTTTTTTTTTTTTTTTTTTATATTTACTCCACACAGGAGGCCCTGAAGAAAATAATTTCCCTCGGGGCCTATGTCATCATATCGCACGTTTGGTAATTAAACCAAAAATTACCATCTCACGCCAGATCATTTGTTGGTTTGGTAAAATCGGACGTTTTAAGTGAAAACAAGTCAAGTTTTTCACTGTTCCTACCTTAAGGGGTATTAACACGTTGAACGCCATTGTGGAAATGAAGAAACATTACCATTTTAAATTTGGAAAAAAAAATACTCAGATGGCATCGGCGACTATCAAAACGTATTCCTTTTTTTTTACCAAAATTTTCCATGAACATCAAGAAAGTTAACTGCGGTCACCGGTGACCGTCATGGCACTATGGGAGAAAAATGACGATTTTCGTTATGAGGAGTAAACAAGTTTAGTACCGTTTTTTTATTTTTATCTTTAGATTAAACAGATAAAAAAATCTTTTTAAGGAAATTAACAATACCATCGCTTTTCTGCGTATAAACACGTAACCATTCACACGTTGTCAAATCAAAGATATTCTATCTATGTGTTGTGTTGTAAAGTTCCAAACAATAATATTATTTTTCTCTTTGTAGATCAATATTATGATTTATCCATGGCAGCCGGAAAAAATACTCCAAACAAGGAATGCTTCAAGTAACGAATAAATGAAAAAAGATTATTGTTTAGTTGTACTAAATAACACAGAATAATTTAACAAATATATAAATAAATAAAAAAAAACTTTTATTTCTCGAGGTCATTTTATTAATGATGTTATTAATATGTATAGATATTCTATCAAATTTAAAATTTAGAAATTTACCAAATAAATCCACCTTCGATTTTCTCGAAAACCAAAGCTCAAATAAAAAAAGTCATAACCCAAAATTGACAATAAATGAAAGGTTATTCACAAGTTATCCCTTTATAGGACAACTTTTTTTAAACGATACGCCCTTAATGGTTTTATTTATGTATTCTATATTCATTTTGATGAACAGAAAAAAACTCTTTTTTTTTCTAAGCTTTTTTGAAATTTTCGATTTTCCAGCGGGTTTTTTTCTGACCGGTGTCCATTTAAAAAAAAAATGATATAAAATTATTGTTTTCATTACAAAACGGCAGGTTGGTAAGGAAAAATGTACTTTTATTTATTTGCGTTACAGGGGAATAACTGCTTTGATAATTTTATAGAGAAACTGACCAGGACGCGATTTTCGTAAATTTACTCAACATGTGCGAACTTCGGGCGGTTGGTTCGATTCAAGACCTCTGTGCGTTACCTCAGAATGATTACAACCCAAGGGCTTATAACTTGTAAACATAAAGAAATATAAACCTTAATTTTGCAGGTCTCAAAACTATCCGTTTTTAGCTTATGACCTATAAAGGGTTTTACCGTTTATACCACGAGTTTCCGAACACTGTGTAAAACAAACTATATGTATCGGAAATGTTCCTCAACACTAATGACAACAGCAAGTAAATGATGAAACATTTATAAAAAATGTCAAATTAAATGCTTTACCAAAATAGTAGGTTCTGCAAATAAGTCATACCTATTTACTACGTTGTTTGTTTTACTTAATATTTCACATTCATATTATACGTTCATTGCTTTGCGACAAACGCACATGTGACGTTATATTTTAACAAGTTCATTAATGTACAACTACCGCCCTCTAGTGACAAAAAAATGAAGACATTTTGACAGTTTGCGAAATTTCGCTATCATTTAACAAGCGCTTAACGGAATTATATCTGCTTTAAGCACGTAACGAAATGTATGATTGCATGAAGCCATTTCGACAACAATTTTCAATTAGTAAAGATTTAAAAAAAAATCTTAAGTTATGATTTGTCGGTTCAGTTATGTAAGGAGAAAAATACTAACATTTTAAAATATCAGAGGAAAATCGTCATCAGTCAAATCACTGGAATTTTTTCTGTCTACCCAGTTAGTACGTTCTCGAGCGGTTGAAGTACCTAGCGGTTGTGTTTACCAAATAATTCTAGTAGGTACAAGGTGCGATCTGCGCATAGTAAACAAAAAAGAAAATCTTCTAGAATGCACTAGTAGCTGCTTTTACAGTTCTACAGTTTAGACAGTGAATGTAGAAGTGTAAAAATATTATTTGAAAAAATAATTAAATATATTACTGTACACATATTCACATATATTTTGATATTCGTGTTAGAAGCATGACATAATTATCTTTTTTACACATACATTTACATTTAACTTGCAAGTACATTTAAGTTTAAAAAAAAATCAAATATTTTGCAATGCGATTCAGAACAAATTCAAGGAAATCAAAAGGTTATAAATATTTTGACCATTATAAAATTATACTAATTTTATATACTGGAAACTCTCTGGTGAAACATATCATATCTAATACTAGAATTTATTTTGTAAATAGTTTTCGTGAAGGTGAATGTTAACGCAAGGAACAAGAAAAGTGTCCAGTCAAAGATTCTTTTCGAGAAAACGCATAATTACATACGAAAAAAAACTGTGAGTGCGCACGCGTTTTTTCAAATCTCTCTTCAGCCAGAAAACGAAAAAGTTTTTTCTCAGCTGTCATTCAGTATTTTCTCTTCAAGGAACACTGTTGATTACTTGCATAGTTGCACTCGGAACAAGAAAAGGGGGGTTTTCTCCGCTCTGAGTCAGCATGTGTTCCAACAAATGTCCTATATGGGTGTCCTTTACTAGAATCTGAATATTTGCACTTGGAAAATGAAAAAGGTTTGTTGCCACTGTGAAACAGCATGTGGCTTTTTAGATGTGCTTTTTGAGAATATCCATAGATGAACAAGGAAAAATAAAAAGTTGTCTCCGTAGTGACTTAACGTGCGCTTCATATTGCCTTTATAATAACATTAATATGTGCACTTGGAACATAAAACAGGTTTTTCGCCACTGTGAGACAGAATGTGGGCCTTTAGATGGGCGTTTTGATAAAATGAAATGTTTCACACGGGACATGAAAAAGGTTTTTCTCCACCGTGAGTTAGCATGTTGCACTTCAGATAACATGTTTAGTTGCACACGGAATATTAAAGAGGTTTTCCTACGATGTGAGAGAGCATATGTCTCTTCAGATGGCCCTTTTGATTACATGCATAGTTGCATACGGAACATGAAAAAGGTTTTTCTCCACTGTGAATCAGCACGTGTCTCGTCAGCTGACCTTTTCTATAACATGCATAGTTGCACACGGAACAAGAAAATGGTTTTTCTCCACTATGAGTCAGAATATGGCTAATCAGTTGACCCCTTCGATTACATGCATAGTCGCACTCTGAACATGAAAAAGGTTTTTCTCCACTGTGAGTCAGCTTGTGCCTCTTCAGCTGACCCTTTTGACAACACGTATAGTTGCACTCGGAACATGAAAACGGTTTTTCTCTGCTGTGAATCCGCATGTGTACGTTTAGTTCGCTTTTTCGATAACATGCATAGTTGCACAAGGTACATGAAAATGGTTTTTCTCCACGGTGAATCCGCATGTGTCCGTTTAGTTCGCTTTTTTGATAACATGCATAGTTGCACTCCGAACATGAAAAAGGTTTTTCTCCACTGTGTGTCAGCTTGTGCCTCTTCAGCTGACCCTTTTGACAACACGTATAGTTGCACTCGGAACATGAAAACAGTCTTTCTCTACTGTGAATCCGCATGTGTACGTTTAGATCACTTTTTCGATAACATGCATAGTTGCACACGGAACAAGAAAATGGTTTTTCTCCACTATGAGTCAGCATATGGCTAATCAGTTGACCCCTTCGATTACATGCATAGTCGCACTCTGAACATGAAAAAGGTTTTTCTCCACTGTGAGTTAGCTTGTGTCTCTTCAGCTGACCCTTTTGACAACAAGTATAGTTGCACTCGGAACATGAAAAAGGTTTTTCTCTGCTGTGAATCCGGATGTGTACGTTTAGTTCGCTTTTTCGATAACATGCATAGTTGCACAAGGAACATGAAAAACGTTTTTTTCCACTGTGGGTCAGCATATGCCTCTTTAACTTTCTATTTTGAGCATTTGAATAGTTGCACTTGGAACAAGAAAAGGTTTTTTCTCTTGCATAGGTGCGTACGTTTATTGCAAAATTTGACTTAGGAGAGGAGGAGTAGTTGTGATGGGGAGGAGTGAATCCCTTTTCCACAAAATGCGTCTGAAGATCTGTCGACAAATTTGAAAAATAACATGGGTGAAAAAGACTCGGTTAAACTTATTTCCTAAACTTATAAAGCGAAGTAAATTAGCGAAGTAAGTTCGTAGAAACGATAAAAAAAATAGGAGAGTCCGAATCGTTCAAGTTTACAGTGAAAAATTGGTTTTACCTGCTTCCTTGGTAATTCTTCCAAAGCGTTCTAAGCATTCCTCTTTTACATCCAGCAGGTCTATGTCAATTTTCATGTAAGTAAGCGCCGCTTCATCTTGTCGGGGTCCAAGATCCGCGTTTATGGTGACTGTCTTCACATTAATGTTTCCTGGAATAAAAAAGGACAATAAATATAATGAATCTTTGCATTGCCAGCCCTGAATCAAACGGCGCCAGGCGCAAGATTAATTTTGGCTGCCCTCACAGTCTAAAATAGTACACGCCGAGGCAGGATACCAAAATTAAAATGATGATTTGGGTTTTTTTGTAGAGCGGTATTTATCAAAAATAATATCAAGGGCGATGTGATAGGTTAAGTATTCGACGCCCGGGACAAACTGCACTTATTGAGCCCGCATAGAGCCAGCCCTGTATCTTCGTCAAATTGATATTGACGAGAATTTTTTTAATTGAAAAACAATAAACTATTCTTTTACGAATAAATACCATTGATCAACAAGGTCAATGTCAGATAAGAAATGACCTTAGATATCCGCTTCAGGGACCGATTCTTCAAGAAGGAAAAACCTTTCTCTAGAGCACCTGTAGTAGAGAGTTTGGTTGTTTTTGGTCAAAGACATATTGTTTTTACAATCAATATTTATGTATTGATTGTAATACGTGTAATTCACATCATATCTCAAATAAAATAAGGTGAAAATCGAGGAACCGACAACTTACTCTGAATAATATAATAAAGTTTAATGAGTGCTGTATTTTCGTATTTTCCTGCAAGGACACATATTAAGGTAAATACCCAATACACCTCATGTTTTATAAGAAAGGATGGTGTGCACAAGTGTGTGTCCTGTTTGCACGACATTTCAAAAGAGAAATTGATTCCGGACATCCGAATTTTAAGTTCTATATTTAACACGTATGCAATGCAACAAACTGTCTGAGTACTCTCCGCATATTGCGAGCATTCCTTCGTTACAGCTGGGTGGTCGAAATCTAAATCTGAAAATGCAATTTAACCTCCATCTTCTTCCTGGAGCCCTGGTTCCGTCTTGATGGATATAGTATCTGGCTTCAGTAGATCCATGGTCTGCTTTGGTAGAGTTTGGTTATTGGTTTAACCCCAAACAATATATCTGAAACAGAACATTGTTAAAATAAAATAAAATGATAAAATTTAAAAGTTAAATTAAAACAGGATACATGATTTTTAGCTCAAATCGTTAAATCATTCCTCCTTACGTACCCTTAAAAATTGAATATAACAACCTGTAAATCCTGATACGGGAGAATTATTCAAGATATTAAAGATAAAATCAACCCTTTAATTAGCGTATTTAGCCGGATATCATATCTGTTACTAGATAAAATTTTAAAAAAAGGTCTATATTATAGCCTCGTACATTCACATTTAAACTACTTGTGAAATCTGGTTAAATGCATATGAAACATATATAAATGAACTACACGTAAAACAAAACAAAGTAATCAAAAAGCTATTTCACTTCAAACCTAGAACATCAACAGAAAAGTTATGTATGAAAACAAAACTATTAACAATAAGAAACTTTTTATGAATGTAATACATGTCTCATTATATGAAAAATAAATAATAAACTCATACATCCAAATACAGAAATCATTAAAACGTACCAAGTAAACACACACACACGGCAACAAGATAAAATACATTTAAACACCATACATACTCATTACGGCAAGCAATCCATTGGTTACGAGGGGAGCAACATACATAATTGCCTCCCAGACGAAATTAAAAATGAAAAAAAGTGTAGTTAAATTTTTTTTAAAGTTGTTCAGTTTTATGATCAATCAACAAAACAATGATCGTGAATAAAATCGTTGTGTAATATATTAATGTGTTATCTGACATTTTTTCCATCATCAAAGATAGATCCCGCAATGTTTGGGCAGAGTATTGGCACATTGCTAGCCAATCCAAGGGAGCCTGCTATGCCTCAATACAAAGGACTATTCCATCAAAACCGTGGTTTCAGCAATTCCCTTATTTTTCCAAAAAAGAAATTTCTTCACTCATTCGAATGAGGATCGGACATTGTTCCGTTCCTTCCCACCTTTTTAAAATTCACGTCCTTGACTCCCCAGATTGTACATTTTGTGGTCTAGAAGTGGGAACTTTAGATCACATATTTTTTGGTTGTCCCTCTCTAAACAAATATCCTCTCTTCTATCAAGCCTTATCTAAAATTGCCTCCCCTCCATTCAACATCTCATCTCTTCTAAGTCTGAACTCGACTCCAATTTACATTATAATTTTTAAATTTGCCTATTTAAATAAAATTAATATTTAAGTTCACCTTTTATTTCTCAATAATTTTAAATGATGGCCAAGAACACCCTTGAAGGGTGAAAGCCAGAAATAATGTAAAAAAAAAAATGTAATAGTTTTTTCTAGTTAAATGAGTGAAAATGTAATTTTCTTTTATCTAGAAAAAAAAAAAAAAAAAAATGTGGTTTCGCTTGGAATATCCTGTTAAAATAACGAAGACGTAGCCAAAACACATTTGTAAACCTTGAAGATATGACAACGGTTAAGAGAAACGTTTTTTATAGTGGGAAAACTATATATATGTTTACAATGTTTACCGCCATTCCGCTTTTAACAAAATATCTGTTAACAATATGTTTTTTTTTTGTGATCATTGTAATAAATGCCTTCGAAATGCTAATCTAATAATAGGTAGACGTCAAATTGACAGTTTAAACATTCTACTGTGACAAAACGCCCAATGATTCCCTAACTAAACTGGAATAACGGCAGCTACCAAATAAATAGCGATGAATATAAGAATAAGTACTTACTTTACCAATAACCATCACAGGCGTGGGATAATATGTTTAACAGGAAGAAACTGAGAAGAAAGAACTTGTTAGCACTTGTCAAAAATAATTATAGGTTATGCATAGACAAGAATGAAGTCATAGACAATTATTATAATTATCATGGCGACCAAATAACTCAAAAAAAAAACATTTTCATCATGTGACTTTTGAACACATACATATATTGTTAACATACAAAATCATCATATGATAATTAATCACGGTAATTAATAAGAACGGTTATTATTAAGAACGATCGTAACTAAGAATAATGATTTTTAAGAACATTTCATATTCAGCACAATTTGCGAGCCATTCCACGAGAGTGTAAGTTAGTTCTGCCTCAAAGTCTCAACAAAACAGTTCCATTATTTTACCTGGTTAATTATTGATTTGATAAGGGTTATTATAAATTTTAATTATATTTTCATTTGTGTTCCGAGTTTCAGCAGGAAAGCAACTAAATAATTTGGAGTTTTAATGTGAACATGTTCGTGATATTTGCAAGTGAATTTTTTATTTGTTTTTGACGTCGTTATGTAAATATTTTGTTTGTGTATTTATTTGCAGGTATCGACACTTGCAGAGAGCCATTTCTTTGTGATTCTCTTTCGACGAGACCAATCTTGTCCTTACTGTCCCATAACTTTTTCGTCCATTGACATTGTTTTTAAAACCTTTTGTTTAAATGTGAGTATATTCAATAACAAATCGACAGTTCCGAAAAACCATGTCAGACGTGCATGTATTGTATTTTTGCAATAAAACTGTTTAAAGTTTCATTTGTGTATTTTAACTGTTTTTGAAATCAAGAAATGTTGTGTTGTTAGATATGTGGCGTCAATAGAAGAATGCAGACTAACTCATTAATATTAAACAGCTCAACCTACTTAGGTACTTGCAAATTACTACAAAGAACAAATCGTAAACAACGCGACCTACCTACGACAATATTATTGCAAGTCGGTCTGGCACGCCAACTCGCTAGAAGGTTCTAGCCGGTCGCCAATGCGTAATTGCGACGCCGCCGAAAGTTCCCGAAAGGCCCATACTGAGCAATTGGCTCCGATTTATTTGCAATTCCACCTACCTGCTGTTACCGCCGGCTGTACCGTATAAATAAGCCCGACGCAGCGAGCAGTCAGTCAGTCATCAGTCCGCCGTCATTTAACAAGGATCAACGAGTGATAACCCGCGCTCCTCTTACTAGCACGAAGGACAATATTCCCGGCTTCGCCCGTACTCATCATGGACTCCATTGGGACATCATCCTAGCGCCTTGGCCACCGTCCCTGGCCAGCGCTACAACGGATTAAAGCGCCCTGTTTCCAGCGCCTCTGACCAGCGCTTCATCCACGCACCATGACCACCACGAAGACACGCAGCGTCCTCAATGGTCTACGCCGCTCCCGCTCAACCGCCTACTAGGTCCACCGCACCTTCGGCCTTCCCGTCAGCACTGGAGTACTGATTGCCAAGATCGCCAGTGCCTGACAGTCAACGAGTCCGGTCACCAGCGCCCGGCGTCGACTCACTGACCCGCGCTTGACCAGCCATCACAGCCTGCATCCGGAGAATACATCTGTCCATACATACATCTGTCCTACGTCAACTCTCATTACGGCTACCTGACTCATCAATAAACACTGTGACCTTCACGACACGTCTTTCATTTCGTGCCTCTCGCCAGATCCCTAAAGATATATTGGCTATTTATTTAAATGGAGAAATACATTATCGAAAACAATTAAAATGCAGAAACGAAACTTATAACACCTTTCCTGCCAAACTAAAAATTTGCACATCTGACATTTTTCTTCGGTACCATCGAAATGTTGGGAAATGAACAAAAGTTTTTTTTGTTCTTTGTTTTTGGGGTGTTATGCCGTGTTGCGCTAACTCCCTCTTTAGCCATCGTTCCGGACAGCATTGCAGTGCTGCACTGTAATGCTGTCCGAAACGTTGGCTAAATAAGGAGTCAGCGCAACATGGCAAAACACCCCAAAAACAAATAGCAAAAATACTTTTGGTGGTGAAAATCTTAAATCATATAAAACAAAAGATTATATAAAACGAAAAATGTACAAAACAATACATTTATAGCCATGGAGAGAGGTTGTAGATATAAATTAAATCGTAATGGAAATTAATGTAAACAATAGAGACATAAGTCACAAAAAATTAAATAGGAATTATAGATAATGCTAAAATGTGGATAGAAAGTTTCCTGAACTATAGAAATGAATATGTAAAATAAAGAACACTCTCAGTAAACCGAACACAAGTAACTTTGGATTACCACAAGACACCATTTTGGACCCTCTTCTATTCATATTATTTGTTAATAATATCTTTAAATTACCATTAGTAGGAAAACTCATTTCATATGCAGATGATACTGCAATTATATTTCTAACGAATTTATTGAATGAACTTGAAATAATTGCTAACAATGATATCAATACGTTAAAGAAATGGTTTGATAAAAACTTATTAACATTAAATATTGAAAAAACATATTATATAATTTTTAGTAAAAACAAAAAAAAACATTTATTACCTTAAATATTAAAAGACATTAAAAAAGTGAAATAAAATATTTAGTTGTAATAATAGATTTATTTTATAAATCCTACCCACAATAGCTCGTAGACGTTTACAAACATTAGCAATTTGTACATCCCATTTCATGTAGCAGTCAATAGTAACACCCAAATATACATAACTTTTGACAAAATCAATGGTTTCACATGAACAGGGCTGTGCAACATTTTTATGTATACAGTCAAATGTGTGTGTATATAATGAAGGAATTACATTACATCTGGCGTGTGCAGATCTGATGTGCATAATTTTAGTTTTTTTGGCGTTTATAAAGAGGCCTGCATCATGCGACCATTTCAGTAGGGCAATAAAATCATGTTGCATAAGGTTCATTGCAGTAACCAGATCTTCGTGCGATATTACGAGCGCCGTATCGTCTGCATATACAAAATGTTTAACAAATGAAAACAATTTTCTCATAATTGAGACATAAATAATATAAAGGGTTGGCCCTAGAATTGACCCCTGTGCAACACCTGTTGAGATATATTTTCTTTTGCTAAATTTTTTAAGAATTTTTACTATTATTTGTCGATCAGTTAGTAAATTTTTTAATAAAACTAGCAGCTTTCCTCTAATTCCTATTGCCTCCAGTGTTTCTAATAGTTTATTTGTATCAATGGTATCAAATGCCTTAGAGTTATCTATGAATAAAACCAAAACTTGTTTTTTTAGATTTAATTCATGATTTATGTGATTTGAAAATTCCTGAAGCAGCATTTCCGTACTTTTTTTCTTTTGAAATCCATATTGGTTGGGATCCAACAAAGAGAAAGATTCTAGATATTTATTAAGTTTTATGGAAATGTATTTTTCAAGTATTTTTTCTAGGGCTGGCAATATGCTTATTGGTCTATAATTTTGAATATCTGCATGTTTGCCCCCTTTGTAAATTGGCCTAATGATGCTACTTTTTAGTTCATCTGGTATTACTGCTTGCGATAAAATTAAATTGATAAAGTGTGTTATAACAGGCCCTAAAATATTAATATGTGTCTTAATGTCAAACATTCGAATGTTGTCAATACCTGGTGACTTTGAATTGTTTAATTTGCTAACAAAAATATTGATTTCTTGGCAGGTAGCTCTGGGTAGGTACATACTATGTTGCACTTCATTCGGCCTGACGGTCGATGCTAAATAATCACATTTATGTATCATAGAGCTAACACTATTTGTAAAATATTCAACAAACTTATCTGCTACGGTTTCTTCATTATTCGTATTTAACATATATTTCGAGATTATTTCGTCACAACTACTTTTGGACTTGCGTCCTAGTAATTTATTTATTTCATCCCAAGTTTTTTTTGTATTTCAAAAATAATTTTTGAATTTATTGTTAAAAAAGGTAGACTTACATTTAATAATTTCTTTTGTCACCTTATTTCTGAAAGTTTTATATTCCAATTCAAAGAATTGATTGCTAGGAAAATTCTTCCACCTTCTGTACAATGAATCTTTTTTTTAATGTTTTCTAAGATATTAGAAGTTATCCAAGGTTTTATTGACAGAGGTCTTTTTTTGGGTTTATAATTCATAACGATTTTACTCTGTTCATACAAATTCTTAAAGTTGTTTTTAATTTTACTATATAGTATATTGCAATCTTGTTCCTCAAGCAAGGAGTGCCACTTAAAATTATGAATGTTTTTGTCGATTTTGTTTTGCGATAAAAACGAAATTCTTTCCCCGTGTTCTGGGGCTTCTTTCCTTGCACTATATTTAATATTAACTGCAGTTAAAAAGTGATCCGCTATACTAATATTATTACATACACATGAGGAAAGAGAATCGCTTTGTTTACATCCACTGTTAAATCGGACAAATATGTGGTCTAAACAAGTACGAGTAACTTTTCCTGCTAAAACTGCTTCTCTAGTTACGTCACAAATACATTTGATTAAATAATTATCCGACATTATATTTTCATATGCCATAATAATAGGGTTTTGACAATTTAACAAGTCTAGATTAATATCTCCTATAAGTAAAACATTTTCTTTGGGGCTTATAGTATGCAGAATGGCAGATATTTCATTAAGAAATTGTGGTTGGCTAGAGTTGGGGGGGCGGTATATTGCTATGATGTTTAAAATACTCTTGTTTGGAAGTGTCATAGAGCCAAGCACACATTCAAAATGATTTGTTTCTATTGTTTTCTGTTGAAATGTGAATTCATTTCGAACATATAGCAATATACCTCCTCCAGATTTTTTAGTTCGGCAATAGTTGTAACAATTAAATCCAGGAATATTATACAGACAGACAAGATTCGGTGTTATAGCCGTTTCACATAACATTAACACATGAATATGCTTCCAACAAGTATTTAAGTAGACATTCAAAGTATCCCAGTATTTATAAATCGATCTAACATTCTACTGAACAATATTAATATTTTCCATATTGTAGTTGCTATGAAACTTTAGCCAATCACAGAAATAATGAGTATTTTCGTAATCTACCTCGTCATCTTCTTCAATGTAATTAGACGCCATAATCAATAGTTGCAAAGTCCTTGGCAAGGGCAGCCTTGTAGGCCGGGCAGGAGTCCTTGTCTCCAGTCGGATGTGCAGCGGGCTTCCCAAATCTTGTACAGGTGGCGCAGACAGGCTCGGCGGCGGCTTTTGGGCAGTTTATCCGGGCGTGACCTTCGCCTGCGCAGTGTCCACATCTTTGCTGGTCCTTGCAAAACTTGAAGGAATGCCCGATCATTTGGCACTTGGAGCACACTGTAAGTCCAATGAAGTCACGAACACGGCACACATTCCAGTCCACAAAGACTTTCCCCTGCTCCACCAGCACGTGACGAATGTGGGCAGGAACCTCGAAGACCCGGTGGCAAGTTGATCCAGTTCGAGCGCCAGCAAGGTGACTTAGCTTGCAACTTTTTACTGCGAAATCTAGGCCTGCTTTGTCCTGGGCTCCTGCTAAGGCATTTTTTAGGAAGCACTCGTCCGTTAGGTCACGAGGAACGTTGAAGAAAATCACCCTTGGAAGCCGTTTTGTTGGTAATCGAGCGCTTAGAGTGTCCGAGTTTGCTAGACATGGGGTTTTCAGTATTTTATCCTGATCTTCTTGTGTTGCAGTATGGATTACAACGCCTTTGTTTCGGATACTCCTAATGCCCGTCACACGGATTCCAAGTTCTGATGGTCGTAATGTATCTTTTAGTAGCTGTTTCGTATCGTCGCTATCTTTTGTAGAATCCAGCTTTGGGAAGATGCATACAGCAGGTTTGGGGGTCCCAACGTTAAGTCCTGAGCGGTTGATTGATGGTATCATCTTCTGTGGGCCATTTTTCACAATATCGGCAAACGATAGGCTTGCTTCCGTGGCATCGGCTACTCTACGCATCACTGGTCCTAGATCTGACTCCAACTGCAATATTTTTTCTAACCTGTGTTGTTTTTCTGCTTTTTCAATCGCGATCTCTCCCTTTGCCACTATTAATTTGGCATTGACTGTTGCCAGATCAGCTTTGAAGCCCTCTCGTTCCAATAACAGCTGTGAAACTGATCTGAATACAGCGGATACATATGCGCTTATCCGCAGTTGTTGATACTTTGAGACTCTTGACTGCTTTTCAGCAAGGACATCTTGGAGTGCTCTTAGACTTGCTTCAGTGTCGTTCAGTATCTGGACTGAGGACACTGGGATTTCACTCTCATTTTCAGACACGTCGGAATAGTCCGATGCTCCGTCAGATTCCTCATCTTCAACCACTGGAGAAATCATTCCCGAGGCCTTTTTTGTGATGGGGACGTCATCTTATCCAGCATTCTTTTTTTACGCCGATGGCAGCATTCATCAGGCATCGGTGGGATGGACATTTCAATGAGAACAAACACACAATCTTAGGTTGTTTTAAAACTTTCGATAAAAATGTTTAGAATCCGCTAGAATAGTATTATTTTATTACTGTTTTATCAAATAAACTTTTTTGGCACCTAAATTTTCCATATAAATACTGTTTGCACACGAATTCGGAGGTTTTTTTTAGTTTTTTTGCAAGAGCAAAGTGTAAACACGAACTGCTGTCACTGCGATTATTGTTAATGATTTGTATAGGTACCAATTCCTTAGTGAAATTGCATATATGATCTTTGTATCTTGATCAGTATGATATTCGATATTATTTATTCGATAGGTATATGATATTATTTTATTATTTTTTATTTTTATTATTATTATTATTTGTGGTAGAACTACCATAACACAGCAGCTAAAATACCGAAGCAGCGTTTCTCAGAACCCTCTCTCCATAAATAAACCAATCGACCTGTTTCTATTTTATTAATTAAAAAGGATGTTACAATATCAAGTTAACAAAAATAGATATTTTTTCATAGTGAGGGAATTTAAATATCATGTAAGCACACATAGGGCTGCCTGCAAAGATTTCTTTTGGATGTCGCACGACTGTCCGAAAAGGGCGTATTGGTGTAATCAGCGGCGGGCCGTGCCATTGTAGAAAATATTCCTTCAATTGAGATTTCACTCTACTATATACGTTAAATACACACGAGACGTACGCGTTCTTCTGTTCTCTTCGTTATAAGTGATAGATTTATTTATACGCCCATTGGGCTTTTACATACATAGTTCATAAAAAAATAATATTCTGAAGATTGTAAGTACACAATATTGGATTATAAAAGGTCCACAGCTTAAAAATTTGGTCAATTCGAGCCACATACATTATTATGTAAAGATATGAACCAGCGCATCGCGTAATTTTATCATTTATCCACGATATTGTGTTTCATTGTTAAATACGTGTCGATTTATTTATGTGGGTAGGGTAGATAGTTTTGTACAGTAAGATCTCGCATTATTTAATTTAATTAAACGATTTATTGTTATTATATTATTTATCGTAAAAATGACTAACGAAACGTCAAATGTAGAAATTAAGTTATTGGAAGCTCTTCAAAATTCATTCTTTTCAAGAGCTCAGAGAATATTTGATAGCATGATAAATTTCAAGACGACATCTTCAAAAAACACTTTTTGCGCAAATGCCACATTGTTACCAGAGATTGGGAAGGATTTTTCGGAAATGGTTAATGAAATAAACATGCTCAACCTTACAATAAATCCGGAATATATTCCCAATTATCAAATTGAAAAATCATTTGACGAACTTTACGCCATTATTCAACTAGCAGCCAGGCAAATGAATAATGAAAATATGAATCAGTCGTCATCTACTACTCAACCAAAACATAATATTAATTTACCAAAATTAACGCTACCCGGCTTTAATGGGAATTTACTGAACTGAAAAATTTATTATGAAACGTTTCTAAATGTAATTCACGAAAACGCAGATCTCTCTAATGCAGAAAAAGTTCAATATTTGGTCGGTTCATTGTCTGAAAAAGCATTACATATTTGTGTTGGGATTCCAACAACAGCGGATAATTATGAAATTATTTGGAATGCTTTAATATAGAAATATGAAGATAATCGAGCACACGCAGCGTATTATTTCGATCAAATTTTAAACATTAAAAAAATAACTATTCCAACAGCATCTAATTTAGAAGCGTTTATAGATCAGTTTCATTCGTCAATTTCGGCGTTACAATAATTGAAAATTTAGAATTTATTACAATATTTCTCCCTTTGTATAGGAACTCAAAAATTAGAGAAGGAAACAGCTATGGCATTCGAATCGTCAGTAAGGAGATCTGAGACACCCTCATGTGAAGAGTTCGTGATTTTTTTTGCGTGAACACCTAAAAATATTGCAACGGAGATTTGCATTACCGGAAACAGCGTATGGAGAAAAACTTACAAGAAGCAATATAGCCAAGCGTTTGTTAGTGTAACAGACAGAAAAATAAAACAATACGAGTGCACTGTAAGAAACCTATTAGATCATACATCAATTAATAAATGCCCAACATTTTTAAAAACATCTCCTAAGAATAGATTTGAAATTGCTCAAAAACAAAATCTATGCAGAAATCGTCTTAGTAAAATGCACTTTGCTAATAAATGTAAATCGGAAAACCGATGCAAATATTGTAATCAAAATCATCACTCTTTATTAAATTTTAATACAACAGCATCCGACTCTTCTCACTCTAATGAGCAAGATTTAGCGGAAAATTCCGAGCGTGAATCTGAAAAACCATCCAATAATTTCACATTGTGCACTCTGAATAATGAATATGCAAACGTTTTTTCTTCGAATCAAACCATACCATATATGTGAATAGTAATATATTTAATTAGTTTTTCAAATAATATTTTTACACTTCTACATTCACTGTCTAAACTGTAGAACTGTAGAAGCAGCTACTAGTGCATTCTAGAACATTTTCTTTTTTGTTAACTATGCGGAGATCTTACCTTGTACCTACTAGAATTATTTGGTAAACACAACCGCTAGGTACTTCAACCGCTCGAGAACGTACTACAGGGGCCTTAGCATGAGAATCGATCGAACTTAACGATATCGGATTGCTAGGCGATTTTATAACGACTTCCCTAGCATGAGAACGCTATTGATATCTCTAACGACATCGATAAGGCAATAAATACAAATCGATATACGCTGGCAATACTGGGACCGAATTGTCTATGAATTGGATAGACGTCAAACGTCAGATTTCAAGCGTGATCGTTGTAACCGCCGTGTTTTTTTTAAATATTTTACGATGTCGCAAGCAATGGTAGCTGGGTAAGTTATTTATTTATATTTTTATGTGAAAGAATTTCCATTATTATCAAAAAAATATACTTACATTCTATTGTGTCAAAATTTTTAAATTATTTTTACTAATATTTCAATCATACGCAGTATTTTAAGATATTCAAAATGCTGATATTATGATTTCAGGAAGAGAGTAAGGTCGACGACCAGTCAAATGGATCTGCTAACCAGCTATATGGCTGACCATTCGGAGTTCGCCGCTGGAAGGTTTGTGGGACCTCAGGGTTCCCAAAAAAATAAGGAAATGTAGCGGAATTTAGCGGAACAACTGGCAGAATTGGGTCCTGCTAAGTCAGCCGAGCAGTGGAAAACAGTGAGTATTTGTACCTACCTATACAAACTGGTTCAAGCAAACTTTGCTGTCCTTCTAATATAATCTTTCATCGAGACACTTGATATAAGACCGTAAATCACTTTTAACCTGACATTATTTTTACATTTTACAGACATGGCGTGACTTAAAATGTAAGTCGTGCGCCCAAAACGCCGATGCCAAGCGAGCTGCCCTCACGACTGGAAACACTGCCGAGATACCGGTGTTAACTGACCTGACACAGAAGGTCATCAACATCATCGGCAGAGCCAGTTCTGAGGGCAGCGGACTTCCAGAAAGCTGTATAGGAGAGGGACCTGAACTCATAATGCAGGATGTTGAGGTCACTAATGTCTTAAAATGTTAATATAATATATTCTGTCAAAATTTAGTTGATCTTTCATTATCAATGAAAATTATTTGTGTGTTTTACAGTATTCCGATGAAGTTGGAGAAGGGCCCACAGATTTACAGACGGCGCAGTTAGCTTCCCCTTCTCGCCCAAGCAAGAAGAGGAAGCTAACTGACAAGCCAGATGTGGGGGTTCGGATGGTGATGGCGCAGGAGGCTAATAACAAATCATCCAAGGAGCTTGTGGGAGCTATTAATAAATTCTCCAATATTTTTAAGGTATTTCCTATTTCTCTTCGAATCACTCCCAAATTCAGCTCTACACGTGTAAGTTGCCAGATTAAAATATAAAGAAATAGCGTCAATTCATGTTTAGGCCACCGCCAACTTATAAATGTGGCACTGTACTTTTAAATTAGAATTAAATCTTAGTAGAACAAAATAAAATGCCCGTAAAAAAAGATCGTAAAAAAAGATCGTAGGATTGAAAGGCGTCGTTTACGCGATCAATTGAATCCGTTTGAACTTGCAGAGACGGAATTCAGACAATTGTTTCGAATATCTCGCATTATGGCTAGAGATCTCATTGATGAATTAACTCCTTTTCTAGTGTCAAAAAATACATTAGGACTTCCAGTATACATTAAAGTGAGAGTATTAAATATTATTGATATCTTAGTAAAACAAAAACACAATATAAATCTATCCACCACTGGAACGACCACGTGAAATAAATAAATTTGTTTCGATTGGTGATGATAATTTTTCACAATAAAGTGATTAAAATGATCAAAAGTGAAGTTTATTAATTAGTTGTATTATTTATGATGTTGACAGGTACTCGCACCCATCAGCTTCTTTGCTACAGGGAGCTACCAACGTGGAGTAGGCCAAGATCACTTCTTGGCGATAGGGCAAACTACCGTTAGCAAGTGCATAAAACTGTTTATGAAAGCAGTTTTAGAACATCTGTACAGAAGATGGATACATTTTCCGGCTACAAATGAAGCCCGCAAGCAAGTAGAGAGTAGTTTTAGGGAAAAATTAAACTTTCCACATGTTCTGGGATGCATCGATTGCACCCACATCGCCATCGTCACCCCTTCCAGACACGAGGAGCAGTACAAAAACCACAAAGGATTTTATTCGCTGAATGTTCAAGTGGTAAATATTTTTTCAGAAATAAAACAGCCGGATTGTTGTTTTCCAATTTTATTGAAGGTTTTTTATGTTTGATAAACAGGTCTGCGATGCCACGTTGAAAATATTGAGCATCAACACACGCTTCCCAGGTACTGTCCATGACCAATTCATTTGGAATAATAGTTTAGTCAAAACTGAAATGAACAGACTATACAATCATAGAATTGGGACATATTTCTTGCTAGGTATGTATTTCAACAACTCATTTAAAAAAAAGGCAAAAAAATCATAATTTAGTAGTTATATGTACCTATTATAATGGGTGTTTTGTTTCAATCAGGCGATTCTGGATATACACTCGAGCCTTATCTGATGACACCAATATTGAATGCAGTCGAGGGGAGTGCCCAATACAGATACACAAAGGCGCACTGTGAGGCGAGATGTTCCGTAGAACGCCTATTTGGGGCATGGAAGGCTATATTCCGTTGCCTCAGGAAAGACAGAGTTCTCCATTATGAGCCCGATGCTGCTGGTCAAATAATTATTACTTGTGCTATACTATACAACATGATGAAGCACTATAAGTCAGTTTCCTTGTTGAACTATATGCATTTAAAAAAGTAAGGCAACAGTACAAAATATTAATAAATTTTTCTCTATTTTCAGATTAACAGACGATTATAATGATAATGTAGAGTTAAGAGAGGTTGAGCTGCTGCACCAGCCTGAAGATGTCAGCAGGGTTGTTGCAGCCCGCAGAGTGAGAGACGAACTAGTGCGAAAGTACTTCTCCCACGAATGATAATATATTAAACAAGGAAACTGACTTATAGTGCTTCATCGTGTTCAAACATTGTATCGTATGTACCTACATTGTAAAAACAATTCACGCCTCACAGAGACATTGCAAGAGTTTGAAGAACTGCTACTAATCAAGTATACATATATGCAAAGCGCTCTATGCAATATTTCTCAAAAAGAACTTCAATAGTACTTTAAAACACTGTATTGTATGTACCTACATTGTAAAAACAATTCACGCCTCACAGAGACGTTGCGAGAGTTTGAAGAACTGCTACTAATCAAGTATACATATATGCAAAGCGCTCCATGCAATATTTCTCAAAAAGAACTTCAATAGTACTTTAAAACACTGTATTGTATGTACCTACATTGTAAAAACAATTCACGCCTCACAGAGACGTTGCGAGAGTTTGAAGAACTGCTACTAATCAAGTATACATAT
Organism: Hesperophylax consimilis; assembly: GCF_061612785.1. Taxonomy (NCBI): domain Eukaryota; kingdom Metazoa; phylum Arthropoda; class Insecta; order Trichoptera; family Limnephilidae; genus Hesperophylax; species Hesperophylax consimilis. The sequence continues at coordinate 29,643,894 of NC_142852.1, read as the reverse complement.
ATGCAAAGCGCTCCATGCAATATTTCTCAAAAAGAACTTCAATAGTACTTTAAAACACTGTATTGTATGTACCTACATTGTAAAAACAATTCACGCCTCACAGAGACGTTGCGAGAGTTTGAAGAACTGCTACTAATCAAGTACATATTCATATATGCAAAGCGCTGCATGCAATATTTCACAAAAAGAACTTCAATAGTAGTTTAAAACATTGTATTGTATGTACCTACATTGTAAAAACAATTCACGCCTCACAGAGACATTGCAAGAGTTTGAAGAACTGCTACTAATCAAGTACATATTCATATATGCAAAGCGCTGCATGCAATATTTCACAACAAGTACTTCAATAGTAGTTTAAAACATTGTATTGTATGTACCTACATTGTAAAAACAATTCACGCCTCACAGAGACATTGCAAGAGTTTGAAGAACTGCTACTAATCAAGTACATATTCATATATGCAAAGCGCTGCATGCAATATTTCACAACAAGTACTTCAATAGTAGTTTAAAACATTGTATTGTATGTACCTACATTGTAAAAACAATTCACGCCTCACAGAGACATTGCAAGAGTTTGAAGAACTGCTACTAATCAAGTACATATTCATATATGCAAAGCGCTGCATGCTATATTTCACAACAAGTACTTCAATAGTAGTTTAAAACATTGTATTGTATTGTACCTACATTGTAAAAACAATTCACGCCTCACAGAGACATTGCAAGAGTTTGAAGAACTGCTACTAATCAAGTACATATTCATATATGCAAAGCGCTGCATGCAATATTTCACAACAAGTACTTCAATAGTAGTTTAAAACATTGTATTGTATGTACCTACATTGTAAAAACAATTCACGCCTCACAGAGACATTGCAAGAGTTTGAAGAACTGCTACTAATCAAGTACATATTCATATATGCAAAGCGCTGCATGCAATATTTCACAACAAGTACTTCAATAGTAGTTTAAAACATTGTATTGTATGTACCTACATTGTAAAAACAATTCACGCCTCACAGAGACATTGCAAGAGTTTGAAGAACTGCTACTAATCAAGTATATGTATATGCAAAGTGCTGCATGCAATATTACACAACACGTACTTTAAAATATTGTATTGTATGTATCTAAATTGTAAAAAAATGACATTTGTTGTTGAGTTTCACTTTTTCACAAGAAACATAAAAATTATGAACATACAAAACGTTAATAAAAATAAAAATTTAACACACAAAGTATACAAAAAACTTATTATCTTGAAAATTATAAAAAAAAACCTAAAAACTAATCGCAGTCATCCTCCGACTCCAACTGCAACGTATAGTTGGGCGAGTTAGCAAATTATGTTGACGGTTGTTTCGATGGTTGAGTTTGTCTAGAATTAGAAATGTTTTATTAGAGATCTCATTCATTCTACTTTCATCGTACCTCCTAGCTGGACTGCTTGCCTCTCCAAGGACAATTGTTAATAATCGTGTTCCATCCCTTGTGAACATACTTCGCAATCTCTCAAGTGACATATTAAATAATGCAATATTTAATTTAATTTGTTCAGTTTTGTACATTAAATGTTTTTAAAAGCCTGTATAGATGTATAGCAAATAAATACCTCGCCAACTGTCGTTGGAGTAAACAAACCCTTTCACGTTCCACTGCCGTGTATCTCTGAAACAAGAGATGATAATTCATTAATTTACTAACTTAATTTACCTTCTATAGTAAATTAGTTATTAGTGCCAGTGAGACGAGACCAGAAAAGCACCATGTCTATGTAGACACTGTATCTTGCCCGGTCTCGGGGTGCCCTGACAAATAATTACAAAAAGGAACAGGAAATACCTCAAAAATGTCAGCAAATCGATCCATTGAACTCTGAAATGATAAATAACAACTCATTAATTTAATTTAAATAACAATAGGTAGTCGACATACTAAAAGGAAGATTATAAATGAATTTATTCATTTTGAATTTCTCGCCAAGCTGGATTTTACATGTTTATTAATTTTTTTTAACACAAAGAATATCTAAACAAACAGAACGATAAAAACTCCACCGCGCAAAATGGAAAAATAGTACATTGGGAATAGTACAATAAATAAATGAAATAAGTCAAAGCTAATAATAATAGAAGAGTATGTATGAGACGATGTATGAATGTAAATGAGGCAAGGAGTGTGTGCCAAGACCGAGTTGTTTGGCGGTCCGTCCTCTCTGCCTACCCCTGCGGGGAAACGGCGTGATGGTTAGTTAGTTAGTTAAGTCAAAGCTGGGCATTTTATTTTGTTCTACTAAGATTTAATTCTAATTTAAAAGTACAGTGCCACACTTATAAGTTGGCAGTGGCCTAAACATGGATTGACGCTATTTCTTTATATTTTAATCTGGCAACTTACACGTGTAGCGCTGTATTTGGGAGTGATTCGAAGAGAAATAGGAAATACCTTAAAAATATTGGAGAATTTATTAATAGCTCCCACAAGCTCCTTGGATGATTCGTTACTAGCCTCCTGCGCCATCACCATCCGAACCCCCACATCTGGCTTGTCAGTTAGCTTCCTCTTCTTGCTCGGGCGAGAAGGGGAAGCTATGTCACGCCATGTCTGTAAAATGTAAAAATAATGTCAGGTTAAAAGTGATTTACCGTCTTATATCAAGTGTCTCGATGATAGATTATATTAGAAGGTCAGCAAAGTTTGCTGCAACCAGTTTGTATAGGTAGGTACAAATACTCACTGTTTTCCACTGCTCGTCTGACTTAGCAGGACATAATTCTGCCAGTTGTTCCGCCAAATTCCGAACCCCGAGGTCCCACAAACCTTCCAGCGGCGAACTCCGAATGGTCAGCCATATAGCTGGTTAGCAGTCCATTTGACTGGTCGTCGACCTTACTCTCTTCCTGAAATCATAATATCAGCATTTTGAATATCTTAAAATACTGCGTATGATTGAAATATTAGTAAAAATAACTTCAAAATTTTGACACAATAGAATGTAAGTATATCTCTTTGATAATAATGGAAATTCTTTCACATAAAAAGATAAATAAATAACTTACCCAGCTACCATTGCTTGCGACATCGTAAAATATTAAAAAAACAAGGCGGTTACAATGATCAAGCTTGAAATCTGACGTTTGACGTCTGACGTCTATCCAATTCATAGACAATTCCGTCCCAGTATTGCCAGCGTATATCGATTTGTATTTATTGCCTTATCGATGTCGTTAGAGATATCAATAGTGTTCTCATGCTAGGGAAGTCGTTATAAAATGGTCGGTAGATACGCTTAGCAATACGATATCGTTAAGTTCGATCGATTCTCATGCTAAGGCCCCTGATAGGCGAATTATCTCCGACCTTGTTCTACTAAATAAAATTATTAATTATAGAATCGACAGCCCTGAAATTCTTGCCACAATAAAATTTTTTGTACCTTCCAAAAATACGAGACAAAATTTCACCTTTTTCTGTAACAATTTCAAATCTAATTATCATGCGCACATATCGTTAAATCGAATACAAAATTTTGGTAATAAATTTGGTAATGTTGTTGATATATTTAGAGATTCCGTAGCAGTGCTCAAACGAAATCTACATAAACACTTTGCTGAAATGTATGACTTCTCCACTCCATAGTAAAAAACCCATTTTTTAGCTTCTGTTTTTTCACTCTTTTCTTTTATGACTTCTTTTATGACTTTTTAACTTTAATATATATGTTTTAACTTTACAAATTAATATTGTAATTTAAATAACAATTCGAATATGATTTTAAGTCCCTATAAATGCTGATTAATTTCAATCCATTTATTTTTCTAAGTAAAAAAAGAAAAAAAAAACTGTTCTCCATAATGGTATTCTGTATTATTTGTAAAACATTTATGTACTACAGATATAATAACTATTTTATTTATATATGTACGTAAACTTTTCAATGTCACATAGTTAATGTAATAACACTAATAACAATGTATGTAAAAGCCCAATGGGCGTTTAAATAAATAAATAAATAAATAAATATGTCTTCCTCCTCAACGTATAAATGTTATTTATTATATCGATAAACTTATTCATGATATTGATTAGTGTTATCCTGTATTATCTTATTGTTTTGTTGAAATTAAAGATTTTTAAACATATGTAACCATGAGTTCGCGAGGCTGAAAAATGTCAAAATTTTTCGTCGTACTGTCGGACAATCATGTTTTGGAAATTTTCTTCAGTGTTCTTGCAAATTTCTTGTCATTTTGGGTTTCTTCTTCTCAGATTAACAAGTTTCATCTTAAGGAAATGCACTGTAAAAGTTTATTTTCTTAGTCAGATGAACCTTGCCCTTGGAAAACATTTCGACATTTTTCTGTTTCAAGGACATTTTTATTTTTATAATAGTTTTTTTGGGCTAGTGAATGAATAGAGTAGGCTGAGAGCAATTATGTTGTCTATGGTCGCATCTTTTTTTTAAATGGCCTTGAGTTTCCTCTACCTTGTCTACTGCTCTGCTCCGCACGGTAGGTACTGCTTGTATATCTGTGGTTAAGTACTGTATAATTCTGTTGGATACAAAAAGCCCGAAGATATCGATCTAGATAGTGGTATATTTATGCAGACGAGAAATCACCCCACTAGCGAGCACACGTTACCAACCTCTACTGTACAGCTCGGTTGTTGTTATAAGCATTTATCGTAATAAATCTGTAAACGAACTTTGAGAGTTTCAATCATCTAAAAGTGTAGTAAATATAAGAGATACTACAGTGACAGAACTATGATATTAATTTACTGTTACCAATGAACTAACTTTTGACACATTATTATTTCATACTTTAGTAACTTGGAACAATGGAAGACATTACAAATGTGTTAGACAACATCACACAGATTCCATGTACCGAAACAAATAATGCTATAGAAGTTCGACAAATCTTCGCCCCAGTGCTTAATTGTCCAAACGACCATTTTAGCGAAGATGAGTTTTTAACGCAATATTGTTAAGGATCAAATTACGCGTCGTTCGATGAAGAAAAAATAGTTTTATCAGCCTGCTACAATTAATTATAAGCATTTTAAAATGTCAATGTCCACAACAATATTCTAAAAGTGAGTTCTTGTTTGGCCAATCTCCTTACTAGGCCAACCTCCTAGAGTCGAGAATTAAAATTGCGTGCTAGTTTGTTCAAACTCCACCAACCGACCAATTACAGCACGATGCGAGGATCACGTGATGTCGCCATCTTATGTTTTTACATTCCAACGGTGTTTGTTTAATGGTATTACGCGGAAGTAAAAAAGCATTTAAATATATACCAAGGAGTTTTTGATTGACAAAACAACAGAAAAATGTCAATTACTAGTCTAATTACAAAAGTGCATACATACGCAGCAGTGCGGAAATAGAGCGGTAAGTGTTAGTTTTAAAGATCTCTATCAATACCAAATTTGTTTTGTTTTTTACATTGCAATAAACTTTGTTATACAGCGTGTTCACTTTTCTGTTATCGCTCAGACTCTACTTTTTGCAAGTTTTTGCTGTCAAAATTGGTTTTTTGACTGACGATTCATATTAAACTAGTTAGATTAGTATTTCAATTCGAAATTTTCAGTATATCCGTATTTGTATGTAGCCGTTTGAGATTTACAAATTGATCTATAGTGATTATGCAGTTTGTTGAAATAAATTATGGTTATATAATAAATTATAATTCTGATTTTTTCCTATTAGAGTATTACCAACAAAAACGGTAGGATTTTAATTTTTAGCCTAAAAAAAAAAAAAACATGTATAGGTATATTATTCACTGAAATAATTTGCATAAATTTCATTTAATTTAAGTGATTTAGTTTTTTGGCCACGCGTACTGTTTAGGCGCAATTCTATGGGAGCACTCTCCCCAATAAAGACTCCATTGAAATGCTTGGAGTAAGTATATCAGACCGGCTCAAGTATCGGGGATCCATAGAAGCCCGAGTAAATCAGGCTTCCAAGAAGCTGGACGTCTTGTACACGGCTAGGTTGTTATCCTTCAACAGTGACCAGCTGCTGACCCTGTACAAGTCTCAAGTCCGCCCAACAGTTGAATTTGGGAGCCACCTCTGGGCTGGTGCCCCAAAATACTTAATTAACCTACTTGAATCTGTGCAAAGGAGGGCAATCCGTCTGATTGACAATCCGTTGTTAACAGACCGATTGCCTTCTCTAATGCATAGACGCAATGTGGGCATGCTGTATCTGTTCTACAGGTATTTCAATGGGCCTGCTCCAAGGAGCTAGCAGCATTGATCCCTGATGCACCGGTGCACGTGCGCGAAACTCGACGGACACGAGCGGAACACCCGTTTACGGTTGACGTTAGCTTCATGAGAACGGGTCGTTTTTACGACTTGTTTTTTGTAAGTCGGCTCGTATGTGGAACGAGCTACCGGCATCTCTCTCCTATAATCCGAGCCTCTTCAAGGCCCGCATAAATAAATCCCTTCATACAGCCCCTACCTTAACCCGCTTCACAACGCCGCCCAACCGAGTGGTTACATGTTAGTTAGTTACATACATTAGTTCCCCTGTCTGTACACTGGCAGGGACGCTCTTGAGAGGTGTCACATTAAAAAAAAAAACTGATCGTAAGAGATTCAGCCTACTGCGGTCAGAATAAAAAAAAATATTTGGACATGGTTTAATATATTATTATCCTGGAAGTACATTATTATAATGGAACTGTCGAGTACCTGGCACGCGTTTCAATGCCACTCAAACACAGACAAAGGAATAAATAGACGAGAAGATAATGGCGAGGGGTAAAATCAACTGTTGAAGAACGAAGGGGGTAAAGCTGACTGTGATTCGTCAATAAATCAATCTGACAGTAAATAGGCATCTCGCATTATAATATCACCATTTAGTTCTTAAAAGTAAAATCTGCTTTTGAATGAATAGACATTTTTACATGGGAGCGCAAATTACTCGCCACGTTATGAACAAATTTGCGAAGTCCAAATTCGGCAAAAAAATTGTTCTATTTTCAGAGTCGAATATTTCGCTTAAGTACCTATTTGGTTAAGACACTTTTATAAATGTTCATAATTTACTTCCCAGCAACCAACCAGCTTTGTTTTTCGCGTCCAGACGTTTCTCGATGTGATAGTATATGTTTCTACAACTGATCCATATTATACGATGTGAATATGCTTAAAATAATGTAAAATAATGCTTATATATGGAATGTATTACGACAATTGGGTTTATTCTCTTTTTCACATCTATTTTTACAAGTTTTCATAGCACAAGTCAATATTTTGCCGTGTTATTTCGTAAAATGAACCGATGATGCCTCGACCATAGTTCGCACAAGAATGATCACGTCACGTTTTCAAATTTCACTTGAGGCCATACGCGAGCACAGCCGGCTCCAATGGAACCGGTATGGGGAGTGGGGAATAATACGCTTTTAATCACTTAGGGCAGGTCTACTAATATTCATATGTCTATGCACTCAAAGAAAGATTTGTCCCGCAACCCACGAACCCTCCCCCCTCACGGATTACCCTCACCCTTCCCTCTTTCAGTCCCTACTGCTAAGCTACAAGAAATAATGCACACATTTTTATAACAACTCGATCGCCACCTATTATACAATCTGTATGCAAATTTCATAACGCCAGAGTTCACCTTTATGTATGGAAACCTTCGCCGGCGTGCGCAAAGCAACTCACCAAAGTTTCATCGCAATCGGATTAATGATATAGGAAATAATAAGAGAATCTTTATACAAATTTCACAACGCCATAGTTCAATATAATTTAGGGAAACCTTCGCGGGCATGCGCACAACTCAAAGTTACAAAGTTTTATCGCAGTCGGTAGAGTGGTATGGGAAATAAGATGTGAATTTGTATATAAATTTCATAACGCCAGAGCTCACTTTTATGCATGGAAAAGCTATAGGAAATAAGAAGGAACAAACAAAGAAAAAAATCACTATTATAAATATATATCGGTATATATATATAGATTCCACCACGAATTGTCAGTATCCATAATAGAAATATTGAATATAAACTCATCCTGTATATAACTAAAGGTGGTCGTTTGAACAAACAAGCACGGAAAGTTCTACGCAAAAGTTGCCCTATCTCCAATTCCAGTTTGTTCAATCTCCTTTTACAAAATTCTGGTGGTGCGTTTTTGTTCAATCTCCATTTTAAAATGTAAAAAAAAGTATCAAAAACTATCCTTAGTCAATTTACAAAGAATTACTTAAACTGATCAGACCTTTAGCTTGACGGAAATATCTTCATCTTAAACACCTGTCATAATGTTTCATTGAAATAATCAAAGAAAACCTCCTCCTGTAAAATTTGTAAATGGTCGTTTGGACAATTAAGCACTGAGGTGACGAAATCTTAAATCAATCAAACTTTAAAATATTCTCCATGAATATCAGATCAATTAATAAAAATTTCAATGAACTCCTTACTACTACAGACCTTGATTCAGATTTTGACTAACTTATTCTGACCGAATGCTGGATCAAAGATAACTTTATTCCAAAAACTATAAAAGACTATAATCAATACAGCACACAGAATAATAAATCTCAAAATGATGGCGCAATCATGTACATCAAAAATCACATACAACACTCTGTTGAAGAAATCTCAATCACAAATTCAAATTGTCTTAAACTCGAAATAGAAAATAGTGTAACGATATTATCTATATACCGATCACCGAGTGCGTTTAATATAACTCCATTCTTAAACTCACTTAATCAATCCTTATTGTACATGAGTGATCGTGAAAATGTTCCAATTATTGGTGACCTTAATATTAATATCATAATACGGCCCCACTTGGGTATCAGAATTTTGCGTCAGTTGCATTGTTTGACCATGTTTTTGCTAAATGTAAATTGAATACCGAATCTATCGTATACCAATGCACGGTTACAAACCACTACGCTACTATCACCTCTCTTTCACATGTTATTAAAAAATTACTTGCATCTAAACTACCCACGAAGAAAATCTGCTATGACACTCTATTCAAACTGGTTTCCAAGGAAAACTGGTCAAATTTCCATAAACTCACCGACCCAAACATAGCGTGCAAATTTCTTATCGACACCATATATATAACCATTTGAAAAGTTCCACATCTAACACTAACGACAAACAGAGTAGTCGCAAAACTAAACTTAAGCCTTGGATAACAAATGGCATCCTACACTGTATTCACAAGCGTAATAAACATCACAAATTTTGTATTCACAAACGATACAGAAATGCTTGTAAAAAAATAATCTACAGAGCTAGAGGCGAATATTATAGGAAACAGATCATGGAAACTGCCAATGACAATAAACAAATCTTGAATATTGTCAAAGAGATTTTCTTTACTAACAAAACTACCGCACCTATAAATAAAATATCCATTGCAGACCAAACACTAGATAAAACAAATCATTAAAAAAAATCGCAAATCATTTCAATAACTTCTCCACAGTCGGATCAGACTTAGCAAATAATATTTTAGATAAAAAAGGAAAGACAGAATATAATATATCGATTGATAATCTTAGTTATGATGCAGTTAATCTCACTCCCACCACAGAACGAGAAATCACTGAAATTATTTCATCACTCAAAAACACACATTCAACTGGAATCGACAATATGTCCATTAAATTGATCAAACACCTCAAACCAATCATCACTAAGCCCCTTGAACATATAATAAATATAAACTTTGAAACTGGCCTCTTCCAAATTCTTTAAAACACTCAAAAATTATTCCTATCTATATACAGACTTAAATATTTAGTTGTATAGATTGGCTGAAAACCGCAATAAAAAAAATAGAAAGCTAACCTAGAAATACACCTATTAGTCCACAGATTTAGCTCTAGACCCCCATAAAGTCATAAATCTGAAATTTGAAAATGTTAAGCCAGCGACCCAAGGGCAATAAATACCTTCGCCCAAGGCTAGGCTATATTGCAATTATTTGAAGGTCGTATTGTAAAAAATGTATTTTTCAAATATTTAAAAATAATTATAAATCTACATATAAGAGTAATTGTAAACTTAGGTTAAGAATTTAATTTGCAACCGTATGTGTGCGTAATATTAAGATAGCTTATATATATTAAGATTTCTGAAGTTAATCGGAAGACCAGATTCAACCAGCAAGCGCCATCTAGCGGTGAAAGTAGCGACCCCAGTGCCATGGACCCGAACAACGTACCAAAGTGGAGTAAAGCGGAACCACTATAGTTCGAGCACCCCACGACAGGCATGCGAATGTCTCCGGATCGCGCAGCTGAAGACAGATGATTCAGCAACCAACAGTTACCATCTCGCCTCCGCAGAGGAGCCTCCTGCCCTCCCTCTTGGAGCGGTCACCGAGGCTCTTCCCGTAACCCCGTGAACTTCCGCCCAGGAAGCTGCCCTCTCAGGAGTCGCTGCCTGCCGACTCCGCCCTTCGGAGCCTTGGCCCAGGCTGAACTGACTCCGCCCTTTGGAACCAGCCCAAGTTGCCACTTGTGTTATCAGTGATAAGTGCGACCGTTGAGATCCGCGGTTCCAGAATCATCGTAAAGGGAAGTGCCTGAAAAAATTTTATATGTTTATTTCGTAACGCGAAACAACTTTTTAAAGACATTGAATGAACAATAATTTAGAATTAAGGAAACGGACAATTAATGTAAAGAATTAGAATAGAAAAGTTATAAGCCTAGATTTAACTTAACACACAACCTTATACACTTATTGTTAATAAATGTTAAAAAAAAATTGTAACTATGTAACTTTTTTTTTATTCGTTTCTCCTTTTCTTTTACAAGCATATTGTTAATACTATGATCTATATTAAAATAATAATAAAAAAAAATAAAAAAAAACTCCCGTAAGTATAGTTTTAACAAGTCTTTGGTTTAATTATTTTATCGCGCTGGCAATTTCTTCAAGCAAACGATACCGGCAATTACACGTACACTTCGATTCGAAGGTACCGATCGAATCTTAAAGCACTGGAATGAATTAAAAGCCCATTTCAATATGACGAAGCGCACTAAAAATTGTTTTAATGCAGAAATATTATATGACATGTACCGTGACGATACCGATGTTCTTATATTCTGTTTTATTCGCCCAGTACTAGAACAGGTTCAGATAGTTAATAAATTATTTGAAACGAAAACTGCAGACCCATGCAAATTATTTGGTGGCCTAAATAATCTATTGTTTCTTAGTGTCATAAGTAGCCATTCCAATGCAAATGATTTATCCGTTGACGATCAATATTGAAATTCATCTGGATGCCAGACCATATTTGGGATACCAATTTGAATCCAACATCATTAAGGGAAAATAATATTGTGTCTGTAGCAGAGGAACAAACTTTACGTAAATGATGTGTTAATTTTACAGTTAAATTAATAAAAGAACTACGTCAGAGACTTCCTGATAACTTTGAAATTTTGTAATTTTGGAAAAATTAATGTTTTCAGCGTAAGCAACACATTGAAAGTACTCAAAGAGTCTATAACGCGTTTACTGGTATTATTTAACTATCTATCTGATGATATTTCTTTCACCATTGGAAAATGAAACATTTCACCAAATGGACAAAAATAAATAGCACAATCGAATTCTGGACTGAAGTCAAATTTTATGAAGATGCTGCCAATGTGAATCCCTTTAAAAGAATTTATGTAATTTTTTATTTACAATGTTAGTATAACCACAGTCAAATGCAGATGTGGAAAGAGTTTTTACTATCACGAACATTGTAAAATATCAATCTAGAAACAAAATGAAAACTGATACCTATGTCAATGCAATTTTGAATGTTTGATCGGAATTGCAGCAGCTATTGAATAAAACATGCAATAAATATTCATTACCCCCGAGATGTATTAAATAGGGTAGGAACTGGAAAAATATATAACAAGAAACGTGACCTAGACCAATCATCTACGTCTTCATTAAAATTTGATGATCAACAGTATCAACATGCGACGGCGGCGGAAAGTGAAGATGATGATAATTCAATAATACTGTTTTAAATTTGTTTTACTAAAAAAAAAAATTTCAAGTGAACATTAACATAAAAATTTAATAATTTGTAATAAAACGTTTGTATTGTATTTAGTGAAACTATTTTCGTTCATCAATAAAAACTGTGTAATGTTCGTTATTTTAGTGCTCAAATTCAGCTAAATATCTGGCAGAATCCAAGTAAGTTTTTGACGGAATTTGGCGGATTTTTTTGTAGATTCTAGCGGAAATATATATTCCAAGCAGGCAACACTGCGCTTTCTCTTGCACGACAATATTTTTCAGTTCATATTCAGTAATGGTGTATATTTATAGGGTGGATATTTCAATAAACATAATATCATTATTGTGACGTTTTTTAACAAATGTTAAATTGAAGTTGGTTCTTCTACTTTTCTACATTCTACAGACGTTTCTTCAACACATTGGAACTGTCCGCAGCGCTTCGTCTTACGTAAGTAGGTTAAAGTAACTAAATTAGACCTGAGATCTTTTTAGATGCCAGTTTATTGTCAGAATATGTCACATTAGGGGGAGGGGGGGCACATTGATACACAAAAATTCAATCTCTTTTCTGAGGACCATAAAGCATTATATTTAAATATTTGTTTTGATGTGTGCATTGGCTGATATGTCAGCTTATATTTTGGCTATGCAAAAACCGCAAAAACTGGCGACGTATAGAGATAAACTGATTTTAAGAAAAAATCATATTTGTATCATTCTGCCCCACCAGTGGGGCACTTTGATACATGGGGTGGGGCAGTTTGATAGGTATTTTATATCCATATGAAATGCAAATTTAAACTGACTAAAAACCCAATATAAACTGTATTATTACTTAAAATTAAGAAATAAAACAATTTTATTGATTGAGATCGCAAAATACTCTTTATTAAGAGTGCACATTAGCCATAATCAGTCTCTTATGTTACTTAAGGAATATAATCACAAAAAAACAATATTGTCATCATAGAACAAGACTAATTCTCTGTTATTTTCTTAATTATATAATCAGTTATATACTTACTAGGTAATCAGACTTTAACATTGAATATTGTTAGTAAAAATATAATATTAGAATCTCCTATCAAAATGAACAATGTTTTTCTTAAAAAATTAAACAAACATCAAAAATATACAAAAATAATCATAAAAACTCTCATATAAATTACAAAACAATCTACTGGATATTATATCGAGTTAAACCTACCGAAAATGAATAAAGCGACGATGTTCGAGATGTGCCTTTGGAGAAAGTTGGTTTTGGTAATTTTAAAACTACATCTCTAACATTCACACTTGCAATGTCTTCCACAGTTGGAAATATAAACTTAGAAGACCCTGCTATTTTTCTGAGATATAATACTTCATATTCTGTCACATTATACTTAAATACAACTTTGGCAACGTAGTGAATCACAGTTTTCTTCTTCTCAAACTTAATTAGCAGGAAATCTCCAATATTCATGTGTTCAGGATTAACTGGTTCTTCCTTAATTACCTCTTCTTTCGATTCCGACGGCATTTCAATGTCTTAACTATCACTCGTCATCACGACTTCATCTTGACTAGAATCGGAATCTATTTCTGCAGGCAAAGAAGTCACTCTCTTTTTCTTTTTTGCCTCAGTTAATCCCAACAGATTTTTCGCTGTTTTCAATTCTTTTGCATGCTGTTTTGCTTTTTGTAATTCTCTTTTCCTGTTCTTTTCATTACGTTAGCTTTCTAATCTATTTTTTTCTGGTGTTTCAGTGTATATTTTTGATCGTCCCTTTTCTCTTCCTTTTCTTTTTAAGACACTATCAGTAATCGCCTTTTTTGGATAAGGTCTAACTACTTCAGGAGTAAGAATAGCTGCGCTTGTGTTTTCTGGTTTTCGTAGACTCAATTCTGGGTTTCTCTTCCTGAAGCCAGCTGCCCAATCTTTTCCAGCGCATTTGTTTTCTTTCCAGGATTTTGGATAATTACACCCTGAGGATTCTGCGTTCTCGTTTGCCAAAGTCAAAAGCTGTTTCAATGTAAGGCCGTAGTGCATTTTACTGCAATTCAATAAATATTTAGTCAATGCCTTTTCTTGTTCGGTTGAAAAAACTTGTGCAACGGTATACTTGGAACCATAGATGTTTGATGAAGTAGCTGTAGCAGTGTGTGATGATAAAGCTGCAGTAGTAGTGTGTGCTGAAGATGATGCTATTTGTGCCATCTCCATAGATGGTGCTATTTGTGGTGAAGATGGACCTGCTTGTGATAAAGAAGATTCTGCTTGTAATGAAGAGGATGCTTCATTTGTAGATAATGTTCTGGTAGCTTCAAATGATTTTCTGGCTTTTTCTATGCGATGTTGCAGGGTTGCAGTTTTGATGCCACATTTGTCGGCTGCTTTGCGTATAGATAAAGTCTTTGACAATACTTCACGTATTGCATCTTCAATGTTTTCTTCATTGATATTTTTTCTATCAGTTTTGGGTTTGTACGTGCGCACCATTTTCTGAAAAAAATAAAAAAAAACAATAAAATAATCTATTATTTTTGACGGGGCACTTTAATACAATAAAGGGGCAGATTGATACGTATCATTGTACCCCGCACATTACCGTATCAAAGTGCCCCAAAGGACTTTTTCCACAAACAATTAATTTTATCAAATATATAATAATCTTGCAATCAAAAACATTTTAAAATACAATAATAACTATATTTACTTACCTTTAGGAACAAAAAATAACAAAAACAACTAAGAGTATCCTCCTGAGACACAATTACATTTCACGTATTTTTTTTGTAGGCATCGGCGCACGCCACTTCCAACACGTCAATGACCGTTGAGGCCCAACGGCAAACTGGCGGCGAGCGGTGTCACAACTGTCATTCTTGTGAATGTCTTTGAGCATTCTAGTGATGTGCCGGACTGTGTAGCGTTTATCGGTCTTGAGATATAGATACTGTACCAATGTGCCCCGTGAATCAATGTGCCCCCCCTCCCCCTACACTTTTTAATCCGTAATCTTGTACAACATTCGAGATATAATTTACAGATATATCAACACTAATCATGCTTACACGCTGCGGACGATAGTACATTTTTGTTTGCTCATTGTATATAATGTAAATTTACATAGCGATACGCTTTAAATGCACTTTATTATTTAAAAATTACTTTGTATCAGTTAGATTATAATCAGAGTAAGTATTTCAGCTTCCAGAAATATGAAATACTGCATTTCATTAGCTATTTCGTAAAAAACGGATTCTTTGACGTCTTTCCCTCAAGCCATCTTTTTACATATTAATATTCCTTTTTTTACCCAACTTTTTAAAACTCAAACTAAGAACCTATATAAGGATCATAGGTATTTATTTTGATTTAAATAAGGGAGGTAAAACACTAACCCTAAAACTTTCACATTAGTATCAACGCCTAGTGCCTAGTGAACACCCGATTTTAATTTTAACCAAATATCTATTAAAAATCAATTCCTGGAACTGAAAAACTTACTTTTCAGTATAATCTAGCTACCAAAAGTGTTTTTTTTTTTAATAATTTGTAGGTACATATTAAACGTTTACATCTTTTATTTATATTTCCACTTCATAAAATAATTTCACGAAACGAAATACTTACATTCATATAATGATTCCATTATTATAGCATAGTTTTTGTTGTGATTACCAAATGTCAATATAAGACACCGAGAGGTTGTTGTATTATTCACAACTGGTTTGACCCAAGTAAACTACGTCCACATTTTTTGACATTTCTACACTTATGTCACGTTTTTAGCTGCTCATAAGGTCTGAGACACATTATGTGCGCATACATTGGGCGTGGCATGGACGTATTATATGTTGTGCTGATACATTACGCTAAAATCTTTCTTAGGAAAGTGTCAAATCAATTGGGGGACTGCCGCGGAATGTCATTTCATGTATGGGAGCTGTCACTTTGTAATTACGGCTCTTCGTTACTTTTCCAGGCCCCTTCTCATGCGGTTGGTAGGAGAGGGGGTCGCATTATTTTAAAATAAAGCCTGGCTAGCAGATCACGCGTATATCCTCGCTACGTCCACACTTATGTGTGACAGGCCTGTATGGGATTGTATGGCGAGCAATATGGAGTTATGATGTAATCTGTCATCCCCTTACAGCTCGGCTGATATGAATTTGCAACCTTATAGCGCTGTCAACAAGTTTTTTGTTGGTTAATCATACGAATCCTGTCAAATGTATTCCTTAATATTCTTTATAAATATATCCGCCAGAATAACTCTATGTTCCAAATAATAGGTTCTCTCAAAACGAATTTAAATGTTTTCAATCGTTGTTTCAGTACATATTTATATTGAACTGGGTTCTATGTCCGTTATATAACAAAACGCTATCACGGAAAACAATGGATCTTCCCGACCCAGAGAGCGCTTTCATCAAAATGGAACCAGGGACCCAGGAAGAGGATGGAAGTGAAATGCCGTATACGGTTATAGATTTCGACCACCAGGATGTAAAGAAGGAATGCTTGCAGTATTCTGAGACTACTCCGACAGCCAGTAAGTAGTATTGCAAAAGCAAAAAAAAATTTAATGTTAATTTCAAATGTTCTAGAATATTTCGCGGACAGGACGCATACTTGTTCATGGCGTCACCTAATGACTAAATAAAATACTTAAACGAGGACTTCGCATATCAATAAAACATTCTGTACAAAATCTAGTAAAGTAATTACTTCCACGATGGATGCAGCGATTGCGTGGTGAAATGATAATGAGATCTTTATTCGACAAAATATTAGTGTCTTACATTTATCGACGTTGAGGGATAAGTTGTTAGCGATACACCAAATTGGGTAATTTGTCGATATTTTGACTGTAAAATTAGGTAGTTGAAACAAATGATCATGTAATTTATCCTTATTTACCTCCAGAATTTCATAAAGTTTTGTCTGTAAACCAAAGGCTTAAATTTATTATTACAGTATTCAGGGATTAAAGATCACCTATTACATCGCCTACGCAACACGTAGGTTGTTTACATAAATATATAATGTTTAAGAAAAAAGTTACTTGTCTTTGAATAATTTAAATAATGCAAATACCAAATAGAAACCGGAAATAACCTTTCTTCTAAAACTGAATGTCATATCCATTTTGTCTTTTTGACATTAATAATAACAGTAGTTCTACAGCGTTTGTCCATCAGCAGCAGTTCGTTAGACTATCTTTGTATTCTTGAATACATATTATAGGCAATTATCAAAGTTTTCGAATAGTTTATCACACTTTATTTTCATTGCTTGCTTAAATTATTATTTAAATTGTTTTAATGTTTGAGACAAGAGATATAGGTCGATAATTTGATATTTCTTCAGGGCTGCCAGATTTATAAACGTGTGTTACAATAGATATTTTATAAACGGAGGGAAATATTCCACTATTCAAACTAATATTTCTTAATTTTTATAGACACGACTAAGCTAAGTGAGATCCATGGTTTTAGTTTTTTAAGATTTAACATCTGTTGATGCTGTAATATATCGCGGCGCACCGCATATAATATCAAATATGTTCTATTTATTTTTTTCATAAGATACTGCTTCTTAACCCTAGATTCATATCCATTCGTCCCACAGACCGCGCAAAACGTAAATTTGTTTCTAGTGTCTCGAGTGAAAGAGATAGAATGATGATCTCTCAAGTACCTTCCTAGATCGCTTGTTCATTAGTAACGCGGGTTCGTTTGCCTCACAGTGAAGTCTTGTGGACAAGTTATAGACATTTGAACGTCTGAGAGATGAATGTTTATGAATAGTGTAACTTTTGACGAGACTGCAAGTTATTTTGAAAACAATGCTTTTGATAAGTTCTGGTTATAGAAAGTAAAAGTAAGTATATGATACTATTCGATATGAGTTATTATTTATAGTTACATCTTATTTTATCGTTCAAAATGTATTATTCTGTGTATTTTACATCAAATCTTTTTATTTTATTTTAGAATGGATGTTCGGTAAATTGATGACTATTTGAATCGTTTATCTGATTCTGGTGATGATGATTTTACCAGTCAGCAAAAGCATGTAGAAATCAGTGATATCGAAGATCGTGTAGAATTAGATGAAATGGTCCCGACAGATTCCGACAGTGATAACGACATGGTTACGTAAAAGACACAAAATGCCAACTTTGAAGAGGTGCCTAAAAAGGAAAATCGCCGAAGTTTTAGATGAAATGCCTACCATTGCCACACTTGGTCTAAGTGGTACTCAATAAAAGGTTTGTGGTTATTGTGATTAAAAAAAACGGCATATGACAAAGTTCCAATGCAAGCAATGCAAAAAGTATATGTGCATGGACCATCGCGGCCTCATGTGTGTGGAATGTACCGATGAAATTTAATTTTAACTCGTTTATTATTTTTTTGTTACCTAATTAAACATATTAAAGAGTGCCATACTTAATTTATTTATTTCATTTACAAGTACCCCAAAACTCGTCACTTAAATTTAGTCGTATGTGAGATGAATGTTTATGAATGTTCCTCTTAGTTAGACCATTAACAAGCGTTTAGTAAGAAGATTTCTTATTTATAATTTAAAAAAAAACTTTACATATTACATCGATCTTTGGTTGTCCAACTAGGAGATTAACCTGTTTTAGGACAGTCAGTAATAGGCATTTCTTCTGGAAGCTTATCACTTTGTAATGGCATTATTTATTTTATTTAAACAATAATAAGTTTGTTAACGTCACTTTATAATATACAACCTCTACGTGTTTCATGAACGAAGTTAACCTCATCAGGAGTATTCACTGAAGTCAAATATTAAATATAGATTACAATTGGAAAGAAGAAGTGGAAGGAGGGGGGAGGGGTAAGAGTGAGCGGAGTTTATCCGAATAAGGAATTACAATATCGTTAGACGGGAAAGACCAGTTGAGTGGGAAAATATTTAAAAGAGGGTTTATATTTTTTTTGCTTGTTAATTATATCTGATTTTATATTGACATGTTTTCTAATTTCTAATATTTCAAAATTATTTATTTTCTATGCTTTATATCCTGTGTGAAGTAATTTAAGACCTTAATTTTTATCAAAAGTGTGATCATTATTCAAAATATAATCAAACTCAGATTCACTATTTCCATTTAGAGCTCCGAGATGTTCTTTAGTTCTGACTTCAAAGTTTCTATTGGTTCTACCTTTATAAAATAAATTACAATCATCCCAATTGAGTTGATAAACTCCCGAGTTTTTTGTTTGATTATCTCTATTTTTATTATTAAGAATATATTTCTTCATTTTTTTATTAGTGTAAAACGCCGATTGAATAGTACCAGGAATATTTTAATTTATAATTTTGGAAGTATCGTTATCCACAAATAGAATTCTACGCCATTGTTAATTTATATCTTTAGAAATAGGGTAAATATACCATTTGAAGAGATTATGTTTATTTTTTATTTCGAATTTCAACTATCAATTTATTAGAATAAGCGTTATTAAATGCTATTTGTTTTATGGTTATGTGCTATTTGTTTTTTTCAGGACTTAAAATACTTCACAAAGGATATAAAGCATCGCAAATCAATAATTTAGAACTTTTAGGAATTAGAAAAACTGTTAATATAAAAGCAGATATAATTATCAAGATTTTTTTTTATAAACTCTCTTCAAAATATTTTCCCTTTCAACTGGTCTTTCCCGTCTAACGACATTGTAATTCGTATTTATTGACTTCGGAGTATACTTACTCCTGATGAGGTAAACTTCGTTCATGAAACATGTATTGGTTGAATATAATAAAGTGATGTAAACAAAATTATTTTGTGTTTTAATCAAATAAAGTTTAATAAAATTACATTATTTTATCTATTTCCGTTGTATATCAATGCATATGTACTCAATAAAATGTAAAAATTATATTTATTTATTTATTGGACTATTTGTATGGCGCCGTTTTTGTGAGATATCACCACAGGGGCAAATTTATTGTATTCGCTAGTGAATGTTTCAGTTGACACTAACGTCCGGTTTATGATTTAGTTAATTAATTGAGAGTAAAAATTAATTGAAATATTGTTTCATTGATCTTATATTTAAATATAGCACTGTGAATGAATTCGGTATTTTATCCACGATTTTATTACAATCATTAAAAGTATGACAAATATATTCCGAAAAATAAAGGGTTTTATCTAATTCCTCAGTGTAGAAATCATTCATTTTTAAAGAAATAAGGAAATAAGTATGCGAAATACAACTCACTCATATTCAATTCGCATTTGCGCATTTGGAACATTTTCTTGCGGAATTCACATAGGTGACTGTTAGCTGTGTGATCATTTTGATAACCCTTTCTGTTAGTGGCAGGCTCTTGTTTTTTGGTGCAGTGTTGTATTTTTTGCTCTTCTGCGCAGTGGAGGCATCTGGGATTATTCAAATTTTCGAAGCATCTTAGTGAAGTGTGTCTGTAACCAAGAAAATGATTGCATTGCATCAATGGGTCACAGTTTTCTACGTGTGCTCTTATGAATCCAATATTGATCCTTTCTTTCGATAATATTATTTTTCTGTTTGTATAATGAAATCTGCTATTTTATCAGTTTTTTTTTATTCTTCAGCTTTTTTTAAACAACGATTGGTTCATTGTCAGTTTCAGCATTTTATAGGTCTTCATTTTGATTAATCAAATCTGTTAGAAGTTATTCTTCCTTGTAGCCAGCAATAGCACCCTTAATTATAATGCAAGGTTTTTTTTCTTTATTTCATTAGCGTATATTCCAATATCCGGGTTTTTATTTTATTTCGTTTATTATTATTATTGTTTGCATACTGAAATTTGCTAATTTAGCAGATATTTTATTCTTTTTTAACAACGATTGGTTCATTGTCAGTTTCCGAGGTCAAAGCATTTTTTAGGTCTTCATTTTGATAAATCAAATCTTTTATTTTGTCTTTTAATATTTTTTTGATTTCATCTGCAGGCTTTCGATTTTGTCTGCTCTTGAAGAAATTAGTAGAGCAAAATTTGCTTTCGGTATTGGGTGATGTTTCTCCCTTGCTACCATTCACAGCTTTTATCTTTAATTTTTTTTTCTTCATTTGTTACTTTTTTTATCAATGTTTTTAATTTTCTGATCTAATCATCTTGATTTTGAATCTCTTTATTTTGTAGACAAATTATTGTGTTTCGAAGTGACTTTATCTCAAGCTTCCATGAATCTTTGATATTGATTAACATTGTTTCAATTTCAGTTTTAGCTTCTTTGTCTGTTTTTGTACTGGCTATTTTGTTGAGTTCAGAAAGTATTGAAACATGGTCTCGAAGGTGTTAATTTTATGTTTGTAGGCAGTTTACTTTTATAGAGGCCGCCTCGTTAGGCGACCGCTCGTCGCAATACATGCGACAGTACTGCTATATCAACGTATATCATACTTTCATATTGTTTTTCTGTTTTACCAGGTAATATTAATGTGGAAACTGTACCCATCAACGCAGAACCAGGATCCCTAGAAGAAGACGGAGAGATAATTACTTATACGGAAATTGACATTGAGCTGCTGGATGTCAAAAAGGAATGCTTAGATCGCTTTGAAAGAAGTACCCAGACAACAGGTATAATTTATGTTGTCCGTTACAAATAAAAATTCTTACACTTTTATTTCATAATCTTTTAATAGTTTTATGAATCAGTTGCACTTATTAAGTTTGATTCGTATTTTTTTTCAGACTTATCGACAGATCTCAAGACGCATCATCTGGAAAAACGATTATCTTGTACTTATTGTAACTACTCCTGCCTTTGCGAGTCAAAGTTAGAACATCACTTGCGTATCCATATTGGAGAAAAATCTTTTTTATGTTCCCACTGCAATTATTCATGTTCTCGAAAGGAAAGTTTGACGAGTCACATGGTGACTCACAGTGGAGAAAAATCTTTTTCATGCTCCAACTGCAGTTATTCAGGTTTTCGGAAGAGAGATTTGACGAGACACATGGTGACTCACAGTGCAAAAAAACCTTTTTCATGTTCCGACTGCAGTTATTCATGTTCTCGAAAGGTAAGTTTGACGATACACATATTGACTCACAGTGCAGAAAAACCTTTTTCATGTTCCCATTGCAAATATTCATGTTCTCTAAAAAGATATTTGAAAAGACACATGCTGACTCACAGTGGACATAAACCTTTTTCATGTTCCCACTGCAATTTTTCATGTTCTCGAAAGGGAAGTTTGGCGAGACACATGGCGACTCACAGTGGAGAAAAACCTTTTTCATGTTCCGACTGCAATTATTCATGTTGTCGAAAGGGAAGTTTGACGAGACACATGGTGACTCACAGTGGAGAAAAACCTTTTTCATGTTCCAACTGCATTTTTTTATGTTCTCGAAAAGATTCTTTGAAGCAACATATGAAAACTCATAGTGTACGTAAACCTTTTTCATGTTCCCACTGCAATTATTTATGTTCTCGAAAGATATATTTGAAAAGACACATGCTGACGCACGGAGAAAAATCCTTTTCATGTTCCGACTGCAGTTATTCATGTTATATAAAGGAAAGTTTGACGAGACACATGTTGACTCACAGTTGCGTAAAACCTTTTTCATGTTTCCACTGCAGTTATTCAAGTGCTAGTAAGGGACATTTGACGAGACACAAGCTTACACACAAAGGAGAAAACCCCTTTTCATGTTGACGAAAAAAATATTTGAAGAAACACGCGCTTGTTCATACGGGCTGATAACCTTATTCATGTTCCTTCTTCAATTATTTTATTTATTTATTTATTAAAACGCCATAAAATGGCTTTTTTCAATAGAACGATTCATCGAATTATAAGCATGTACCACACACACAGGAGAATATTAAACATAAATTGCGGAACATGTAATGTGTATACAAAATTATTATTGCAAGTGATATAATTGTTAATAGAAGTGCAGTGAGAGAATACATTATTTAAAGACATATCTACTAGTGTAATAATAGTTGAATGAATACTAGGTTTGTATATGACCTGACATAAATCGAGATATGAGGTGTTTATGATAATAGAAAGTAATTAATATAAAATTTATTCTATTTAGGTATAAGGTGGCTTAATACCAGGTATATTTTATTTAAACAGAATATTAATATGCATAAAAAAGTGACTTGTAAGCAAAATATTATAATAGAGTAATTAGTAGTGAGTTTATTTTTACCTTCAAAATTAATTCTTCTTGGTATAGCTGGGCAGGTATCGCAATTTGGCTTTAATAATTCAGGGCTGTCAGCGATTTAATGATACTTTTGGATAAGAAGTAATAATTTTTAATAAAATAATACATATGATAGATAACCCGATACGGTATCTGGAGTAAATTCTTTAGACACAAGCGCCAGTTTCTATAGAAGGGGAACATTAAAAAAATCAAAAGCCGTGAAAACTAATTGTATGAATTATTTAAGTTAACATTATAGATTATACTCGGTAATACTATTATACTGTATCAGCACCTCGATGATAATTACTGGATAGCCAAACTTGCATACATGGCTGATTTATTCGAGCATTTGAATGAAATTAATAACGAACTTTGGCAGAAAGAGTTGCAAAAATGATGTTTGGAAATGTACCAAAGGATCAAGGATAGTACAATTGAAAACAAACAATTAACTATGGATCTGGCCCAACAACATTTAAGTATGCTTCAGCAGAAATTTGGTCGGTATTTTTATTCCATTAATACGGAACAATACGATTGGATTCGAAATCCTTATGCAACCAATGCAATATATTCGACGGAAGCACTGCCTCTGCAAATTCGAGTGGAATTTACAGATTCAAATAATGAAATGACATTAAAACTTCACTTCTACAAAGATCAATTAGATGTTTTCTGGATTTACGTTAAAAAAGAATATCCTCACATTTCCGTCACAGCATTCGTAACACTACTTCCATTTTCAACGACATATTTATGTGACCAAAGTTTTTCAATGCTTGTATTAATTAAAAATGATAAGCGGTCATGCTTAAAAGGTCTTGACCAAGAACTTCGGGTTTCGTTGTAAAAATCGAGCCGAATATAAAACTTTTGTGTTCATTGAAACAAGCGCAGGTTAATTTAACAATTAATCGCTCATTAATTTATTATTATTTTATAATAGTTATAAAGATTGCGTAAAAATAAAAATGTTATAGTTATATGTATGTATGTATACTTTTCAAATAAAAAAACAAGAAATTATTGTAAAATTTGTGTATCAATTTCACATCTATATATTTTAGCTTTTGGTGTGCCGCGGAATTCTAGGAAGAAATTTGGTGTGTCGTAGGTGATAAAAGGTTGCGGAGCACTGCCATATCCTACATCAAAACTAAAAAAAAACGATCCAACGCTAAACTGAAAACAAGGGTAACTGCTGATATTCTTCACTGTATCAGAAAGCGTGATAAGATTCACAGCGTCTGTAAAAAAAATCCCAACGATTATGCATCTCTATTATTCTACAAACGCTATAGAAACAACTGTAAAAAAATATTTGTCAGCGTTAAAATGGAATACAACCAAAAACAAATCAGTGAAGCTTCTAATGACAAAAACATTGGAATTTTATTAAAGATATTTCCAATATTAATAAAACCAACTCACCCATGGTTAAGATTAATATCGAAGGTCAATCAATACACGGCAACTCTGACCCTGAAAAAATATCGGACCATTTCAATAAATTTTTCTCCAATATCGGACCTAACTTAGCAAAAAATATTTTACATTATAATTAATTTAATAACTACCGACTCATATCTTAACATAACACAGTATCTAAAATCATAGTAAAAGTGGTGATTTTCTTGAAGATAACAAAATACTATCGGATAACCAATATGGCTTCCGCAAAGGCAAGAGTACTTCAGAAGCAATAGCCGCCCTCACATAATCTCGACATTGGTCGCAAACCACTAGCAGTTTTTTTTCGATCTCGCAAAAGCGTTTGATACGGTATCTCACCCCTTACTGCTTAAAAAACTTCAACAAATCGGAATAACAGGGGTACCCTACACTTGGTTTGAAAACTCTAACAAACGAAATTCAACAAACTCTTATCCAATCTGACAAAATTCATTTAAGCAAAAAATTATCAATGTCCTTCGGCGTGCCTCAAGGCAGTGTACTAGGACCAATTCTATTTCTTATATACATATAATCATGATGTACTATGGATATTGGAGGTAAGATATTATCACTAGCCAATGATACAGTCTTAATATTTGAAGCCGAAAAATGGCTAGCAGTTTCTAACAAAACTAATATTGACCTAATTAAAATAAAACATAAGCTAGATACAAACCTCCTCACACTTAATATAGACAAAACACAATTTATGACGTTTTCCAAACGAAAATATAATTTCCCCAAAAGCTGCCCTAAACCAATAATTCAGTGATGTTTATTCAATATACATTCGCCTTAAAGCTCACCTAATATTAATTGCACATGTCCTACCCTAAAATCATCAAAGGAAGTTAATTATTTGGGAATATTCATAGATGACCAACTACGTTGGGAAGCACATATCAGTGGCACAGTAAAAAGACTTCGTAGGCTCTGCCATATATTTTGCTTTCTTAGATCCTTCTTAGACCTACAAACTCTAAGAAGTGTATATTTTGCCCTTTTTCAATCCATTGCAACTTATGGTATTATGGGATGGGGTGGTTGTGCTGAACCCTTCATTTATCCAAAAATTCCAGTACAAAAACTAATACTGAGAATTATATTTAAAGGCCAACCTACACACCCCTCCAATTTGCTATTCGCTAAAATCAGGGTCTTAGATATTCGCCAAGGATTCACTTAGACAAGCTTATCCTACATACGTAAAAATAACCAGCTGGTGGCTCCACAACATCAAGTATACACATTCGCTTTTCATCAAACCTGGGATGCGAGGTCCCTAAAACTAGAACCACATTCGCTCAGCGACAATTCTGGTTCATCGCCCCTAAAACATACAACTCTTTGAGCACCGATATAAAATCAACTAAGAATATATCCCTTTTTACTATAGGTGTTCAACGCTGGATATTTGTAAGGGAGCGAGAATTCTTAGACTTCCTAAAACTATTTCAAAAAATTAATTTAAAATTATATATTAGATCTATCTTCACGTTTATAATATTTCAACACTTTTAGTAAAATATTCTTTCTGAAGAAATGATATGTATCAGAGCTTATACCTAAAAAAAATATATATTTCGGAGCTTATAACTAAAAAAATAAAACCAATCAAATAATACTCACCTGCACTTGATTTTTATTCCTCTGCTGCGAACGAATACTCGAGAAAAGTGTGAAAATTATATTTAGCTCATTAACCTTTTCGTCCCTGAGAGAAAAAATCACATTAGATCCGAATGGGGTCAATAGGGTTCCCCAATTTGTTTTGCTAATTTAAAAATGTAAATAACATAATCTTGTCACCGTGTTTCAGTGGTCATTATCTTACAAATAAAGTCATGGAGTCATGGGTAATATTCTAATGAATTTAGAAACTAGTTTTCCGTGAAAACAGGGAAGGCGGGCCGACAACGGGCATAACTCCTCGACTCTGAATTCTCAATTAATGATTTGATATATTTATAATATTTACATTTAGGGTCAAATCGTAGTGTTCGATTAACCATAAATGATGGGTTCGTTTGTATGTACATATTACGGGCGAAAAACGTATTCAGAAAAAAATTGGTTATTTAAAAGTTTTTAATTTTCAGTACAATTCTTATATTTTTCACGGTGAACGGTTTGGTAGTGCAGATGACATCAAATCAACGCGACCGTCTTTCGAGGTTCGAAATAAATCGAATTTTTGGAAAATAGTTAAAAACAAAGCATTTATAAAACTCAAACGTCGAATAATTTTATTTTAACTGTAACCTCGGAAATTCCTGTTTTTGATTGTTTTCATGTGTAGACACCACAACAGTCCCAACTGCTCCTTAACATCTGGAGGCAGTGAGGCTATGGCATTCCCAAATGAGGTAGGTATGTTGTAAGGCGGAAGGTAATGTGGAGAGGAAGGAGATGGGAAAGAGGGAAGTATCTGGCTATTCACATCTGTTAAATGTGGGACTTTTTTATTTCGTACATAAAATTAATAAAAAAATACAATTTACAACACCACCCAATGCCCATTCATGCCCAAGTTTACGAAGCAAAATTTGACTCTCGTTAATTCCAAATTCCACCAATAAATAAAATACATTATTGTTTTTAGAGTGTTTTGAATTCTCTAGTCAAGTGCGTTTGCTGCACGCCTGGAATATGTGGTTTTCTTTGAATTATCCATGCATTTGGTGACCGCAAAGACAGAATAGTTTGGTATGTATGATTTGGCAATGTAGGTGAAATTACAAGGCTGTTTTCTCATTGTGTAATTTATCTGTAATAAAAACCAATGCTTAATACTAAACTTAACAATAACATCAAAATAAAATTTTAACAACTGAGCTAAAATGACCTTCACTTGCTGGAAATAGATGCTACTATACCTGTAAGGGACAACTGCTTATTGCAGATATATAACTACACACGAGTGTTGGACTCTCGTAAAGGTAAATATGTTTTAATTATAATTAGAAATATGTACTTATTATCTTAATATAAATAATTATCTTGTAAGTTATAATAAATGAATAAATTCAAAAATCTAAAAAAAAAACTAATAAAAGATAAGATGACGGCCTCCGGGGTTCGATTCCAGCGTGCGCAAGTAATTTTTATTTGAATAATTTGTGTGAGTTCACCATTTAGTCATTTAAAAAACAATATTAAGAATATTTGCGGATTTTATTAAATTTTAAAAAATGGAGTTCTACTAACTAAACACAAAAACAAAAAATAAAAATTGCTTTTACTCTCCTATGAGCACTCATTAAAGAACGAAATTATAAATTATTAAAATAAATACTAGAATTACATTTTCGACGATTTGGCATACTAGAACAATATATTAAGAAGCACAACAAACGCCGTTCATTTTTCATAAAGAGCCGAAAATTTAAATAATCCCCACTCAAATACCAATGGAAAGAATCCAGAAAACCAAAAAACCTTTATTTTTACTCTTTATTACATAATAAAATAATTTTGGTTGTTTGTAAAGGTAATATTCTTAAAGGCGAACGCAATCCTAGTATAATCCAGTAGAATATACGGTTCTCATATTTATAGTACACGCAGTGTGGCCCGTAAGCTAAAGAGGGCCAAAGGAAGTGTAATAATATGAGAGGTCATAACTAACTAACTAATTAACCATCATGCCGTTTCTCCGCAGGGGTAGGCAGAGAGGACCGACCGACAAACAATTCGGTCACACCACACACTCCTTGCATCATTAACATTCGTACATCGTCTCATACATACTCTTATATTATTCTGACTATTGACGTGGTCCGACTCAAGTACCTGATTCACTTGGTGGTGCCATGTCTTCCTCGGGCGTCCCCGAGTTCAGTTACCATTCACATTTACGTCATATATATTCTCCTTACACTCCTATCTTCGCTCATTCGCTCTGCATGCCCAAACCATCTAAGCGTCCATTATTGTAAATAATACAGATGTTTCACATTCAAAGTAAAAAAATGGATTAAAGAACAAAAAAGACAATATTACCAAAATTCTATAACATAAAAGAATAAAACATAAACACGCAACACAAAAAAATATATAAAACACGCAACACACACAAACACATAAATCATTATAAATGCCGATTTCCATTCTCTTTTAATATTTTTCTTTTAGTGTGATAATTATATTATAATTTGTAATCTTTATTTTTAGTTTAAATTTATCTTTATTTTAATGTTGTTTTATTTTTAAATGTATAAATTCTTATATTATAAAATGGGGGCCTCAGCACGGGTAAACAACCCAGTGAGGCCAACATTACTGAATTAGAATATAAATATTGTAAAATAATGTAGCAACAACAATAAAACAATAAAAAAAAGATTTCATGCGTCAAAATGCAAGGCTGACTACAGCAGAGGGCGAGGCTCGCAACGGCCCTATTACGAAGAACAACTAAACTCCACTGTTAATAAACTAATCACTCTCTTTACGAAAGCGCTTTCGGTAAAACAACATACAAATCAGCAGTGACAGCGAGGATCAATAACAATCGCCGCGATTTGCAAACTGTCATTGCTCTATTATGGAACGGCACTGATTTGATCACTTGACACCTCAAAATCCGTCAAGCGCAGAAGCTTATAACTCTAGTAGGCCTTGAGATTGTATAAAACACAACTTTTGAATACAAAAACAACGCACCGGAAAAATAATTTTTAAATTTTTATCTTTGTCATACAAAATCAACGTTTGAATTAAAAATTTAACATTTTTGTTTGCATGCAATATTAAATAAGTACTGTCATTAACTCACATAAAAAAAGAAAATTGTCTATGGTTATATCCAGTATCAATCTGACGTTTCACTTGCTAACAGGCCACATAAAGTTTTGTTTCGCTTCTTTTATATAGTAATGACGTATAAAGGGTGGTTATTTCATTAAACCTAATTTCTTTATTGCGACGTTTTTATTAACATGTTTAATTGAAGTTGGTTCTTCTACTTTTCTACATTCAACAGTTGTTTTTTCAACGCGACGGACGATAGAACATTTTTGTTTCTTCATTGTAGACTTACAGCCCGTGTCACTTATCAATAGAGGGAGTAGAAAGATCATAAGTAAATATACAAAACATAAGGACACGTATTATATTCACTTTTTTATTAATAAAATACTTGGTATTAGTTACATTATTTCTGTGGAACCTGCGGCGATTTTTGAACGCGAAAACGGTTTTCTTTCACGCTGTTTCAGACAATTTTTTACTACAGGTACCTATGCACCTAGGTTACTAAAAAGCAGTTTACATGAATTAAAAGGCGATACAAAATCCCTTATTAATTAAATTTTAATTTTGTGAATATCTTACTACTAAGTAATTAAATATGTAATAATAAATTGTGAGTGTAATTCTAATTAATCTTTTTAACCAATCCAATGATACTAATTATTTACTTGCTACAATATCCTAATAAAGTAACAAGGTAAAAAAAACGTCAAGACTTGAAATATTATGTTACAAATAAAAGGTTCCCTCAAAACGCAGTGAACTGACAAATTTATCAAATGTTTCAGTGCATATGTATATTGAACTGGGTTCAATGTCTGTTATATAACAGAACGTTATCACAGAAGACCATGGATCTTCCCGACTCAGAGAGCGCTTCCATCAAAGTGGAACCAGGGACCCAGGAAGAGGATGGAAGTGAAATGCCGTATACGGTTATAGATTTCAACCACCAGGATGTAAAGAGGGAATGCTTGCAGTATTCTCCGACAAACAGTAAGTTGTAAAAGTACGAAAATGTTGAATGATCAAATATTTTAGAATGTTTCGCGGACAGGACGCATACTTGTTCATGGCGTCACCCAATGACTAAATTAAATACGTAAACAAGGACTTTGCATACCAATAAAATATTCTGTAAAAACATTTGTTCAAAAATTGCTGCCGAGATGGCGACAGCGATTACGTGGTGAAATGATAATGGGGTCTTGACCCGACAAAATATTAGTGTCTTACATTTATCGACGTTGAGGGATAAGTTGTTAGCGATACAACAATTGGGTAATTTGTCAATATTTTTACTGTAAAATTAGGTAGTCGCTAATATTGGATGTTTATAAGTTTAATTTGATATCACCAGCAAAGAGCATAACTTCTATATCGTCGAAACAACTTATCTTATATTAGAATTTTATATAGAAATACCAAGTCAGTAAAAATTGTTCCGTCTGACAATTTGAGCATATTCATATAATTTAACAGAGTGTTGTAGTTCAACATAATTGCTAGAATACCCATTTTAAAATTTAAAAAACGTAAGAATTTGTTTTGTATTCTTTCAACAGCTTGTACATTTATATTATAATGTGGGTTCCAGAATTGTACTCAAGTTGTCTTCTAACGTAGGCAAAATATAACAGTTTAATACACTTTATATTGTTTGAATTTCTGGTTAGCCTAGTTATAAATCCCAACATTTTAAGCCCTTATGGAATAATTCTCTGTTTTTAAAATAAATCTCACAACACTGTATTATAGTTCTTCAGAAATGTGGCTTGAATCAATTATTTGTTTATGAAATGTGCAAATACAGGGCTAAATAGTTTCGCATGTTTTCAAAAATCAGTCACACAAATTCGATTCACGCCTGGTCTCTTAGAATTTTTCATACCTCCGCAAAAACATTCTTTTTGTTTTTTAAAATAAAACAAACACTTTGTATTTATCCACGAATATTTATTATTTTACATCGACCGGTTTCGCTTAGACCAAGCTTCATCAGGATATAATAATAACTTTATGTGGTAAACCTTCCTGCGAGTATTCAGATACTCGAACCTCACGTTCGTCTAAGCATATCAACTTATATCATACTATAAAAACAATATGCAGTTTTTCTTTTCTCCAGGTAACATTAATGTGGAAACTGTACCCATCAACGCAGAACCAGGATCCCTAGAAGAAAACGGAGGGATAATTACTTATACGGAAATTGACATTGACCTTCCGGATGTCAAAAAGGAATGCTTAGATCGCTTTCAAAGAAGTTCCCAGACAACAGGTAAAATTAATGTTGTCCAATAGAAATAAAAAATTCATACTCTTTTATTTGATATTCTTTTAATAGTTCTATTAATCTGTTGCACTTGTTAAGTTTGATTCGTACTTTTTTTCAGACTTATCGACAGATCTCAAGACGCATCATGTGGAAAAACGATTATCTTGTACCTATTGTAACTACTCCTGCTTTTATAAGTCAAAGTTAGAACATCACTTGCGTATCCATACTGGAGAAAAATCTTTTTCATGTTCCGACTGCAGTTATTCATGTTCTCGGAAGAGAGATTTGACGACACACATGCTGACTCACAGTGAAGAAAAACATTTTTCATGTTCTCATTGCAATTATTCAAGTTCTCTAAAGGGAGATTTGAAAAGACACATGGTGACTCACAGTGGACATAAACCCTTTTCTTGTTTTCATTGCAATTATTCAAGTTCTCTAAAGGGATATTTGAAAAGTCACATGATGACTCACAGTGGAGAAAAACCTTTTTCATGTTCCGATTGCAGTTATTCATGTTCTAGAAAGGAAAATTTGAAGAGACACATGGTGACTCACAGTGGAGAAAAACCTTTTTCATGTTCCGACTGCAGTTATTCATGTTCTAGAAATGAAATTTTGAAGAGTCACATAGTGACTCACAGTAAAGAAAAACCTTTTTCGTGTTCTAACTGCAGTTATTCATGTTCTCGAGAGGGAAATTTGAAGAGTCACATGATGACTCACAGTGGAGAAAAACCTTTTTCATGTCCCGAGTGCAGTTATTCATGTTCTCGAAAGGGAAGTTTGAAGAGTCACATGGTGACTCACAGTGGAGAGAAACCTTTTTCATGTCCCGAGTGCAGTTATTCATGTTCTCGAAAGGTAAGTTTGACGAGACACATAGTCACTCACAGTGGAGAAAAACCTTTTTCATGTTCCGAGTGCAGTTATTCATGTTCTCGAAAGAAAAGTTTGAAGAGTCACATGGTGACTCACAGTGGAGAAAAACCTTTTTCATGTTCCAACTGCAGTTATTCATGTTATCTAGAGGGAAATTTGAAGAGTCACATGGTGACTCACAGTGGAGAAAAACTTTTTTCCTGTCCCGACTGCAGTTATTCATGTTCTCGAAAGGCAAGTTTGAAGAGACACATGGTGACTCACAGTGGAGAAAAACCTTTTTCCTGTTCCGAGTGCAGTTTTTCATGTTCTCTAAATGTAAGTTTGACGAGACACATGGTGAGGCACAGTGAAGAAAAACCTTTTTCGTGTTCCGATTGCAGTTATTCATGTTCTCGTAAGGGAAATTTGACGAGTCACAAGCTGACACACTGAAAAACCCTTTTCATGTTGAAGAAATAAATATTTGAAGAAACACACGCCTGCTCATACGGGCGGATAACCTTATTGAAGTTCCTACTTCAATTATTTATGTTCACGAAAAGGAGAATTATTTATTTTCACGCCATAAAATTGATTTTTTTTTGTTCAATAGAAAGATTCATTGGATTATAACCATACAGTGGTACACAGGAGAATATGAGTCATACATTACAGAACATGTAATGTGTATACAAAATTACTATTGCAAGTGATATAATTGTGAATAGAAGTGCAGTGAAAGAATACACAATTTAAAGACATATCTACTAGTGTAATAATAGTTGAATGAGTACTAGGTTTGTATATGACCTGACATAAATCGAGATATGAGGTGTTTATGATTAAAGATAGTAATTAATATAAAATTATTTCTATTTAGGTATAGGGTATTATTATAACATGTTTATTTTATTTAAACAGAATATTAATATGCATAAAAAAGTGACTTGTAAGCAAAATATTATAATAGAGTTATTAGTAGTTAGTTTATTGTAACCTTCAAAATTAATTCTCCTTGGTATTGCTGGGCAGGTATCCCGATTTGGCTTTAGTAATACAGGGCTGTCAGCGATTAAATGATACTTTTGAAAAAAAAAATATTTTTAATAAAATAATACATATGATAGATAACCCTATAAGATATCTGGAGTAAATTCTCTAGACACAAGCGCCAGCTTCCAAAGAAAAGGAATTATTTTAGTTAACATTATTGATTACACTCTATAATACTATTTTACTGTAAATTGATTAATAATTATTAAAAAAATATATAGTTTTGATTTAGTAAAATATGATATAGGACTCACGCAGAAGCGAATCATGCGTAATATTGATTAGTGTGACTGAGCTGTGCAATTATAACCTTCTTTTATCTATATTCTCTGAGAAAAGATATCCAACTGCATGCAATCTAGGTTTAAGGGAGTATCTAAATGACTTGAGAGGAAAATGCTGACCCACAGTTTAGAAAAACCTTTTTCATGTTTCCACTGAGATTATTCTCGTTCTCGAAAGGTAGAATTGCTAAGGAACATGTTTACCCACAGTGGAGAAAAACATTTTTATTTTCCCATTAAAATTATTCATGTTCTCGAAAAGAACGTTTGACCATACACAGTCTAACTCACAGTGAAGAAAAAACGTTTTTTCTTAGTCGTACTGCAGTCATTCACTTTATTGAAATCCGGATTTAGCCATAAGGGACATGCGGACTGACTCACGGAATAGTTTTGCGAATTATTTGGATTTTGGATTTGTGGTATTTAATGTTCCTGGGATGGGTAAATTTATTTGTAATTAATATGTATCTCTACAATGAAAAAAAAAGTAAAATATAAAGTAGTGTGCCAACTGCAACACGCTACGGTTGTGTCTGCCGCGCTATTCGCGATGCCACCGGCACGTTATTGTTACCGCGCGTGTAGGAAGTGCAGTGAGTGAAGCGGATACTAAATTAATTGGGCCTCCAAGGGGCCGAAGACCGATAGGTCTCCTGGCCAAGGGGAATCTATACCTACATAAGATCAACGAATGCCCGCTCCATTATTCCCCCGCCGGGATTGATGAGGTTCACATGGCGACGCCTGAGGCCCTAGACTGGCTAGCAGACCTAGACGTCACCATATGACCAAACCAGCATACGAAAGAAGAAGATTAGTAAAATACATTATGAAATTTAATAGTACATTGGAGTGGATCCGCTACTTTCCTAATGACTGTGGGAGGAAACTGATTGTTTAAGCTCTTTATCCGCACTTGTTAGGACTCTTATTTATTTTATAAAAAGGAAACATAATTTATTTTTAAAACTATTCCAGACCCTCCAGTGTCTCTGCACTCATGATTTTTAGTGTTGCATACTAACATTTATAGTAACTCTCATAAAAACACACCAGAAATGTAATAATGAAAAAAAACTTGGCTTTTTAGTATTTAAATAATTTACGTATGGTAATAAAACATTGTCACGGTTTTTATCTTATACATAAATTTAAAGCATTTTTTTATAATATATTTATTTATTAAAATAAAAAAAATTACGCTTGTAAAATAAACCCTACATTTTATCATTCAAAATAATTTACGTGCATGTTTAATGAAAAACCCTTTTACCAAATAAATCAATATATTTTTTAAAAGGCATTATATCGTTTATACGACAAAATATTATGAGTATAGGTATTTTTATGTAAATTAATTTTTGTCGTACATAATGAAATGCCATTCTTAATTGCTGTGGCTCAGTCTGTTTGTGCAGATAGAAAAATAATAGCGCATGTTTCCTTTATATCCAACAAAGACATAATACACAGTTGCTGTTTCAGAGTGCAAAAATTTTACCTGTTAATGCTATTAAATGGCAAAAAATCATAATTCAGTATATATTTACCACGCAGCATAAAGAGAAAGTAGAACATAAAAACAGCACTAAATTCGGGTTAACAGTTCCGAAATTTAATAATAAATACGGACAGAGAACGTATAAATACAACATACCGAAGATATTTAATTTATTACCTGACACTATAAAGCAATGGTCTATGAATAAGGTTAAATATATGGTGAAAAATTGGCTATTGGAAAAAGTTTTTTTATTTTAATATGTATGAAAAATGTTGAATCTGTAGATTTAATATGTAAATTATAACTTTTAAAATGTAGGTATATGTAACTTAACTTTAAGCACCTGTTGACAAGCCAATTCAATTGGCTTAGCAGGACTTGTTTGTTGATTTGTATTAACTATTCATTCAATAAAAATAAAATAAAAACAAATGGCGCTGTTTAACTTTATTTCAAAAATGCCTATTTATCCAACCGATTAAAAAAGCATGTTTTTTCCTTTCACAGGTGACATCTATGTACATAATATAGGTATATAGAAACACACGCTTATTTGAATGCGTTGTGTCAAAATTTCAAAGCAATCGGTGTAGAACTTTCAGAGATTTAAGAATTCGAATAAACGAACATTAACATTTTCATTAATTTAGATCATAAAAATCCAGTCGTTTTTATTTACATAATTTCTTATAATATAAATAAATAAACAAAATATTTAAACATAAAATGTATTTCTACCATAATTTATACCAGCCATTTTGAAATATATTTATTGTTATTAAGTTTAATTTGTAGAACTCCATTTTATTTTTTTATTTTTTATATATACAATAATATTATTATTGGGTTTATAAAAACAGTTTATTTTTAAACAAGTTCTGCTGTGTAATTATTATTACGCGTGACAGCTGTTTCGCCCTCTGAAGGCATTATCAAACTGTGGGTAGCCCACTTACAGACGATAAATTTATATTATTTCTAGGTAGGTATTTTAATTTCATTTACTGATTTCTTAATTGATTTCTAAGTAAAATATCAAAAATTATTAATGGTTATTACCCCAGCAAAGTTTCCCCAATTAGTGTAATGTTTAAATTTGACTGAATGTCTTTATGTTAGTTATTCCCAAACGATGACTCATAGGGTTATTTTAATAGCATAATTAAGTACTTCATAGTGCACTCATATTTGCATTAGGTTTGAAGATATCTAGTAGGGGTGAACGAATTATATTTGTTTGTTCATTAATTAGAATAGCTTTTGGATTATTAGAGTTTTTGTTAATTTCTAACTGCTCTAAAAGATTCAGTTTACGGCCTTTATTTTGTATGTGTAACGGAGTTGGTTTATTATTATCATTAAGTGAGTGATTTTCATCTAGGAGATGTTTGGCAAATTGAGATTGTATTTTATTATTATTTTTAAAAGATCTTATATGTTCTTTAAACCTAGTGTTAAAGGACCGGCCCGTTTGTCCAACATAAACAGCGTTGCATTCGTCACACTGGAGTTTATAAATGCCACTATTTTTTAATTTGAGTACCTTACTTTTTGAGTTTTTAAGAGATGATCCTAAGTTGTTATTTGTGCGGAAGGCAATATCTAAACCACACTTTTTGAGGACTTTGGCAATTTTATTAGATGTCTGTCCGATGAATTCTAAACACCCGAATTTATTATTCGTCTTATTATTAGTCGTTGGGTAAATTAATTTAAGGTTATTTTTGTGTTTGTTATTATTAATTATTTTTTCAATGTCTCTACCCTTGAAGCCATTATTTTTAGCAATAGTTAGGATTGTATTTTTTTCCTTCTCGTATGCTTTCTTGTCAAGTGGGATATTAGTAAGCCTATGTACCATTGAGTGGTAGGCAGATAATTTATGTGACCATGGGTGTAAAGATTTATAATTAATGGTCGTATCTGTAAACGTAGGCTTACGGAAAATTTCAAACGTATGTTTATTATTTTCTCTACCGATAGTTAGGTCTAAAAAATTAATTTTATTATTACACTCTCTTTCAACCGTAAAGCAGATTTTACGGTTGATGGAGTTAGCAAATGTGACAAAAAGGTCTAATTGTCTGTTGGTACCTTTCCAACAGACCAAAATGTCGTCAACATAACGAACATAGTATATTATGTGTTTGCTAAAGATTGAATTTAAAATTTGTTTTTCAATGTAATCCATGAATATTTCTGCAAGAAGTGGACTGAGGGGCGATCCCATTGGTAATCCGTCGTTTTGTTGATAGAATTTATCATTAAACTCAAAGTAGTTAGTTTCAACACAAATTTTAAATAGATCGAATAAGTCTTTTTTAGTAACTGGGTTTATATTAGATTCGTCTAAAATATCTTCAATGATTTTAAGGCATTCTTGAATAGGGATATTGCTAAAGAGACTGACCACGTCTAAAGATATGAACTGGCAATTGTGCGGTAGATTAATGTTTTTTATTTTATTTACAAGTTCGAGAGAATTTTTAACGCTATGTTTTGGGTAGAATTTAGTATGTTGTTTGAAAAGAAAGTTAAGTTTTTTGGCGAGTATTGTCGTTGGGGCGTTTATAAAAGAAACAACGGGACGTATGGGGATATTATCCTTGTGAATTTTAGGTTGTCCGTATAATGCAGGAGCCCTTGGATTCATCACCATTGCACTTCTTCTAGCGAATTTATTTGGGAATATTGATTGGCAATTATTTATTAGGTTGCGCACGTTTACTGAAATTTTGTCCGTTGGGTCCTTTTTTAAGATTTCAAAGTCTTCTGGTTTTAGGAATGCTTCTACTTTATTTAAGTAATCAATTTTGTTTAATATAACGACGGAATTTCCCTTATCCGCTTTAGTAATTGTGAGGTCGCTATTTTTAATTTTGGCTTTAATATCATTTAAAATTTCCGTTTCTTTTATATTGAATTTATTTTTATTTTTACTGGTTGATTTCAAAGTTTTTCTCAATATATCCGCTGTTATTTGTTTAGGTAAGCCGTTATTTTTTATTTTAGACAGAGAAATTTCTGTGTCGATTGCCAAACATTCAATTTGTTTTTTAGTGATATCTGAATTTATTTTATATTTGAAGCCTTTATCTAGTAAATTTATTTCATCTTCTTCAAAAGTTTCACCTGATAGGTTAATAGTTTTTATATAAAACTCCGTGTTTGTATTACTTTGATATTCATTGACTTTTACATTTTTATTTTTAGATTCGACAAGTTTTTTAAGTTTATTTTCCTGAGTTTTGAATTTATCAGATATAATTCCGCCGATGTGTTCACGAGTATCGTAATCCAGGGTATCAAATTCCCATGGATGCAGTTTAAAAGTTAATTCCGAATGCAATACCTTGATGTAGTGAAGTATTGTGTCCCTTTTCCGACAACATTCCTTAGTCTCCTCCTTCAACCATATCCTCTGCGCTCGATGCACAGTTTTTATGGCTGCCGAGGATTTGCTTTTGGTAGAAATATGCACGTACTTGGGGATCACGTTTAACTTCAAACACTCTTGGTTAAACCAAAGGTTTTGCACTATTTTCCGATGTTTTAATTTTAATCGTCTGTAAAAAATCACTTGGGTAGCTATATCAGCAACCTTCAATTTATTTATTGTTATTAAGTTTAATTTGTAGAACTCCATTTTATTTTTTTATTTTTTATATATACAATAATATTATTATTGGGTTTATAAAAACAGTTTATTTTTAAACAAGTTCTGCTGTGTAATTATTATTACGCGTGACAGCTGTTTCGCCCTCTGAAGGCATTATCAAACTGTGGGTAGCCCACTTACAGACGATAAATTTATATTATTTCTAGGTAGGTATTTTAATTTCATTTACTGATTTCTTAATTGATTTCTAAGTAAAATATCAAAAATTATTAATGGTTATTACCCCAGCAAAGTTTCCCCAATTAGTGTAATGTTTAAATTTGACTGAATGTCTTTATGTTAGTTATTCCCAAACGATGACTCATAGGGTTATTTTAATAGCATAATTAAGTACTTCATAGTGCACTCATATTTGCATTAGGTTTGAAGATATCTAGTAGGGGTGAACGAATTATATTTGTTTGTTCATTAATTAGAATAGCTTTTGGATTATTAGAGTTTTTGTTAATTTCTAACTGCTCTAAAAGATTCAGTTTACGGCCTTTATTTTGTATGTGTACAACCTAATAAATAATAAATAATTGCCAATCAATATTCCCAAATAAATTCGCTAGAAGAAGTGCAATGGTGATGAATCCAAGGGCTCCTGCATTATACGGACAACCTAAAATTCACAAGGATAATATCCCCATACGTCCCGTTGTTTCTTTTATAAACGCCCCAACGACAATACTCGCCAAAAAACTTAACTTTCTTTTCAAACAACATACTAAATTCTACCCAAAACATAGCGTTAAAAATTCTCTCGAACTTGTAAATAAAATAAAAAACATTAATCTACCGCACAATTGCCAGTTCATATCTTTAGACGTGGTCAGTCTCTTTAGCAATATCCCTATTCAAGAATGCCTTAAAATCATTGAAGATATTTTAGACGAATCTAATATAAACCCAGTTACTAAAAAAGACTTATTCGATCTATTTAAAATTTGTGTTGAAACTAACTACTTTGAGTTTAATGATAAATTCTATCAACAAAACGACGGATTACCAATGGGATCGCCCCTCAGTCCACTTCTTGCAGAAATATTCATGGATTACATTGAAAAACAAATTTTAAATTCAATCTTTAGCAAACACATAATATACTATGTTCGTTATGTTGACGACATTTTGGTCTGTTGGAAAGGTACCAACAGACAATTAGACCTTTTTGTCACATTTGCTAACTCCATCAACCGTAAAATCTGCTTTACGGTTGAAAGAGAGTGTAATAATAAAATTAATTTTTTAGACCTAACTATCGGTAGAGAAAATAATAAACATACGTTTGAAATTTTCCGTAAGCCTACGTTTACAGATACGACCATTAATTATAAATCTTTACACCCATGGTCACATAAATTATCTGCCTACCACTCAATGGTACATAGGCTTACTAATATCCCACTTGACAAGAAAGCATACGAGAAGGAAAAAAATACAATCCTAACTATTGCTAAAAATAATGGCTTCAAGGGTAGAGACATTGAAAAAATAATTAATAATAACAAACACAAAAATAACCTTAAATTAATTTACCCAACGACTAATAATAAGACGAATAATAAATTCGGGTGTTTAGAATTCATCGGACAGACATCTAATAAAATTGCCAAAGTCCTCAAAAAGTGTGGTTTAGATATTGCCTTCCGCACAAATAACAACTTAGGATCATCTCTTAAAAACTCAAAAAGTAAGGTACTCAAATTAAAAAATAGTGGCATTTATAAACTCCAGTGTGACGAATGCAACGCTGTTTATGTTGGACAAACGGGCCGGTCCTTTAACACTAGGTTTAAAGAACATATAAGATCTTTTAAAAATAATAATAAAATACAATCTCAATTTGCCAAACATCTCCTAGATGAAAATCACTCACTTAATGATAATAATAAACCAACTCCGTTACACATACAAAATAAAGGCCGTAAACTGAATCTT
Organism: Hesperophylax consimilis; assembly: GCF_061612785.1. NCBI lineage: Eukaryota > Metazoa > Arthropoda > Insecta > Trichoptera > Limnephilidae > Hesperophylax > Hesperophylax consimilis. The sequence continues at coordinate 29,602,822 of NC_142852.1, read as the reverse complement.
TTAGAGCAGTTAGAAATTAACAAAAACTCTAATAATCCAAAAGCTATTCTAATTAATGAACAAACAAATATAATTCGTTCACCCCTACTAGATATCTTCAAACCTAATGCAAATATGAGTGCACTATGAAGTACTTAATTATGCTATTAAAATAACCCTATGAGTCATCGTTTGGGAATAACTAACATAAAGACATTCAGTCAAATTTAAACATTACACTAATTGGGGAAACTTTGCTGGGGTAATAACCATTAATAATTTTTGATATTTTACTTAGAAATCAATTAAGAAATCAGTAAATGAAATTAAAATACCTACCTAGAAATAATATAAATTTATCGTCTGTAAGTGGGCTACCCACAGTTTGATAATGCCTTCAGAGGGCGAAACAGCTGTCACGCGTAATAATAATTACACAGCAGAACTTGTTTAAAAATAAACTGTTTTTATAAACCCAATAATAATATTATTGTATATATAAAAAAAAAAAAAAAAAAAAAAAAAATTTTGAAATATGATTATAATACATATACGTAACTTATTTTACATAATAAAAAGCCAGGTTTTTTGAGCCAGGTTCATTTCTTTTAATACGGTAAAATTATTCATAACATGTGGGTTTTTTATTTACATAATTTGAGAGTGTGTCCGATTAGAGCAGCTTTAGGAAGACTGATGGAACCTAAGCGCAAGCCGTATACTAAGTTTAGTTGTCGCGCTTTCGGAGCATCTGGGCCGAAGGCTTGGAATAAACTCCCTCCGGAACTAAGATCCATAACAAGTCCAACAGAATTCAGGTCTAAACTAAAAACTTACCTTTTTAAGCTATCATACCATTAAATTAAATATTCCATTCCTGAGAGAAAGTCCAATTATATCCAATTTTCCAATTATGTCCTAAATCCTGTATCTAAATTTCGCTAATAAACAGTTAGTTAATGTTAATTAAGTGTTCATCTCAAGGGACATACCAGGTAAGTATTGTACTGTATATTATCTCCATATATAGTTAGTAATATTATAGATCAATGAAATTTTTAATGTATTTTTACAGCGCCCTTGAGGGGATTTTGCAAGAAAAAGGCGCTTTACAAATCATCCGAATATAATAATAAATATTAGAGATTTGTTGGCCAATTTGACAATCAATTATTTTATTAAATTTATATTTTTGCATCTTCTCGTATGTGAATCACGTCTTCTTTTGTTATGTTGATATACATACCCGCGAATTTCACATGGTTATTCTTCTAAAATGTAATTAATAATTTTCGCATTCATTAATATTAACGTAAAATAAAAATATTAAACAGCACTGTATTTCTTATTTTCAATTAATTTTCGCGTAAATTAATATCAACGTAAAATAAAAATATTAAACAGCACTATATTTCAAAATCTTTAAGGCTAAAAGTTGTTTTGTTTACGGTCATTATGTTGAATGAAATGTTTGTTTTTTTTTCGAAATGCGTAATAAAAACAATAGTTGTTTTATTACGCATTTAATTTTTTATTACAGTGACCGGTCAAACATGTTCAAGCAACATCGCATTTCCGAAAGTCGGTATCTCACCAAGGAAGAACTGAGAGCATCAATTCTGACTTAATTCAATATTTATATATTTAATAATGAATAGCATATCTTTCTCTTTATGGATACGCTGTGATAATACTTACTCTCGAGAGAAGTCCCTTGATATAGGGCAAAACAGATAGCTGCAGGGACAATTGTAACAAATCAGTATATGTCTTCGGTAACTAGATAAGAATAATATTGAATTTTTAAATAAATTCCTGTTTTATACATTACCTCTTCGGTCGTGTACTTTCTCCACTCTGCCTTCTCACCAAATCGGGTCACTAAAGTTGGGACGAGGGTGGTAAATTTAGTTATAAAGAGATGTAAGTTATTTACGTAATAGGGTTTTAATTCGGTTTGGCAAAGTTTTAACACATACTTTTTTTTTTTTTTTTTTTTTTTTATTCACATTTAAACCCGCTAAACTACTTATGTAGTTTGTCAGCAGGGACATAGAGACAACATTTATACATTCATAAGATACAATTTGAATGGTACATAATTACATAAATTGGTTACATTGCAGAAAAGTTTAAATAGCAGCATAAAAGCCTTATATAATAAGCAAGTAAAAATAAATGTATGAACAAATTAGTATTATCAACATAAAACATAAAAGCCTTATAAAATAAGCAAGTAAAAATAAATGTATGAACAAATTAGTATTATCAACAAGTACATCAATAGTTTCATAAATAGAGGTAGGTAGTCAGGTATTACAAAATAATTGTTTTTCCATTTTCTAAGAATATGAATTCCATTTCAGGGGCATCAGTATAGATCATTATTATCCAATAACCATTTCCTTAGATTATATTTAACATTAGCAGTATACATGTTATTATTTTTAATTGTCATTGGTAATAAGTTAAACATTTTGGGTACTATATAGTTTAAAGTTCTTTCACCATATTTATTAGTACATATCGGAACTACCAGTCCTTCATTTTGAGTGAATCTTGTGTTATGTTTATGGCAAACTCTTTCCCTATACAATGAATCAGACAATATAACATGTTGACTTACAATATTATAAAACAATAATCCTCTGACAGGTAAAATATTCAGAGACTTGTATATTAATTTAATGTTACTTCTGTGTTGATTGTCATATTTATGGATTAACAATTTTATAATGGAGTTTTGTAATGTTTGTATATAGCTTACATTAGTTTTACAAGAATGTCCCCAAGAAGTAATTCCATAACGTATAGTGGATTCAGCCAGAGATAAGTAGATTAACTTTAAAGTACTTATAGGCACGAAATATTTTATTTTATAAATCCTACCCACAATAGCTCGTAGACGTTTACAAACATTAGCAATTTGTACATCCCATTTCATGTAGCAGTCAATAGTAACACCCAAATATACATAACTTTTGACAAAATCAATGGTTTCACATGAACAGGGCTGTGCAACATTTTTATGTATGCAGTCAAATGTGTGTGTATATAATGAAGGAATTACATTACATCTGGCGTGTGGAGATCTGATGTGCATAATTTTAGTTTTTTTGGCGTTTATAAAGAGGCCTGCATCATGCGACCATTTCAGTAGGGCAATAAAATCATGTTGCATAAGGTTCATTGCAGTAACCAGATCTTCGTGCGATATTACGAGCGCCGTATCGTCTGCATATACAAAATGTTTAACAAATGAAAACAATTTTCTCATAATTGAGACATAAATAATATAAAGGGTTGGCCCTAGAATTGACCCCTGTGCAACACCTGTTGAGATATATTTTCTTTTGCTAAATTTTTTAAGAATTTTTACTCTTATTTGTCGATCAGTTAGTAAATTTTTTAATAAAACTAGCAGCTTTCCTCTAATTCCTATTGCCTCCAGTGTTTCTAATAGTTTATTTGTATCAATGGTATCAAATGCCTTAGAGTTATCTATGAATAAAACCAAAACTTGTTTTTTTAGATTTAATTCATAATTTATGTGATTTGAAAATTCCTGAAGCAGCATTTCCGTACTTTTTTTCTTTTGAAATCCATATTGGTTGGGATCCAACAAAGAGAAAGATTCTAGATATTTATTAAGTTTTATGGAAATGTATTTTTCAAGTATTTTTTCTAGTGCTGGCAATATGCTTATTGGCCTATAATTTTGAATATCTGTATGTTTGCCCCCTTTGTATATATACTCTTAATTATACTTAGATCTACTTATTTCTAAATCTCAACAAATTGTCATTTAGTTCGGGTTGCTTCTACATTGTTCACATCGTCATTGTCAATTAAACGCATGATATTAATAATAAATTAAAAATAATTATCATATTTGAATGATTTATACAGCGCCGTTTTTGTGCAAAATCACTTCAAGGGCAATATTGTTAACAGTGTTGTTATTGAGTTCTCTGCGTGGCCTTAGTAAGGCCGAAGTTCAGTTCAGCAGCTCAGGGCCTCCTAGCCGAGACTCCAGCAAAGTCTCCCACCAGCGCCATCGCCTTTGTACTTTGCACTTTGGCCATTGGCCGTGTCAGGTCACCGCACTTCTTCGGCTCATGCCCAGCTTTACGTCGCCGAACGGAGAAACTTTAACTTCATATCTTTTGCTCAATTTAACCAGTTACCTAACAAATATGGATTCTTTTGGACCTCGTTCTCTTTAACACCCTAGCTTATATATCGCTTGGCGATTAAACATTTAGTTAAAAAACAAGAATTTCTAATAATGCACCTTCTCGAACAATAAAATTGTTTCAGCAGAATAAGCAGATTTTAACGAGCGAAAGAAATCGACGGGTCAATCGTGAGAAGTGTATGTTAATGCAGCGTTACAAACGTTTTTTTTTAAATTGAACTTATCTAGGAGTAAAACTATTTAAATAAAAATTTTAAAAACTAAGTTATTTCTTCACAACCATAAGAATGTCCTCAGTAAAAAAGACTTTAAAAATCTACATAGCCCTTTGCCAATCATTCTTAAAATACGGAATTATCAGATGGGGCAGTGCAAATGACAATATCTTAAAGACAACTTATTAAAGCGAAAAAGCCACAATAAAAATTATTCTGGAAGATCCCGTAAGAACTAGCATTAGCTTCGCATTCAATGGTACTAAATTGTTTAAAATAATAACACTCTCATTCAACAGAAGGAAATCATAATATAAATAGAAGAGAGAGAAGATTAACAGTTGCACTCGTAAAATGAAAAAGTTTTTTTACCGCTGTGTTTTAGCATGTGTCTCATCAGGTGCCACATTAATTTTCGCCTTTTTCTTTCGAAAACATGAATAGTTGCACTCTGAACATAAAAAAAGGTTTTTCTCCAGAGTGAGTCAGCATGTGTCTTATCAGGTGCCACATTCAATTACATGAATAGTTGTACTCGGAACACGAAAAAGGTTTTTCTTTTCTGAGTCAGCATGTGGCTCGTGAGACGGTCCTTTGGAGAAAATAAATTTTTGAAAAAGAACACGAAAAAGGTTTTTGTCCACTGTGAATCAGCTTGTGTTTCTTGAAATATTATTTTTGGGAAAATGAATAGTTCCACTCGGAACATTAAAAAAGGTTTCTATCCAGTGTGAGTCAGCATGTGGCACGTCCGACTGTCCTTTCGAGAAAATGATTTGTTGCACAAAGAACATGTAAAGGGTTTTTCTCCACTATGATTAAGGATGTGTCTCTTCAGAGTGCCTCTTCGAGAACATGAATAGTTGCACTCGGAACATGAAAAAGGTTTTTCTCCACTATGAGTGCGCACATGTTTAGTCAGGTTTGTTTTTTGAGAACATGAATAATTGCACTCGGAACATGAAAAAGGTTTTTCTCCAGTGTGAGTCAGCATATGACTCATCATACTGCTCTTTCGAGAACATGAATAGTTACACTTGGAACATGAAAAAGGTTTTTCTCCACTATGAGTGCGCATATGTTCAGTCAGCTGGCCTTTTTGAGAACATAAATAGTTGCACTCAGAACACGAATAAGGATTCTCTCCAGTGTGAGTCAGCATATGACTCGTCATACTGCTCTTTCGAGAAAATGAATTGTTGCACCAAGAACATGAAAAAGGTTTATCTCCAGTGTGAGTCAGCATATGTCTCGTCATAGTGCTCTTTTGAGAAAATGATTTGTTGCACCAAGAACATGAAAAAGGTTTTTCTCCACTATAAGTGCGCATATGTTTAGTCAGCTGGCCTTTTTGAGAACATAAATAGTTGCACTCAGAACACGAATAAGGTTTTTCTCCAGAGTGAGTCAGCATATGACTCGTCAAATTGCTCTTTTGAGAAAATGAATTGTTGCACTCGGAACATGAAAAAGGTTTTTTTCCACTATGAGTGCGCATATGTTTAGTCAGGTTTCCTTTTTCAGAACATGAGTAGTTGCACTCGGAACATGAAAAAGGTTTTTCTCCACTGTGAGTCAGCATATGTCTTGTCAAAGTGCTCTTTTGAGAAAATAAATTGTTGCACCAAGAACATGAAAAAGGTTTATCTCCAGTATGCGTCAGCATATGTCTCGTCAAATTGCTTTTATGAGAAAATGAATTGGTGCAGAAAGAACACGAAAAATGTTTTTCTTTACTGTGAATCAACGTGTGTTTCTTCAAATGTCCTTTTTGAGAACTTGAATAGTTGCACTCGGAACACCTAAAAGGTTTTTCTGAAGTATGAGTAGGGATGTGGTTCGTCAGACTACTTTTTTGAGAAAATGAATAGTTACACTTGGAACATGAAAATGGATTTTCTCCAGTATGAGTGCATATGTGACGTTCCAGATTTGACATACCACGATAGGAGTGGTTACAATGGGTACAGGAAAATGGTTTTTTCACAGGATCCGTCATCAGATCTGTAGAAAAATTAAACGGATAATGATGGTTTTTAAAAAGGTCTTAGTTTGGGTTAATTTTCATTATCTTGACAAAGAAGCCATTGGCTTTGAAACAATTATTAGATTATTATTAATTAAAAGTGGTGTATACAAAGTGTTTCATGTAAGGCCTTACAAGGCCGCTTTCTCACAGTATTCTGTATCCTGTAATTTGTTTCTTTCAAAGCTACTTTATATTTTTGTTTAGCGCGCAATATCCCTATAACTTTAAACCAATACCATGTTTCTCACATATTCATTCACATTCTAAAATGTCAACATATTTCACATTCATTGATCTAATAAGTAGTCTATGTTTTTTATGTAATTTCGAAGCCTCATATGCCCTGCATAATGTATCACTCGTGCGATTGTGGAATATGTCAAACGGCACTCCCACTCTGGTGAAATGATCTCATCATCATCTATAACCGTTTATTACCAGAACTGTGGTGGTATTAGGACCAAAACCCAGGAGCTACTAATTAATGTATTATCGAATAACTACGACGTTATAGTTATAGTTGAAACATGGCTTGTAGCAAATATAAATACTGCTGAATTCATAGATTCGCGTTACACGGTATTCCGACGTGACAGGGACCGTACACTCACTGGTAAAATGGATGGAGGCGGTGTTTTGGTAGCAGTGCGCAAGGAGCTTGCATCTTCCCGGCTCGATGACTGGGAAAATGGTCAAATCGAACAAATCTTCATTTCTATTCCGGTAAGGTCTTTCAATCTCATCATATGTGCAGTATACATACCTCCTGCCTCACAACCTACGGTCTATGATACGTTCTCCAAAAACCTGGAATCTGTATATTCATCACAACCAAATAATACTTTTTGTGTACTAGGAGATATGAATCTACCAACTCTGACTTGGTCATTTTCCGAAAACAGCAGTCAAGGTCTCGCCTCCTCAAATACGGCTGCATCGAAAACGTTGCTTCAAGCAATGTCATTGATGGACTTATTCCAATATAACTGTATACCTAACCATAATGAAAAATACTTAGACCTCGTATTCTACAGTCGTGAAACAAATGTTACACGTAGCAACAACCCTCTCATCTCAGAGGATAGACACCACCCAGCCCTTGAATTTGATATATCCTTCGTAATTCAACCAAAAATCAAAAACAAAATACAGCGTAGGCGCAATTTCAGGAAAGCTAATTATGCTCAGATTAATGAGGACATTAATTGTATTGATTGGTTATCTGAAATCGCAAATTTATCAGCCGAAAAAGCAGTAGATCGATTCTATTTAAAAATAAACAATGTAATTGATAAGCTTATTCCAGTATTGGCACGACGAAATGACAAATTCCCCATATGGTTTACTCCAGAACTTATTAGGTTATCAAGGAAAAAAGATAAAGTCTGGCTCAAATGGAAGACATATAAAGGTCTTTCTGATTATCGTGAATTTTCCTTCTTACGTGCTACATACAAAAAATTGACTTATGAAACCCGAAGGTTATTTTTTGACAACATCGAAAGTTCATTTCAAAATAACATCAAAAGCTTTTGGTCATACATATCCTCATTAAAATCGTCTGATGGATACCCTGCTGCAATGTCCTTCGAAGGGCGCAAATCTGACGATGCCCAGGAAATTTGTGATATGTTCTCTGAATTCTTTAAGTCAACATTTGAACCTTCCTCTATCAATGACCCAATTATTAACATTGACCAACTTGAGGAAGTTCAGGACTCTGGACTTGCGCACATTCACACAATTAAACTAACGGAAAAAGAAGTGCACTCGAGTTTAAAATCGATGGACATAAACAAGGGTGCGGGTCACGATGGAATACCGGAGTTTTTCCTTAGATCTGCTGCGTCGTCACTGTGTGTGCCGCTTACCATAATATTTAATAAATGCCTGAGTGATGGAGTTTTCCCTGATAGGTGGAAGTTGGCATATATTATACCGGTCCACAAGGGTGACTCGCGTCAAAGAGTGGAAAACTATAGACCAATATCCATTCTCTCGGCGATCCCTAAACTATTGGAAAGACTTGTCCATAACAATATATATCCCCAGCTTGCTGCCAAAATTACTGAACAACAACACGGGTTTGTAAAAGGCAAATCTACCATGAGTAATTTACTTATTTACTCAAATTTCTTATTTACTAGTATGGATCGAGGCCACCAGGTAGATGCAATATATTGCGATTTCATAAAAGCTTTTGACAAGGTTGACCACCTTATTCTTATCAAAAAAATTATGTACAACGGAATTAGAGGAAATTTATTACGTTGGTTTATCTCATATTTAACAAAAAGACAACAAGCCGTATCATTACGAGGACACACTTCTACATGGGAACCAGTTACTTCTGGCGTGCCTCAGGGGTCAATCCTGGGTCCGCTGTTGTTTATTCTTTTTATTAACACTGTTACTAAATGTTTCGTGCACTGTTTATATCTTTTGTACGCTGATGACATAAAAATATTTGCCATTGTTCGGAATCTAAACGATTGTCTGCTCATACAAAGCGACTTAGTAAGGTTCGAAACGTTTTGCAATGAAAACAAAATTTACCTAAGCTACAATAAATGTAAACAAATAAGTTTTACTAAAAACCACAACGCTATCAAACACAATTATTGTATTGGTAATTATTTACTCGAGCGCGTTTACTGTATAAGAGATCTAGGCGTTCTCTTTGATTCCAAACTCCACTTCGATGCGCACATTGATAATATTGTGAATAAAGCTTACAACATGCTAGGATTTGTCATCAGAAACAGCCGTGAATTTCGAAAACCTGAAACATATCTTCTTCTTTACCACACTCTGGTCCGTTCTCAACTTGAATACTGCACCTCCATATGGAATCCACTTTACGATATCTATAAAGAAAATATTGAAAGTATTCAAAAGAAATTTCTGCGTTGCCTCAATTACAGAATGAGCGCACCCAAACGCGGGTACATAAATATGCTCTCGAGTTATAAAGTCTCCACTCTATCTAACCGGCGAACATACCTTGATCTCATGACTCTGTATAAAATCTGTAACAACGTTATTGACTGTCCCGACTTACTGAAATTAATAAACTTCAAAGTACCACCCAGAGTAACAAGGCTTAACGACTTATTCCACATTAGCAGGACGCGTACAAATGCTGGTGTCAGGGATCCAATCAGAAGAATGTGCGAATCACTTAATCAGAACCAAAACCTCAAGGACTCTGACTTATTCTTTGACACACGCACTACTTTTAGTAGAAAAATGAAGACTGTTTTCCTACAAAGTTCACAGTAAAAAACTTAGACATACTTGTTTAAATATGTATATATTTTTTAATTTCTGTTTAACATTGTTTATCTATTTATATATATATATATATTTTTTTTTTTTTGTTTTACTCTCTAAATTTTTTCAAAAATAATTTGTAAATTCTTATAAGGATATTGCGCATTTCTTTCATATCTCTATTTGTAAAATAATATTCTTATGTATATATTTTTCCCCTATTTATAAGTCAAAATATTTGTAAATGTTTTTAACTGCTGTTTAAGTTAATTCGTGAGAAATAGTTTGGATGCAGGTAAATTCTCTAGTTGATGTTTTGTATATTCTTGTCAATTGATATCTGTATCTGTTTTTTCTCCTATATAAAAAAAAAAAAAAAAAAAAAAGTTAAATTACCCGCGGTTAGTAAGATAAGCACATTAAATTCTAAAAACATATAATACGACTAATTGTTAAATCATACACGGAAAACCGGTTTTACCTGATGTCTGGTTAAATATTTCGAAGCGTGGTAAGCATTCCTTTTGTATATTCGACTGATCAATGTTAATTTCCGTACAAGAAAATCCCCCTTCGTCTTCTTTTCGGGGTCCAAGTTCCGCCTTGATAGTAACTGTCTCCATATTAATGCTACCTTGAAAAATAAAACGACAATATGTACGTTGAACAGTGATATAAACCCTACCCAATTCAAACACGAAAGATAATATCACAATTGAGTTGAATTTTCGTTAAAAAAATATTATTTCTTTGCAAATAGTATCGAAATATCTTAATATGTAATTTATTGTTATGTATTTTTTTTATCTATTATTTTTTTTTTTTAAATAAGTAATTTTTTTAATTAAATAACTCTAATCTAAAATATTTACGAAAGATACAGATTTAACATGTATAAGCGGAAATTTGGATAAGATTGTATCCAAGATGTCCGCTTCAGGGACCGATCCTTAAACGAAAAACCCATCTCCCGAGCACTTTTAGTATGGGGTTTGGTTATTTTTAGTCCATGGAATGATGTTTTCTTCAATCCGCATTATTTATGTTTTTTAAATAAATACGTGTAACTTATATCATATCCGTATAACATGAGATGAAAACTTGAGAAATCAAGAACTTATAGTAAGCAATTAAAATAAATAAAAAGTTCGGTAATATGGTAGTTTTAGGCAGACGCTACAACAGACAACAACCAAATATACTAATGTACGGCAAGAGAGGATGTAATGAATAGGTATGCATGTGTCCTGTTTCCACGACATTTAAAAACGGACATGAATTCCGAACATCCGCATTCAACATCCAACCAGTCTTACAGATTTAATATTCCCTCCCTAAAGACGAGTAATTCTCATTTGGTAAGGTATTAATTTTCATTACGGAACATCTATTTACCCTTATGCGGATAATTTCAAATAACAAATTGTTTTACTCCGTTATTGGAAAGTTGGTATTTTGGTATTATTTTGCTATGACCTTGTTATTAATTTGTAATTTCTTATTTTTACCTTCTGTCTAGTTAACACTGAGATTATCTAATAAACAAAAAAAGGATAAATAAAACTAACGGGCTGTACGAGTACTATCCGCATATTCCAAACATTCTTTTTTCACATCTTGGAGGTCGAAATCTATATCCATATACGGCATTTCACCTCCACCTTCCTCCTGGGGCCCTGGTTCCGTCTTGATGGAAACAGTTTCTAGATTAAGTAGATCCATGGCACTGCTTTGTGGTAGCGATTGGTGATTTGTTCAAGCTCAAACAAATATACCTGAAACATTACAAAGAAGATACGGAACTCTTATTCGAATGAGCTTTGAATATTTGTTGTCGCTTGGAATAACATTGAATTCTTATACATAACTTATAATTATTGGGAATAAGTATATTATTGTGGCAGTATCACAACATTTGCAAACGGTCGTGAAAATCGTCATAAATCGCAGATAACTCAATTCATACAATATCTATCTCCAAAGATAATATCCGGTAATACGTTTTATTGAATCCGTCATTCCGCTTTTAACAGAAAATCGGAAATCCATATTTTTATAATGTTTGTACTGTAATCAATGCAATTTAAAAATCGTCACCCACCAATATGATTCTGCGACGTATTTACAAATACTGAAGGCGGTAATGTTATTTGTCTTCGGTACACGACAACTGATTTATTCAATACGCGATATGACAATGGGTTATGTCAACGCTTCCGGAGATCTGGGATCATAGATATTTTATTCACTAGATCGATATCGCAGGTTTTTTTAATGAAAAAAAAATGTGTGTTCCACTTAACCACAGATTAAACGGACCTACGTGTTTACCATAGACGATGATTGATGATAATTCAAGGCCTTTAATTTAAAACAATATGTCGTAATGTTTTGAAACATTATGATTTAAAAAGTGCCACCATAGTCAATATTATTGCACTAAGACATTATTGCTTTCATTCATTATCTCAATAAATATTTTTAGTTAAAAACGATCGATTTCATAAAACAACCAAACATTTTCACTCGACAATGGTTCTATCTAATCACAAACAAATTGAAACATTATGTTTTCACACCATTGTCTAAATAGGACTAGACACGGCCTATTGACATTGAAATAACCCCAATCCAATTTTGATTTGGTTCACGTGAACATTTAAAAAAAGCGCGCGGATTGTGTCGCAATGCGAAGAGGGCAATGTTTTGCTTTTTGCGTTTTGCCTTTTGTTGAAATATAAGCTAATCGGTTTCCCAGTCATGCTTTGAAAGAAATTTTTTTTCAAGAAACAACACATTTGTAAATATTTTAGAGGGCATCTATCGCGGACTTTATTTCTGAATAAAAAAATAAATATTTAAATAAAATCATACGTAAAACACCTCAAAATACATAAATCATTCCATATAATTTAAATAATTATTTAATTTATAATTGTTTTACTACACCATCTATCGACCAGTGGACAAAGCGTAATCAGTTACCTACCGAGAAATATGTTTCAAAAACCAGAAGTATGCCGATAGATTTCACAAGAGTGCAAATTTAATAATATTTAATACAAATCTAAAATTTAACAGATATAAATTATGAATATCAAAATCAAACCATTTTTTTTAAATGGCACCAAAAAGTAATATATATTAATAAATGTGAAAGCTTCATAGAACAATTATTGCAAAAAAATGACTGATGGAATTGATCTCCAACTGCAAAATTTAAAAAAAAAGGCTAAAATAAACTATTTTTAGATATTAAAAACGATATACAAGGCCTAGTTAAAAGCGTAGAATTCTGCTCGAACAAAATTGATGATTTTGAAAAAGAAATTAAAAAACAAACGACCACCCAAAAAAAACGAAGCGAAACATCAAAATCAAACTATCTGTTAATCATTTCCGACAAAGCGCACTTGAAAATTTTACCGAAATACAAGAAGTCTAAGTGAAGCAAAATGATTACGTACAAAAATCTATTTATCTACTGAAGTCGGCCCTAGACTGCCGCGAACTACTAAATAATAATTCTTTAATAAGCTTCTACAACAATCCGGCCAAGCAAATTATTTCTATCCAATTCAATTCAAAAGAAACAAAGGAGAAGGATATTAAACAAAAAATAAAAATAAGGAATTCTCACCCCTAAAGAAATAAAATTCTCGGAGTTAACTCAAAAAACCTTCATCAATGACAAGCTAACCCCGCAAAATAAGCATCTCCTGTGGTTGGCAAAGACGACAAAAGCTTTGGGATACAAATATGTATGGACGAAGGACGGACTAATTTTACTAAGAAAGAGCGACAACTCCCCTATAATACGAAATAAGGATGCAAACGACATACCATTACAGTAAACAGTACTGGGACACGAGGAAGAAATCTTATCACCTTGGCTATAATTAATGCATAGAAAAAATCCAAAAAATGGAAGACATAGCAGACTTAATAGATTAACACAACACCAATCCCATGGACGTCTACTAATGATTCCGAAATAGTACGTCAACTGTTACTTCCTAATTCTACCATTAAAATATTCCCTATGAACATAAGAAGTTTTTTATGAACTCTTAATTCTTCTCACTGACCTAGCCGCAGATTTCAGTGTAATTGTTTTGAGCGAATGGTGAATGAAAAAAAATGTCATCCCTAAAACTATAAGAAATTACAATCACTACAATACACAACATAATCAAACTTAAAGCGATGGCGTTAATGTCAACATTAAAATCTGTCACAGATCACTATGTAATCATAACTTCCCTCATCCAAACAATCCACAAATCATCACAAAATACCCTCACCCAAAAAAGATCTCCTACGACGCTCTCCTAAACAATGTCTCTAAAGTAAACTGGTAACTTACATATTCTTATACCGATGCCACCTCTGCGTGTGATTATTTTATTAATACTTTTCATGACCACTTGGCCGATGCCATATCCTACATCAAAACTTAAAAAAAAACGATCCAATGCTAATCTGAAAACAAGGGTAACTGCTGATATTCTTCACTGTATCAGAAAGCGTGATAAGATTCACAGCGTCTGTATCTCAACGATTATGCATCTCTATTATTCTACAAACGCTATAGAAACAACTGTAAAAAAATATTTGTGAGCGTTAAAATGGAATACAACCAAAAACAAATCAGTGAAGCTTCCAATGACAAAAACATTGGAATATTATTAAAGATATTGCCAATATTAATAAAACCAACTCACCCATTGTAAAGATTAATATCGAAGGTCAAACAATACACGACAACTCTGACCCTGAAAAAATATCGGACCATTTCAACAATTTTTTCTCCAATATCGGACCTTACTTAGCAAAAAGTATTTTACATTATAATTAATTTAATAACTACCGACCCATATCTTAACATAGCACAGTATCTAAAATCATAGTAAAAGCGGTGATTTTCTTGAAGATAACAAAATACTATCGGATAACCAATATGGCTTCCGCAAAGGAAGGAGTACTTCAGATGCAATAGCCGCCCTCACATAATCTCGACATTGGTCGCAAACCACTAGCTGTTTTTTTTCGATCTCGCAAAAGCGTTTGATACGGTATCCCACCCCTTACTGCTTAAAAAACTTCAACAGATCAGAATAACAGGGGTACCCTACACTTGGTTTGAAAACTCTAACAAACGAAATTCAACAAACTCTTATCCAATCTGACAAAATTCATTTAAGCAAAAAATTATCAATGTCCTTCGGCGTGCCTCCAGGCAGTGTACTAGGACCAATTCTATTTCTTATATACATATAATCATGATGTACTATGGATATTGGAGGTAAGATATTATTTATTTATTTATTTATTTAGACGCCGTAAAAGGCTTTTACAATATACATGATTTATGTTTACAGTGGTTCACAGGAGCGAAACAGTATTATGTTAAACAGAATAATTACTGAGAAATTATGTTGAAAATTAAACAAAAATAACATCTGGTATACATAGGTACATTAGCATTTTTATTTTCAATCCGTACAGTAGTTTAGTATTGAGGTTATTGTTACCTTCAATATTGAATTTGGTTGAATTTGCTGAGAACTAAGAGTTAGCTCTATTGAATCAGGGCTGTCAGTAAGACATCTCATAACAATTTTGGGAAAAATTATAGTTTTGATTAAGTATATAAAATTATTAGATAACACTCTTCTGTCTGATATCTGATGTAAGTGCATAGTTTAGGTTCTGTGATAACTTATGAATAGAATGGTATTATGCCTAATAACATTGATAATTACGACAGAGGTATGTTATTATAGCCTTCTTATAACTATATTCCGTGCAGTTGAATACATCTACTACTTCTGAGAAAGCATTGCCAACTGCATGCAATCTAGGTATAAGCGAGTTTCTAAATGACGCAGTCCTGATATTTTTATTGAAATTAAAAAGAATTTTGGATCGAGTGGTTCTAGTGGGTATATGGAAGGTAATTAGGCTTAATATATCAGGGCGGTCTATAATACCATTGACAATTTTAAAAATAAAAGTCAAATCGGAAATAAGTCTTCTATCTGAGAGTTTAAGTAAGTTTAATTCTTTCATCAAGTGATTGTAATTTATTGATTCTATAGGTAGACCGAGTTTATAGTTAATGTATCTTAGGAATTTATGCTGAATTTTTTCAATAGAATCGGAGTGGATTTTAAAGTCAGGACACCAAATAGGAGAATTATATTCGATTTGACTTCGAACAAGTGAGGAATATAAGATTTTTAGTGTTGAAATATTTTTAAAGTCTCTGCCATTTCGGAGAATGAAGCCGAGCATTTTTAATCCTTTGTTGGTGACTGTTTCTACATGTGAAAGAAAGTTAAATTTTGAATCGAAAATAATGCCGAGATCGTTAATTTCACTTACAGAGGCTAGAGAAACATTGTTAATTTTGTATTGATAGTTAAGGGGTTGTTTTGTTCTGAAAAATCTTATAATATGGCATTTACTAATATTGAGATAAAGTTTGTTAGTTTTGCACCAATCTTGAAGTTTATTTAAATTTATTTGAATGTGAATACAGTCATTTATTGTTTTTATAATTTGAAATAGTTTAAGGTCATCGGCAAAAAGTAGCACTTCAACATTTTTATCAAATACAGTAACAATATCGTTTATGAAAAGTAGAAACAGTATTGGGCCTAAATGTGACCCTTGGGGTACACCGCTAGTAGCTATGAATTTGTGTGAAAGGTTAGAATTATTTTTTACTTGAAGATTTCTATTTGTTAAGTAGCTATTTAACCATTCCAATAGTTTACCCTCAATTCCGATTTGACTAAGTTTATAGAGAAGAATTTTGTGGTTAACTTTGTCAAACGCTTTTACAAAGTCTGTATATATTGAGTCGACTTGGGTTTTGTTTTCGAGTGAACATGCTATAAAATTTTCATATAAGGAGAGATTTGTTAGTGTGGATCTGCCTGGCATAAATCCATGTTGATTAGTTACAATGATGTTGTTAATATGTATGGAGATTTTATCGAGGATAAGTTTTTCAAACAGTTTGGGGATAGTTGAGAGCATGCAAATGGGTCGGTAATTAGTGACATCATGAATATCGCCTTTTTTAAATACAGGTGTTAGATAGCAATTTTTCCATAGGTCGGGGAAGCAGCCAGAATTTAATGATTGGTTAAATATATGACATAGTGGATTGGCTATTATTGATGCACAGTTAATTAGAAAGGCAGGACTAATTTTGTCAGGACCCGCATTATTCTTTAAGTCGAGTGTTTTTATTTTGCGTATAACATCAGGAACATTTATATGTAAAGCGGGAATGTGGACCGATTCCTTTGGATGAAAGGGTGGAAGTTGAACATTTGGGATATCATTATCGTAAACATTTTTGAAGAAGTCGGCAAACAAATTAACGATGTCATTAGTATCTAATGACAATACACAAGATAGACACAACAATACGAATATACACATTACTAACGTGTTTGAATCAGCTCCTGCTAAAATATTAAAAAAATAACGAATTTAAATAGATCCTGATCATAAGTAATACGTTACTCTAGTGCTAATTTAGTAACAGTGCAGTGAAAGTAGTGCATCACTCCACATACGTGTTGTGTCAACTCAAAACCCAAGTTTATTAAAAATAATCCGCCATTACCGCTATTAGGTACCTAATTCCACCGAGCGCGACTTACTACTCTAGTGTGACTGTGTGCGTGTCCGTACTAGCCGCTCAGCGCAAGTACTCACTCCTTCCCGCCGATACAAGTCAGGGCAGCTAAACCTATCTCGCCAGCTACTTTATCATGGACTCCTGCGATACATATGCATTCATCACATTAGCAAACAATATTATACGTGATTTAAATACGACCATCATGGATCCCACTAATAAATTTACTAAAGAACAAATGGGTAAATTAACGCCTCAACTCTCAGTGCTACTAGGCAATATTAGTTTGGTTTCCACAAAAGTTGGTTTTCTTGAAGGTGAATTGAATGCCTACAGGAACATTTCACCTAATCATTCCAAAAATTTATCAACTACCAACATCGAAACGGAACAACTAACAGGAATTTGCGAAACTTTGAATGAAATGGACGAGAGAAAATCGCGATCTAAAAATGTAATAATGTTCAATGTTCCTGAAAGCTCGGGTAATTCTCAAACTGCAACAATGAGTGAAGATCTGAATAATGTCAAGAATATTCTTAACAATGTTGATAATGTAGATACCTCGCTAATTAAAGTGTATCGATTGGGTAAGAAGGACACTAATAAAACACGCCCCATCAAGGTCGAACTGTCCGATAAATATCAAGCCAGAACTGTTCTACAGAAAAAAGGAATACCGTATGGAAATGTAATTATCAAGACCAAGAACGACTTAACAATGCTTCAACGGCAAGAAGTACAAAACTTGTGGAAGGAGCTGGAAGATCGAAAAAGCAAGGGAGAAAATAATTTAATTATCAAATATATAAACAATAGACCCAAAATTATAATAAATATACCAAAAAACTTATAACCGCGCCACGTTACATCTTCTACCAGAACGTCAGGGGACTTCGGACTAAACTCAGTGACTTTAGAACTAATGCACCCACCATCACACAGGACATCATCATACTCTCTGAGACCTGGCTGGAACCATCGATATACTCAGCGGAGCTCGGTCTACCTAACCACAGTATCTACCGAGTTGACCGAAATCGGAACACCAGCTCCAAATCAAGAGGAGGAGGCGTCCTGATAGCAGTAAATAAAAAAATTTCATCGAAATTATTAAAAAACAAAAACAATGATGTTGAGCAAATTTTTGTAATGTTAAACGATAAATCCAAAAAAACTATCATCGGATGTGTATATATTCCACCAAATTCTAATATAATAATGTATAAAAATCACTGTGAAGATGTCGAGCTACTCAAATCTAACCACCCTAATCACAATATTATAATTTGCGGTGATTATAACCTACCTAATTGTAAATTTAATGATTTGGATTACTTACCATTAACGGCGTGCGAGAGAGAAATCTTAGACATGTCGAACTATTTAGGTCTATTTCAATGTAACAATGTGCTGAATTGTAGTAATCGGACACTTGATTTAATTTTTTCTACTGATGAGGGTATAAAAGTCTATGAGTCAGCCGAATCCTTTGACCCAATTGATAGTCACCACCCTCCACTTACAATACTAGTACCTATTACAATAGAGTGTGACCCTCTAATTAAAAATTGTAGTCGTAATTTCATTAATGCTAATTACCAGGACATTAATCATGCACTTAACAAAGTAAATTGGCCTGTTCTCAAGGAAGGTGATCTCAACTATAGCGTAGAACTATTTTACTCTCAACTGAATAGTATCATTTCCGACACAATTCCTCTAATTCATCATAAAGTACGAAAGTATCCGATATGGTTCAGCAAAGAATTAATTCAGTTAATTGTTATTAAAAAAGAAACACATAAAAAATATAAAGAACACAGAACAATTCCCAACTATACGGCATTCAACAATATTAGAAGAGATTGCAAAAAAATGACAAAAAGATGTTATAAAAATTACATTAATTCGGTTGAGAACACGATACTTCATGATGTAAAATACTTTTGGAAATACACAAAATCAATGAAAAACAATGATGCTGGTATTTCTGGTAATATACGTTACAGACAAAATAGCTCCAGTAAAATTTATGAAATTGTTAACATGTTTGCTGATTACTTTAAGGACGTGTATGAACCTGATATTCCAGATGACTTAATTCCTTACTTCAATTCGGATATAAATTTACACTTATCGCAAATACACATTGATATTGAAGACATTATAGTCTGTATTAAATCACTTGAACCCAAAACGAGCTCGGGACCTGATAAGATTCCTTCCATCTTACTTAAGAATTGTGTCCAAAGTTTATCTGTTCCGCTTAATATACTGTTCAACAAGTCACTCTCCACAGGACACTTTCCACAAATATGGAAACTTAGCTACCTAACTCCTGTATTTAAAAGTGGTGATAAATCCTTTGTTGAAAATTATCGGCCTATCTGTATTCAATCGTCTATACCTAAACTTTTTGAGAAATTGATTCTTAAGAAAATCAGCTTCTTTGTAAACTCTTGTATCGCAACTTGTCAACACGGCTTTATCTCCGGCAGATCAACTTTGACTAACCTAACATTTTATGAAAATTTTATTTCCAATGCACTTGCCAACAAACAACAAGTTGATTCTATATATACCGACTTCAGTAAGGCGTTTGATAAGGTCTGTCATAAAATCCTCATTAATAAACTTTTGAAACTCGGCATTAATGGAAACCTTTTATCTTGGTTTAAGAGTTACCTACTTAGGCGTCAGTTAACTGTCTGTATTAATGATCACTTATCCTACATGTTCGAAGCTACCAGTGGCGTACCCCAGGGTTCGCATCTTGGTCCTTTACTTTTTAATTTATTCATTAACGACGTAACAAACATATTCACCCGTGTTCTCATTCTAATGTTCGCTGATGATATGAAGATATATAGAATTATTGACAGTATCGAGGACTGTCTAACACTTCAATCTAATATTAATAGCTTTTACGATTGGTGTCTTAAAAACAAATTAACTCTTAATGTAAAAAAATGTCAACTTATGAGATTCCACAGAAAAAAAAACCCATTTTTGTTCACCTACTTTCTCAATAATCACACCTTATTATCTGTGGATGAAATAAGAGACCTTGGTATAACATTTGACACTAAATTAACATTCATTAAACACATTAATAATATAACCAGTAAAGCAATGCAAATGTTAGGATTTGTCTTACGGATTTCAAAGGATTTTAAAAATTTAAAAACTGTCAAATTACTTTACACTTCACTTGTTAGAAGCCAACTAGAATTTAACACCACCATTTGGAGTCCTTACTACAGTGTACATGAGAATTCCCTTGAGCGAGTCCAACATAAATTTTTACGTTATATTAATTTTAAATTGGGAATATTCGTCGAAAACATTAATTACCCCTCTCTGTTACAATTATTGGGACTCGATACATTAAAAGAAAGAAGAATTTGTTTTGACCTATTTTATTTATTTAAAATCGTTACCAACCTGTTGAACTCCCCTGAACTTCTTTCGTTAATATGTTTCCATGTACCTAGTCGATCAGTTCGTTTCAAATTACCCTATCATTGCAACAATACAGGATCTAACGCTGAACTCAATTCCATAATAAATCGCCTACATGTACTTGGTAATAAATATGTTTTGGATGAATCTATAAACATTACTAGCTTAACCTCATACAAACACTATTTAATTAAAACTGTATGTCAGCGCTTCTCAGATTGATTATAATCAAATATAGTTTTAAAGTATTAATTTATCAGGGATTTATTGTATATGAATTGTTTATATATTTATATATATATATAAATATATAAACAATTGTTGTATTGTATTTATAATAACTATTTCTATTGTTCTCTTTTATGTATTTTATATTTATATTTTTTTTATCTATGTATTTTCTGTATTAATATGTATAACAAATGTTATTTTTTTGTAAAAGCCGCTATAATCGGCGTTAATAAATAAATAAATAAATAAATAAATAAAAGTATCACTACTACTTTTCCCTTCGAAATACATGTATGTTGGTAGGCTAGGTTTGTTTTTTCTTAGTGAGTTTACATGTGTAAAAAAGTTTTTGGTATTTGAAGGAATAGACTTTTCTGTGTTGAGTATGTATGTTTGATATAATTTTTTGGAGAGCTTTTTACAGTCAGTTCTATATTTATGAAATATTTTGTAGTCTGAGATAGAGTTGCTCTCTTTGAAATTTTTGTGCCAGATTTTTTTGTTAATTATTAAGTGTTTTAAGTCATTATTAAACCATTTGGGGAACTTTGATGGTTTGAATTGAATTAAGGGAACATATTTTTCAATAGCCGTGTTGATGATGAAGTAAAAAGATTCAAGATTTTGGTTAACATTTGTGTTTTTGTCTAAAAAGGACCAGTCTGTACTTTCTAAGTATTTTGTTATCAGTGGATAATTTGCCCTTGCAAAATTGAATGAATATTTAGGAACACTAATAGAGTAAATGTTTAGGAAGTTGTTAGTAATGGTGATGTTTAAGGGAGGATGGTGGGAATCTTCGGGAAGAAGGGGGTCTATGGATTTACATAATTCTACTGAAGGATCGCTACTAAATGCAAGATCTAGTAAGTGGTGATTAGAATTGTATACGTTATTAATTTGTTTAAGACCTAGGAAATTTGACATATTTATAATTTCACGAGCATTAGCAGATGTATTAAAATGAGTTGTTGAGTTATCGCTATGGGTAATCCAGTCAATATTGGGAGTATTGTAGTCGCCGATTAGCAGCATTCTAGCTTCCGGATATTTGAGCTTGAGGGCCTCTACATCTTCAATGTGGTTTACGTAAATTTGTGTAATTGATCCGGGAGGAATATAAACACATCCAAGAATGATTTTTCCTAGGTTTGTCTTGAGTAGTAGGAAAAATTGTTCTATATTTTTGTGTTTGCATTTTAGCCTGGATGAAGTTATAGATTTGGTGACTGATATTAATACACCTCCTCCTCTTGATTTGGTGCTGGTGGCGGTACTTCTATCTAAGCGGTAGGTGTTGTGTGAAGTGAAGCCTAGTTCTTCTGTGTTAAAGGACGGATCCAACCAAGTTTCAGTCAGGAAATATATATGAAAGGGATGGATTGGAATCGATGATCTTAGCTCATTAAGTTTTGTGCGGCAGCCTCTGATATTCTGATAGTAAGCCATGATAGGTTTTAGTTTTTTGAGTTACTATTTACAATAACAGGTTTATTATTTTTGTATTTTATTGTGAGTCCAATCTCACCATCTTTGGTTCTTTGTTCTAGTGTTAAACGTAGCTTGGTGAGATAGTTTCTTTGAGCTGGGGTTTGGTCTGAATAAATTTTAATACCGGGGTATTCGGTTATGTTGTTCTTTTTCTTCAGTATGTCTATGGCTTGGATGGAACTGTCAAGGATGACTTTAAGAGGTCGAGGTTTGTCAGGTTTTGTGATTCCCAGACGAAAAGTTGTTATGTTGGCTCGGGTGATGGATGAGTTAAGAGTTGTTAGTGTGGTTAAGATTCTCGTTGTATCATCAGTATTTTTTTCTATATGGGAACTGGCTGAGCTTTCAGGGAAGTTAAAAATAATTATGTTTTTTGACCGTTTTTTCCTCTCTTCGAGCTCATCGGCAGCTTCACACATTGATACAGTTGATGAGTTTGTGGATTCTTGTGATGAGTTTGAATCTATCAATTTTGAAGAGACCATGTGCTCGTACGACTTGACCTGTCCCTCGAGAATTCCAACTTTTACACCTACATCCAACATAGTGCCAGAGAGGTTGGACAGTTTATTGAGTAGTTTGGTCATCTGATCTTTAGTTAGTTTTAAAGCGGGATCCGTTATGTTACTGTATAAAGCACTAATTTCTTCTTTCGCTTTATTGATATAAGAAAGAGCATCTGTGGCACTCATCTTGCAAGTTGGAATTTATAAAATTATTTTAATTTTATTTTATATAATATAGCGGTGACAACCCTGCACTTGAGTTGTCTGTGACAAGTTAGATGGGCAATTCACTTGCACACTTTAATACTCTGAATGTGTATGTCAGTAGTACTTCCTTCTGTATGGCGTTTGTTTGTGTGTGTCTAATGCGCTCTGGTGACAGTTGAGATTTGAGATATTAAGTTATAAATAAAGAGTTACCAGTTAGGCAGCTGCAATTGTATGTATCTAAATTGCATATTGTATTGTATGTATTTAAATTGTAAAAAAATGACATTTGTTGTTGAGTTTCACTTTTTCACAAGAAACATAAAAATTATGAACATACAAAACGTTAATAAAAATAAAGATTTAACACAAAAAATATACAAAAAACTTATTACCTTGAAAATTATAAAAAAAAACTTAACTAATCGTATTCATCCAACTTCAACGTATAGTTGGGCGAGTTGGCAAATGATGTTGACGGTTGAGTTTGTCTAGAATTAGAAATGTTTTATTAGAGATCTCATTCATTCTACTTTCATCGTACCTCCTAGCTGGACTGCTTGCCTCTCCAAGGACAATTGTTAATAATCGTGTTCCATCCCTTGTGAACATACTTCGCAATCTCTCAAGTGACATATTAAATAATGCAATATTTAATTTAATTCGTTCAGTTTTGTACATTAAATGTTTTTAAAAGCCTGTATAGATGTATAGCAAATAAATACCTCGCCAACTGTCGTTGGAGTAAACAAACCCTTTCACGTTCCACTGCCGTGTATCTCTGAAACAAGAGATGATAATTCATTAATTTACTAACTTAATTTACCTTCTATAGTTAATTAGTTATTAGTGCCAGTGAGACGAGACCAGAAAAGCACCATGTCTATGTAGACACTGTATCTTGCCCGGTCTCGGGGTGCCCTGACAAATAATTACAAAAAGGAACAGGAAATACCTCAAAAATGTCAGCAAATCGATCCATTGAACTCTGAAATGATAAATAACAACTCATTAATTTATTTTAAATAACAAAAGGTAGTCGACATACTAAAAGGAAGATTATAAATTAATTTATTCATTTTGAATTTCTCGCCAAGCTGGATTTTACATGTTTATTAATTTTTTTTAACACAAAGAATATCTAAACAAACAGAACAATAAAAACTCCACCGCGCAAAATGGAAAAATAGTACATTGGGAATAGTACAATAAATAAATGAAATAAGTCAAAGCTGGGCATTTTATTTTGTTCTACTAAGATTTAATTCTAATTTAAAAGTACAGTGCCACACTTATAAGTTGGCGGTGGCCTAAACATGATTTGACGCTATTTCTTTATATTTTAATCTGGCAACTTACACGTGTAGCGCTGTATTTGGGAGTGATTCGAAGAGAAATAGGAAATACCTTAAAAATATTGGAGAAATTATTAATAGCTCCCACAAGCTCCTTGGATGATTTGTTACTAGCCTCCTGCGCCATCACCATCCGAACCCCCACATCTGGCTTGTCAGTTAGCTTCCTCTTCTTGCTCGGGCGAGAAGGGGAAGCTAACTGCGCCGTCTGGAAATCTGTGGGCCCTTCTCCAACTTCATCGGAATACTGTAAAACACACAAATAATTTTCATTGATAATGAAAGATCAACTAAATTTTGACAGAATATATTATATTAACATTTTAAGACATTAGTGACCTCAACATCCTGCATTATGAGTTCAGGTCCCTCTCCTATACAGCTTTCTGGAAGTCCGCTGCCCTCAGAACTGGCTCTGCCGATGATGTTGATGACCTTCTGTGTCAGGTCAGTTAACACCGGTATCTCGGCAGTGTTTCCAGTCGTGAGGGCAGCTCGCTTGGCATCGGCATTTTGGGCACGCGACTTACATTTTAAGTCACGCCATGTCTGTAAAATGTAAAAATAATGTCAGGTTAAAAGTGATTTACGGTCTTATATCAAGTGTCTCGATGATAGATTATATTAGAAGGTCAGCAAAGTTTGCTGCAACCAGTTTGTATAGGTAGGTACAAATACTCACTGTTTTCCACTGCTCGGCTGACTTAGCAGGACCCAATTCTGCCAGTTGTTCCGCCAAATTCCGCCACATTTCCTTATTTCAACCCTGAGGTCCCACAAACCTTCCAGCGGCGAACTCCGAATGGTCAGCCATATAGCTGGTTAGCAGATCCATTTGACTGGTCGTCGACCTTACTCTCTTCCTGAAATCATAATATCAGCATTTTGAATATCTTAAAATACTGCGTATGATTGAAATATTAGTAAAAATAACTTCAAAATTTTGACACAATAGAATGTAAGTATATCTCTTTGATAATAATGGAAATTCTTTCACATAAAAAGATAAATAAATAACTTACCCAGCTACCATTGCTTGCGACATCGTAAAATATTAAAAAAAAACAAGGCGGTTACAATGATCAAGCTTGAAATCTGACGTTTGACGTCTGACGTCTATCCAATTCATAGACAATTCCGTCCCAGTATTGCCAGCGTATATCGATTTGTATTTATTGCCTTATCGATGTCGTTAGAGATATCAATGGAGTTCTCATGCTAGGGAAGTCGTTATAAAATGGTCGGTAGATACACTTAGCAATCCGATATCGTTAAGTTCGATCGATTCTCATGCTAAGGCCCCAGAAGAGGCAATGATATTCCCATGCTTGATCTTGGATCGAACCTGAGTAGAACGGAATTATTTTCGATCTGTGGCAAGCTGACGGGGCACTACCCCGTATGTGGATGGCTAAGGATAGCCTGCAGCTTCATGAAGAGGGAGTGTCAAGGCCAGACGTGGGATGATTACGTAGGTGACAGGGCCCAAAAAATGGCTGAAGAGCTTCTGGTGAGATTGCGAATTGATGATCCTGTACAAGGAGAGTGGCTAGTCCCCGAATCATTAGGCGGTGCCAGAGTTTACTGTGATGCGAATAATCTGGCCCTAGGAGTTACCTTGAAAATTAAGGGGAGAACTGTTGAAGATGCCGCATGGCTGGGGAAGACCACTGATGTAGTGCACATCAACGTAGCGGAGCTAGATGCTGTCCTTAAGGGATTAAACCTGGCTCTCAAGTGGAATCTTCAAACTCTGGAGATCATTACAGATTCAGCGACGGTTTTGTGCTGGGTGCGATCTACACTGACCGGGAGTAGTCGTGTCAGAGATGCTCGTTAAGTGACGCTTGGGGTTGGTGAAGGAGATTGTAGAAGAATTTGATCTGACATTGTCGATCACTCTTGTAGAGTCCTGTAGAAATAAAACTGATGTACTTACTAGGGTTTGCAAGACCCGGGCAAAGAGTTGCCATGACAGGAAACGTTGTGAAAGAGACTCCTCAGAGTGTGAAGATAGGTGGGAGAGACTTGAAAGTGGAACTGGTGAACTGGAGTAGAAACTCTTCATGCTCAGCATCACTTTGGAGTAAAGCGAACGCTTTATCTTGCCCGGCTGGTCGATCCCGAGGTGAGAAGAGAGGACGTCGATAGATGCGTGCGTTCCTGCGTACAATGCAGGACAATTGACCCACCGCATCCCATGAAGTGGGTAATCTGAACGTTGTGACAATCTGGAGTTGCTTGGCTGTTGATGTTACTCATTTTGGTAGGAAATGTTTAATCACATTTATCGATTGCGGTCCAAGTAGATTTTCCGTGTGGCGGGAAATCGAGTCAGAGAATGCCGCTTCGATTGTCAGACATTTGGAAGAAGTGTTTCGGGAAAGAGGCCCGCCGAAACTAGTTATCATGGACAATGGTACTGCATTTCATTCATTACAGAGTTGCAGACATGTTTAAGAGATGGATTGTTTGTCAAAGATTTCGCGCGGCATACCGACCAGCTGGAAACGGTATACGAAATCATCAAACAATAAAGAGAACTGATCAATCAAATCAATCAACTGAATCTGTTGATCAAAATAAAAAAGTCTAGCTATATTTTTAGACTTAAGAAAAGCGTTTGAAACTGTAAATCATAATCTACTCATAAACAAAATTAATCAAATAGGTTTAAAAAAATGCACTAAAAATTCTCACTAACTATCTCAAAGACAGATTACAAAAAACAAAAATAGGGAACTTTTATAGTACAGAAACAGTGATAAAAAATGGAGTACCACAGGGGACTGTGCTTGGCCCAATTCTGTTTCTAATATATATCAATGATTTATGTAATGTTGTAATCCCTGGTAAAATTGTATCTTACGCTGATGATACAGCAATAATAATAAATGGAAAATCCTGGCCTGAAACTTTTTTAAATGCAACAAAATGTACTTCATATGTCTTATCATAACTAACTTGTAATAGACTTTTGTTAAACTATAATAAAACATTTTACCTAACTTTTTATGAAAACAGTAAAAACAAACCTCCCAATAACCTTAAAATTAGATTACATAATGCTAACTGTAATAAAGTAACATGCACCTCTTGCTTTGAAATTGGAAAAATTGAAAAGATCAAATATTTGGGTATATATATTGACACAAATTTAAACTGGCAACCACAAATTAATATCACCATTTCTAAATTAAGATATCTGACGTTCATATTTTATAGACTTAAGGAAGTACTCCGTGTTGACAAATTGAAGATGATTTATTTTTCTCTAGTGCAATCCTCAATTATGTACGGTATATAAGGATGGGGTGGCGCACTAGATACATTTATAAAACCACTACAAATAGTACAAAATCATATTATCAAGGTTATATATAATAAAAAGAGGACATTTTCGACTGATCAATTGTACAAGGAATCTCAACTATTCAATCTCCGTAAACTATTTTTACTTCAAAGGCTGAAATATGTCATGAAAAACCAAAACAAATTTCAAAAATATGAACCCAAAATCAACTTTAGAAAAAATCATGTATTTTATACCCCACAAACCAATACCAAACTAATGCAAACTCACAGTAGCTTTATTGGACCTCGCACTTTTAATCAATTACCGAAAAAAATTCAAGTAACAACTAAACTAGCGCAATACCAAAAAGAATTTAAGTTGTGGCTGTACAATGCAAATGTTAAAGCATTATTCATTTAATTTTTACTTCTTTCTCTTTTTCTATTTTGTTTCTGTATGGTTATTATTATTTTATTTTGTGTTCTTTTACTTCATATATATTATCTTACAATCTTTATTTTTACTTTGATTTTTTTTTTAATGTGCACCTCTTGCACAATCTTTTAGACTAACATTAATTATAATCCTACCGTTTTTCTTTATATGCTTACTGTTATTTTTAGGTACAAAAATATAATGTATAAACTTATATTACCCACGCACAGGCTGCGCCTTAGTGGGTTCCCTCTCTTATTATTATAAAACTGTAATGTCAAATGTATAAATTGGGAAAAAATAAAGGAAAAAAAAAAAAAAAAAAAACTGCATCCAGAAGTGGAAGCGATCCCCTGCAGGCAGTGTTTTGGTACAATCTGGCTGCGAAGGGTCAGGATGATCAAGGTGTTGCGCTTTCTAGAATAGTTCACACTTACTCGTGGAGACACCCTTCTGCGCAAGTGAATATAGAAGAGAAAGTATTGACTGAGTTCTAAGTGGGCGATCTTCTTGCGATTAAGTCAGTAGATGGGAGATGCACATCGTGCTGGAGGCTTGGAAGGGTGACAGGACTTACTTCAGTCAACAACATAGAAGTAGATGGCATACCAAGACATGTGCTTGACCCGCGGAAAATGCCTGACAGAGAACGGACTGTGTCTGAGGAGAGACGAGATGGAATTACCGCACGTTCCACCGTCAATATTTTGGGTTTGTTTGAAGGGGACAGAGAAGAACCGGATCCGGGTATGCGTCAGGAGGAGATCCACTTGGAAAGAGATGGTGATATTAGAGGAGAGATAATCACAGAACAACGACCTATTAGGAACCGAAGGGCTCCGGGTTGCTTAAATCAATTGGTGCAGTAATGATGACATCAGGAGGGCGTGTGGTGATAAGCAGGTACCACTGCAAAAGTGGTGAACGCAATCGCAGAGGCACATAAAACAAGAGAGCTAGGGCAGAGCGTCACACGGTTCAGAAGACTTCAGTTTAGACTACAGATACAAACACTATTCATGACTTCACAATTAAAATTAAGGTTATAAAATGTTCAAATTGATTAATCAACTTACCTCAGTTAATTTCACGGTAAAACTATTACACCGTAAATAAATTCCCTCAGTCAAAAACACAACCAGCGCGCACGGCTCACCGGCCAATACTGAATTAAGGAGTTTCGAAGTATTCGCGAGTAAAAATGGCACCATGGTGTTACGCAGTTTCCTAATTTGTGTTTATCTAAAAGGTTAATTTTTTTTAAATTTGCGAGTTTTACTAGTCGATGCGGGACTAATTTTAACACCAGATGGCATTAAAAACGTATTTTCGAAAAATTTGGAGTTACGGAGTCTACGAATTAAAGCGACGAATATATATTGACCTCTTCCTATAGTATGTTGATCCAGTAAGAAGTTGTTAGACTAAGATGATCCACCTTTAACACCATATAACTTGGCTATTATGGAATACATAAGAAAGCTCGAACAATTGGGCATTATAAACATTATAGGGGCAGCAGATATTCAACCTGTTGACTGTGGGAAATCCGGAACCTTACTAACAAATCACAGTAAAATATGTACACAAAATTTAAAAAAACATTGTTTCTAAAATAAAATTTAGTGCAAGCGATTTGGACACTTACCTTTATTTCAGTTTCTTTATACATAAGGATTAAAATCGCTTTAAAAACTAAGGGCAAACACATTACTATCCTATTAGTCGTTAACCCTTAACTAGGCAAGGATATCAAAATTTAAATTTTTATAGTTAAACCGCGTTATTAAGTTTCTGGGTCTAAAAGAGTTCTTGAAAAATAGAGCAAAAAATTATGTTTTTAAATTTTCAGTAATGTGAGAGTTTAAATGTTAACTACGGTAAACAACGTAATGTTAGATATAAATGAAAAATTGTAGCGAATAAGTAGTTATCTGTATTTACTTCAAATAATTACAAAAACAAGAATATTTCAACTTTGTTTTTAAATGAAAGAGTTTTCGTTTTTTCCAATAAAATCATAGAATATATTGGCATTGCAGCCCTTACAAACCCATCTTTACTGTTTTCTGTTCCCTGCTTTACTACATTACACAGGATCAATACTTAATTGATTCTCGTGCCGCAGTTCGTCCTAATTTTCTCTACAATTGGCAATATATTTTACCAGAATAATCTTAGTAACTATTGTCAAAGTGCAAAAATTTACGAATTTGTTGATTACGCTTCAAGAGTGGGTTGTAGGGCAGAATGTTGATTTGCTGGATAACGGCTCTCTAAAACGGCTTAATACTACCTTTCGTATGTCATTCTCAGACTTCATATTCTTTGTTACCAATTAATGGACTATTACGTTTCAGTCTGCCTATTTTTTTTGTAGTTGTTGTAGGCATTCGACCATAAAAAATAAAAACATTGATACACCATACAACCCACTTTTAAAACTTGGATCTATGATTATCGCGTTAATAACGGCTTTACACAATATTTTTAATTTAAAATTTGTATATAATACACACATCTGTAGAAGTACGGCCTCTTATTATCGTTATGCTATCTGTGGATATTAACAATTAAATAAATACTTCATCTTGCACCAAATTTTCAACACATTTCACAGTTTTTTTACTTATTCCAGGATGGAAGCCCCCGGTGATGGCGGTGAAACAATAGGCTCCCTGTTTTACGGCGTATATATTTCGAAAATGCCATCAAAATGTTTCATTAACCATTTCGTCCCGGAGAGAAAAAAATCACATAAGATCCGAAGGGGGGTCACTAGGGTCCCCCAATTTGTTTTGCTTATTAAAGGATGTTAATGGCATAATATTGCGTTTATTTGTTTTAGTAATAATTAGGAGGGAGTATATTCAACGTGTTTCAGAAGTCATTATCTAAATAATTCCATAAATAAAGTCGTAGTTAATATTCTAATGAATTTAGATAATAATGCGCCTTTTCCCATACAAAACAGGGAAGGCGGGCCGATAACGAGCATAACTCCTCGATTCTGAATCTCTACTGGCGATTGGCGATTACAGCGTGGCTAGTTTGTTGCACAGGGTGGTCCGTAAATGATGGATATATTTATAAATATATATTTTTTAAGTTTTAAAAACCTACCACTACTAAACCAGGTACGGATGTTATTCCGAATATAATGGAATTTTTAGATGTAAGTGAAGGTTATAATTCCTAATTTATGGTTTTATATAGTACATTTACATTTAGGGTTAAATTGTAGTGTTTGCCTTACCATAAATAATGGGTTCGTTTGTATGTCAAGGGGTTCGAAATAAAACGAATTTTCGGAAAAAAGTGAAAAAAACAAGGTATTTTTAAAACTTAAACGTGGAGTAAATTATTTTTAATTGTAACCTCAGATATTCCTGTTTTTGATTTTTCTATGTAAATACACCACGACAGTCCCAACTGCTCCTAATCATCTGGAACCAGTGCGACTATGGCATTCCCAGATGGGGGATGTTGGAGTGGCGGCTCGTAACTTTTAGGTGTACTAGAGTGATAATATTTCAATTAATAGTAGACCCAAAAGTCACGAGCCGCTACTGGTATGTTGTAAGGCTAAAGGTAGTGGGGAGGGTAAGGAGATGGGGAAGAGGAAGGTGAGAAAATTTCTGGCTATTCAGATCTGGTCACCAAACAAGGTAAAAGTCATTTCAAGCAACATTCGAAATGAATTCTGGTCAGTAAATTGTGAAATATCACAAAGTAATCTATTAAAATTTACTTGCGCACACCGGGATTGGAACCCGCGTCCTCCAGTTTACTAGTCTAGAGCCTTACCTCTCGACAACAGATGCTGTAATATTTATGAAAAAATATATATAATATCAAGTTGCAGGGCGGTAGATGCTTTCAGTATTGCCCTAGTAAAAGACCACCATGTAGAATCCAAACGTTGCTTGAAATGACTTAAGCCCATATGGTAACTAGATTTGAATATGCATGTACTTCCACCTTTGTCTTTCCCATATCCTCCCCCTCCCCATCCCCACTATCTTCAGCCTCACAAAATACCCCAATTGGGGATGCCATAGTTCCACTGGATAGGAAAGTTGGGGCTGTTGGGCGGCTTTCACACAAATTAATTAAAACCATAGAATTTTATGATCTAATTTAAAACATTGGTAAATATGCCGTAAGAAACTGCAATAAATACATGCCGACTGATTACATAAATTCTAATATTCTAGGTACAGAATAAATATTTTACAACCCTGAAATAGATATTAATTTATAAACACCATTTCATAAGTATAAATGAAGTACTTATCAGTCTGAAGATGCCCATAGCAGGGCGAAACTAGTCCGGTTTTGCAGAGAATTATTTACCACGAAAATTTAGAAAATTAGCAACTAAAACCCAATATCCAATTTAACACACGTTTGCGATAGACTTTTTAACCATAACTTAAAAATGTAAACAAAATATGTGTCTCTTTCTGACCGATTTCTTTTCCATGTGAGAAACAGAGACAGACATAATTTTAATGTTGACTTTAAACATGAAACATTTACCGGATGCACGCCAGACAGGCCGATCTTAGTCCGGCAAGTGAACATTTTAGCATCGCAAAAGGAAATACCAGTAGTGCAGTGTAAGCGACCGGGAGTTAGCCCTTTCCATAAAATGCAACTTTTACGGTCCAGTTCGCAGCTCGCTGGATCGTTCACGGTGGAGAGCGGAGAGTAGGGATGGGGACGGGGGAATTTTAGCCGATGCAACGAAGCTGAGGTGCGGGGCAGGGGACAGGAATTTTGCCGCAATTTTGTACAAATTATTTAATATCTAAGAAACTAGAACAAAAATATATGTTTTTTAAATGAAGATCGATAACCAAATAGTTTTTTTAGGCTTAACTAAATTACAGAGTATGTGGTGTAAAAAACAACTTAGATATAGCATAAAACTCTCGTTAGTGTAAGTGTGTTCCCCCTGTCCGGTACGGGAGTGTTAATGGGTCTAAAAGTAGAATACCGACTCACTTAAACAATTGCAATAATCTAAGGAAGCTATAAAAACAGTAAGTACTCACAAATTCTCTTTTTTCATGTAAATTTGACGTATTGTATTTTTTCAAGTGTCATATTTTTTAAAAGGCGTAAAATACAACATTTAATATGCGTTCCTTTTCCAAACGGTTAGCACTAACGTCATGTTGTTTACTGGCGGCATCTTTATGCAAGTTTGTGTGAGATAATTCATTGTCTTTACGCGCTCTGACTAAGTGGGAGAGTGAACGTTTTTTCATATGGCACGTTTGGTAATTAAACCAAAAATTACCATCTCACGCCAGATCATTTGTTGGTTTGGTAAAATCGGACGTTTTAAGTGAAAACAAGTCAAGTTTTTCACTGTTCCTACCTTAAGGGGTATTAACACGTTGAACGCCATTGTTAAAATGAAGAAACATTACCATTTTAAACTTGGAAAAAAAAATACTCAGATGGCATCGGCGACCATCAAAACGTATTCCTTTTTTTTTACCAAAATTTTCCATGAACATCAAGAAAATTAACTGCGGTCACCGGTGACCGTCATGGCACTATGGGAGAAAAATGACGATTTTCGTTATGAGGAGTAAACAAGTTTAGTACCGTTTTTTATTTTTATCTTTAGATTAAACAGATAAAAAAATCTTTTTAAGGAAATTAACAATACCATCGCTTTTCTGCGTATAAACACGTAACCATTCACACGTTGTCAAATCAAAGATATTCTATCTATGTGTTGTGTTGTAAAGTTCCAAACAATAATATTATTTTTCTCTTTATAGATCAATATTATGATTTATCCATGGCAGCCGGAAAAAATACTCCAAACAAGGTATGCTTCAAGTAACGAATAAATGAAAAAAGATTATTGTTTAGTTGTACTAAATAACACAGAATAATTTAACAAATATATAAATAAATAAAAAAATTACTTTTATTTCTCGAGGTCAATTTATTAATGATGTTATTAATATGTATAGATATTCTATCAAATTTAAAATTAAGAAATTTACCAAATAAATCCACCTTCGATTTTCTCGAAAACGAAAGCTCAAATAAAAAAAGTCATAACCCAAAATTGACAATAAATGAAAGGTTATTCACAAGTTATCCCTTTATAGGACAACTTTTTTTTAAACGATACGCCCTTAATGGTTTTATTTATGTATTCTATATTCATTTTGATGAACAGAAAAAAACTTTTTTTGAAATTTTCGATTTTCCAGCGGGTTTTTTTCTGACCGGTGTCCATTTAAAAAAAATGATATAAAATTATTGTTTTCATTACAAAACGGCAGGTTGGTAAGGAAAAATGTACTTTTATTTATTTGCGTTACAGGGGAATAACTGCTTTGATAATTTTATAGAGAAACTGACTAGGACGCGATTTTCGTAAATTTACTCAACATGTGCGAACTTCGGGCGGTTGGTTCGATTCAAGACCTCTGTGCGTTACCTCAGAATGATTACAACCCAAGGGCTTATAACTTGTAAACATAAAGAAATATAAACCTTAATGTTGCAGGTCTCAAAACTATCCGTTTTTAGCTTATGACCTATAAAGGGTTTTACCGTTTATACCACGAGTTTCCGAACACCGTGTAAAACAAACTATATGTATCGGAAATGTTCCTCAACACTAATGACAACAGCAAGTGAATGATGAAACATTTATAAAAAAATGTCAAATTAAATGCTTTACCAAAATAGTAGGTTCTGCAAATAAGTCATACCTATTTACTAAGTTGTTTGTTTTACTTAATATTTCACATTCATATTATACGTTCATTGCATTGCGACAAACGCACATGTGACGTTATATTTTAACAAGTTCATTAATGTACAACTACCGCCCTCTAGTGACAAAAAAATGAAGACATTTTGACAGTTTGCGAAATTTCGCTATCATTTAACAAGCGCTTAACGGAATTATATCTGCTTTAAGCACGTAACGAAATGTATGATTGCATGAAGCCATTTCGACAACAATTTTCAATTAGTAAAGATTTAAAAAAAAATCTTAAGTTATGATTTGTCGGTTCAGTTATGTAAGGAGAAAAATACTAACATTTTAAAATATCGGAGGAAAATCGTCATCAGTCAAATCACTGGAATTTTTTCTGTCTACCCAGGTAGTACGTTCTCGAGCGGTTGAAGTACCTAGCGGTTGTGTTTACCAAATAATTCTAGTAGGTACAAGGTGCGATCTCCGTATAGTAAACAAAAAAGAAAATGTTCTAGAATGCACTAGTAGCTGCTTCTACAGTTCTACAGTTTAGACAGTGAATGTAGAAGTGTAAAAATATTATTTGAAAAAATAATTAAATATATTACTGTACATATATTTACATATATTTTGATATTCGTGTTAGAAGCATGACATAATTATCTTTTTACACATATATTTACATTTAACTTACAAGTACATTTAAGTTTTTAAAAAATCAAATATTTTACAATGCGATTCAGAAAAAATTCAAGGAAATCTAGGAAGGGTTATAAATATTTTGACCATTATAAAATT
This sequence comes from Hesperophylax consimilis, assembly GCF_061612785.1. Taxonomy (NCBI): domain Eukaryota; kingdom Metazoa; phylum Arthropoda; class Insecta; order Trichoptera; family Limnephilidae; genus Hesperophylax; species Hesperophylax consimilis. Next base: position 29,566,940 of record NC_142852.1, on the reverse strand, counting down.
ATACAAATTTTATATACTGGAAACTCTCTGGTGAAACATATCATATCTAATACTAGAATTTATTTTGTAAATAGTTTTCGTGAAGGTGAATGTTAACGCAAGGAACAAGAAAAGTGTCCAGTCAAAGATTCTTTTCGAGAAAACGCATAATTAAATACGAAAAAAAAACTGTGAGTGCGCACGCGTTTTTTCAAATCTCTCTTCAGCCAGAAAACGAAAAAGTTTTTTCTCAGCTGTCATTAAGTATTTTCTCTTCAAGGAACACTGTTGATAACTTGCATAGTTGCACTAGGAACAAGAAAAGGGGGGTTTTATCCGCTCTGAGTCAGCATGTGTCCCAACAAATGTCCTATATGGGTGGCCTTTCCTAGAATCTGAATATGTGCACTTGGAAAATGAAAAAAGTTTGTTGCCACTGTGAAACAGCATGTGGCTTTTTAGATGTGCGTTTTGAGAATATCCATAGATGAACAAGGAAAAAGAAAATGTTGACTCCGTAGTGACTTAACGTGCGCTTCATATTGCCTTTATAATAACATTAATATGTGCACTTGGAACATAAAACAGGTTTTTCGCCACTGTGAGAGAGAATGTGGGCCTTTAGATGGGCGTTTTGATAAAATGAAATGTTTCACACGGGACATGAAAAAGGATTTTCTCCACCGTGAGTTAGCATGTTGCACTTCAGATAACATGTTTAGTTGCACACGGAATATTAAAGAGGTTTTCCTACGATGTGAGAGAGCATATGGCTCTTCAGTTGGCCCTTTTGATAACATGCATAGTTGCACTCCGAACATGAAAAAGGTTTTTCTCCACTGTGAGTCAGCTTGTGCCTCTTCAGCTGACCCTTTTGACAACACGTATAGTTGCACTCGGAACATGAAAAAGGTTTTTCTCTACTGTGAATCTGCATGTGTACGTTTAGTTGGCTTTTTCGATAACATGCATAGTTGCACAAGGAACATGAAAAAGGTTTTTCTCTACTGTGAATCCGCATGTGTACGTTTAGATCGCTTTTTCGATAACATGCATAGTTGCACAAGGAACATGAAAATGGTTTTTCTCCACTATGAGTCAGCATATGGCTAATCAGTTGACTCCTCCGATTACATGCATAGTTGCACACGGAACAAGAAAATGGTTTTTCTCCACTATGAGTCAGCATATGGCTAATCAGTTGACCCCTTCGATTACATGCATAGTCGCACTCTGAACATGAAAAAGGTTTTTCTCCACTGTGAGTCAGCTTGTGCCTCTTCAGATGATCCTTTCGACAACACGCATAGTTGCAATCGGAACATGAAAAAGGTTTTTCTCTACTGTGAATCCGCATGTGTACGTTTAGATCGCTTTTTCGATAACATGCATAGTTGCACAAGGAACATGAAAACGGTTTTTCTCCACTATGAGTCAGCATATGGCTAATCAGTTGACCACTTAGATTACATGCATAGTTGCACACGGAACATGAAAATGGTTTTTCTCCACTATGAGTCAGCATATGGCTAATCAGTTGACCCCTTCGATTACATGCATAGTTGCACACGGAACAAGAAAATGGTTTTTCTCCACTATGAGTCAGCATATGGCTAATCAGTTGACCCCTTTGATTACATGCATAGTCGCACTCGGAACATGAAAAAGGTTTTTCTCTACTGTGAATCTGCATGTGTACGTTTAGTTGGCTTTTTCGATAACATGCATAGTTGCACAAGGAACATGAAAAAGGTTTTTCTCTACTGTGAATCCGCATGTGTACGTTTAGATCGCTTTTTCGATAACATGCATAGTTGCACAAGGAACATGAAAATGGTTTTTCTCCACTATGAGTCAGCATATGGCTAATCAGTTGACCCCTTAGATTACATGCATAGTTGCACACGGAACATGAAAATGGTTTTTCTCCACTGTGAGTCAGCAAGTGTCTCTTCAGGTTACCTGGTTGATAACTTGCATAGTTGCACTCCGAACATGAAAAAGGTTTTTCTCCAATGTGAATCAGCATGTGCCTCTTCAGATGATCCTTTCGACAACACGCATAGTTGCACACCGAACATGGAAAAGGTTTTTTTCCACTGTGGGTCAGCATATGCCTCTTTAACATTCTATTTTGAGCATTTGAATAGTTGCACTTGGAACAAGAAAAAGTTTTTTCTCTTGCATAGGTGCGTACGTTTATTGCAAAATTTGACTTAGGAGAGGAGGAGTAGTTGTGATGGGGAGGAGTGAATCCCTTTTCCACAAAATGCGTCTGAAGATCTGTCGACAAATTTTAAAAATAACATGGGTGAAAAAGATTCAGTTAAACTTATTTCCTAAACTTAGAGTAAATAAGCGAAGTAAGTTCGTAGAAACGATAAAAAAAATAGGAGAGTCCGAATCGTTCAAGTTTACAGTGAAAAATTGGTTTTACCTGCTTCCTTGGTAATTCTTCCAAATCGTTCTAAGCATTCCTCTTTTACATCCAGCAGGTCTATGTCAATTTTCATGTAAGTAAGCGCCGCTTCATCTTGTCGGGGTCCAAGATCCGCGTTTATGGTGACTGTATTCACATTAATGTTTCCTGGAATAAAAAAGGACAGTAAAGATATGAATTAATCTTTGCATGGCCAGCCCCAAACCAAACGGCGCCTGGCGCTAGTTGAATTTTGGCTGCCCTTACGATCAAAATTAGTACACGCCAAGGCAGTATAACACTGTAATCATTAAAATGATGATTTATATTTTTTTGTAGAGCGGTATTTATCAAAAATAATATCAAGGACGATGTAATAGGTTAAGTATTCGACGCCCGGAACGAACTGCACTAATTGCGCCCGCAAAGAGCCAGCCCTGTGTCTTCGTCAAATTGACATTGACGAGATTTTTTTTAATTGAAAAACAATAAACTATTCTTTTACGAATAAATACCATTGATCAACAAGGTCAATGTCAGATAAAAAATGAACTCAGATGTCCGCTTCAGGGACCGATTCTTCAAGAAGGAAAAACCTTTCTTTAGAGCACCTGTAGTAGAGAGTTTGGTTGTTTTCGGTCAAAGAGATATTGTTTTTACAATCAATATTTATGTATTTTTAACGTATAATACGTGTAATTCACATCATATCTCAAATAAAATAAGGTGAAAATCGAGGAACCGACAACTTTCTATGAATAATATAATAAAGTTTAATGAGTGCTGTATTTTGGTATTTTCCGGCAAGGACACATATTAAGGTAAATACCCAATACACCTCATGTTTTATAAGAAAGGATGTTGTGCACAAGTGTGTGTCCTGTTTGCACGACATTTCAAAAGAGACATTGATTCCGAATTTTAAGTTCTATATTTAACACGTATGCAATGCAACAAACTGGCTGTCTGAGTACTCTTCGCATATTGCGAGCATTCCTTCGTTACAGCTGGGTGGTCGAAATCTAAATCTGAAAATGCAATTTCACCTCCATCTTCTTCCTGGAGCCCTGGTTCCGTCTCGATGAATATAGTATCTGGCTTCAGTAGATCCATGGTCTGCTTTGGTAGAGTTTGGTTATTGGTTTAACCCTAAACAATATATCTGAAACAGAACATTGTTAAAATAAAATAAAATGATAAAATTCAAAAGTTAAATTAAAACAGGATACATGATTTTTAGCTCAAATCGTAAAATCATTCCTCCTAACGTACCCTTAAAAATTGAATATAACAACCTGTAAATCCTGATACGGGAGAATTATCATGGGCTGTGCATTGATAAACACCTAACTTTTAAATAGCATATTCAAGATATTAAAGATAAAATCACCCCTTTAATTAGCGTATTTAGCCGGATATCATATCTGTTACTAGATAAAATTAAAAAACGGTCTATATTATAGCCTCGTATATTAACATTTAAACTACTTGATTGAAATCTGGTTAAATGCATATGAAACATATATAAATGAACTACACGTAAAACAAAACAAAGTAATCAAAAAGCTATTTCACTTCAAACCTAGAACATCAACAGAAAAATTATGTATGAAAACAAAACTATTAACATTAAGAAACTTTTTATGAATATAATACATGTCTCACTATATGAAAAATAAATAATAAACTAATACATCCAAATACAGAAATCATTAAAACGTACCAAGTAAACACACACACACGGCAACAAGATAAAATACATTTAAATACCATACATACTCATTACGGCAAGCAATCCATTGGTTACGAGGGGAGCAACATACATAATTGCCTCCCAGACGAAATTAAAAATGAAAAAAGTGTAGTTAAATTTTTTTTAAAGTTGTTCAGTTTTATGATCAATCAACAAAACAATGATCGTGAGTAAAATAGTTGTGTAATATATTAATTTATTTATTTATTTATATATACGCCTAAAAAGGCTTTTACATAGAAGTGATACATGATGCAGTACAATAAGAGAATATGTATTATACAGGAGATATTGACAGTAAATAGATGTAATCCATTTTAAAGAAGGTAAAAAATACACACTTGTAAAATTGTGATTACAAGTATAATGAGAAAATATTAAAAAATATGAAGCAATATTAGTAAAACGTAAGAGTAACATAAAGTAAAAAAGAAATTATAACAACACTACATATAAGACAAATCATTAAAACTAATTTATTATAACGCTTCTCTAATTTGTAGGAATCAACAAAGTGTTGGTGTAGATTATGCATAATTCTATTTATGGAGTCAATAAATAAATCAATAGCACCCCCATACTTGTTGCCCAGATCATGCATCCTATTGGTCAGTGAGTGTGTCTGATAGTTGGTCGAGTATGTATTACAGAAAAATGTTATATTTTGTCTTGTATTCCCAGTCGGCACATGTAGTTTAATAGTGGCAAGGATGGCAGGACTATCAATTAAGTTGTTAATGACTCTGTGTAACACAACCAGGTCTGAAATAATTCTCCTGTCAGACAGTGTTATTAGATGCAATTGATTCATCAAACTGACATAATTAATGTAATCAATAGGAATTTCGAGCTTAAAATTTACGTACTTAAGAAATTTATGGTGAACTCTTTCTATATTATTGGAGTGAACTTTATATAAAGGGGACCAAATAGGTGAATTATACTCCAATTGACTTCTGACTAATTAAATATAGAGGGTTCTCATACAATCTATGGACTTAAAATCAGTTAAAGTTCTGCAAAGGAAGCCAAGCATCTGTAATAATGTGTAATGTATTAGTTTTTTCTAGTTAAATAAGTGAAAATGTAATTTTCTTTTATCTAGAATAAAAATAAATAAAAAAATGTGGTTTCGCTTGGAATATCCTGTTAAAACAACGAAGACGTAGCCAAAACACATTTGTCAACCTTGAAGATATGACAACGGTTAAGAGAAACGTTGTTTATAGTGGGAAAACTATATATATATATATATGTTTACAATGTTTACCGCCATTCCGCTTTTAACAAAATATCTGTTAACAATATGTTTTTTTTTGTGATCATTGTAATAAATGCCTTCGAAATGCTAATCTAATAATAGGTAGACGTCAAATTGACAGTTTAAACATTCTACTGTGACAAAACGCCCAATGATTCCCTAACTAAACTGGAATAACGGCAGCTACCAAATAAATAGCGATGAATATAAGAATAAGTACATACTTTACCAATAACCATCACAGGCGTGTGATAGTATGTTTAACAGGAATAAACGGCTCTCGGAGAAGAAAGCACTTGTTAGCACTTGTCAAAAATAATTATAGGTTATGCATAGACAAGAATGAAGTCATAGACAATTATTATAATTATCATGGCGACCAGATAACTCAAAAAAAAAAACATTTTCATCATGTGACTTTTGAACACATACATAATATATTGTTAACATACAAAATCATCATATGATAATTAATCACGGTAATTAATAAGAACGGTTATTATTAAGAAGGATCGTAACTAAGAATAATGATTTTTAAGAACATTTCATATTCAGCACAATTTGCGAGTCATTCCACGAGAGTAAAAATTAGTTCTGCCTCAAAGTCTCAACAAAACAGTTCCATTATTTTACCTGGTTAATTATTGATTTGATAAGGGTTATTATAAATTTTAATTATATTTTCATTTGTGTTCCGAGTTTCAGCAGGAAAGCAACTAAATAATTTGGAGTCTTAATGTGAACATGTTCGTGATATTTGAAAGTAAATTGATTATTTGTTTTTGACGTTGTTATGTAAATATTTTGTTGGTGTATTTATTTGCAGGTATCGACACTTGCAGAGAGCCATTTCTTTGTGATTCTCTTTCGACGAGACCAATCCTGTCCTTACTGTCCCATAACTTTTTCGTCCATTGCCATTGTTTTTAAAACCTTCTGTTTAAATGTGAGTATATTCAATAACAAACCTAACAAATCGACAGTCCCGAAAAACCATGTCAGATGTGCATGTATTGTATTTTTGCAATAAAGCTGTTTAAAGTTTCTTTGATGTATTTTAACTGTTTTTGAAATCAAGAAATGTTGTGTTGTTAGATATGTGGCGTCAATAGAAGAATGCAGACTAAATAATTAATAGTAAACAGCTCAACCTACTTAGGTACTTGCAAATTACTACAAAGAACAAATCGTAAACAACGCGACCTACCTACGACAATATGATTGCAAGTCGGTCTGGCACGCCAACTCGCTAGAAGGTTCTAGCCGGTCGCCTATGCGTAATTGCGACGCCGCCGAAAGTTCCCGAAAGGCCCATACTGAGCGATTGGCTCCGATTTATTTGCAATTCCACCTACCTACTGTTACCGCCGGCTGTACCGTATAAATAAGCCCAACGCAGCGGGCAGTCAGTCAGTCATCCGTCCGCCGTCATTTAACAAGGATCAACGAGTGATAACCCGCGCTCCTCTTACTAGCACGAAGGACAATATTCCCGGCTTTGCCCGTACTCATCGTGGACTCCATTGGGACATCATCCTAGCGCCTTGGCCACCGTTCCTGGCCAGCGCTACAACGGATTAAAGCGCCCTGTTTCCAGCGCCTCTCACCAGCACTTCATCCACCTACGTCATCTGTCCTACGTCAACTCTCATTACGGCTACCTGACTCATCAATAAACACTGTGACCTTCACGACACGTCTTTCATTTCGTGCCTCTCGCCAGATCCCCAAAGATATATTGGCTATTTATTTAAATGGAGAAATACATTATCGAAAACAAATAAAATGCAGAAACGAAACTTTTTGCCAAACTAAAAATTTGCACATTTGACATTTTTCTTCGGTACCATCGAAATGTTGGGAAATGAACAAAAGTTTTTTTTGTTATTTTTTTGGGGTGTTATGCCGTGTTGCGCTAACTCCCTCTTTAGCCATCGTTTCGGACAGCATTGCAGTGCTGCACTGTAATGCTGTCCGAAACGCTGGCTAAATAAGGAGTTAGCGCAACACGGCAAAACACCCCAAAAACAAATAGCAAAAATACTTTTGGTGGTGAAAATCTTAAATCATATAAAACAAAAGATTATATAAAACGAAAAATGTACAAAACAATACATTTATAGCCATGGAGAGAGGTTGTAGATATAAATCAAATCATAATAGAAATATAAACAATAGAGACATAAGTCACAAAAAAATACTGTACAAGCTTAACAAAATAGGAATTATAGATAATGCTAAAATGTGGATAGAAAGTTTCCTGAACTATAGAAATAAATATGTAAAAATAAAGAACACTCTCAGTGAACCGAACACAAGTAACTTTGTATTACCACAAGGCACCATTTTGGGCCCTCTTCTATTCATATTATTTGTTATATATCTTTTAATTACCATTAACAGGAAAACTCATTTCATATGCAGATGATACTGCAATTATATATCAAGCGAATTCATTGAATGAACTTGAAATAATTGCTAACAATGATATCAATACGTTAAAGAAATGGTTTGATAAAAACTTATTAACATTAAATATTGAAAAACATATTATATAATTTTTAGTATAACAAAAAAAACTTTTATTACCTTAAATATTAAAAGACATTAAAAAAGTGAAATTAAATATTTAGTTGTAATAATAGATAGTAACCTTTAGTGGAAAACTCTTATAAACAATATCATAAATAGATTAAGAAAACTCATTTACATATTTATTAGTCTAAGAAATATACGAACTGAAAAATTATTAAAAATATTTACTACGCTCTAGCCCATTCAATAATACAGTATGGTATCGTTGCATGGGGGGAGCTTACAAATCATCACTTTTACCGCTGGAAATCACTCAAAGGCTGTTCATAAAAATTTTAATAAAAAAAACCATCAGACTACCCAACCTCACAACTTTTCCAAGACTTTCAAGTCCCACCACTAAAAAATATATACAAAAAATACGCTGCTTCAAATCCACAAAGATCTGTATAAAAAGTCACACCATGCCATGGTTCGTGTTGAGAGCAATAGGCAAAATACAATGGGTCGCTTATGTACTCCATTAATGCACTCCAGTTTAGCACAACACTATTACACGTACACTGGAGTGGTGTGGTTTAATGAACTAACGGCAGAGATAAGGTTAGAACCGGAATATAATAATTATGCTTATACAAGAAAAAACTGCACGCAGAGGACACTATATCAAAAAACAGTGGTCATCGCATGACCTTAAGTCTGCTATAGTTTTAATTTCAGTTTAACTGTATTTTAACTGTCTTAAAAAGCCTACAAATTGTTAGTTGTTATCATTTTTATTTAATTATTTTCAATTATTATTTCTATTTATTTTATTTTATTCTTAGTATTTTTTGCATTTTGTTAATTTAAATTGCCGTCGACTGTGAAAGGAGGTGGAGGTTTCGGATATTATGGATACGACTGTCTGAAAAGGTGCGTTTTAAGTTTAGACCTAAATTATGTCGAGTCTGTGATCATTCTCAAATCATGTGGCAGTCCATTCCAGGCTTTAGGTCCTGACACGGCGAAAGCACGCTCACCGAACTTAGTATCTGGTGTGCGCTTTGGTTCCTTCAACCTTCCGATAGCTGATGACGTTGCTGACCTAAGGGTTGACTGTCGGGAATTGGAATCTTCTGGAATACACAATTCTGATAAGTAAGCCGGAGCCATTCCGAAGTGACTTAAATACCATCCAGCATACCTTGAACTGGATTCTTTCAGGACATTTGAGCCAGTGCAGATTTTTGAGATGCTCTGAAATGTGGGAGTATTTAGATACTCCGGTGATAAGCCTTGCCGCGGCGTTGAAAACGGATTGTAATTTGTTGATTTGAAATTTGGGGAGACTTGCATATATTCCGTTGCAATAATCTAGACCTGAAACAACATAGGAATTGACTAGCAATTTAGTCGCCTCTGTTGGCAGGTTTCTCCGCACTGCTTTAATTTGCCTTAATTGAAAGAACCCCGTGCTTACAGTTCTGTTCACCTGAGTTTTAAGGGAAAAAATTAGCATTCAGATTGACACCCAGTAATTTGATGCACGTTTTTGGAGTGATGTCACTTCCTGAAATGGTTATTGGGGAGTTTTCAAAGCTATGCTGACGTCTGCTTGTAGCAGTCCACAGAAACTTAGTCTTTGTAGGATTCAGTTTCAATCTATTTGAGGTCATCCAGCGAGTAATTGCTTCTATACACTCAGTTATACGAATTTTTAGACTGTTTATTTCTTCTGGTAAGCAGTAAAAATAAACTTGCTGGTCATCAGCGTAGCAGTGAGATAGAAGGCCAAATGATTCGATTATTTTAGCGACATCATTTGTGAAGAGGATGAAGAGTAGTGGGCCCAGAACGGACCCTTGGGGTACTCCAGATGAAAGGGTTGCATAATTTTATTGGTTTTTTCCCACTTTTACGGCTTGTAAACGGTTGGCCAGGTAATATGTTTGTTCTACATTGATGTCCATTATTAAATGAAAAAATTGTGTAAAAATTCTATAATTATTTTAATTGTTTGACCTGAGAAACCATTTTGCATTTTCAATGCATTTTGAAAATAGGTATTTTGCATTTTGCATTTGAAATGCTTTTCTAAAAACCATTTTGCATTTTGCATTTTCAAATGGAAAAGTTTTGACCCATTTCCATTTTGCATTTCAAATGGTTAATGTTTTGTATAAAAAAAACATTAATCCCTTCACTTTATCTTTACTTTCCCCCATACACACAAGCCCTGCTTATTTATGGGGGTACATCAAATACATATATTATGTAATTAATAACTGTGCCATATTCAATATTTTTTTTACTAATAAAAAAATAAAAATAATATTCAAAATTAAAGAAAACAATTTGAAATTAAAAAAAAAAAAAAGTGTTTTTATGATTTTTTTTGTTGTATTTACAATTGTATGTTTAGTTATTATTTTTTATTTTTTTCCCTTTACACACGAGTTTTTGACTCTTGTAAAGGAAAACATGTTAACTTTTATTTGAAATATCTTCTTACTATGTAAATTTAAATAAATAAAAACAAAATTTAAAAAAAAAATAACATCAGAGAAATATTATTTTATGGACCTCTTGTAGTTGGTTAGTTCACAACTGAAAATATCAACCTTGGATAAAACTCTATTGTAATAATTGCATAGTCTGTTCAGGCAAGAATTCTGCTTAGAGTTCGTTTTGCATTGATCAACCCTGAACAGGACACAAGAGCGTGCTGAACGTGCTAGTACATTGAATTGAATCTTATTTAGCAACTCTGGGCAATGAGTATTATTTTTAACTACTTTATACAGGAATCGTGCATCCTTATGAAGCCTCCGCAAGCTCAGTGAATCAATTTCAAAGTATGAAGCTACCTCTTCATAATTATAAAATCTTAAAAATGACTTGCAACAAAGATATTTTATGAATTTGTTTTCAATTGCTTCGATTTTGTTGAATGGAGACCAAACAACTGTTGCATACTCCAAATGACTTCGCATCTATCTATCTGACTATCTGAGACTGTCGCAATGTTGACAATTCACAGCATGAAACGATCATTGGAGTAATCAGCTTTCAGAAAAATTAATCAATGAATCTCTTTTTACGTAACGGGCGGCCTTCAGGCCCTCAAACCCATTATCGAGTTATGCAACCCACATGTATAGTGAGTACATGTGAGGTTTTTGTTTATAATATTTCTTTAGAAAGCAAATCACGGCTGTTCTGTTACCAGCTGTAAAGCGCGGGAAGGGGGGGTAGCGGGTGTAAGTTCTAGGATTGGCTGGTCGATTTCAAATGATCCAAAAGCAATAATAATTTTTCGTTCGTAGCTGAAAAGTACATCTAAAAGTTGAAATTTAAAAAAAGTTTTTTTTCTTTTTTACTTCTACCATCATATATAACCTCCCGAAATTACTGCACTTTCACCCCGGACACCCTATATCAGTGTTTCCCACGGTGGGGCGTACGCCCCACCGGTGGGGCATAGCGCCTCAGTGGTGGGGCACCACGCTTCAGAGATGAGACACGTAGGCATTCCACATATAAAGGGGAATACTAAATTGAAATATACGCCAAATTGTACTTAAAATAAAATGAAACCCGTTACAATTTCAATAATTATCTTAAATCACAGAAACTATTCAGGATGTAGCTGTAGTTATTGTATTGCTTAATTTTTTTATACCTACATAATGTATAAATATAGTGAGGAAACCTATAATTGGTTTCTCAGTTAAGTAAATTGCACATGTATAAACCAACCAAGTAACTGTTAATTTTCCTAAAATAAAATATATAATTACGATTAGAACATGAAACATGATTTTTCCTAAGCATGAGTGCGAATTTGTAACATTAAGCTGGAAATTAGTGAAATCGAATGAGCACAGTAAGAACATGAGAATGGATTTTGCATAGTATGAGTGCGAATGTGTCTTTTTAAGCTTGACTTTTGTGAACATGAATAGTTACACTAATAAAATGAGAATGGTTTATCCTTAATATGAGTGATAATATGGATCGTCAAATTTGACTTCCATAAACATGAATAATTACAGTAAGAATTGTTTTTTAGTGCTATTGTTTCGACTTCTGTGAACATGAATTATCGCAGTAAGAACATGAAAACGGTTTATCCTTAGTGTGAATGCGAATGTGAGTCACTAAGTTTGTCTTTTGTGAATATTAATAGTTACAGTATGAATATGAAAATGATTTTGCCTTAGTATGAATGCTAATGTTTGCCATTAAGCTTGACTTCTGCGAACATGGATAGCTACAGAAAGAACACGAGAAAAGAGAAAAGAGAGAGAGAGGGTTTCCTTAGTATAAGTGTGCATGTGTCTGATTATGCTTGACCATGAATAATCACAGTAAGAAAATAAGAATAAAGTTTCCTTAGAATGAGTGAGAACGTGTTGCAATAACTGTGACTTTATTTACTCATTAAAATTATTATTAACCTTTCCCTCAACTTATTTGGTGGACTGTGGTTTTAGCGCCATAAGCGATTTACCTATTAGAAAACTAAATCGATTGGAAATAACTAATAGAGGGGACCTAAGACCGAAATTAACTAAGTTAGATCCGGACATAAAATTTCTTTGAAGCAAACGTAACTGAATTTAATTTCATTTGTAATATTATATGAATTAGAAAAGGTTTTATTCATTTTTATTAGGGGTTCATATGTTTAAAAACATATTACATTATGATTTTAAAATTTACCTTCTGTTTCATAAAAAAAATGCCGGTGGGGCATTTGACTTTTGAAAAGACTACGGTGGGGCATGGTATAAAGAAGGCTGGGAAACACTGCCCTATATAGATATTTAAATTTTAGCTAATACTTTTTTTTATTTTGTGAAATTTCTAGAGAGCGATTAAAAACACGACAGCCGTCATTGAATATTATTGTGTTAATTACTTATACTATGGTGTATCTATGCACAATACTTGTAGCAGAATATTATTGTGTTAATTATTTATACTATGGTGTATCTATGTACAATACTTGTAGCAGAATATTATTGTGTTAATTACTTATACTATGGTGCACGGACGTATATATAGCTTTGATAAGGGGGGGGTCCGCAAATTAAAAAAAAATATATAAGGTCATGTTTTCGTGAAAAAAATAGTCAGTCTTAATCAATCAGCCTTTATTTTTAAATATTATATATATAAATCATTCAGTCTCTGATATTTGAACTAAAAATAAACATAACATAATTATCGCTCCTTATTTAAATAAAATCGCTTCGTTTATAACATAAAAAAAAGAAATAACATAAAATAAAAGGTGGAAAACAAAATAACTTTTTTTTATACCTAATTTGTTAAGGTACACTAAACAAAAATACTCTTTCATCTTAAGAACAAATAATTTGTTTTAAAATTGAAACACCTTTTATTTAATCACATAACCAAATAATTTATTCTAAACTTTGGTCATATTGTAAGGCACTCTTTTTAATGAACTACAATTATAAAATTAAAATCAAAAAGTATCATCTTACCTACAATAACAAAATATTTTTAATGCAAATAATACTTAATGTATGAAAAAAATAAGCGTTTTCTCTCAAGCTAAATGAAGAGCTGAACAAAATAAGCTCTTTTAATGCTCTCAGCTTTTCCTCGTCATTGCTTGGAGGATGACATACGTAGAGCGCAATATCATAACCCGTCCTGGCTGCGGCTGCGGACGTAGCCGAACACAAATCCATCCTGGCTGTAACAAAGACATATTTGACTAAAACAAAACAACAGCACATACCCATCTTCAAACAGCTTTTTGGTCATATTTAATTGTAAGAATAATAATAATAATTTGTGACTCTAATACTCTAATCCATACTATAATTAAATCGTAAGCGTTCCGTTTCTGTAAGTACATAAATATTTACAAAAAAAAAACAATTCATACGCACTATAATTATGTTACTGAGGTCAATAAAATAGTTATTAAAATTTTTGTCTGTTTGTCTGTGCGTTTGACCACGCTAATCTCAGAAACGGCTTAATCGATTTGTATGCGGTTTTGTTTAACATTTTAGTCTATGTTTCATTCCAATCGGTTCATAAACTAAAAAGTTATGTTAAGAATAAGAATTTTCAACTAAAAATTAAGTCTACGCGAACTATGTCGCGGGCACCAGTTAGTTGTTAGTTAAATATAATTGTATTTCTTTCTGTTAAAAGGCGAAATGATTTTATAACACTTAGGTACACGTCGCATATACACTGAAATTACCATTTGTCAAATATTTTATGCTCACGGCAAAACATTTGTTTACAGAAATTCTCTGGGAATAAAAATAAGAGCAGGATAAAAGTTTTTAAAATTCTAGTAACTGGGTTCCTTCCTAATAAAATAAACAAGAGACTTACCTTTCTTCACTTCATCGTCATCAGTATCTGTGGATGGCCCCGCTCTATTTATTCCTACTTCTTCAATATGACAGGATTCCACATTGTCTTTTGATAAAAGTTCATTGGGATTTGGTCTCTCTTTCTTAGAAAAAAAACTCAAAAGAGATACCTGATTTGATCGTTTCATACTTTTTAAATGCGACACTTCTTTCTGTATTAAAACAACTGACAACTGCGCAACGCGAAGAGACAAAATAGACTAAACTAGATTCTAGCTTGGTATGGTGCGCGCGGCCGAAACGCGGGCGGCGGCGGCGCGCCGCGGCGGGGGCACTGCCCATTCCCCCGCTCCCCGCACTGTGGCGGACTTAAGAAACTATCGTATTCTACAATCGGCGCGGTGCAATGGGGGGGGTCCGGACCCCCAAGACCCCCCCCTTATATACGTCCGTGCTATGGTGTATCTATGCACAATGCTTGCAGCAGAATAATGATGGGTTAATTTTATATTATCTTGTCCCACAAAATAACTGATAATAATTAATCCAAAGCGCGAATTAAAAACTACACCATTCAACACTGACAAGCTTATGGTTCACTCTTGGCCTTCGCATTACCGAATTACTAAAGGCAATGCTGAGAGTATCTACCACCAAGTGCATCTCTTTATATAAATACAATTATTCTAAACACTTTACCATAGATAAAATAATTTACCAAAAACAAACAAAAAATCTGATGTTCAAAATTGCCTCTACCAAAGCATAATTATTTAATGTCACATAAATTATTTTCACGTCAATTTTACCAAAAGACTTATTTAATAATGCTTTATATACGGTCAAAATGTATTTTAGAAAAACGGCAATAACATTTTATTTCCAAAATGTATGTGGTTTTAAAAGTAAACGAAATGGTTTGTACTGCAAAGTGCTCAGATGCAATTATGACTTAATTTGTTCTACAGAAACATGGCGAGACTCCACAATCTATGACCAAGAAATAGTAAATGAACGTTACAATATTTATAGACGCCATAGGGACACGTTCTCATAAAAAATCAGGCGGTGGAATTTTAACCTTTCTGGGAGTATGGACGTTTTTGAACGACGGTACACACTTTCGTCAAAGGAGTATGGACGGCTATGGACGTAAGGCGTCGCATAGTAAAATTTCGTAAATATGCATCGTATTGCCATCTATGGGCATATTCCTGTAACTTTACACCATTTTACAAAATTATCGACAGAGATATCGGCCGTTATTTATTTTGCATGACGTCACAGGAACAATTTCGGACATACACAGAAATATTCAACAACTGATTTCGGCGCGTACGTGTTTTTACGTTTTTCTCGCGGATTTCTAATAATTTGTTGTAATATCTGAACATTAGAGTTTGAATTTGATGTATTTTATGTTTATACCGGAAAGCAGTTGGATGTACCTACCTTAATAAATATTGAAATAATTAAGGAAAATAATATTTATCTATTATCACACATTTTACGACGCCGCGCCGAATCCTTTATGATGCTTATCACCGGACACGTATCATGTCTCAAATAGGATTTAACCGAAGTAATTAAATTTTTGGTTATTTTTTCTTGGTTCCTTAACCCGGCGGTACTCGCTAGGTATTTACGAACATGAACACTCGCTACCGGGTAATAAATACCACAGACTTTAATTGCCGTTATTTTCCAAAAGAAGTTTGAGTTACAATGTTTGACAATGTATTTGTGTTATTGGTACTATTGCTCATAAATAAAACTAGAAATGCAAGTTTTAATGTTTATTTTTTTGTATTTAGAGTTTATCCTAAAAAACAATAAAAATAAAAAAAATTCTTAGTTACGAGTATCTTACGAAAATCAACAATAATATATTTTTTTTCTTACAAATTTGGCGAAATTGAGATCGGTATCGAAAATAAACTAGGTACACTCCTAAAATAATACAAAATAATGATACCTTTATACTGAGTGAACATTGAGATAATCAACACTAAACAAACTGTTTCAAATATTTTGCGAAAAACGAAACTACTTCACTCTATCATAGCAATCCTCACATATTGGGGTTGTATGCTCGCGGCATATCTTTTTGAAGCACAATTCGCAAACCGTCTTCGTTTTCCGATCCTTCTTCCATTCACAAACGGCACAGAGAGAAGTAGATATAGGCGGACGCGACCTGGATGAGTCAGCGTTGGCGGATGTGTGTTCGTCATTCGAGTCGTCACTGACCAAAAACTTTATTTTAGTTTTTATATATGATGACAAATTAGGTACCGATGATCGCATATTTTTAACTGCGGCTTCACAAGACTCAAAGCCAGATCTTTTAAGGCAATTCTTCTCTGGACCATAACCAATCCGCTATGTTCTTTATTTTCTTTCACTACAACGTACGCATTGATGCCACTGACGTTCAGAAGACCATAAAAGAGTACTAATGGCCATCTTTTGGTTGCCCGTGACACTGAGTAGGTAGCACACATCCCATCTACAACCTCGACACCACATTTTGTTCTGTTGTAGTCCATAATCATTTCCGGCTTTTTGTTTTCTTCAGAACTTTTCTTGCCGTCATGGTGCATAGTTGAAGCCAAGAGCACTACTTTATTTTTTTTGGGATATACGAGACTACAGTACAGTTTTTCTGAAACCCAAAAAGGGAGCTGTGAATATCTCGGCCCTTAGTTGCCGTGAAAAAAGGTGGGATTTCAGCTTTATTCTTCCTCAAAGTGCCGAGTGCTGTCAATCCATAATCATTGAGCAAGTCACTCAATAGGGGCAAACTGGTGAACCAGTTATCCATCACAACGTTTCGGTGGCTGTTAATTATAGTTTCTACCAAACGCTTGACAAGATCTCTTGGTGAATTGCTGTGATCATATGGACCGTCATTTTTTCCAACGTAGACTTCCATGTTATTGGTATAAAAGGTTCGCGCGTCAGCCATCACTAAAATTTTTATGCCATATTTACCTGGCTTATATTGCCTGAATGGGCACCGACCACGAGTCTTCTCCAACTTTTCATCAATCGTTACATCGTTGCCAACGCTGTAATATTTTTTGAAATTGGCAACGATCTCTTGGAAAATCTCGCAAAAAGGCGCCAGTTTATCCGTTTGTCTTCTTTCAACCCTTGTTCGAATATCGTCGAAACGCAAATTTCGCAGTAAAAAATGGAACCTCTCTCGTGACATGGTGGCAATGCATACATCGCAACCACTTCCATCCTTTTCCCAGAGATCTCTTGTATTCAGGTGACCGCTTCTCAGTCTTCCGCAGAAATATAGTAATCCTAAAAGAGCTCGAAGTTTCACAATGTCTGTACTCTTACAATCGCGTTCTCTGGAAAATTTTGATCTCTGCTCTTGAATGTAAATATTAGTGGAATAGACTATCTTTTGTAGACAAGTTTCCGGAATCATATGATCCCAGGCTTCTAACATAGATGTACATGATCTTCTTTTGCCAATAGGTCCTGGTAAATGATAAACAATATTATGGGATCTTGTGCGGACACGTTGCGTTGGCGCAAGAACTTGCCACTAAGTAGATCCATCTTTTCCAATAAACTTTCCTCGCATCCGGTACTTCAATGGCACATCTTCTAAATATTCTTCATCTATTGGACGCAGTTCTTTATATTCTTCAACTTCTGAATCTGAAGGTAGACGGTCAAAAACATTTTCTGAATTTGAGGGCGCATCTGAACTATCAGCTTCTTGTTCAGTTTCACTTTCGTGTTCACTATTCACCTCAAAATCTTCTCTTTCTGACACATTTTCTTCTCCGCTGTCTTCTTCTTGAAGCAGCTGTTCTATTGTACTGTCACTCAAAGGAATACTCATTGTATTACAGCTCTTAAACAAAAAACATAGTCGTAAACATATCGAAAAATAATGGAACAAGGATCGTCGCTACCGGGTATTTTTTGCCCATACTCACTTTACACGTCCGTCGTTAACAAGCGCCGTGCGCATAAATAAACCAATCACTAGATTGATAACTCCGAGCTTTTGTAGGGGGAAATTTTGTCCACTATTTTTTAACCGATGACGTCATTACAGCCTTTGATTTCATAGACAAGGTAGCCGAAACAATAAAAAAAAGGCGCGGCCATAGACAATATGATCTTTCCTAGGTGCCTACCTAGGAAAGATCATATTGCCATTCATCAGCCTAAAATATTATTTTAAAAATAAATGTTAGAAGTGTTAACAAATTCTCTCAGGACGAGAAGGTTCCAACTCACAAAGTGCGGTCCTGCAAAAATGAGCTATAAGGTATCTTTCCTTACGGCACATTTTCTCAGGACGGCGCTTTGTAAGTTGAAAATCTGTCGTCCCGAGGCCGTCGTGAAAATAGCTTCAAATTACTTGAAATTTGAATTCCTTTACTTTAAAAGGAAAAACATTTTCAAACAATTATTGTGCTTTTCTACGACAGTGTTGAATGTTTACATTTCTCTGTTTATCAGAAAAATGAAAAACTTTGTTACATGTGAAGTATTTTTATTTTATTTCACTAATATGACAGAAACAAGAAACACAAATAAATTTATAAGCACAAAACACATTTTAAATGTAAACCAAGTTTTTTGAGTCGCTAATATTGTTCTGAATGATAAAATATTTCAATTTGAGGTTTTAGTCATAAAGTTATTCAAAAAATAATATGAATACAGCATTCATGAGCACAAAACATGATTATCAAACAAGAAACTATAAATATTCTTACACAAGGGAGCATCGTTTTTTCGTGTGGTGACTGAATTACTACCGCTGGGTCCTACAGGAACACTTGAATCTGAAAAAAAAATTATCTTATAGATCGAGGAAAGGAATTAAAAGATCTGCATAATGGATGAAGACATTTTCGAATATTTTCAAGTAACATAGAACGGATGTTTACCTTCATAATCTTCCTTAATCCTTTTGGAAGAAGGATTCATATCTCGCAAGACGTAATATGGTTTTTGGTGACATCACACGGTCCTGTAATGTAGGGTCCTTTGCACCTGTATTTTCGTCACAACGGGTCCGATATTGTCGTAAATCCGGATAACTACCAATGCCGGGAAGATTTAAAGTCGGCAGTGCGGAACTTCGAAGTTATCCATTCGGCTTTCTGTTTCTGATGGAGAAATGGCAGCCACAAACGAATATAGGTTAAGATACGAATTCGATTCTGTCGATTCTACAGGCCCATTCGCCGAACTTGTGCTTCTCAAAGCTTCCGTGTTTTGGATATTTATGTCGGGTCGATTGTCTGTCAGTACAGCCCTTCACACAACACGGCTTGATAACTTTACCTTCAGACATTTTCACATAACAAACAACTCAAAACAACAATATGAACTGTCAAGATGGCGTCACATTCACGTCCGTCACATGGTTTCAGGCATTTCCGGGGAGGTGGAACGTAGCCTCTCTTTCTGTTACACGGGTCTGATGCTAGAGAGAGTGAGAGATCAAACCACGACGGCTTTTCATTGGTCGGGCTGTAGCGACGTCATCAAAAACCAAAAAAAGTATCGGAGTTATACCCCCCTGCGGCCAACTGGCTAGCGGCTGGCGGCTGGCACAAACACAGCTGTGCGGTCGTAGGTATCAATGGTCTAAATCAAAATACAACTGCAGACGTGTGGATGTCTCATGTTCCCGCATAGCGAATTAAAGCGGGACATCAATAGCGTGTCATTTCCTCGCACACTCTTCGCGTATTAGTATCACACGGTTGATTGTATTGATGTATTTGTTCCCGATTTTTGACAAAAATCTCTGATTTTTAATTGAATTTGAAAACTATGTAAAATATTATTTTTTAATTCAGTGCATAAATGTATAACGAAGGGATATCTAAAATCTGAACTCAGAATTTATTATATTTATAGTGTTATTAGAATCAATGTGTAGTAAATACACACCACAGATAAGGAAAGGTTACAGGAATAAGTGTTCAATATAAAGACCCAAAAGATAATATGAAACAATGCCATTATTTATTTAATTAAAAATTACAACTTAGTTTACATTACATTTATTATATTTACATTTAATTTTATATTTGTACATTAGTACACAGTTTACATGTTCTCCTGATAAAATGAACATCGTTCGCGAAACATGTAGATTGTGTACCTATGTGTATATAAAAATAAATTGATGTAAACTACTTGAAATTATTACGTTGTACTCTGATTTGATTGTTTTATGCAATAAGGCCTAGTTTGATAGCTTGCAAATTATTCGTTGGAATTAAATGAAAACTTACAGACAGCTTAGCAACTATCTTTTGACGTATGCTACAAAATAGTAAAACTGCCCTCGTGACCTTTAATACTCACATTTACCTCAAAGTTTTGATCTTCTCTATAATATATTGATTTGTAGTTTTATAGAGAACATGAATAAATGAAAAAATCTATGTTTTGGGATTTCTAAACGGTGTCTTATTTTAGCAATGACGTGGTTCTTTTTTGAAGTGAAAAATTATATACAATTTCTTTCGCGATCAAACATTTTGCTGAAACTTTCTGAACATTATCAGAATGAACCCGCCCAGTATTTCAATAAGGTGTTTTCCTCTCAGTGCAAAAAATACATTCGGCTTGCCTTCTTTTTACTTAGAAATTACTGTTTTTATTTTAAACTTCCGATTTTGTTGTCCGGGTTAAATCTTCCCCAAAGGAAAAACTTAACCCTTCCACACACTTTTCCACAAATGATCATCTAGTCAATCAACATTATGTAAGTGCATTATATAAGCAAAATAAATACAAAACAATACAAGAACAACACGTCAACTCACCAGAGATCAAATGTGAAAATAATTCACCGACTCCAGATATTTTCATATCAGAGGGTTCGGCTCGGTAGAACTTCTAACAGGGCCTATAAATCCCACTGATCACTCAACATAAATATTTAAAAAATCCCAGGGTTTTGGAAATTTCTGTTTATTATTATTTTATTTTATTATATTTAGTCAATATCCAGGTGAATTAATTTTGCATTTAAGATGTTGAGTATAAAATAAATTAGTTTAGTTCCATTCACAATTTTTGATATTACCGATTTGTTCATGAACATTAACATTGTAATGTCATTGATTTTTAAATTTTGAACGGTGACCGGATAAATCATCACAATGATAATTCATCACATCTTTAAAAAGTTATTAAAAGTCATGGAAAGTGATGAAACAAAAACTTTCTTTACTTGTTTAAGTAGAATAGGTAAGGTTAGGTTAAAAATTTTATTTCTTTCATCGTTTCTAATGACTTTATATTACTTTTTAAAAGTGTGTTGAATTGTCACAGTGTTGAGTTATCATGGAACCCTTTTGAACATTTTTATTATCACAGTTGCAAGTAGGTACCGTAATAGGCTAATTAAAAAAAACTTGTGTGTTGTGCATAGTCTATGGTTAAGTCAATCTAATGATTAACGTGCTTTCGCACGACAATATTTTTGTTCGACGGTTAATATTCAGTAATGGTGCATTTAGGGTGGTTATTTCAATAAACATATCATTTTTGTGACTTTTTTTATATAATCATAAATTGAAGTTGGTTCTTCTACTTTTCTACATTCTACAGACGTTTCTTCAACACATTGGAACTGTCCGCAGCGCTTCGTCTTACGTAAGTAGGTTAAAGTAACTAAATTAGACGTGAGATCTTTTTAGATGCCAGTTTATTGTCAGAATATGTCACATTACACTTTTTAATCCGTAATCTTGTACAACATTCGATAAATAATTTACAGATATATCAACACTAATCATGCTTACACGCTACAGACGATAGTACATTTTTGTTTGCTCATTGTAGATAATGTAAATTTACATAGCGATACGCTTTATATGCACTTTATTATGTAAAAATTACTTTGTATCAGTTAGTTAATAATCAGAGTAAGTATTTCAGCTTGCAGAAATATGAAATACCGCATTTCATTAGCTTTTTCGTAAAAAACGGATTCTTTGACGTCTTTTCCTCAAGCCATCTTTTGACATATTAATAATATTCCTTTTTTTACCCAAGTTTTTAGAACTCAAACTAAGAACCTATTTTAGGATCACAGGTATTTATTTTGGTTTAAATAAGGGAGGTAAAAAACTAACCCTAAAACTTTCACATCAGTATCAATGGCTCCCTAGTGAACACCCGATTTTAATTTTAACCAAATATCTATTAAAATTCAATTCCAGGAACTGAAAACTTACTTTTCAGTATAATCTAGCTACCAAAAGTGTTTTTTAAATAATTAGTAGGTACATATTAAACGTTTACATCTTTTATTTATATTTCCACTTCATTAAATAATTTCACGAAACGAAATACTTACATTCATATAATGATTCCATTATTATAGCATAGTTTTTGTTGCGTTTACCAAATGTCAATATAAGACACCGAGAGGTTGTTGTATTATTCACAACTGGTTCGACCCAAGTAAACTACGTCCACATTATTTTGACATTTCTACACTTATGTCACGTTTTTAGCTGCTCATAAGGTCTGAGACACATTATGTGCGCATACATTGGGCGTGGCATGGACGTATTATATGTTGTGCTGATACATTACGCTAAAATCTTCCTTAGGAAAGTATGTCAAATCAATTGGGGGACTGCCGCGGAATGTCATTTCATGTATGGGAGCTGTCACTTTGTAATTACGGCTCTTCGTTACTTTTTCAGGCCCTTCTCATGCGGTTGGTAGGAGAGGGGGTCGCATTATTTTAAAATAAAGCCTGGCTAGCAGATCCCGGCGTATATCCTCGCTACGTCCACACTTATGTGTGACAGGCCTGTATGGGATTGTATGGCGAGCAATATGGAGTTATGATGTAATCTGTCACCCCCTTACAGCTTGGCTGATGTGAATTTGCAACCTTATAGCGCTGTCAACAAGTTTTTTGTTGGTTGCTAATACGAATCCTGTCAAACGTAATCCTTAACCCTTAAATGCATGACTTTTTTTATTTAAAATAAATATATATTTTTGCATTCTTTTTATAAATTAAAAATAGGGAAAAATAATTAAAAAAATATTTATCCATAAATTCTGTTTATTTTGAGAAAAACGTTATTATATCATATGTGAAACACTATGCATCCATGTCTAAAATGCTCTTTCCTAATGTTACAAAAATAATTATCAGTGAATAAAGCGAACTAATTTATGACTTATAAAATGAAGACAAATAAAAACAGGGGAAAGTATTAATTTAAATGAAATGCCGTAAAACAGTTTTTGTTCTTATTAAAACATAGAGGGACCTTGTACTTTTGGCAGTGGCAGTACGTCAGACCATTGCAGGTAGGAAGTCGACACCTCTGCCTCTTTTCGTGCCATGTTGACCAATAAGATACCTCATCGCTTCTTATGTCTTTTGGTGGGACATTTAATTTTGGGCCTTTTTTCTTCTTTTGTAAAACGGGCTCTAAACTTCCACTTGGCCGACCAGTTTGTTTGTTGGTAAACTTAGAGTCAACGGTGCATAAAGATCGAGCAATTAGGGTTTTAAATTGGGCGAGACGCATAATATTTTTTGTATTGGCATTTTTTTAATCTTGTACTTTCTATATAAAAACCAATAATTTACTATAGTCATATCAACTAAGTGGTATAGCACCCTCATCCCTCATATACCATCTATTGCTTCTCATCGCAATTTTATATCTTCCCATGACACTGTCTAGTAAGACCTCCCATATGTCTGTTGTACTCTATTATAGCAAATGGGCAGTTAACTGTGACCTTAGTTTTCTTTTTTTTTGTCATAACGTTTAACAGTTTTCATTGGAAGTTCCCTGCAAAAGACGATAGTAATGTGACCACCTTGTTATCCTTCTAAACAACATTAGACATTTCAACGCCTTGATACGATCCATTAAATTCTGAGCTTGTTCCTCGTGGAGCATTTTTCAGGGATTCTATTCCTCCTAGCTGTCCCAAGAGATTGAATGCCTATGCAAGCCAAATGGCTTAAAAGTTAAATTGAGGTGTAATAATTGTCAAAATAAAGTCTGTGGTTCAAGTTTTTTGGTACTACGCGACATAGATGCACAACAATATTTCCACAGGCTCCCAAGTCTGGTTCACTTTCAAGTCTTGGCAAGCAATTCTCTTGTCCAGAATAAAATTCAAAATTATAAGCGTAACCAGATACGCCACTCAATACAAAAAGTTTAGAACCCCATTTGTGGGGTTTCATGGGCATGTACTGTTCCATATAACTTCTTGCTTTAGTTGAACACATTTGTTCATCAACGCCGATTATTTCGTCCAACTCCTTTTTGGATAAACCCCTCTTTGCCATTTTGAAACTACGTCATGCTATAATTAGTAATGACTAAATACAAATATCAAAATATGGTCTCAGTGCATAGTGTTACATATATGATATAATAACGTTTTGTCAAATTTAGACTGTCAAAATACATAATACACATAAAATTTATATTTAAAACACCCTAAACGTACCTTATTATTTGTAAAATAATATATTTACGATCCAACACGTCGAAAAAACACTATATTTTGATATAATACTGGACATCAAAATGCACACAATCTGTAACCTCCAACTCTCAAGTTTAAAATCAAAATTTCAAATTATTGTGTGTAATCTATTGTAATTTTTCGACAACATTATTATGCAGAAATAATGTAAAAACAATACTGTAATACCAAAACCCACCAACAGATGTCAAAATGAAAAAAAAATTAAAAAAAGCTAATTATATCAGATGTGTTACACTATGCAGTTAAGGGTTAATATTCTTTATAAATATATCCGTCAGAATAACTCTTTTATGTTCCAAATAAAAGGTTCTCTCAAAACGAATTTAAATGTTTTCAATCGTTGTTTCAGTACATATGTATATTGAACTGGGTTCAATGTCCGTTATATAACAGAACGCTATCACAGAAAACAATGGATCTTCCCGACCCAGAGAGCGCTTTCATCAAAGTGGAACCAGGGACCCAGGAAGAGGGTGGAAGTGAAATGCCGTATACGGTTATAGATTTCGACCACCAGGATGTAAAGAAGGAATGCTTGCAGTATTCTGAGACTACTCCGACAGCCAGTAAGTAGTATTGAAAAAGCAAGAAAAGTTTGAATGTTAATTTCAAATGTTTTAGAATGTTTCGCGGACGGGACGCATACTTGTTTATGGCGTCACCCAATAATAATAATAATATTTGGCTAATTTATATAGCGCCGTTTTCGTGAGAAATCACCTCAAGGGCGCTGTACAAATATATTTCTTAAATATTTAATACTAGAACTACTGACTTATCTCTAAGACTTATATCTAGTGACTTACGACTAAGGCCTATAACTACTATCTTAACGACATATACACGAGTATTTACATATTTGGCAACTTACAACTAAAATTAAAATTAACAATTTAATCTTACTAACGCCAGAAGAAGAAGGAAGTTCTATTATATTAGGGTGGATTTATTGTTAGCTGGATATATTATATGTTAAATGAATTAAATTAATGAATAAAATCAATCAATCGCCAATCTTAAACGCATTTAGATGATTCATCTGCCAACAATTAAACCGATTTTTTTGTTATGTTCCCGCTGATATTGTCCATTGTCCACTGGCAGGCAAGTCAATAGCAAAATTGAATGAACGGAATCGCTAGATAATGTAACAATTACGGTATAAAAAAATGAAAAAAAAGAAATATTTGGATAGAATGACGGATTTATGGAAATGAGTGTCTGAAAAAGTGAGTTTTTAGTTTGGATCTAAATTCTGTTGGGCTGGTTATACATCTCAATTCCATAGGAAGTTTATTCCAAGCCTTGGGGCCGGATACTCCGAATGCACGATCACCAAACTTAGTGTTCGGATTTCGCTTAGGCTCTTTCAACCTTCCAATTGCAGATGATGTCGCTGATCTAAGAGTTGACTGCCTTAGACCAGTATTTTCCGGAATGCATAGCTCAGTAATATACGGTGGCGCCATTTCGTTGATAGCTTTAAACACCATCCAGCATAGCTTGTACTGGATCCTTTCAGGACACTTCAGCCAGTGAAGATTTCGGAGGTGTTCCGAAATGTGCGAAAACTTGGGTACCCCGGTGATAAGCCTTGCTGCGGCGTTGAACACTGATTGTAGTTTATCAGTTTCGCATTTAGGAAGATTTGCATAAATGCCGTTGCAATAGTCAAGACGTGATACTATATATGAGTTCACAAGTAATTTTGTTGCCTCTGTTGAAAGGTTTCTACGAACTGACTTAAGTTGTCTAAGGTAGAAGAACCCCGTGCTAACGGTCTTATTTACCTGACTTTTTAAAGAAAGGTCTGAATCCAGATAAACTCCCAGAAGTTTGACGGTTGTTTTAGCAGTTACGTCGTTGCCGGAAATAGCGGTTGGTGAGTTTTCTATTAAATGTTGGCGTCTATGTGTGGCTGCCCAGAGAAACTCCGTTTTTGAAGGATTTAGCTTAAGTTTATTTGAGGACATCCAGAGATTGATTGCTTCTAGACACTCAGCTGTGCGAATTTTTAGGCCGTCGATCTCATTTGGTGAGCAGTAAAAGTATATTTGCTGATCGTCAGCATAACAGTGAGATAAAAGGCCAAATGACTCGATAATTTTTGCGACGTCATTTGTAAAAAGAATGAAGAGAAGTGGACCCAAAACGGATCCCTGGGGTACCCCTGAAGAGAGTTTTGAGAAGTTGGACTGTTTATTTCCAACCTTTACTGCTTGCGAGCGATTGGATAGATAGGATTCTAGCCAATATTTGATGTTAGAATGTAAGCCAAACGTTACTTCTAGTCTCTTAATGAGAAAGTCGTGGTCAATGGTATCAAATGCAGCGCTCATATCCAAAAGTGAAATAAGTGCTAACTTACCTGACTCTATGGCAAGGGTTATATCTGACTAAATAAAATGACTAAATAAAATACGTAAACGAGGTCTTCGCCTACCAATAAAACATTCTGAACAAAAACTAGAAAGTAAATACTGCCGCCATGGAGCTGAAATTGGTGCTATAATTAAGGGTTTGGGTCCAAAGAAGGCACCAGGGCATGACAGACTTAATGGCGAGATAGTGAAGCATGTCTGGGTCCACGCTAAAGAGGAGCTCTTTCAAGTGATGGAATCGTGCCTGAGAAGAGGAATTTTCCCTTCTGAATGGAAGAGGGGCGTGCTCAGGATTATACCTAAAGGGAACGGCAAACCACTCACCGACGTAAAGGCTTATCGCCCGATAACCTTGCTCCCAATCCTCGGCAAGATCCTGGAAATACTAATTCGGCAGCGACTTCGCAGTACACTTTCACCGTCCAGTGAACTTCAATTTGGTTTCGTCCCGGGTAAATCCACCGTGCACGCCATTTCGTTTGCGCTTAACTGGGTGAAGGTCTGCTCAAAGAGGTACGTTGTAGCAATCTTCTTAGATATAACTGGTGCCTTCGACTTCGCGTGGTGGGAAATGATACGCACAAAGGTTAAAAGTAGGAATTGTCCAAAACGCCTGTTTAAATCGGTTGACAACTACCTATCGGGACGAACTGTCTCGATATCCCATGGTGATTTTACTATAGAACGCGAAGTAAATATGGGTTGTCCCCAGGGCTCCGTTCTGGGACCTGAATTTTGGAATATTGACTTTGACGACTCCTCTAGGTTACCCTTGCCTGAAGGATGTATCATGATCGACTACGCGGATGATAAGATGTATCTTGTCTCGGGGAACAGCAGAAAGGAAATTGAAGAAAAGGCTGGTGATGGTTTGAACACCCTCCTTTAATGGGGGGAGAGGAATAAGATGACCTTCGCTCCCCACAAGACAAAGGGTCTCCTGATGAAGGGCTCTCTCAGTAGAAAAAGAAACCCTACCATCCGGATGGGAGACACCAACATCAAATTTGCAGACACGGTCAAGTACCTAGGTGTAACACTCGATCGATCGTCCTCATTTCTGGCTCATGTTAAAGATGTTTCAAGCAAGGCTCAGGCGCTGTTCCTAAAGCTGAGGAGACTCTCCACCGCTGAATGGGGACTACGCAATCCGGCACTACGTGCTCTGTACAGGGGCGTATACGTTGCGCAAGTTTCGTATGCTGCCTCTGTTTGGGAGCACCGTCTGGATAACTGCCTTATACTTCTCGCTCTTACTAGGGGCCAGCGAACTTCTTTGCTGGCACTATCTGGCGCATACCGTACTGTTGCTTCGGACGCTTTGCCAGTTTTGGCCGGCATTTTGCCAATCGATCTGGAGATTAGGGAAGTCTTAACCAAGCAGAGACTTTCCAGAGGATCCCCGGCAACCCATCTTGGTGTCGTTCTGACACCAGGTGGACCGGGAACTCTCCCTGGACTGCTTCGGACGATGAAGGACCTTTCGCTCAAAGAGTGGCAGGTCCGTTGGGATAGGTCGAGCATGGGAAGATGGACCTTTTCCTTCTTCCCATCAGTTAAACTCAGAATGGAAGGGGCCTTCCTCAAACTGGACCATCACATGACGCAGCTCCTCTCAGGACATGGGGAATTCAGGGGGAGGCTTCACAGCCTTGCCCTGTCTACCCATCCCAATTGCGCTTGTGGCAATACTTACCAGTCGGCCGAGCACATTCTGTGGCACTGTGAGATCTTGAAGGATGCCAGAGACGAAATGATAGACGGTCTGAATGTCCCCATTAGACCGGTGTGGAACACCGATCTTGTTTCTAACAGAGTTAATTTCGAATGTCTGAGGAAGTTTACTAGGATCTGGGTTGAGAGATGGTCTGTGCTTAGAGTCGCTGACTAGTGTGATAACTGAGAACCCCTGGTGTATTGCTCCTGCTCCATGACTAATTCTTTTACAATTCTCCGATTATTGTTTATGCATTCTGTTCTTCTTATTTTTATTATTTTTCTTTCCTTACTGTATCAGCTGCTTCAGATGATTTTCTTTCGTTTACATTTCTTTTAAACAACTTGTATCCTATTTTCTTCTAATTTTCAGTTTTCTTTTCTTATGTTTTGTGTCTAAGGTAGA
The DNA here is from genome assembly GCF_061612785.1 of Hesperophylax consimilis. Taxonomy (NCBI): domain Eukaryota; kingdom Metazoa; phylum Arthropoda; class Insecta; order Trichoptera; family Limnephilidae; genus Hesperophylax; species Hesperophylax consimilis. The sequence continues at coordinate 29,537,580 of NC_142852.1, read as the reverse complement.
CACACTGTCATTTTTACAGACATTGCAGACACTCTTTATATATCTTTGCTTAGCTTATTATCTCTTTTACTTTGTCTTTTATCTTATACTTCACATACTGTCCTCTTTACAGACCATGCAAATGTTATTTTTATGCTTTCTACTTTTGTTTTACTTATTCTACCGATGTTCTTAAGTGGCACTTTTGGATTGTTTATTGTTTTTCTTTTCTTTTCTCGTCTTTTTTATATGTATTTTTTTTTTTTGGTTTTCTTTCTTTTTTTCAGTAACGGCAACGAGTTTACAGGCTAGAACTGAACTCCGGTGTTTTTTTGTATTGTTTACTTTTCCCCAATAGGGGTTGGACAACGGGCCTCGTCCCCGCATGCACTGCTGGAGCTTCTTTTAATTTCTTGTTTTTACCGGGGGACTCCGCCAGTCACCTGCGCCACCCCTGAGGAGCGTTGGTGGTCAGAGGGGTGACTGTGCGGATTGGGGTAACCTCCACCCTGCCTCCGACCTCCTGACGCTTCTTTCCCCTAGGTTCTTTAGGGTTTATCCCTCTTTTTCCCATGCTTATCTTCAGGGCACCACCGGGTGGTCGGCTAAGGGGTGTGGAAGTCCTGACCTGCACCAGTCACCCCAACCACCACCAATCTCTCAACAGGACTGCCAGACGTGGCTCGGCGAAACTCCCCCGTCACTCTATTATTTCACTTTGTTCTTTTTGTGCTTACAGGTACTGGAGTGTGGGTTCCCTCCACCAACTATTTGCCTGAAACTTGTTACTTGATTGTTTGATGCTTATTGTTCTGTGTTGTCTTTGGATTAATACCTGTAAGCGCTCGCATACCGCTTCCTAACACCGTATGCGGGGACATTGAAGGTCTAGCTTCATTTATATACTTTGTAGAACCGTTTATTCAATAATTAGATTCATACGAGAGCTCCGAAGGGGTGACCATAAGTCACCTATACCGGGGTGGGACAGGGCGGGTGTAACCTTCAATGCCGCCATGGAGTCAGTATTTACAACAGACAAAATATTATTGTCTTACATTTATCGACGTTGAGGGATAAGTTGTCAGCGATACACCAATTGGGTAATTTGTCGATATTCTTACTGTAAAATTAGGTTGTCGTTAATATTGGATGTTTCTTTGTTTAATTTGATGTGATCAGCAAAGAGCAGAACTTCTACATCATTGAAACGTTTGATAATGTAATTTATGATTTTTTACCTCCAGAATTTCATAATGTTTTTTCTGTAAACCAAAGGCTTAAATTAATTATAACAGTATGTTTTTATTTTTTTATTTTTTTTTTTTATTTTTTTTATTTTTTTTTTTTTTTATTATTATTTTTTTTTTATATATACAATAATATTATTATTGGGTTTATAAAAACAGTTTATTTTTAAACAAGTTCTGCTGTGTAATTATTATTACGCGTGACAGCTGTTTCGCCCTCTGAAGGCATTATCAAACTGTGGGTAGCCCACTTACAGACGATACATTTATATTATTTCTAGGTAGGTATTTTAATTTCATTTACTGATTTCTTAATTGATTTCTAAGTAAAATATTAAAAATTATTAATGGTTATTACCCCAGCAAAGTTTCCCCAATTAGTGTAATGTTTAAATTTGACTGAATGTCTTTATGTTAGTTATTCCCAAACGATGACTCATAGGGTTATTTTAATAGCATAATTAAGTACTTCATAGTGCACTCATATTTGCATTAGGTTTGAAGATATCTAGTAGGGGTGAACGAATTATATTTGTTTGTTCATTAATTAGAATAGCTTTCGGATTATTAGAGTTTTTGTTAATTTCTAATTGCTCTAAAAGATTCAGTTTACGGCCTTTATTTTGTACGTGTAACGGAGTTGGTTTATTATTATCATTAAGTGAGTGATTTTCATCTAGGAGATGTTTGGCAAATTGAGATTGTATTTTATTATTATTTTTAAAAGATCTTATATGTTCTTTAAACCTAGTGTTAAAGGACCGGCCCGTTTGTCCAACATAAACAGCGTTGCATTCGTCACACTGGAGTTTATAAATGCCACTATTTTGTAATTTGAGTACCTTACTTTTTGAGTTTTTAAGAGATGATCCTAAGTTGTTATTTGTGCGGAAGGCAATATCTAAACCACACTTTTTGAGGACTTTGGCAATTTTATTAGATGTCTGTCCGATGAATTCTAAACACCCGAATTTATTATTCGTCTTATTATTAGTCGTTGGGTAAATTAATTTAAGGTTATTTTTGTGTTTGTTATTATTAATTATTTTTTCAATGTCTCTACCCTTGAAGCCATTATTTTTAGCAATAGTTAGGATTGTATTTTTTTCCTTCTCGTATGCTTTCTTGTCGAGTGGGATATTAGTAAGCCTATGTACCATTGAGTGGTAGGCAGATAATTTATGTGACCATGGGTGTAAAGATTTATAATTAATGGTCGTATCTGTAAACGTAGGCTTACGGAAAATTTCAAACGTATGTTTATTATTTTCTCTACCGATAGTTAGGTCTAAAAAATTAATTTTATTATTACACTCTCTTTCAACCGTAAAGCAGATTTTACGGTTGATGGAGTTAGCAAATGTGACAAAAAGATCTAATTGTCTGTTGGTACCTTTCCAACAGACCAAAATGTCGTCAACATAACGAACATAGTATATTATGTGTTTGCTAAAGATTGAATTTAAAATTTGTTTTTCGTTGACGACATTTTGGTCTGTTGGAAAGGTACCAACAGACAATTAGATCTTTTTGTCACATTTGCTAACTCCATCAACCGTAAAATCTGCTTTACGGTTGAAAGAGAGTGTATTAATAAAATTAATTTTTTAGACCTAACTATCGGTAGAGAAAATAATAAACATACGTTTGAAATTTTCCGTAAGCCTACGTTTACAGATACGACCATTAATTATAAATCTTTACACCCATGGTCACATAAATTATCTGCCTACCACTCAATGGTACATAGGCTTACTAATATCCCACTCGACAAGAAAGCATACGAGAAGGAAAAAAATACAATCCTAACTATTGCTAAAAATAATGGCTTCAAGGGTAGAGACATTGAAAAAATAATTAATAATAACAAACACAAAAATAACCTTAAATTAATTTACCCAACGACTAATAATAAGACGAATAATAAATTCGGGTGTTTAGAAATCATCCGACAGACATCTAATAAAATTGCCAAAGTCCTCAAAAAGTGTGGTTTAGATATTGCCTTCCGCACAAATAACAACTTAGGATCATCTCTTAAAAACTCAAAAAGTAAGGTACTCAAATTACAAAATAGTGGCATTTATAAACTCCAGTGTGACGAATGCAACGCTGTTTATGTTGGACAAACGGGCCGGTCCTTTAACACTAGGTTTAAAGAACATATAAGATCTTTTAAAAATAATAATAAAATACAATCTCAATTTGCCGAACATCTCCTAGATGAAAATCACTCACTTAATGATAATAATAAACCAACTCCGTTACACGTACAAAATAAAGGCCGTAAACTGAATCTTTTAGAGCAATTAGAAATTAACAAAAACTCTAATAATCCGAAAGCTATTCTAATTAATGAACAAACAAATATAATTCGTTCACCCCTACTAGATATCTTCAAACCTAATGCAAATATGAGTGCACTATGAAGTACTTAATTATGCTATTAAAATAACCCTATGAGTCATCGTTTGGGAATAACTAACATAAAGACATTCAGTCAAATTTAAACATTACACTAATTGGGGAAACTTTGCTGGGGTAATAACCATTAATAATTTTTAATATTTTACTTAGAAATCAATTAAGAAATCAGTAAATGAAATTAAAATACCTACCTAGAAATAATATAAATGTATCGTCTGTAAGTGGGCTACCCACAGTTTGATAATGCCTTCAGAGGGCGAAACAGCTGTCACGCGTAATAATAATTACACAGCAGAACTTGTTTAAAAATAAACTGTTTTTATAAACCCAATAATAATATTATTGTATATATAAAAAATAAAAAAATAAAATGGAGTTCTACAAATTAAACTTAATAACAATAAATATATAACAGTATGCTTTCAGGGATTAAATATGACCTATTACATCGCCTACGAAACACGTAGGTTGTTTACATAAATATAAAGTGTTGCAAATAAATAATGCAAACACAAAGTAGAAAACGGTAAAAATAACCTTTCTTCCGAAAATGAATGTCATATCAATTTTGTCTTGTTGACTTTAATAATAACAGTAGTACTACAGTGTTTACACATTTAAGCAGTTCGTTAGACTATCTTTGTATTTTTGAATACATATTATAGAAAATTATAAAAGTTTTCGATTAGTTTATCACATTTTGTTTCAATTCTTACTGATATTTTTATTTATTTTTTTATTTAACTGTCGAAGAAAGCAAACACTTTGTGGCTTGACAATAAACAAAATGAAAAAGATTTTTTGTTTTAAACCACTTTATTTTAATATTTATGTCCACCGGTTTCGGTTGTTCCCAACCTTCTTCAGGACATATATGATTTAAGATTTTCACGGCCAAAAGTATTTTTGTTATTTGTTTTTGGGGTGGTATGCCGTGTTGCGTTAACTCCATCTTTAGCCAACGTTTCGGACAGCATTGCAGTGTCCATCATCAGGGCAGATGTGTTATTTGAGGTTGTGTAAAAATTTGAGCTTATGTATGAGGTTGTGATACCGTGTTGCCAGCTCCAACCCTCTGAGCTAACATTAACGAGTTATTATTTAAAGTGGTTTTCTTCGTTTAGCTCTGGTGTGGCCGTCAATTACCGGATACCAAGAACTATTGAGCTTAGCTCCATCGTCTCTATTAATGTTTACGGGATTTTTATGTATTTCAATGGCCTCCGTAATCAGCCGTGCTCTATAAGTTTTGGGTCTCCCCAGGATTTCAGGAACAAATCCAAAGTAATGCCCGGTGTCAATCAAATGCTCGGCAATTGCCGATTTGTCAGGGTGGCCGAGTTTACAGGGTCTGAAGTGTTCTGAAATCCTTTTGGAGATAGTCCGCTCTGTCTGGCCTACATAGACCTTGTCACATCCGGAACAGCTGAGTTTATATACTCCATCTGTTTCCAGAGGAAACTTAGTCTTTGCAGTCCTCAGTAAGTCCTGTATCTTTGTTGTTGTTCCGAATACAGTCTTGATATTTTCCTTTCTCAATAGCCTGGCAATTCTATCTGTCACATTGTGCACAGGCAGGAAGGCACAGCCTTTCGACTCTTGTTCAATTCTGTCTTCGTTTGGTGCAGATTTGGCTCTTATGATTTGCTTTGTCTGACTTGCTGGGTAGCCGTTACGCTCCAGTCCATCGGTCAGCTTCGTAAGTTCCGCTCCGATTTTATGTTCTTCACATATTCTGGTCGCTCGGGTCACCAATGTATGGATAAGTCCTCTCTTCTGCGCTGGGTGTGGTCCTCTCTTCTGCGTATGGGTTGGTTTCCTATATACAGTATGCCCTAGGCTACCATTGCTTTTTCGCATCACCTCCACATCTAGAAAAGGCAGGATTTTATCTTCGTTTTCCAGTTCCATTGTGAATTTAATTTTGCTGTGGAGAGAATTAGGGTGGTCCAGGAATTCGTTTAGTTTCTCTGTTCCATGAGGCCAAATGGCGAAGACATCGTCGACGTAGCGCCACCATACTTTAGGGACAGCTGAAGCTGTGTCGAGTGCCACTTCTTCAAACTTCTCCATAAAAAAGTTGGCTAGTACTGGCGATAACGGACTGCCCATCGCAACTCCCTCCAATTGCTCAAATAGTTCACCCTGAAACGCAAAGTATCCCGTTTTGAGGCAGTGTTCAAAAAGTTTGCAAATGTCTTCCTCATATATCTCCCTGAGCATTGTCATAGAGTCTTCTAGAGGCACATTTGTGAAAAGTGACACGACGTCAAAGCGTTAATTTGTGAAAAGTGACACGACGTTCTTCAGGACAATAAATATAATATATAAACTAAATAAAGTACAGAGAAATCTTTTGAGGTAAACAAAAAAGAAAGCATTTTAGAAAAGGGGTAGGGGGCGTCAGAGACAGGAAGGTAGAGGGGTAAGAGAAGGGTGGGGGTTAGATAGGGAGAAAGAGAACAACTTTAAAATTGGACTGGTGGTTAGTTTTAACTGTTTATTTAAAATTGTGGATTTACTTTTATTTTTATTTGATTTTACTAATTCTAATGCTTCTAAATTATTAAGGCGTATTCCTATTTTTTTTTTTTGACTCGTGTATATTTATTAAAAGTATGGTTAGTATTAATTTAATGTATAATGTTCCATTAATGCTAGTCGTTGATTCATTATTTGCACCTATGCAATATATTTATAAATGAAAAAGAAATATAAAGTATAAACATTATAAGGAATGACAAAATAATTTAAAAAAAAAATTAAAGGCAGTTAGTAGTAGTAGAGTTTTCGCATGATTATAATAAAAACAATAAAATAAACTAAAATGATAGGATTGTTACACAAAATAAAAAATTAAGTTATCAGTTTAGTATGTTGCATTTTATATGTTTTCAAGTTACACTTGAAAATGTCTACATCTCGTAAGGTATTGTGAGTTTTATTTTTTCCTATTAAATAGTTTTGCGAATATTTGGCATAAGAAGAGTCGTGATTTACTTTGTCAAATTCATTTGAAAAATCTTTGTAAATGGAATCTCCCTGTTTCCCACTATCCATAGAGTTGATAACAAAATCAGTAAACTGTCCTAGATTCGATTCAACAGATCTGCCTTGAAAAAAACCATGTTGTTTTTTTTTTTTTTTTTTGGTTTTAGGCATTTCACCCTGAAAAGAGTGCTTTGTGCCGGTAACAGTTAAAGTGGATAAAAAAATTCGGTTAATTTATTGGGAGAATAATAAAACAAATTAAATATTGGACTCATTTAGATCACTAAAACAAATTAAATGTTGAATTCATTCAGGTTAATAAACTTACATAAAGCTGTATGAACACGAGAATTGTTAAGAGATAAAAGGTATGAAATGTTAAGGGGGGACTGGTGTGTGATTTTAATAAGCCGGCGGTATATGTTCTTGAAAGATGAATAGTTTTTACAGTTAAAGAAAACGTGGTCGAGGGTTTCCTCTTCCACACCGCACTGGCAGACCGGATCATCCAAAACTCTAATTCTAGCCAAGTGAGACGCAATTGAACAGTGACCAATTCTCATTTTCGAAATACATGAAATGAATCGTTTTGACAGTTTTTTACCGTGAAACCATGGCTTAGCAGGGATATGGTTTTGAATTCCAGCATAGAAAGATCCAGTTCTTATTTTGGAGACTGCCCAATTTTCTTCCCAGGCACGAGTTATGTTGGATTTAAGAATCGGGAAGACATCGGAGATAGGAATTCTAAAATTTAATGGGATAGTTCCGGAATCTGAACCAGATTTGGCGAGAGAATCGGCCATCTCATTACCCTCGATACCCAAATGGGCAGGGACCCAGGCTAATATCGTCTCAAACCCAGATTCACTTAGAGAATTGAGAAGATTTTTTATTTTACATATAATACTGTCTTCCGGATAACATAGAATATTTGACATAATTTTAGTTAGAGCACTTAGCGAATCAGTACATAGTAAGGCTCGATGAATGTTGAGAATCTGGATTTGATTTAGCGCTTGTTCAATTGCAAAGCATTCAGCTGAAAATATGGAGACTTCTTTCGGTAATTTATAAGTGAGATTGATGTTGAATTTTGGACTATATATCGATGCTCCACATCTTTTATTTTCAAATTTGGAACCATCTGTGTAAAGGATGGAAAATCCAGGGAATTTTGAAGCCACAATGCTTTTAAAACAGTCATCCACATTTTGAAATTTATTTGGGGAAGATAAAATATTCTTCCGAAAGTCTGATGTTATTGTGTTCGGCATAAAAGTGATTGCCTTAAATGGAATATTGTATATAGGGAGATTGGGAACTTTTTGAAGATATTGGAGGGAAGATGACAGAGAATTATAGAGATGAAAACTTTTAATTAGGAGAGGAAAACATTTTTTTTCTCTCAATCTTTTGTTAGAATTCAAATTAACACTTAACCGATTAAGACTTTGTTTAATAGGATGATGTGATAACAATAAAGCCTTGAAAATATATTTATTGGCAAGGAATTGCCTTCTGAAATATAATGGAGGCTCCCCACATTCCACCTGAAGCGCATTAATTGGAGAAGACTTCATAGCTCCAATAATCATTCTGAGGGCTTTTGATTGAATTCTTTCCATTTTCTTATCTAAATATTTAGGGAGGGGGTCAAAAAGAAATGTGCCATAATCCAAGTGGCTCCGAACTAGGGAATTATACATTAATTTAAGAGTGGTAGGATGAGATCCCCACCACACTCTGGAAACTGCTCGCATCATATTAAGTCCCTTTTCACACTTTGTAGAAATTATCTGAATGTGTGGAAGCCAGGACAATTTATGATTCAAAAGAAGACCAAGGAATTTGATTTGAGTAGCGGTTTGTAGAGGCACATTATCAAAAGAGATTGAGAAGTGGGGAATTTTTCTTTTTCGCGTGAAAGCCACGACCCTTGTTTTAGATGCCGCCAGATTCATCCCCTTTATTGAAAACCAGCTTTTAATATATTGTAAAGCCAAATTCATTTCCTTAGCTGCAAGAATAATATTTTTATGTAACAAATATATAAGGATATCATCCGCAAAGTAAAGTCGCTTGATAGAAAAGGGAATTACTGAGTCTAGGTCGCTTATATAAATATTAAACAACAGAGGACTGATAATAGAACCCTGGGGTAAACCTCTCCATAGTTTGCGCCTTAAGCATTTAGAGGAAGACTCAATAATAATGGACCTATCTGTGAGCAAATTAATAATGAATTCGACTAATTTCGGGGGGATTTGTTTTTTAATTAGCTTTTCTTTCAAATCATTCAGTAAAACATCATCGTAAGCTGATGAAAGGTCAAGGAATGTGGCCAATGTATAAGAATTTAGGGATTGAGAAACTCGGATATCAGTTGTGAACAAACTTAAATTATCCATTGTAGATTTCTTTTTCCGAAAACCATACTGATTTGGTGAGATAATATCTTGACTTTCAACAAACCACTCCAGTCTGTTTTTTATCAAACGCTCCGCTACTTTCATCAAACATGATGAAAGAGCAATAGGCCGATAAGACGAAATTTCAGATGGATTTTTTCCAGGTTTTAAAATGGGAATGATTTTTTGAGTTTTCCAATCATCCGGGATTAGTCCTGTTTCAAACATATTATTAATAAGAGATAAGAAATATTCAACCGCCATATCAGAAAATGATTTGATGAAACTATAAAATATTCCATCGGGACCCGGAGCAGAGTCAGAAAGGGCTTCTTATCACTCGTTTCATCTCATCAATGGAGAAAGGAGCATCTAGCCAGTTAGAATGAGATGGATACGGCTTAATAGAAGGCATTTCTTCACATCCGGCAACTGATGGGGGGCTATTTTATCCGCAAATCCTATAAGAATTTCTTCTGATATATGTTTGATTCTCGGCGGAGAATACGATGATCCGAATTTTTTTAAGCTAGACCAAACTGAAGACTGGGGAGTTTCCGGAGACAGGTTCTCACAGAACTTCCGCCATCCAGCGCGCTTCTTATTTTTCAAAATTCGTTTGGTTTCTGCTTGGGCTTTTTTAACTGATAAAAAATTTTCTAGTGTCATACACTTACGAAAAGAGGAAATTGCTTTTTTTCGAGAGTTGACGGAGCGAGTGCATTCCTCGTCCCACCACGGAGTAGAGTGTTTTATTTTAATGTTCGCATTGCGTTTCGGGATGGATTTTTCTGCTGCATTTATAACCATAGAAGGAAACGTCTCACATTGCATTCTGATGTCTCCCGGGGACGATTTTGTTAAGTTAATAAGGTTATCTAGTTCAGAAGAGAAAATTCTCCAATTCGCATCTTTCGTTCTAAATTTGAGATTATTTTTAACTGGGGGGGAATAAGTGTTAAATTGATGGTGGAAGCGGATTATAATTGGGAAATGATCACTAGATAGGGGATCGTTTAGGATGTCCCAAGAGCATTTAGATGCTAACGAATACGAACAAAGAGATATATCAACAGCACTTTTCCGTTGATGAGGGGGGGTGAATCTGGTTGGAGATCCGTCATTTAAAAAACATAGGTTATGGGTATCAATGAAATCTAAAAGATTGCGGCCAGAACGATTTGTTATTTCGCTACCCCAAGAAGGGGAATGTGCATTAAAATCTCCAAGGATCATATAAGGGGAAAAAATCTGGTTTAAGATTGGTGCCCATTCATTTTCAATAAAAGTCGAAGAGGGAGGAATATATATTGACAATATTGTGATATCAGATAAGACAGCTGCTATTATCTGGATATCGTCGGAGGGAGTATGAATATTAATTTGTTTAAACGGGATAGAATTATGGATTATCAGAGCCGTGCCGCCTTTACCATCTGGTCTGTCGTGTCTGAGACAATAATAACCTGGAATTCTTAAGTGAAAGGAGGGTTTTAACCACGTTTCAGAAATGGCGGCTACTGAAACGTCGTGTTCATCGAGTAATTGAATTAGGTCAGATTTGTTAGCTGAAATAAGAACTTTGTTCAGTTTCGAAGCCATTGGGGAGGCAAGATAATAAAGATTTAATGTAATCGGCAGCGTTGGACGGTACAGTATTGTTGTTTGTAAGGATAGAAATTAAAAGGGTAATTAAAGTTTGTATAAAAGAATTATTATTCATTATTTCGGCGAGAGCAGGAGATTAAGTATTACCATTAATGGCACACCCATTGGGCGTCTGGGATTTGGCATTCCCATTCGGGCTGGCCAAAATATTATCATTCGCAGAGATGACATCGTCCTCAGCTCCTTTCCAAACAACCACCTTTTTAAATTCAACGTCATCTTCTCACAGAGAAACCATTCTCAAGCCAGTCAAACCCAACCCAAAATATACACCTTACCTTGATAAAAAACAATTGAAGTCAGAGTGTTCGCCAGACTTCCGCCCAGGAAGCTGCCCTCTCAGGAGTCGCTGCCTGCCGACTCCGCCCTTCGGAACCTTGGCCCAGGCTGAGCTGACTCCGCCCTTCGGAACCAGCCCAAGTTGCCGCTTGTGTTATCAGTGATAAGTGCGAACGTGGAGATCCGCGGTTCCAGAATCATCGTAAAGAGAAGTGCCTGAACAATTTTGTATGTTTATTTCGTAACGCGAAACAACTTTTTAAAGACATTGAATGAACAATAATTTAGAATTAAGGAAACGGACAACTAATGTTAAGAATTAGAATTAATAATATTATTAAGCCTAGATTTAAACCAACACACAACTTATATACTTATTTTCAATAAATGTTTAAAAAAAATTGTAAATATGTAAGTTTTTTTATTTATTCGTTCCTCCCTTTCTTTTACATGCATATTATTAATAATAAAAATCCCTTAAGTATAGTTATAACAAGTATTTCGTTTAATTACTTTATCGCACTGACACTCTCTTCAAGCAAACAATATCTGCAATTACACGTCCACTTCAAATCGATGGTACCGATCGAATCTTAAAAGCTCATTTCAATATAACGAGGAATACTCAAAATTGTTATAATGCAGAAATATTATATAACATGTACCGTGACGATACCGATGTTCTTATATTCTTTTTTACTCGCTCAGTCCTGGAACAGGTTCATAGAGTTATTAAATTATTTGAATCGAAAACTGCAGACCCGTACCTACAAGTTATCTGGTGACCAAAAGAGTCTATTGAGTTTCTCAGTGTCAAAAGTAGCCATTCCAATGAAAAAAAATGATCCGTTTACGATCAATATTGAAAGAGCAACAAACTCGCCTATCAATTACATAGAAACCGCAAAGAAAACGATCTTAAAGTTAATACTATAAAAACATAGATTGACTGATACAGACCAAATATTCAACAGCTGTGACGTACTAGATATACGCCAATTATACGTTAAAACACTACTAAACTACATTTTGACAAAAAAAAATTTCAACAAACACAAAATAACACTAACAGACCAGTTAGACAAGCTTTTAAAGAAAACATAAAATCTCCGACAGTAAATTCAAGCTTTGGACAAAGACACTACCAATACCATGCTATAAAAGCTTTCAACAGTGTAAAACTTGAAATTAAAATTGAGGAAAATAAAAATAAATTCACACGCAAAATTACAAATAGGAAGAACAAAAAAGAAAATATACCCAAAATGTCATTGCATAAAACCTACACGTAACACACAAAACCAATATAAACACACATCACTCACAAACACACAAGATTATATTTTAAATGTATTAGTTTTTCTTTAAATTTATTATGTAGATTATATTTTCATATTATAAAATGAAGGTTTCAGCACGGGCAAGCCACCCAGTGAGGCCAACATTACCGGAAAACTTTGAAATGTACAAAATATTGTACAAAATAAAAAAAATAAAAAAAGTCATCTGAATCCCAGACCATATTTGGGATACCAATTTGAATCCAAGATAACATCATTAAGGGAAAATAATATTGTGTCTGTAGCAGAGGAACAAACTTTACGTAAACGATGTGTTAATTTTACAGTTAAATTAATAAAATAACTACGTCAGAGACTTCCTGATAACTTTGAAATTTTGGAAAAATTAATGTTTTCAGCGAAAGCAACACATTGAAAGTACTCAAAGAGTCTATAACGCCTTTACTGGTATTATTTAACTAACCATCTGATGATATTTCTCTCACCATTGGAAAATGATACATTTAACCAAATGGAAAAAAATAAATAGCACAATCGAATTCTGGACTGAAGTCAAATTATATGAAGATGCTGCCAATTTGAATCCCTTTAAAAGAATTTATGTGATTTCGTATTTACAATGTTAGTATTACCACAGTCAAATGCAGATGTGGAAAGAGTTTTTAGTATCACGAACATTGTAAAATATCAATCTAGAAACAAATTGAAAACTGATACCTATGTCAATGCAATTTTGAATGTTTGATCGGAATTGCAGCAGCTATTGAATAAAACATGCGATAAATATTCATTACCCCCAGAGGTATTAAATAGGGTAGGAACTGGGAAAATATACAACAAGAAACGTGACCTAGACCAATCATTAACGTCTTCATTAACATTTGATGAGCAACAGTATCAACATGCGACGCCGGCGGAAAGTGAAGATGATGATAATTCAATAGTACTGTTTTAACTTTTTTTTACTAAAAAAACTAATTTTTAAGTGAACATTAACAATTTAATAATTTGTAATAAAACGTTTTTATTGTAGTGAAACTGTTTTCGTTCATCAATAAAAACTGTGTAATTTTCGTGCTCAAATTCAGCTGAATATCTGGCAGAATCCAAGTAAGTTTTTGACGGAATTTGGCGGATTTTGTTGTAGATTCTAGCGGAAATATATATTCGAAGCTGGCAACACTGCACTTGCCCTTGCACGACAATATTTTTCAGTTCATATTCAGTAATGGTGTATATAGGGTGGATATTTCAATAAATATAATATTATTATTGTGACGTTTTTTAACAAATGTTAAATTGAAGTTGGTTCTTCTACTTTTCTACATTCTACAGACGTTTCTTCAACACATTGGAACTGTCCGCAGCGCTTCGTCTTACGTAAGTAGGTTAAAGTGACTAAATTAGACCTGAGATCTTTTTAGATGCCAGTTTAGTGTCAGAATATGTCATATTACACTTTTTAACAATTTTTTTTATAATTTTCAGATATATCAACACTAATTAGGCTTACACGCTAAGGACGATAATACATTATTGTTTGTTCATTGTAGATAATGTAAATTTACATAGCGATACTCTTTATATGCACTTTTTTATATAACAATTACTTTTTATCAGTTAGATAATAATCAGAGTAAGTATTTCAGCTTGCAGAAATATAAAATACTGCATTTCATTAGCTTTTTCGTAAAAAACGGATTTTTTGACGTCTTTTCCTCAAGATTTCTCAATCTTTTGACATATTAATATTCCTTTTTTACCCAAGTTTTTAGAACTCAAAGTAAGAACCTATTTTACGATCATAGGTATTTATTTTGGTTTAAATAAGGGAGGTAAAACACTAACCCTTAAACTTTCACATCAGTATCAATGGCCGCCTAGTGAACACCCGATTTTAATTTTAACCAAATATCTATTAAAATTCAATTCCAGGAACTGAAAAACTTACTTTTCAGTATAATCTAGCTACCAAAAGTGTTTCTTAAATAATTAGTAGGAACATATTAAACGTTTACATCTTTTATTTATATTTCCACTTCATAAAATAATTTCACGAAACGAAATACTCACATTCATATAATGTATATATAATCAAACATTCAACTAGCCTACCTACCTACAAGTCGACTGTCAAACGCTCTACATAAAAATCTAAAAAACATCACCAAAATCACTGTAATAAAACCAAAAAAGTGTCAAACTCTACTCACAGTGTCATCACTGCGTTTCGCGCTGCTTATATAAATGTGATAAACAAATTAAGTATAAAAAAATCGAAATAGTCAAGTGATAAAATAGTGAAACTAAAACTGCAATCGTGTGTAAAACGGTGAAACCTAACGGTCTAAAAATTACTCTGTGGCTACCCATATTGATAAGTGAAAAGTGAACACCTATTTAAGTTTTAAGATTGTATCTAAGTGAAATTTAGGAGCATCTTATCAGTGTCCATAATTACTTTGACATTAAACAAAAATCAAAACAATATACCTATATACATTCATATTGTCTACCAGTGTTGACGTATTTTGACAGCTGCTTCAATTTACCTAGCTTTAACAATCATAATACTAAAAAATCAAACTAAAAAAGTGGTTAACTCGTCTAATCAGGATAGTGCGCGTTGGGACAGTGAATTTTTTATCCCACAAATTATCTCGCTAAGGCGGAATACTCGTCATTATTCTGGTGTTTGTACCACAAAATACAATTCAGTGCAAAAGTGACTCGATCATTATATAAACACAAAAAACCTATCCCAAAGGCATTTTTAGCGTCACAAAGGCTCTGCCATCTCTCATACAAGAAACAAGCATTGTGTCGTTTTTTTCTTTTTGTGTGAAACTTCGAAAAACTACCTTTAAAATGAATACACTATGCTCCATCTGTAAAAAAAACATTGACACCCCGTCAGACTTCATCTCATGTTGTATCTGCGACGATAACTACCACTTCATTTGTGCCGATATCGCAGAGACCTCACGGCGAGGAACTAAGATTTTACAGTGGCGCTGCAAACTTTGCACAAAAACACAAAAAAACTCAAAAAAAAATACGTCGGAAAAAAATCTAGAGCTGACATCTATCGAGAAACCTAATAAACAACCTTCATCAACACCAAAATCTACAATTGCCGCCTCATCATACGCCAGTGTGATCTTACCACCTACAACCACAGATGGCACTAGTAATCTGACAATCGATCTATTTTTAACTGAATTCGCAAATTTCAAAGACTCAGTTAATGAATCTGTTGGAAAAAAATACGATGCAATCCTGCTCCAAAATAATGAAATATTAAAAACCATTCAAAACATATCTCAACAGCAAGAAGATTTAAAATATCGAATAAATAATTTGGAAAAACTACATGAACAAGTAAACTCAGCCTTAAATTCAAGACTTGAAGACTTAGAAAAAAAAAACGAAAAATATAAAGAAAATGAAATAAAAATTTGTCTCTTGACAGAACGAAATGAAGACCTAGAAAAAAGAATAATAGCGATCGAGATTGACCAAGAAAACAGGAACAGACGAATCAACAATACTTGTTTGGAACTTCGAGGGCTTCCAGAATTCAAAGAGGAAACATCACAAACCTTAAAAGACATTATATTCAACACCAGTAAAATAGTAGACTGCCAACTAAATACAAATGATATTTATAATATATATAGAGTATCACAAAGAAACAAAAATATTCCTCCAACAGTTAAACCTAGGTCAGTGGTAATTAATTTTAATTCAATACCGTTAAAAGAGGAGCTCCTTAATGCTATAAAAAAATATAACAGGTCTTGCGAAAAGATTGGAGACAAACTAAACACGGGAACAATCGGATTTTCTGGCCCCATTACACCCATATACGTCTCAGAACTCCTCACGTCTAAAGGCAAACGGCTTTGGTATCTAGCTCGCCAACGTGCGACGGAATGTAAATATAGGTACGTCTGGACGAAAGCAGGTCTAATCTACATGAAAAAAGATGACTCTTCTCGACCTATATTAATAGACTCAGAACAAGCTATACCGAAGCTCTGACTACCTGCTCTTTATTCTGATTATCGTGATAAAACTACTGACTACCGCTTTATATCGCCATTTCATACTCTATTACATAACAGCACTATATTATATGAACACCTAGGTTTTTGCATAACTCCAATTTGTACTGGAACAATTTTAATCCTAATTTTAATTTTAATCTTTATTCTCTCTAGAATGGTAACTACACTTATTATAAGATTATTATTTGATTTATTAGTAATATTACTAATAATTCGGCAAAAGAGAACTCTAATCAACATATCTTATATAACCCAGATATTACTTATTTTTCATACTTATACTACTTTTTACTGTCTTTTGAAAGAGAAAATGCCACACACTAACTACATACGTTATTTATTTCCTGGATTTTATTTCAGATATTATTTCTTACTCATATATATTTTATTTTTCCTAATTACATCATTTTGTTTACAGTTTTGTCGCTACATATTTCGTACTACAAGTATTTATATGATAATAAAATACTGTTTTAAAATTTTACCCAGAAAACAACAATTAATTTTTGAATTCTAATGGTAATAAACGATCTTCAACATGAAATCGATAGTATCTTAGTGCCAAATACTGAAATAATTTTTGAAAACATTAACAAAATTATGCAATTTAATTGGGAATCTAATAGGATTAATATTGTTCATCAAAATATTAGAACGATGGGAAATTTGGATGATTTTCTTATATTTTTGGAAGAAATAAAAGATGTGGTAAAGTTCCATATACTAATTCTCACTGAATGCAGGTTAAATGATTCATACATAGCCAAACAAATTTCAGGCTATAACGAATACCATACAACATCGCATATTAACCAAAATAGCGGAGTAGTAGTATATATCGACAACACATTAAATTCCTTAGTACAAGAAATAAACATCAATCAGTGTAATTGTTTAAAAATCAACATTAATGAAAATTTAGGTATCCTAGCTATCTACCGATCACCATCGTTCAATGACATCCAAGATTTCCTGGAAAATCTTATTGGTGAGTTAAAAAAAACTAAGGATTATGCACAATATGTACTGATCGGGGACATGAATATAAATACTATAGGAGAAGTATTGCATAGGCAGTCCGACGACTACTTATGTGCTATGGCTGAAAGTAACTTTATTTCCAATATTAATTCTCCAACTAGGGTACAAGGTAGCTCAAGCTCATGTTTGGATCATATATATACCAGAAATATAACAAATTCAAATGCATTTGTAATACATAATACAATCACTGATCATTACACCACTGCAATCAGTATCCCAAACTCAACACCCAAAAAACATAAAATTAATCACAAACAGATTATCGATTATGAGGCTTTATTAAATGATCTTAATAATAAAAATTGGAAATATGTTTATAAAGAGACTGAAGTTAACAATGCTCTAAACTATTTTATTAATGAAATCGATACATTCATAACAAAACACACAATAACTAAACGCATTCCATATAGTAAAATACATCTCACACCATGGATTACCAACGGCATTGTTAAATCTATACACAAAAGAAATCACCTTCATAAAATAGCTAAACGAGACCCATTGAACGATACTAAACAGCAAAACTATTACCGATACCGTAATATTTGCAAAACCGTTATTCGCAAATGTAAAGAGCGTTATTATAAATTCTTACTTGATAAGGATAATTCCAGCAAAAACATGTGGAATGTTGTCAGAGACATAACTAAAAGTAAAAGAAATACCAATGCATCTGTAACTGAATTAAATACCGGAAATTTGATTATAACTGACAATCAATCAATTGCATGTCATACTAATCAATATTTTGCATCTGTTGGATCAAATCTAGCAAAAAAAAATTTATTAGAAACCCAGAAAACGGAAGACTCTTTAGCATCGACAATTGAAACAAAGGAACAATCTTTTTCATTTAATATTAAACCAACTACTGTAGAAGAGGTCTTAAAAATAATCAACAGCCTTAATACTACACATGCAAAGGGTCCAGATAGTCTAAATACACAAATACTAAAAAAAATTAAAAATCAGATTTCTGCTCCGCTATCATATATTTACAACTTAAGTTTTGCATCAGGAATATTTCCTGATCACTTCAAAAAATCAATAATTGTCCCAATTCACAAAAGTGGACCTAAATCTCTTGTAGAAAACTATAGGCCAATATCACTATTAAGCGCGATATCCAAAGTCATTGAAAAGCTTTTCAAAACTAGGTTAAACGAATATGTGGAGAAACATAACATTCTAAGTCCTAACCAATACGGCTTTCGGTCGGGTAAGGGAACGGATGATGCCATCGCATGTCTCACTGAAACTATTGCAGGGAATATGAACCGTGGCAAGAAAACTATTGCCCTTTTCCTGGACCTGGCCAAGGCATTTGACACTATATCTCATAAAATTCTTTTACAGAGACTTAGAAACATAGGAATAAAGGAAAAAGCTTTTCAATGGATAGAAAGTTATATATCTAATAGATTTCAACAAACCAGAATTAACGAAGCTATTAGCACTTCACTAAAATACACTTTTGGGGTACCACAAGGAAGTACACTTGGGCCCCTTCTCTTTATTATATACATAAACGAACTTTGTAACCAACACATTGGTGGCAAAATTATCACGTTCGCTGACGATACAGTTATTTTGTTTGAAGGAGATGATTGGAAAGAAACACACCACCTTGCGAACACAGGTATAAACAGAGTAAAACAGTGGCTGGACAGTAATTTGCTTACACTAAACATACAAAAAACAAAATATCTCACATTTAGCGCTACCCTTGCAGGTCAACCCAAAACACCTCATCACCTCACAATACATAATATTAAGTGTAGCCTTGGAAATAATAACCATACTTGTAAATGCGAAACCCTTGAATGTGTTAAATCTGTTAAATATTTAGGTATAATAGTGGATAACCATCTTAAATGGAAACAACAAATTGAAAACACAGCTAATAAAGTGCGCAAGCTTATTTATATATTTATAGCATTGCGGGAAATTATAAAAACTCAAGACATTAAAAAAATATACTACGGGCTCTGTAACTCAGTCATAACCTACGGTTGCATTGGATGGGGTGGAACAGGATTAACAATATTATACCCGCTACTGAAGGCACAGAAATCCATTCTACGCGTCATTATGAAGAAACCCTTCAGATACTCGAGCGACGCTCTCTTCAAGGAGTTTAATGTGCTTGATGTTCGACAGTGTTACATAAAAAAAATAACAATCTGCGTCCACAAAAATAAAAACAAAACGATAACAGTCGATTATAATCATCAAACCAGAAGTAAGAGCAGAAACGACCTTTCTATTCCAACTAGTAATACTGCAGCTTATCAAAAAGTTTTCTCATACCTGGGACCAAAAATATACAACAAAATCCCCTATCAATTTAAACTGTGTGAATTATCAGCCTTCGGTACTAAAATTACTAAATGGTTATTAGACTTAGGTAGGACAGATTCCGAAAAATTATTAAAAAACGTAGTCTGAGTTGATTTCTTCGATTTTGTATTTTGTATTTACCTAAAAAATATTTTTTTATTTTTCTTTCTTACATTGATATATTATATTTTTATTTTATATTTTACGTGTACCTATCTGGATTTTATTGTTTATTACTGCTAAATTGTATTTTCCTAAAAAAAATATTTTCTTTCTTACATTTATATGTTATATTTTAATTTTATTTTTATATTTTACATGTACCTACCTGGAATTATGTACACTCAACCTGCCAATTTGACTGTCCTAAAACGGGAAACTTCCTAGTTGGACAGTCAAAGCTTCCTTTTATATTTGTATATCTTGTATGTAATAAATGTAAAAATAAATAAATAAATAAATAAATATAATCCATTATTATAGTATAGTTTTTGTTGTGATTACCAAATGTCAATATAAGACACCGAGAGGTTGTTGTATTATTCACAACTGGTTCGACCCAAGTAAACTACGTCCACATTATTTTTACATTTCTACACTTATGTCACGTTTTTAGCTGCTCATAAGGTCTGAGACACATTATGTGCGCATACATTGGGCGTGGCATGGACGTATTATATGTTGTGCTGATACATTACGCTAAAATCTTCCTTAGGAAAGTATGTCAAATCAATTGGGGGACTGCCGCGGAATGTCATTTCATGTATGGGAGCTGTCACTTTGTAATTACGGCTCTTCGTTACTTTTTCAGACCCCTTCTCATGCGGTTGGTAGGAGAGGGGGTCGCATTATTTTAAAATAAAGCCTGGCTAGCAGATCACGGCGTATATCCTCGCTACGTCCACACTTATGTGTGACAGGCCTGTATGGGATTGTATGGCGAGCAATATGGAGTTATGATGTAATCTGTCACCCCCTTACAGCTCGGCTGATATGAATTTGCAACCTTATAGCGCTGTCAACAAGTTTTTTGTTGGTTACTCATACGAATCCTGTCAAATGTATTCCTTAATATTCTTTATAAATATATCCGCCAGAATAATTCTATGTTCCAAATAATAGGTTCTCTCAAAACGAATTTAAATGTTTTCAATCGTTGTTTCAGTATATATTTATATTGAACTGGGTTCAATGTCCGTTATATAACAGAACGCTATCACAGAAAACAATGGATCTTCCTGACCCAGAGAGCGCTTTCATCAAAGTGGAACCAGGGACCCAGGAAGAGGATGGAAGTGAAATGCCGTATACGGTTATAGATTGCGGCCACCAGGATGTAAAGAAGGAATGCTTGCAGTATTCTGAGACTACTCCGACAGCCAGTAAGTAGTATTGCAAAAGCAAAAAAAAATTGAATGTTAATTTCAGATGTTCTAGAATATTTCGCGGACAGGACGCATACTTGTTCATGGCGTCACCTAATGACTAAATAAAATACTTAAACGAGGACTTCGCATATCAATAAAACATTCTGTACCAAAACTTGTAAAGTAATTACTGCTACAATGGAGGCAGCGATTGCGTGGTGAAATTATAATGAGATTTTGATTCGACAAAATATTAGTGTTTTACATTTATCGACGTTGAGGGATAAATTGTTAGCGATACACCAATTGGGTAATTTGTCGATATTTCGACTGTAAAATTAGGTAGTTCCTAATATTGGATGTTACATTTTTGAAATAACTGATGATGTAATTTATGATTTTTACCTCCAGAATTTCATAATGTTTCGTCTGTAAACCAAAGGCTTAAATTTATTATTACAGTATGTATTCAGGGATTAAAGATCACCTATTACAACGCCTATGAAACACGTAGGTTGTTTACATAAATATAAAATTTTTAAGAAAAAATTTACTTGTCTTTGAATAATATAAATATTGCAAACACCAAATAGAAACCGGAAATAACCTTTCTTCTAAAACTGAATGTCATATCCATTTTGTCTTGTTGACATTAATAATAACAGTAGTTCTACAGCGTTTGCCCATCAGCAGCAGTTCGTTAGACTATCTTTGTATTCTTGAATACATATTATAGGAAATTATCAAAGTTTTCGAATAGTTTATCACACTTTATTTTCAATGCTTGCTTAAATTATTATTTAAATTGTTTCAATGTTTGAGACAAGAGATATAGGTCGATAATTTGATATTTCTTCAGGGCTGCCAGATTTATAAACGTGTGTTACAATAGATATTTTATAAACGGAGGGAAATATTCCACTATTCAAACTAATATTTCTTAATTTTTATAGACACGACTAAGCTAAGTGAGATCCATGGTTTTAGTTTTTTAAGATTTAACATCTGTTGATGCTGTAATATAATTGCATATAATATCAAATATGTTCTATTTATTTTTTTCATAAGATACTGCTTCTTAACCCTAAATTCATAACCATTCGTCCCACAGACCGCGCAAAACGTAAATTTGTTTCTAGTGTCTCGAGTGAAAGATATAGAATGATGATCTCTCAAGTACCTTCCTAGATCGCTTGTGCATGTCTTGTGGACAAGTTATAGACATTTGAACGTCTGAGAGACGAATGTTTATGAACAGTGTAACTTTTGACGAGACTGCAAGTTATTTTGAAAACAATGCTTTTGATAAGTTCTGGTTATACAAAGTAAAAGTAAGTATATGATATTATTCTATATGAGTTATTATTTATAGTTACATCTTATTTTACCGTTCAAAATGTATTATTGTGTGTATTTTACATCAAATCTTTTTTTTATTTTAGAATGGATGTTCGGTAAATTGATGACTATTTGAATCGTTTATCTGATTCTGGTGATGATGATTTTACCAGTCAGCAAAAGGATGTAGAAATCAGTGATATCGAAGATCATGTAGAATTAGATGAAATGGTCCCGACAGATTCCGACAGTGATAACGACATGGATACGTAAAAAACACAAAATGCCAACTTTGAAGAGATGCCTAAAATGGAAAATCGCCGAAGTTTTAGATGAAATGCCTACCATTGCCACACCTGGTCTAAGTGGTACTCAAAAAAAGGTTTGTGGTTATTGTGATTAAAAAAAACGGCATATGACAAAGTTCCAATGCAAACAATGCAAAAAGTATATGTGCATGGACCATCGCGGTCTCATGTGTGTGGAATGTACCGATGAAATTTAATTTTAACTCGTTTATTATTTTTTTTGTTACCTAATTAAACATATTAAAGAGTGCCATACTAAATTTATTTATTTTATTTACAAGTACCCCAAAACTCGTCACTTAAATTTAGTCGTCTTTGAGATGAATGTTTATGAATAATGTTCCTCTTAGATAAGGCTATGAATCTAGGGTTAATTCATCCATAAATGTATACTCATTTGATCCATGTGTTCGGTTGATTGCGATAATATTAAAACATATTTTATTTACATTTAGATTAATATCTCGCTGCATAGGTACTTCTTCCACTGCGATGTTTGAATAGCAGGATTTAACAAATACAACAATACCTCTATATATTATAGTATTATTACGGTAGTGTCTGAACGATTTAGGCCCTCTGATTGGTCGAATTCAAATATTTTATTTCGTGTAAATTTCGCATAGGTAGTCTACAGGCAAAAAACGACCACTCTGCCTCTAAATGTTAACCAACCGTAAGGTGCAGTTCGGTTTGCAGGCGACCGGATCCAAAAAAATAAGACTTTAAAATTAAGACCCACCTCTGGCGGTATAAGAACGAACCAAATGACTGGCGCCAATATTTAAATATGCAATTAATAATATACATAGTTATGCAAATTCACTTGACCATTAACAAGCGTTTAATAAGAAGATTTCTTATTTATTTATTTATTAATTTAAAAAAAAAACATTACATATTACATCGATCTTTGGCTGTCCAACTAGGAGATTAACCTGTTTTAGGACAGTCAGTAATAGGCATTTCTTCTGGAAGCTTATCACTTTGTAATGGCATTATTTATTTTATTTAAATAATAATAAGTTTGCTTACGTCACTTTATAATATACAACCTCTACATGTTTCATGAACGAAGTTAACCTCATCAGGAGTATTCACTGAAGTCAAATATTAAATATAGATTACAATTGGAAAGAAGAAGTGGAAGGAGGGGGGAGGGGTAAGAGTGGGCGGAGTTTATCCGAATAAGGAATTACAATATCGTTAGACGGGAAAGACCAGTTGAGTGGGAAAATATTTAAAAGAGGGTTTATATTTTTTTTGCTTGTTAATTATATCTGATTTTATATTTACATGTTTTCTCATTTCTAATATTTCAAAATTATTTATTTTCTATGCTTTATATCCTGTGTGAAGTATTTTAAGACCTTATTTTTTATCAAAAGTGTGATCGTTATTCAAAAGATAATCAAACTCATATTCACTATTTCCATTTAGAGCTCCGAGATGTTCTTTAGTTCTGACTTCAAATTTTCTATTGGTTCTACCCCTGTAAAATAAATTGCAATCATCCCAATTGAGTTGATAAACTCCCGAGTTTTTTGTTTGATTATCTCTATTTTTCTTATTAAGAATATATTTCTTCATTTTTTTATTAGTGTAAAACGCCGGTTGAATAGTACCAGGAATATTTTAATTTATAATTTTGGAAGTATCGTTATCCACAAATAGAATTCTACGCCATTGTTAATTAATATCTTTAGAAATAGGGTAAATATACCATTTGAAGAGATTATGTTTATTTTTTTTATTTAGAATTTCAACTATCAATTTATTAGAGTAAGCGTTATTAAATGCTATTTGTTTTATGAATATGTTGTTTTATGGTTATATGCTATTTGTTTTTTTCAGGTCTTAATATACTTCACATACGATATAAAGCATCGCAAAACAATAATTTTTAAAAATTTAGATATTAGAAAAACTGTTAATATAAAAGCAGATATAATTAACAAGATTTTTTTTATAAACTCTCTTCAAAATATTTTCCCCCTCAACAGGTCTTTCCCGTCTTTTGATATTGTAATTCCTATTTCTGATAAACTCCGCCCACTCTAACACTAACGTCCGGTTCATGATTTAGTTAATTAATTGAGAGTAAAAATTAATTGAAGTATTGTTTCATTGATCTGATATTTAAATGAAGCACTGTGAATGAATTCGGTATTTTATCCACGATTTTATTACAATCATTAAAAGTATGACAAATATATATCCCGAAAAATTAAGGGTTTTATCTAATTCCTCAGTGTAGAAATCATTCATTTTTAAAGAAATAAGGAAATAAGTATGCGAAATACAACTCACTCATATTCAATTCGCATTTGCGCATTTGGAACATTTTCTTGCGGAATTCACATAGGTGACTGTTAGCTGTGTGATCATTTTGATAACCCTTTCTGTTAGTGGCAGGCTCTTGTTTTTTGGTGCAGTGTTGTATTTTTTGCTCTTCTGCGCAGTGGAGGCATCTGGGATTATTCAAATTTTCGAAGCATCTCAGTGAAGTGTGTCCGTAACCAAGAAAATGATAGCATTGCATCAATGGGTCACAGTTTTCTACGTGTGCTCTTATGAATCCAATATTGATCCTTTCTTTCGATAATATTATTTTTCTTAGTTTTTCTGTTTGTATAATGAAATCTGCTATTTTATCAGTTTTTTTTATTCTTCAGCTTTTTTTTAACAACGATTGGTTCATTGTCAGTTTCAGCATTTTATAGGTCTTCATTTCGATTTATCAAATCTGTTAGACGTTATTCTTCCTTGTAGCCAGCATCAGCACCCTTAATGATAATGCGAGGTTTTTTTTCTTTATTTCATTAGCGTGTATTCCAATATCCTGGTTTTTGTTGATTTCGTTTTTTATTATTGTTTGTATAATGAAATTTGCTAATTTAGCAGATATTTTATTATTTTTAACAACAATTGGTTCATTATCAGTTTCCGAGGTCAAGGCATTTTTAGGTCTTCATTTTGATTTATCAAATCTGTTATTTTGTCTTTTAATATTTTTTTGATTTCATCTGCAGGCTTTCGATTTTGTCTGCTTTTGAAGAAATTAGTAGAGGAAAATTTGCTTTCGGTATTGGGTGATGTTTCTCCCTTGCTACCATTCACAGCTTTTATCTTTAATTTTTTTTCTTCATTTGTTACTTTTTTTATCAATGTTTCTAATTTTCTGATGTAATCATCTTGATTTTGAATCTCTTTATTTTGTAGACAAATTATTGTGTTTCGAAGTGACTTTATCTCAAGCTTCCACGAATCTTTGATATTGATTAACATTGTTTCAATTTCAGTTTTAGCTTCTTCGTCTGTTTTTGTACTGCCTATTTTGTTGAGTTCAGAAAGTATTGGAACATGGTCCCGATGGTGTTAATTTTATGTTTGTAGGCAGTTTACTTTTATAGAGGCCGTCTCGTTAGGCGACCGCTCGTCGCAATACATGCGACAGTACTGCTATATCAAAGTATATCATACTTGCATATTGTTTTTTCTGTTTTACCAGGTAATATTAATGTGGAAACTGTACCCATCAACGCAGAACCAGGATCCCTAGAAGAAGACGGAGAGATAATTCCTTATACGGAAATTGACATTGACCTTCCGGATGTCAAAAAGGAATGCTGAGATCGCTTTGAAAGAAGTACCCAGACAACAGGTATAATTTATGTTGTCCGTTACAAATAAAAATTCATACACTTTTATTTCATAATCTTTTAATAGTTTTATGAATCAGTTGCACTTATTAAGTTTGATTCGTATTTTTTTCAGACTTATCGACAGATCTCAAGACGCATCATCTGGAAAAACGATTATCTTGTACCTATTGTAACTACTCCTGCCTTAACGAGTCAAAGTTAGAACATCACTTGCGTATCCATATTGGAGAAAAATCTTTT
This sequence comes from Hesperophylax consimilis, assembly GCF_061612785.1. Classification (NCBI taxonomy): domain Eukaryota; kingdom Metazoa; phylum Arthropoda; class Insecta; order Trichoptera; family Limnephilidae; genus Hesperophylax; species Hesperophylax consimilis. The sequence goes on along the minus strand of NC_142852.1, from coordinate 29,510,899 downwards.
TTATGTTCCCACTGCAATTATTCATGTTCTCGAAAGGGAAGTTTGACGAGTCACATGGTGACTCACAGTGGAGAAAAATCTTTTTCATGCTCCAACTGCAGTTATTCAGGTTTTCGGAAGAGACATTTGACGAGACACATGGTGACTCACAGTGCAGAAAAACCTTTTTCATGTTCCGACTGCAGTTATTCATGTTCTCGAAAGGTAAGTTTGACAATACACATATTGACTCACAGTGCAGAAAAACCTTTTTCATGTTCCCACTGCAAATATTCATGTTCTCTAAAAAGATATTTGAAAAGACACATGCTGACTCACAGTGTACATAAACCTTTTTCATGTTCCGACTGCAGTTATTCATGTTCTCGAAAGGGAAGTTTGACGAGACACATCATGACTGTGTATGGTACATCATGTACTGTAATTTACAAAATTGTGAATAATCGTGTTAATAGTAACTTAGTCAATCAAATCAATTTTTACGCCAGGCCCAAATATACTAGAAATATGAACATATTTTGGACCGAAATTTTTGCCAATAACACTGGATATTTTAATCCTATATCTTGAATGTCTCGATCATACAATGATCTTGCTAAAATACACACTGTCATAGATATTTTTGCAAATAATATAACGTGTTTCAAGAAATATCTCCACGATTTCTGTACTTAAAAAAAAAAGAAAAATAAATAAATAAAAAAAAATTGTTTAGTGGTTTAGAATTTTTTTAATATGTACTCTTTAAATTTTTCTACTTATTATGTGCTTCAATCTTTGTAATTAAATTTTAAGTTTTGTATATAAATACTGTCATTATTTTACATGTTTGCTTATGTGAATGTGCAAATGTGATTGCTGCAGACACATTAGTCTAGGGATATTTATAATTGTACTTGTAACTTGTAACCCATAATTAATGTTTTTATAAATATCCTGTTTGTGTCTCGAATAAATAAATAAATAAATAAAATAAATAAATGACTCACAGAAGAGAAAAACCTTTTTCATGTTCCAAATGCATTTTTTTATGTTCTCGAAAAGAATATGTGAAGCAACATATGCAGAATCATAGTGGACATAAGCCTTTTTCATGTTCCCACTGCAATTATTCATGTTCTCGAAAGGGAAGTTTGGCGAGACACATGGCGACTCACAGTGGAGAAAAATCTTTTTCATGTTCCGACTGCAGTTATTCATGTTCTCGAAAGGGAAGTTTGACGAGACACATCGTGGCTCACAGTAGAGAAAAACCTTTTTCATGTTCCAACTGCATTTTTTAATGTTCTCGAAAAGAATATTTGAAGCAACATATGAAAACTCATAGTGTACGTAAACCTTTTTCATGTTCCCACTGCAAATATTTATGTTCTCGAAAGATATATTTGAAAAGACACATGCTGACTCACGGAGAAAAATCTTTTTCATGTTCCGACTGCAGTTATTCATGTTATATAAAGGAAAGTTTGACGAGACACATGTTGACTCACAGTTGCGTAAAACCTTTTTCATGTTTCCACTGCAGTTATTCAAGTGCTAGTAAGGGACATTTGATGAGACACAAGCTTACACACAAAGGAGAAAACCCCTTTTCATGTTGACGAAAAAAATATTTGAAGAAACACGCGCTTGTTCATACGGGCTGATAACCTTATTCATGTTCCTTCTTCAATTATTTTATTTATTTATTTATTAAAACGCCATAAAATGGCTTTTTTCAATAGAACGGTTCATCGAATTATAAGCATGTACCACACACACAGGAGAATATTAAACATAAATTGCGGAACATGTAATGTGTATACAAAATTATTATTGCAAGTGATATAATTGTTAATAGAAGTGCAGTGAGAGAATACATTATTTAAAGACATATCTACTAGTGTAATAATAGTTGAATGAATACTAGGTTTGTATATGACCTGACATAAATCGAGATATGAGGTGTTTATGATAATAGAAAGTAATTAATATAAAATTTATTCTATTTAGGTATAAGGTGGCTTAATACCAGGTATATTTTATTTAAACAGAATATTAATATGCATAAAAAAGTGACTTGTAAGCAAAATATTATAATAGAGTAATTAGTAGTGAGTTTATTTTTACCTTCAAAATTAATTCTTCTTGGTATAGCTGGGCAGGTATCGCAATTTGGCTTTAATAATTCAGGGCTGTCAGCGATTTAATGATACTTTTGGATAAGAAATAATAATTTTTAATAAAATAATACATATGATAGATAACCCGATACGGTATCTGGAGTAAATTCTCTAGACACAAGCGCCAGCTTCTATAGAAGAGGAACATTAAAAAAAATCAAAAGCCGTGAAAACTAATTGTATGAATTATTTAAGTTAACATTAAAGATTATACTGGGTAATACTATTATACTGTATCAGCACCTCGATGATAATTACTGGATAGCCAAACTTGCATACATGGCTGATTTATTCGAGCATTTGAATGAAATTAATAACGAACTTTGGCAGAAAGAGTTGCAAAAAGGATGTTTGGAAATGTACCAAAGGATCAACCATAGTACAATTGAAAACAAACAATTAACTATGGATCTGGCCCAACAACATTTAAGTATGCTTCAGCAGAAATTTGGTCGGTATTTTTATTCCATTAATACGGAACAATACGATTGGATTCGAAATCCTTATGCAACCAATGCAATATATTCGACGAAAGCACTGCCTCGGCAAATTCGAGTGAAATTTACAGATTCAAATAATGACATGACATTAAAACTTCACTTCTACAAAGATCAATTAGATGTTTTCTGGATTTACGTTAAAAAAGAATATCCTCACATTTCCGTCAAAGCATTCGTAACACTACTTCCATTTTCAACGACATATTTATGTAAGCAAAGTTTTTCAATGCTTGTATTTATTAAAAATGATAAGCGGTCATGCTTAAAAGGTCTTCACCAAGAACTTCGGGTTGCGTTGTAAAAATCGAGCCGAATATAAAACTTTTGTGTTCATTGAATTGTTTCAATGAACACAAAAGTTTTATATTCGGCTTTTAGGGACCCTTGTGCGTTTTTTTCTTTAGGTCGCTTATGCGCAGGTTAATTGAACAATTAATCGCTCATTAATTTATTATTATTTTATAATAGTTATAAAGATTGCGTAAAAATAAAAATGTTATAGTTATATGTATGTATGTATACTTTTCAAATAAAAAAACAAGAAATTATTGTAAAATTTGTGTATCAATTTCACATCTATATATTTTAGCTTTTGGTGTGCCGCGGAATTCTAGGAAGAAATTTGGTGTGTCGTAGGTGATAGAAGGTTGCGGAGCACTGCCATATCCTACATCATAACTAAAAAAAACGATCCAACGCTAAACTGAAAACAAGTGTAACTTCTGATATTCTTCACTGTATCAGAAAGCGTGATAAGATTCACAGCGTCTGTAAAAAAAATCCCAACGATTATGCATCTCTATTATTCTACAAACGCTATAGAAACAACTGTAAAAAAATATTTGTCAGCGTTAAAATGGAATACAACCAAAAACAAATCAGTGAAGCTTCCAATGACAAAAACATTGGAATTTTATTAAAGATATTTCCAATATTAATAAAACCAACTCACCCATGGTTAAGATTAATATCGAAGGTCAATCAATACACGACAACTCTGACCCTGAAAAAATATCGGACCATTTCAATAAATTTTTTTCCAATATCGGACCTAACTTAGCAAAAAATATTTTACATTATAATTAATTTAATAACTACCGACCCATATCTTAACATAACACAGTATCTAAAATCATAGTAAAAGCGGTAATTTTCTTGAAGATAACTAAATACTATCGGATAACCAATATGGCTTCCGCAAAGGCAAGAGTACTTCAGAAGCAATAGCCGCCCTCACATAATTTCGACATTGGTCGCAAACCACTAGCAGTTTTTTTTCGATCTCGCAAAAGCGTTTGATACGGTATCCCACCCCTTACTGCTTAAAAAACTTCAACAGATCGGAATAACAGGGGTACCCTACACTTGGTTTGAAAACTCTAACAAACGAAATTCAACAAACTCTTATCCAATCTGACAAAATTCATTTAAGCAAAAAATTATCAATGTCCTTCGGCGTGCCTCAAGGCAGAGTATTAGGACCAATTATATTTCTTATATACATATAATCATGATGTACTATGGATATTGGAGGTAAGATATTATCACTAGCCAATGATACAGTCTTAATATTTGAAGCCGAAACATGGCTAGCAGTTTCTAACAAAACTAATATTGACCTAATTAAAATAAAACATAAGCTAGATACAAACCTCCTCACACTTAATATAGACAAAACACAATTTATGACGTTTTCCAAATGAAACCATAATTTCCCCAAAAGCTGTCCTAAACCAATGATTCAGTGATGTTTACTCAATATACATTCGCCTTAAAGCTCACCTAATATTAATTGCACATGTCCTACCCTAAAATCATCAAAGGAAGTTAATTATTTGGGAATATTCATAGATGACCAACTACGTTGGGAAGCACATATCAGTGGCACAGTAAAAATACTTCGTAGGCTCTGCCATATATTTTGCTTTCTTAGATCCTTCTTAGACCAACAAACTCTAAGAAGTGTATATTTTGCCCCTTTTCAATCCATTGCAACTTATGGTATTATGGGATGGGGTGGTTGTGCTGAACCCTTCATTTATCCAAAAATTCTAGTACAAAAACTTATACTGAGAATTATATTTAAAGGCCAACCTACACACCCCTCCAATTTGCTATTCGCTAAAATCAGGGTCTTAGATATTCGCCAAGGATTCACTTAGACAAGCTTATCCTACATACGTAAAAATAACCAGCTGGTGGCTCCACAACATCAAGTATACACATTCGCTTTTCATCAAACCTGGGATGCGAGGTCCCTAAAACTAGAACCACATTCGCTCAGCGACAATTCTGGTTCATCGCCCCTAAAACATAGAACTCTTTGAGCACCGATATAAAATCAACTAAGAATATATCCCTTTTTACTATAGGTGTTCAACGCTGGATATTTGTAAGGGAGCGAGAATTCTTAGACTTCCTAAAACTATTTCAAAAAATTAATTTAAAATTATATATTGGATCTATCTTCACCTTTATAATATTTCAACACTTTTAATAAAATATTCTTTCTGAAGAAATGATATGTATCAGAGCTTATACCTAAAAAAAAAAATATATTTCGGAGCTTATAACTAAACAAATAAAACCAATCAAATAATACTCACCTGCACTTGATTTTTATTCCTCTGCTACGAACGAATACTCGAGAAAAGTGTGAAAATTATATTTAGCTCATTAACCTTTTCGTCCCTGAGAGAAAAAATCACATTAGATCCGAATGGGGTCACTAGGGTTCCCCAATTTGTTTTGCTAATTTAAAAATGTAAATTACATAATCTTGTCACCGTGTTTCAGTAGTCATTATCTTACAAATAAAGTCATGGGTAATATTCTAATGAATTTAGAAACTAGTTTTCCGTGAAAACAGGGAAGGCGGGCCGACAACGGGCATAACTCCTCGACTCTGAATTCTCAATTAATGATTTGATATATAATATTTACATTTAGGGTCAAATCGTAGTGTTTGAATAACCATAAATGATGGGTTCGTTTGTATGTACATATTACGGGCGAAAAATGTATTCAGAAAAAAATTGGTTATTTAAAAGTTTTTAATTTTCAGTACAATTCTTATATTTTTCACCATAGACATATGAATATTAGTAGACCTGCCCTAAGTGATTAAAAGCGTATTATCCCCACTCCCCATACCGGTTCCATTGAGCCGGCTGGGCTCGCGTATGGCCACAAATGAAATTTGAAAACGTGACGTCATCATTCTTGTGCGGACTATGGTCGAGGCATCATCGGTTCATTTTACGAAATAACACGGCAAAATGTTGACTTGTACTATGAAAACTTGTAAAAATAGATGTGAAAAAGAGAATAAACCCAATTGTCGTATTACATTCCATATATAAGCATTATTTAACTTTATTTTAAGCATATTCACATCGTATAATATAGATCAGTTTTAGAAACATATACCATCACATCGAGAAACGTCTGGACGCGAAACACAAAGCTGGTTGGTTGCTGGGAAGTAAATTATGAACATTTATAAAAGTGTCTTAACTAAATACTCTGAAACTAACTACTCTGCAAACAGAAGAAATTTACTTTGCCGAATTTGGACTTCGCAAATTAGTTCATAACGTGGCGAGTAATTTGCGCTCCCATGTAAAAATGTCTATTCATTTAAAAGCAGATTTTACTTTTAAGAAGTAAATGGTGATATTATAATGCGAGATGCCTATTTACTGTCAGATTGATTTATTGACGAATCACAGTCAGCTTAACCCCCTTCGTTCTTCAACAGTTGATTTTACCCCTCGCCATTATCTTCTCGTCTATTAATTCCTATGTCCGTGATTTTCACGGTGAACAGTTTGGTAGTGCAGATGACATCAAATCAACGCGACCGTCTTTCGAGGTTCGAAATAAATCGAATTTTTGGAAAATAGTTAAAAACAAAGCATTTATAAAACTCAAACGTGGAATAAGTTTATTTTAACTGTAACCTCGGAAATTCCTGTTTTTGATTGTTTTCATGTGTAGACACCACAACAGTCCCAACTGCTCCTTAACATCTGGAGGCAGTGAGGCTATGGCATTCCCAAATGAGGTAGGTATGTTGTACGGCGGAAGGTAATGTGGAGAGGAAGGAGATGGGAAAGAGGGAAGTACCTGGCTATTCAGATCTGTTAAATGTGCGACTTTTTTATTTCGTACATAAAATTAATAAAAAAATACAATTTACAACACCACCCAATGCCCATTCATGCCCAAGTTTACGAAGCAAAATTTGACTCTCGTTAATTCCAAATTCCACCAATAAATAAAATACATTATTGTTTTTAGAGTGTTTTGAATTCTCTAGTCAAGTGCGTTTGCTGCACGCCTGGAATATGTGGTTTTCTTTGAATTATCCATGCATTTGGTGACCGCAAAGACAGAATAGTTTGGTATGTATGATTTGGCAATGTAGGTGAAATTACAAGGCTGTTTTCTCATTGTGTAATTTATCTGTAATAAAAACCAATGCTTAATACTAAACTTAACAATAACATCAAAATAAAATTTTAACAACTGAGCTAAAATGACCTTTACTTGCTGGAAATAGATGCTACTATACCTGTAAGGGACAACTGCTTATTGCAGATATATAACTACACACGAGTGTTGGACTCTCGTAAAGGTAAATATGTTATAATTATAATTAGAAATATGTACTTATTATCTTAATATAAATAATTAACGTGTAGGTTATAATAAATGAATAAATTCAAAAATCTAAAAAAAACTAATAAAAGTTAAGATGACGGCCTCCGGGGTTCGATTCCAGCGTGCGCAAGTAATTTTTATTTGAATAATTTGTGTAAGTTCACCATTTAGTCATTTAAAAAACAATATTAAGAATATTTGCGGATTTTATTAAATTTTTTAAAAAATGGAGTTCTACTAACTAAACACAAAACAAAAAATAAAATTTGCGTTTACTCTCCTATGAGCACTCATTAAATAACGAAATTATAAATTATTAAAACAAATACAAGAATTACATTTTCGACGATTTGGCATACTAGAACAATATATTAACCGTTAAAGGTTAATATTTTTTTTTTTTTTTTTTGTTTTTTTTATTAGTAAAAAAAAGATACACGAATTACATAATATAACAATTACATAATATAATTACACAATATAGTAGGTTATTAATTACATAATATAAGTATTCGATGTACCCCCATAAATAAGCAGGGCTTGTGTGTATGGGGGTGTTGTTATATTTGTTTATATTTGGTACGATTCAGTTCAACTGTGTTCAACATATATCTATATTAACCGTTAAAGACTCGAAAACCAAAACTAATATCGAAAAAATTATTATTGATCTTGACAATGAAGTGAAATCTGAAATATTAAAAATGCGACAGCAAATAATTCAACTACAAGACAAACTTATCGAAAAAAACGATCAACTGGTGGGAAACTTTGAAAAAATAATGAAAAACGCATCAACACCATCCTATTATGCACAGGTATTATCAACAACCAAAGTCACTCCTCGAGAAGAAGAGAGATTCTCAATCATCATTTCGTCGACCAAAAATAATGCTAAAGCAGAAGAAATTGAAAATATAATAAAAAAAGAAATAAATTTAAGCAACATAAAGATAGGAATAAATGGTTTGAGAAAAACAAAAGAAGAAAAAATAATAATATCATGCCCAAAAAAGGAATATGCAAATACCTTAACCGCCGAAATAAAAAAAAAACTGAATACCGATTTGGTGGTAAATGAAATTCAAAAGAAAAGACCAAAAATAATAATAAAAGGATTAAAATCCAATCTTACTGAAGACGAAATAGTTTGCGGAATAATTACCCAGAACGAAGGAATTGAAGATGTTTACAAGGAAAGTGAAGACAACAAAATCACACTTATAACGGAGATAAAAAACACAAACATAAACGAAAAGCAGCGCCAGTTCACTAGCTACATCATGAAAACTAGTGGCAAAATGCGAAAAAGTCTCCTTGCACTCGGTAAACTAAATATACAGTTTCAACGAGTAAAAATTGAAGATTGCGATCCACTGACTCAATGTTTTCATTGCTGTATGTTCATGCATACGGCTAAAAGATGCCTACACCGAACCAGCCCTCCAATTTGCCCACACTGCATGGGCGATCACATCCTTTCAAAATGTCCGGGAAGCGAAAAAACAGTACCAGCATGTGTAAACTGCACTAGACAAAATTCTAAATATGGAGAAAAAAACACCACGGACCACGCAGCCAACAGTATTAGGTGCAACTAGGTGCAACTATTAAGAAGCACAACAAACGCCGTTCATTTTTCATAAAGAGCCGAAAATTTAAATAATCCCCACTCAAATACCAATGGAAAGAATCCAGAAAACCAAAAAACCTTTATTTTTACTCTTTATTACATAATAAAATAATTTTGGTTGTTTGTAAAGGTAATATTCTTAAAAGCGAACGCAATCTTAGTATAATCCAGTAGAATATACGGTTCTCATATTTATAGTACACGCAGTGTGGCCCGTAAGCTAAAGAGGGCCAAAGGAAGTGTAATAATATGAGAGGTCATAACTAACTAACTAATTAACCATCATGCCGTTTCTCCGCAGGGGTAGGCAGAGAGGACAGACCGACAAACAATTCGGTCACACCACACACTCCTTGCATCATTAACATTCGTACATCGTCTCATACATACTCTTCTATTATTCTGACTCTTGACATGGTCCGACTCAAGTACCTGATTCACTTGGTGGTGCCATGTCTTCCTCGGGCGTCCCCGAGTTCAGATACCATTCACATATATTCATATATATTCTCCTTACACTCCTATCTTTGCTCATTTGCTCTGCATGCCCAAACCATCTAAGCGTAATAATACAGATGTTTCACATTCAAAGATTTCATGCGTCAAAATGCAAGGCTGACTACAGCAGAGGGCGAGGCTCGCAACGGCCTGATTACGAAGAACAACTAAACTCCACTGTTAATAAACTAATCACTCTCTTTACGAAAGCGCTTTCGGTAAAACAACATACAAATCAGCAGTGACAGCGAGGATCAATAACAATTGCCGCGATTTGCAAACCGTCATTGCTCTATTATGGAACGGCACTGATTTGATCACTTGACACCTCAAAATCCGTCAAGCGCCAAGGCTTATTACTCTAGTAGGCTTTGAGATTGTATAAAACGCAACTTTTGAATACAAAAACAACGCACCGTCAAATATTTTTTAAATTTTTATCTTTGTAATACAAAAGCAACGATTGAATTAAAAATTTAACATTTTTGTTTGCATGCAATATTAAATAAGTACTCTCATTAACTCACATAAAAAAAGAATATTGTCTATGGCTATATCCAGTCTCAATCTGACGTTTCACTTGCTAACAGGCCACGTAAAATGTTTTGTTTCGCTTCTTTTATATAGAAATGTCGTATAAAGGGTGGTTATTTCATTAAACCTGATTTCTTTATTGCGAAGTTTTTATTGACATGTTTAATTGAAGTTGGTTCTTCTACTTTTCTACATTCAACAGTTGTTTTTTCAACTCGACGGACGATAGAACATTTTTGTTTCTTCATTGTAGACTTACAGCCCGTGTCACTTATCAATCGAGGAAGTAGAAAGATCATTAGTAAATATACAAAACATAAGGACACGTATTATATTCACTTTTTTATTAATAAAGTACTTGGTATTAGTTAGATTATTTCTGTGGAACCTGCGGCGATTTTTAAACGCGAGAACGGTTTTCTTTCACGCTGTTTCAGATAATTTGTTACTACAGGTACCTATGCACCTAGGTTACTAAAAAGCAGTTTACATGAATTAAAAGGCGATACAAAATCCCTTATTAATTAAATTTTAATTTTGTGAATATCTTACTACTAAGTAATTAAATGTGTAATAATAAATTGTGAGTGTAATTCTCATTAATATTTTTAACCAATCCAATAATACTTATTTACTTGCTACAGTATATTGAACTGGGTTATCCTAATAAAGTAACACGGTAAAAAAACCTCAAGACTTGAAATATTATGTTAGAATTAAAAGGTTCCCTCAAAACGAAGTCAACTGACAAATTTATCAAATGTTTCAGTACATATGTATATTGAACTGGGTTCAATATCTGTTATATAACAGAACGTTATCACAGAAGACCATGGATCTTCCCGACCCAGAGAGCGCTTCCATCAAAGTGGAACCAGGGACCCAGGAAGAGGATGGAAGTGAAATGCCGTATACGGTTATAGATTTCGACCACCAGGATGTAAAGAGGGAATGTTTGCAGTATACTCCGACAGACAGTAAGTTGTAGAAGCAAGAAAATGTTTTTTTTTTTTTATTTTTATTTTTTTTATTTTTTTTATTTAATATTTGTATGTTTTTTACAATAAATATACAATTATACATATTATACAGTGTTATCAAGGTAAATAATAATAGCTTTTCCTCACCATAAAGAGACGAGGCTCTTGTGTTTGGTGAGTGAATCCTAGCTCAATTATATGGAATCATGTAAGTAAGTAAATAATATATTTGCAAAACCAAAGGGATAAGTAAGAAATAGGCAAGATTTATCAATAATACAGTTTCAAGATTTGAAGGAAATAATAATAAGAGTAAGATATGGACTTTTATAGTAGTTTTAGGTAATTTTTTAATTTTATTTTAAATTCCTGAATATCTTCAATATTTTTTAGATATAATGGAAGGATGTTAAAATATGTTATACCGAGATAGAGATAGGTATTTTGTGTGTGCTTTGTATTAAGTTTTGGGATTTTGATAGTTTTTTGATATCTTGCTGATGAATTGAATTGTAAGTTATTTAGCTGTATTTCTTTATAAATTTGTAGAATTGAATATTTTTTATATATATTGTCTATTGTGGGAACATTGAATATTGAAAAGAGAATCTCAGTAGAAAATTTGGATGGTTTTTTCAATATTACTTTAATTATCAATCTTTGAACTATTTTAAGTGGATTTAATATATTGTTATAAGTTCCTCCCCAGCCAATAATACCATATTGTAATATAGATTGTACAATTGCATAGTACACTCTTTTTAGGTTTTCTAGTCTAAGAATATTTCTAAGTCTTATAAATATATAAATACATTTTCTAATTCTTTTTACAAGTTCACAAATTTGTTTTTTCCATTTAAAATGTTGATCTATATATATACCAAGATATTTAATTTCAGAAGTTAGACTAAGTATAGAACATTCTTGATTGCAATTAGTTCTGTTACATTTAAGTTGATGTATTATAATTTTTAATTCTGGTATTGATTTAAATTTGTTGATAGAGAATGGGATACATTTTGTTTTTTCAGTATTTAATGAGAGGAGGTTTTTATCGAACCAATTTTTCAGTATATTAATATCAGTATTTGCTAAGTTATTAACATTATTCCAATCAGTACCTTCAATTATTATGACAGTGTCATCAGCATAAGATATTATTTTTCCATTTAATCTTTGATTGAATATGTCATTTACATAAATAATAAACAGTAACGGTCCCAGGACTGTACCTTGAGGTATGCCGAAGTGACTTGTTTTTTGTTGACTAAGTACATCGTTGATTTTTACGACTTGAGGGCGTTTGAAAAGGTAGCTTTTTATCCATTCTATAGCTGTACCACTTAATCCAATGTTTCTTAATTTACTTATAAGTTTGTCGTGTGATATGCTATCAAAAGCTTTTTTAAGATCTATGAAGATTCCAATGCATTTTAATGATTTATCTAATGAATTATGAACAAGACTAGTTAATTTTGCAATTGCATCCTGAGTGCTTCTACCTTCCATAAAACCGAACTGATTTTCATTAATTAATTTATTACATTTTACAAATTGGTTTATCCTTTTTTTAACTATCTTTTCAAAAATTTTCGCTATGTTCGAGATTACTGATATGGGTCGGTAATTGCTAACTTCTTCTGGGTTACCAGATTTAAATATTGGAGTAATGGTAGTTTGTTTGTAGATTGATGGAAACACTCCGCTTTGGAAACTTACATTTATTATGTGTTTTAACGGTTTAGAAATTTGATTTTTAATATTTTTTAAAATATTAACTGTTATTCCATCAAAACCCGGGGCAGAACCTCCTTGCATACCGTTTATAATTGATATTATTTCGTTCTCTGTGGTGACTTGGAATGTTGCTATATTATTGTCAGTATCAATACTACAGTCTGGAAATGTTATATTTGGGTCAGTATGAATGAGATTGGCAAGATTTTCCCCTACGTTCGCAAAGAAGGTGTTAAATATGTTTGCAGCTTTTGAGGGATTTTCTTTACAACATGTTTTCATGTTGTCATGAAATATAGTAGCGATGTCGTTATTCTTGTTTTTTTTCTTGTCAATTATTTCATTTATAACTGTCCACACTCTTTTACTATCATTTTCAGCCTGATTCAACTTTTGTTTATAATACTTTTGTTTTGTGTTTTTTATAATATATGAAAGTTTGTTTTTATATGCCTTAAAATGATTTAGTAAATTTTTATTATTTGGTTGTTGAGTAGTTAATTTGTAAAGAGCTTGCTTATGTCGTACAGATACTACTAAACCATGAGTAATCCATGGTTTTATAGGTTTCAAGTTCGACACTTTGGATTTGGTTATTATATTATTATTTGTCGAGTCATTTATGCATTTAGATATTTTTTCTTCAAACATTTTACAACATATATTGACATCATTACATTGTAATAATTTATTCCAATTTTCTGATTCTAATTGGTGTTTTAATGTATCCATATTAAGTACTTTTTTTGAGTAATTATTTTGTTTAAATAATGGCAAAGTTGGATTGCTTGATTTATAGTTAAAAATACATGAATAATGATCAGTGATAGATGTATGAATGACAGCTGATTTTATATTTTTGATATCAGGAATATTTGTAAAAATGTGATCTAAGCATGAGGGGCGTTGACCTTCAACATTTCTAGTATAAGAATTTATGCACGATAAATAATTGAGTTCTGCTAACATATTTAGATATGTGTCTTTATCTTTACTAGAATAGTCGTTTGCGATATTTAAATTCATATCTCCAACAATAATGGTATTTTTATTTCTAAAATTTAACAAAATATTTTTTAATTCATCTATAAATTGAGGTACTATCGATTTATGCGTGCGATAAATAGCAATAATGTTGTAATATTTATTTTCGTCTTTAAATTCTATATTTAATATATTAACATTACTCACATTAATTATTTCTTTAATATTGAGAACATTATACTGGTTAGAAATAAATAATCCGATACCTGAGTTTTTGTTTATTTTGTTTATTGTCGCATGGTATGTGTAGCCTGGAATAGTGTAATTGATTTCGCCTGCAGAGTGTGTCTCTGTTAAGACAATCAGGCCCGGGAAAAAATTTAATTCTTTTAATGTTATAACTAATTCATCCATGTTTCGTTCTAAACTTCTAATATTTATATGAAATAGGGTAAATCCTTTTTCAGTGCAAATTAAGTTAAAATCTTTCATAGATTGACATAAATTTTCTTCAATATACATTTTTTTATCTAATGCGTTACATAAAAAATCATTCATTTTTAAAGTTTTAGATTAGAGTTTAAAGAAATGAAATTTACCGTATTATTCATAGTCGATGCGCTCTCTAGCTAGTTGAAGCATTTTTTGCCGATAGAGACATTTCATGCTATCAACTCTGTGTTCTGTAGAATAATTCATATTAAATCTTTTGTTTTGAACACAGCAATTGTTGCATGTTGGAGGTTGTTCTTTATTTTCACATTTAGACAGAATGTGCTCCTTTGTGCAGTGAGGGCAAATGGGGGGCTGCGTCCTGGCGAGACATCTTTGCGCTGTGTGGCCGAACTTAAGGCAGTGGTAGCATTGAGTAAGCGGGTTACAGTCTTCTATGTATACTCTTTGGAATTTGATGTTTATTTTGTTTTTTTCTAGTAGCGTTTTTCTTAATTTACCGGTTGTTTCAATAATGTAGTTAGTGGTGTCGTTTTCTTTTCCTTCATTGTATTTGTTTTTTAATTCTTTGATAAGCTTGATGTTGTTTTTGTCTTCCAGGGTAAATCCTTCATTTTGTTGTACAATCCCATCTATTATTTCCTCTTCAGTCAATTGGCATTGCAGTCTTTTCAACATTAAACACGGTTTCTTTTTTTTAATTTCTTCGGCCAATATTTCTTTTCCAATTACCTTATTAATTTCTTCGGTTAACTTTTCTGCATCTTCTTTTTTTTGACATGAAATCAGTAATTTTTGTTCTCCGATTTTTTTTACTCCATTTACTCCAACTTTTATTTTAGTTAAATTAATGTTTTTTTGAATTTTTATTTTTATATCTTCGGCCTTCAAGGTGTTTTTAGATGTAATTATGATGGCGTGCTTCTGTTCTGGGATGTGTGCACTTGTATTCACGAAGTTTTTATTGTCACCTAATACATTTGCATATGACCTTTTGTTATTATTATGAATTTCTTCTAGTTTCTGTGCGTAGTGATGATTGTTTTTAATATTAGTTTCTTGTAATTCTATAATCTTTTTCTGTAGGTTTATTAGTTCATGTTGAATTTTTTCTTCCAGTGATATAATGTTCTGTTCCAGTGTTAATTTTATTTTTGAGTCTTTCACTGAAGTGATCTTGTTTATTAATTCTTTAATGTTTTTAATAATTTCTTGAGTTTCCATATTGGATGGAATGGATCGCCCAGGTGGGCGAGTTATTAATGTAAACTATATTTATTGATTTACTTGTTACAAAATTTCGCGACTGTACTCCTTCGATGCGGAGCGAGTATATATGTTGAATGTTAATTTCAAATATTTTAGCATGTTTCGCGGACAGGACGCATACTTGCTCATGGCGTCACCCAATGACTTAATAAAATACGTAAACGATGACTTTGCATACAATAAAATATTCTGTAGAAACATTTGTTCAAAAATTGCTGCCGGGATGGTGACAGCGATTGCGTGGTAAATGGTAATGGTAATGATAATGGTGTCTTGACCCGACAAAATATTAGCGTCTTACATTTATCGACGTTGTGGGAGAAGTTGTTGGCGATACAACAATTGGGTAATTTGTCCATATTTTTACTGTAAAATTAGGTAGTCGCTTATATTGGATATTTATTAGTTTAATTTGATATCACCAGCAAACAGCAGAACTTCTATATCGTCGAAACAACATATCATATAATGTATGATTATTTACCTACAAAATTTTATAATATTTTGTGTGTAAACCAGAGGCTAAAATCAATTATTTCAGTAAGCATTCAGACATTAAAGATGACCTATTAAATCGCCTACGAAGCACGTAGGTTGTTTACATATATGGGAATTGGTAGTGAGACAATAAAAGATTATGTTGTTGTTGTCACAGCGTTTATTGTGCGTCAGTATAACAAATCAGTTGAGTTACGCAGTTGGGAGATGGCTCTGGATCGATGATGATCATGACACCAGGCAGAGACGGCGATGACTGCGGTAGAATGGTCGAGATGCGGGTCAGTGGGTCGACACCGCGTTGATAGAGATCGGACTCATTCAGCACTGGTGAAGGCGAGGAGGTCTAGAGTCCTTATTTATGAAATTGTAGAGTCATTTATACCAAAAAATTAGCTTCCTTGCAAGAGCCCCGAAGGGGTGAAAATAAGTCACCTATACCGGGACGGGAAAGTGGTGGGTCCCTCCAATGGTGAAGGCGAGGAGTCTTCCGGGAACTTTAGCGTGAACGAGGTAGCCGAAGGTGCGATGGACCTGGTCGGCAGATGAGCGGGAGGTACAGGCTGGCGACGATGGTCGCGGAGCCGAGGCGCAGACGGCGATGAGCTGGTCGCAGGGTCTAGGCGCGTGAAGTTAGCGCTGGCCAGGAATGATAGCCTGGGCCAGCTCCCAAAGAGTCCATGGTTGTAGTCCGCGCAAGGTAGGGTGAAGTGTGTAGCGATGTGGTGAAGAAAGACCGAAGCGTGACGCGGGGGGAACCGGCCATAATGGCCGATTCTTTGCTGATTGAGCTGCTGATTCCTTTGTTCTTGTCTGCCACGGGTTGGAGTAGCGTCTGGACTTCGAACCCGCAGGATCGCCTCGGTTCATTGTATGAGCATTTGCATCACCCTGTATGCAAACATTCTCTTATCAGCCGTTTTACGTATCGCAGTACCAATATTTTAATTGAAGTTTCGTAAGTCCGATTCAGCTTTTTAACTCGTGTAGTCTGGTTATGATATGATGACCCTAGGAGCGGTGACGTAACCGCTACACGTGGTGTAAAGTAGAAACCGGTAAAAATAACATTTCTTCCAAAACTGAATGTCATATCCATTTTGTCTGGTTGACATTAATAATATCAGTAGTTCTACAGCGTTTGCCTGTATAAGAGGAATATGAAAGTCAAAAGTATTTCTGTTCTTATCCCTTCCATAATAATAATCATGAAACTCAGATTGTATGTCATGTCTGCGCGAGGCAAGGAATTGTTAAATAATACATTTGCCGTGCGCGTCGAACCTGCAATAGGTAGGAAGCGCCCGGAAAGATCTTTTTCCGTTGACGCTTCCGCACGCTTGCTAAAACACTTTTCAACTGGTGGACGCATACTAGCGGAGTTTTTGTAAAAACAGCAGTCGTGAACGCGCTGACTTTCATCTGCGAAGAATTCTTAATCTTTAGGGATTAATGATTAATATAATTACACAGTTTAATTTTTATTTTTTAATGCTGTAATTTAATCTTTTTTTGTTTATATATTTATATGAATAATCATTAAAAATAACAAGAGCGTTAGTAAAATTATATATATTAATTATGTATCATAATACATTCCAAGCACAAAATCCAATTCGAGACCGATTCGAGTATTCTATTTAGTTTAAAGTGAAGAAGTGTTAATAGTATTATTTTTTTAAAGAAAGGCAAACATTCCCGGCTTACAAATAACCTGAAAATAATTGAAAATCTAACTTACATTACTTATAAACTACCATGCAAAACCTACACCTTTAAAACTTACATGCACTTTTACCAAATTTGCATACTTATATTATTATAAAATCATTTTTAAATGCAATTTCAAATAACAATTAAAGCAAACAAATCTCAGTATTAGAAATTATCAAGGAACAACTCACAACCATCTCATATGAACTAATAATTCTTCATTCAATCTATCAATTTGTGGATCGACACAAATTAATATAAAAACTATATTATAAATGAACTCTCACACTATTCTCTGCGAAAAATTCAATTCACAGTTTTCCTTCTATCTCTAATAGGTACCGAGATAAAGACGTAAAAATGCAAACAAGTTAATTGCACGACTAGGTTTGGTTTTTCGTGAATTTCAGTGCAACTTTATAAAAAACTTAAGTAGAGCAATAATTCTTTATGTTTTTTTTTACCAATGTTGAACTTATGAACCAAAATTAGGTTGAAAATATAAACTGAGATAGGTTTGTATAGTGTTTTAAACTTTCTTGGAATTTATTATGATTTATAGACATTTTTTTATCTTGAAATTAGTAGTGCGGTGGCAATAACAATATTTAAACAAATTTTGGTAGCTAAATTTAGTCTACTTAAAAAAAACCGTAAATTGAATAAAACACATCTTTTGTACGCGAGTTCACATTTCCTGAGAATATTTTCTCGTTTTCTTAGCTTGCTTACATTTGGATATTTGTTTTTGTTTTTACTCCCCATTTTTAATTATGGACCTATAAAAACTCATCATTAGTAATTATTAATACAAACGGAAAGCATTTTTCCACGAGAAATAAATCATTGACTCTGGTAAACACGGAATAAAAACATCGAATAACAAGTAGTATTACGAGATTTAAAAAATGAATCTGTAAAAAACGAAGTTTTTGTTGCTATAAATACATCTGTTTTTATTAATAAATGTATATCTAGATTTTACTTAATAATAAATCTTCCTCCCCAGGGACTGGGGTCAACCATGCTAATAAATGAGCCAAATCCCAATTTGGTATGACCAACATTTATTGAGTATATTAACTCTTGTAATGTCATTCAATTTCAGATAAATGCATAATAATAATATTAATAATATTTGGCTAATTTATATAGCGCCGTTTTCGTGAGAAATCACCTCAAGGGCGCTGTCCACTTCAATGCATTATCATCGACGACGAGTGTATCTGCCGAGTTTCAGCTCGATTGGATGTCAGGTAGTTCATACATACTTTCAAGAAAACGAAAGTGAATTTCAAATAGATGTTTTGAAAAGGTATAATATTTCTTTCTCGAAAAATAATGATATCAGAAATATACGCCAGCTGATCGTCACGGTTTGAGAACTAAAAATGACCCCAGCTAAAATTATGTCACCAGTAAAGAAACCGTTAAAAATACTGGCACAGATCTGACGTCTGTTCGGTGCCGCTCTTCGCAGGCTTCTGAAGAAATCATAGAATTCAATACAATGTTTCACTCAAAAAATTATTACGTAAGCGCCAAAATGGATCTTAATTTTTTGTGAATAATTTAATGAAAACGGAAAAAAAGTAAATCATGTCAAGTGGCAGCAAATAATCATAGCCATAAAACTGTACTTTTTAAAAGTTGTTTCTTATACGAGTTCGTTGTAAACTCTTGAAAAAGAAATCTATTTAGTAGTTTGCGCTTATATTTTTCATGACGTAATTAATAATTTTATTTTAATTCCGATCAAGCCAAGCGATAGAACACGCTTAAATGTATCCATAGTATATTTTTGCTATTGATAACCTATACCGATTCGTAGTAAAGGTTACTCTTAATAGTGCTTTCACTTATTGCTTCACCTTAAGCAGTTCGTTAGACTATCTTTGTATTCTTGAATACCTATTATAGAAAATTATATAAGTTTTCGAGTAGTTTATCAGATTTTATTTTCAATTCTCACCGATATCATCGATAATACCTTAATTATTTAAATTTATTTATCTTAATTTATTAGTTCATGTATATTGGAAATTGGCATCTGCTTTTTTATTGTTTATTTATTTATTAACGCCCTTTTTCGGGGCTTTTACATAAGAATATTGAGAAATATACATTATTTATTGTACATAACTGAATTGCTTCATTAATAACATTTTATATTTGTTTAAAGATAAATTGAAGATGTCCACTGACTTGGTATAATTGTTTCCCTCCATTAGTATTCTGGACAAAGAGGAATACATATGGTAGGTAACTGAATTAAATCCTGACTTCTAGTATTACGTTGTGGAATCCGAAAGCTTATTAATTCTAGCAATACCGGAGTATCAACTAAATCACTTAGAGTTTTATATAGAAATACCAGTCAGTAAAAATTGTTCTCTCTGACAATTTGAGCATATTCATATAATTTAACAAAGTGTTGTAGTTCAACATAATTGCTAGAATACCCATTTTAAAATTGAAAAAAACGTAAGAATTTGTTTTGTATTCTTTCAACAGCTTGTACATTTAGGTATATTATAATGTGGGTTCCAGAATTGTACTCAAGTTGTCTTCTTACGGAGGCAAAATATAACAGTTTAATACACTTTATATTGTTTGAATTTCTGGTTAGCCTAGTTATAAATCCCAACAGTTTAAGCCCTTATGGAGTAATTCTCTGTTTTTAAAATAAATCTCACAACACTGTATTTTAGTTCTTCAGAAATGTGGCTTGAATCAATGATTAGTTTATGAAGTGTGCAAATATATGGCTAAATAGTTTCGCATATTTTCAAAAATCAGTCACACAAATTCGATTCACGCCTTGTCACTTAGAATTTTTCATACCTCCGCAAAAACATTATTTTTGATTATAATTTGCTCTTCTGCGAGTATTCAGATACTCGAACCTCACATTCGTCGAAGCATATCAACGAATATCATACTTGCATATTGTTTTTCTGTTTCTCCAGGTAACATTTATTTGGAAACTACCCATCAACGCAGAACCAGGATCCCTAGAAGAAGACGGAGGGATAATTACCTATACGGAAATTGACATTGACCTTCCGGATGTCAAAAAGGAATGCTTAGATCGCTTTCAAAGAAGAACACAGAAAACAGGTAAAATTAATGTTGTCCGTTAGAAATAAAAAAATCATATTCTTTTATTACATAATCTAATAGTTCTATGAATCAGTTGCACTTATTAAGTTTTATTCGTATTTTTTTTCAGACTTATCGACAGATCTCAAGACGCCTCATGTGGAAAAACGATTATCTTGTAACTATTGTAACTACTCCTGCTTTTACAAGTCAAAGTTAGAACATCACTTGCGTATCCATACTGGAGAAAAATCTTTTTGTTGTTCCGACTGCAGTAATTCATGTTCTCGGAAGAGAGATTTGACTACACACATGCTGACTCACAGTGAAGAAAAACCTTTTTCATGTTCTCATTGCAATTATTCAAGTTCTCTAAAGCTATATTTGAAAAGACACATGGTGACTCACAGTGGACATAAACCATTTTCATGTTCCGACTGCAGTTATTCATGTTCTCGAAAGGGAAGTTTGTCGAGACACATGCTGACTCACAGTGGAGAAAAACCTTTTTCATGTTCCAACTGCAGTTATTCATGTTATCGAAAGGAAAGTTTGAAGAGTCACATGGTGACTCACAGTGGAGAAAAATCTTTTTCATGTTCCAACTGCAGTTATTCATGCTATCTAAAGGTAAGTCTGACGAGACACATGGTGACTCACAGTGGAGAAAAACCTTTTTCATGTTCCGACTGCAGTTATTCATGCTATCGAAAGGAAAGTTTGAAGAGTCACATGGTGACTCACAGTGGACTAAAATCTTTTTCATGTTCCAAGTGCAGTTATTCATGTTCTCGAAAGGCAAATTTGACGAGTCACATGGTGACTCACAGTGGAGAAAAACTTTTTTCATGTTTCGACTGCAGTTATTCATGTTCTCGAAAGGGAAGTTTGAAGAGTCACATGGTGACTCACAGTGGACTAAAATCTTTTTCATGTTCTGAGTGCAGTTATTTATGTTCTCGAAAGGTAAGTTTGACGAGTCACATGATGACTCACAGTGGAGAAAAACCTTTTTCATGTTCCGAGTGCCCTTATTCATGTTCTCGAAAGGGAAGTTTGAAGAGTCACATGGTGGCTCACAGTGTACAAAAATCTTTTTCATGTTTCGACTGCAGTTATTCATGTTCTCGAAAGGATAGTTTGACGAGACACATGGTGACGCACAGTGGAGAAAAACCTTGTTCATGTTCTGACTGCAGTTATTCATGTTCTCGTAAGGGACATTTGACGAGTCACAAGCTGAGAAAACCCCTTTTCATGTTGACGAAATAAATATTTGAAGAAACACACGCATGATCATACGGGTCGATAACCTTATGCAAGTTCCTACTTCAATTATTCATGTTCACGGAAAGGAGAATTATTTATTTAACGCTATAAAAATTTTTTTTTTTCAATAGAAAGATTTGTCGGATTGTAACCATATAGTGGTACACAGGAGAATATGAGTCATAAATTACAGAACATGTAATGTGTATACTAAATTAGTATTGCAAGTGATATAATTGTTAATAGAAGTGCAGTGAGAGATTACATAATTTAAAGACATATCTACTAGTGTAATAATATTTGAATGAGTACCAGGTTTGTATATGACGTGACATAAATCGAGATATGAGGTGTTTATGATAATTGATAGTAATTAATATAAAATTAATTCTATTTAGGTATAGGGTATTATAATAACATGTTTATTTTATTTAAACAGAAGATTAATATTCATAAAAAGTGACTTGTAAGCAAAATATTATAATAAAGTAATTAGTAATGAGTTTATTGTTACCTTTAAAATTAATTCTCCTTGGTATAGCTGGGTACAAAGATATTAGAAGAACGAGATATGCTATGTTGGCCGCCGGACCGTAGGCGGAGTACTAACTAATTAGGGTACTTTGAACGGTATCGGGACGTGTACGCACAGAAATCTGTTCTATGTATTAGTGCGGATACCTTAGCGATGCCTTAGCGTAAGCGAAGGTGTGCAGTAGTATTGGTGAACAAAACCGGCGACACTCGGCAAAGCAATTCCACACAGTATGAACTGCTCATAGCACATCTCGTTCTTCTAATATCTTTGGCTGGGTAGGTATCGCAATTTGGCTTTAATAATTCAGGGCTGTCAACGATTTAATGATACTTTTGGAAATAAGAAATAATATTTTTAATAAAATAACACAAATGAGAGATAACCCTATAAGATATCTGGAGTAAATTCTCACAAGCGCCAGCTTCTAAAGAAGAGGAACATTAAAAAAATCAAAAGCAGTGAAAACTAATTGTTTGAATTATTTAAGTTTACATTTTCGATTATAATGTGTAATACTATTATACTGTAAATTTATTAATTATATAATATAAAAAAAATAAAAAACATAGTTTTGATTTAGTAAAATATGATATAGGACTCACGCAGAAACGTATCATGTGTAATTTCGATTATTGTGACTGAGTTGTGTAATTATAGCCTTCTTTTAACTATATTCTCTCAGAAAATATTGCCAACTGAATGCAATCTAGGTTTAAGGGAGTATCTAAATGACTCAGTCTTGAGAGGAATATGCTGACCCACAGTTGAGAAAAACCTTTTTCATGTTTTCCACTGAAATTATTCTCGTTCTCGAAAGGTAGAATTGCTAAGGAACATGCTTACCCACAGTGGAGAAAAACATTTTTATTTCCCCACTACAATTATTCATGTTCTCGAATAGAACGTTTGACCATACACAGTCTAACTCACAGGGAAGAAAAAACTTTTTCTTAGTCGTACTGCAGTCATTCACTTTATCGAAATCCGGATTTGGCCATAAGGGACATGCGGACTCACTCACGGAATAGTTTTGCAAATTATTTGGTGGTATTTAATGTTCCTGGGATGGGTAAATTTATTTGTAATTAATATGTATCTCTATAATAAAATAAGTGTTCCGAGTCAAAAGATGTTTTTATTTTATTGTTAAATATATCTGTCTATATCACTCTCATTTTTGATGTGTATGATTTTGCCTTCACCTTCACTTCTTACTAATATTTTTGCATTTTGAACCCATATATATTTAAATTTTGTTTTCATTTTTTGTTTTGTGATGTACAGGAGGTTTTTTTTTCTTTAGTGAGATTTTCGTTGATGTAAATTCGGCCATTATTTCCATAGTATGAACCCGGAATTCCTCGTTGCCAAAGCTATTCCCGAGTAAACTCAAAGAAAAATTTGAAAACATACTGAATAATAACCCAGGGTTTGAACCTTTGTGCCAAATTGATAACTTCATCAACGGGGCAGGTGAAATTTTGCCCGGAACAATAAGTTCAAAAATCGCACCCAAATTGAAATTCTGTCCAGCCACATCAGTAGACGTAGAACGTTCCTTTTCCGCTTACAAAAATATATTGAGCGATCGTAGACACAATTTGTCTACAGAACATTTGGAACAGAACTTAGTCATATACGTTTTTAAAGGTAAATTCTAAATTTTATTGTTAAATACTTTTTATAATTGATATTTTCTAAAATATAATTGTTATCCTTGAGAACAAATAGCTTACTAAAATAAAAAAAATATGTGTAGTGGTACGCAACTACTTCATTCGAACGAAATTCTAGAAGTCTCGATTGTTCCAAACAAACTTCTTGGATGTTCTTTTATTTATTTGTTTGGAAAATTCTACATAGCAACCAAATTGTTCCAGAAGCTTCTTCACCTTTTAAAATCGACAGCATGAAGAAGTCAGTCAGTCATCAATCCGCCATCAGTTAACAAGGTGCTCAACGAGTGATAATCCGCACACCTCACTTGCGCGAAGGACATTCTTCCCGGCTCTCATCATGGACTCCATCGGGACATCATCATAGCGCTTTGGCCCAGATCGCCGTTCCTGGCCAACGCTACGTGGATTACAGCGCCTTGGTTCCAGCGTCTCTGACCAGCGCTTCATCCACTCACCATGACCACCACGAGGACACGCAGCATCCTCACTGGTCTGCTCAACTCCCACTCAACCGCCTAACAATGTCCACCGCACCTTCGGCATTCTCGTCAGCACTGGAGTACTGATTGCCAAGATCACCAGTGCCTGACAGACAACGAGTCCGGTCACCAGCGCCCGGCGTCGACTCACAGACCCGCGCTTGACCTGCCATCACAGCCAGCATCCGGAGAAAACGACATCAGTCCTACGCCCACTCTCATCACGGCCCTGACTCACAAAATAAACACTCTGACCTTCACAACATCTTTCATTCCGTGCCTCCTCACCAGATCACCAAATATGTAAAAACACGACATCCTGTATTATTTCATGTTGCATATTTTGACTCTTTTTATGGATTTTCGTGGATATTTTAGCTATTTTTATTGCATATTTTAGGCTATTTTTGTTGCATGTAATCCGGTCTCTAGTTATTAAGTATCGTTACGATAGTTGATATTAGTTAGTGATAACTTTTATTTTCATTGCTATTCATTTTGGTGGCGACCACAGTTCTTATGTCATTTATTTATTTTTATTTAAGTAGGTACATAAAACAGGCATGGTGCCCAAAAAATTACATACATGGATGTTTAAATACATAATAATAACAAAATGATAATGAATTCTCTTGAAGATCTGCGAAGAATATGCACTCGAAACAAACATGTTATATAACGCGAAAAAAACAGCACTGCTGGTCGTCAAATACAGAGAAAGACCAAAAAATATTCCCCCAGCATTTTTGAATGGAGAACCTCTCATAATAGTAGAACAACGAAATATTTAGGGCGTATCATCACCAACAACTTAACGGATGACGACGACATCGACAGGCAGAGGCGAGCACTGAGCATAAAAAATAACATGCTTAGTAGAAGATTTAGACTCTGCAGCCCGAAGGTGAAAAGGACGCTATTCTTAGTATTCTGCACTACCTTGTATACTTGCGAGCTGTGGGCCAATTTCAAAAAACGTACCATGGAAAGGCTTCGGATTCAATATAATAATGCTTACCGCATAATGTTCGGACTTCCAAGGTACTGAAGTGCCTCCTCGATGTTCATGGAGGGGAGAGTTCCCGGCTTTGCAGCCCTAATGAGAACCAGGGTAGCAGGAACGAGAGGAAGGATCAACAACCCCAGAAACGTCCTCATCATCGAATCCCGCCAGACCTCAGGATCGAGCATCGAAAAACATTATAGAAAAATATTGGCCCCCATAATTATCTCTCCGATTTAGCAATAAGCTTACAAGAAATGTAAAAGTTTTATGATATCGCTCTCCACTCTATATATTTCCTTTTACTTGTTCTTATGTTTTATTTGTTTTATGATACCTACTTACATTTCATATTTTATTTTATTTGTACCTACTTTTCCCTGTATATAACATTGTAGTTATATTTTATGGATTGTGTGGAATTGCACTCACCTCCCCACATTCTGGAATAAACAATTATTATTATTATTATTATAACAAAAATAGTTACAAAATGAATAAGCATATGCAGAAGTAAATAACAAATAAGAATGGGTAAAAGGAAAAAACAAATATGTTCATAAACGATTTGTTATTGTCACACCTGTACTGGTGAGATACTGATTAGGTAGGTACAATGTTGCTTCTCTTTAAATAAAGGGCTTCATCACAACAATCAGCTTAATATGATTAAAGGTAATACGTTTTTTTTGAAGTGTTTAAATTGGTCATTAAAAATGTCTATTTCATTATTAGAGCCATGTATAATGTTATAATTTCTTAATGTTTGTGGTACAGGGGAAAAATATCCTGTATTTGTGTGGTACGCTTTAATATAGAAAATGTCTTTTATCCTCCTTGTTGATTTTCTTGATGGTGTATTGATGTTAATTTGGGATAAAATGTTTGGTGTATCAACTGATGCATGTATAATTTTGTGTAGAAGCAGTACGTCAGAAAGTTTACGTCTGACCGTCAGTGAGTGTAGATTATAGTGCAAAATTCGGTCATTATATGTTCCAAATTGACCAGATAAACCTTTACGATAAGCAATTACACGGTTTAGTTTCCTTTGTATGGATTCAATCCTATAATTATGAATCTCATAATTGGGAGACCAAATTGTCGATGCGTATTCGAGAATACTTCGCACAATTGATTTATATAATGTTAGGTTAATTCTGTACTTTTAAAACAATTTGTGATTCTTAGCGTTAATCCTAATACTTGTGATGCACTTTTTGAACTTGTATCTACATGTTTACTGAAGCTAAGTGGCGAGTCAAATGTCACGCCTAAGTCTTTGATTGAAATTGTGTTTAGTAAAGGGATATTGTTAATGTGATATGTGTTTGAGAATTTATTAATGTTCTTTGTGAATGAAATTACGGCACATTTGTTTTCATTAAAATATAAATCATTTAGTGTGCACCATTCATGAAGTGATGATAAGTCTTTTTGCAAATCGGTGCAATCTTCTAATGATGTAATTTTTTTGTACAACTTAAGGTCATCGGCAAACAGGAGATATTTTTATGTTTTTATTCTTAAAATTATGTCGTTGATAAAGATTAAAAACAGCAAAGGTCCAAGATGCGAGCCCTGCGGAATTCTTGACGTTACAGTAAAAAGATCGGCGGAATACCCTCCTACAACCACTTGCAGTTTTCTTTCTGTAATGTAACTTTCGAACCATTTCAGAGTATTTCCATTTATGCCAAACTTTTCCAGCTTCTTGATGAGTAATGATTGATTTAGCTGGTCAAATGCTTTGCAAAAATCCGTGTAGATGGCATCTACTTGTAAACGTTTTTAGATGCTATCGCGGATGTACTGGGAGTATTCGAGAAGGTTGGTTGTTGTGGAACGCCGAGGGAAAAACCCGTGTTGCTCAATGATAATATATTTACTTACATAAGCTAATAGACAGTCATATATTATTGACTCAAACAACTTTCCTATGCAGTCAAGTTTAGAGATAGGTCTAAAACTTTTTTTATATCACTCTTACAACCTTTCTTTTTCTTAAATATAGGTGTTAAAAAAGCCGTTTTCCATTTGACTGGAAAAACACCTTCTTGTAATGATTTGTTATAAAGAAGGCTAAGTGGTCTGGCAAGAACATCTCTGTACATTTTCAAAAATATTGGCGGGATACCATCAGGACCTGATCCCTTATTGGTTCTCAAATTCTTACACTTGACTAATATCGTTAAGGGCGAAACAGTAATCATACCAAAGCTTTCGTTACAGAAATCTTCAGATATTTGTGGTGAATAGTTTGCATTGTGAGGTTTATAAACAGATTGAAAGTGCTTAGAAAAAAGCCCGCAGAAAACTTGACCTTGGGTAGTTTTTATATCATTTAGGTACATCTCTTTTGGAATATCGGTTCTGTTTTTATATTTGCTTTTTGCAAATTTCCAAAAATCATTCGGGTTAGCTTTTAAATTTTGTTTGATTAAGTCTAAATGCTTATGATAACAAACTCTAATCAGATTTTTTGTTCTGGTTCTAATCAAGCTGAATGAAAGTCGTAGAAAATTAAAAAGAACTAAATTCTAGAGCAGGGTGGTATGGATCTTCTTTGCTTACTGGAGATGAAGAACGTATTACTGATATGTCTTCTTTATCTGATAAAATGAGATCCAATATTTTGGATTGGTGATTCACTATTCCGTTAAATTGTTTAAGATTACAGAATGATAGTGTATCGATGATGTCAGAGGTGATTGTATTTGTGTTTGTGGTGAAAGGTAATAAATTGTTTGTTTCATCGGTAATCCAATGAATGTTAGACTTATTGAAATCGCCAAATATTAAGATGTGTTGGTTTGGTGTTGTTAGGTACATATTCCTAAGATTGTTTAAAAATGAGCTTACAATAGATTCTTCTTTAGTTGGCGGTAGATATACTATGCAAACATTCAATTTGATACTCCTGTTATTTTGGTTTGTATTGAGTTGGATCCACAAGTCCTCCGCTTGACATTCCCAATGCGCCATCCTCTTCGCCTCTAGTTTTCTTGATACAGCAACCATGACTCCTCCTCCATCTTTTTTTGTCTTGTGAACTCTATCCCTCCGAAATACTTCATACCGATTATCTACTAATTTCTGGTCACAGATAGATTCCTTTAACCATGTTTCTGTTAGGCTTACTAGGTCGTAGTCGTTGATAAGGATGTTTTCGTATATTTCATCAATTTTTGTCCTCATTCCTCTAATATTCATATACATGCAGTTGATCATTGTAGAATGTAAAGTGGTTATGAATATTGTCGTATTGGTAAATTATCAATCAATTTATTCTTCCAGCAATATGTTGGTCTGAGTGTATATTGGACTGTTTAATCAATGATTCAGGCAATAGTTGATCCTCGTGGGAGATCACTATAATCTTAGATGTAGATGTCTTCCTGATGAAGCATCGTCGGTTTCTTGACCATGCAAAAGCGTAGTTTTGATCTCTTGCGAATCCTTTTGTTAGGCTTAGTATATTTTTTTCGTGTGTAGTGAGGTGCTCGCTTATGAAGATGGGATCCATTTTTGTGTCGTGAACCTCTTCAAGTGGGTTGTATTTATTTTGTCTTCTTTCAGCTTTTGTTTAGTGTTAAATATTTTTATGGCCGCAAGGAAGTTGTCTCTTTTCAGCTGATTGTTAAATTTGACTATTACTGGGCGCACAGGTTGATAGGGAGGCACATCATCAGAGATTTTCAGGTTCCGTTGGATTCGGTAGAAATTGTTAATTTCAAGATTAGCGAGGTCAAGTTAGACGGTTGAACCTATTTCGTTAATGATTTCCAAAAGATTTTCGTTGTTTTTCTCTGGAATTCCTCGAATTTCGATGTAACACGATTTATTTGAGTGTTCCATATCGTTCAATTTTCGTTGAACTTCTTTTAGTGCACTCTTGATAACAGAAATGTCGTTTTCATTTTTCTCAACTTTTTTCATTTGTTTGTCCATTTCTTGGATATGCTTAGAGAAGTCGTCAATTTCGTTGGCGCAGTAATCGATTGTGACCTTAAAGTCAATGATGTCTTTGCGAAGCTCTTGGAACTCTTGTTTCAATTCTGTTAAAATATCCATCACTTGAGCAGATCTGGTCATTTTTGTGAGTTGGGCCTCTTTGTGTAAAGTTAGCCCTTTTTCAATTAAATTTTTTTTATTGTGTTTATTTCTTGCTAGAGCAATCCCGATGAGTTACAGAACTCATTTTCTCTATTTTCAGGAGGAACTTACAATTCATATGTAGGAGGTAGTAGGTACAATTTTACAACGGTATTTTGATATCAAATAAAAGTTTCACATTCAATACAGCATAAAAATTAAAAATTAAAATAATGACACGTTAAGTAGAACAAACAACAATAGAAAACAAGTACAGAAAGAAGAAAAAAAATGGATAAGATACAACAAGAAATGACAAAACAGTTACATATTTTCATTTTTAAATGTAGTTAAAAAATATTCTTTTAAAGCATTGCTTTGCAATTTTTTATCATGGTGGTTTTGTGTTTGTACATATCTGGAAGCGAATTTTATAGTGTATAGGCAATATAGTTCAGTGATTTTAACCCATATTTTGTAGTGTGTGTTTGAGGAATGCGTATTTTATTGTTATTTCGAGTATTGTGGTTGTGGATGTCTTGATTGTAAAGTGGCTTGATGTTGGTGTGAGTTGATTTTTGGGTAATTTGTAGGATGGTGCTTGTGATTTCATATTTAGGAAGGATTGTAATTGGAAGGATACCAGAATCTGAATAGATGTCCCTAACATGAGTGTCCCATGGAAGTTCAAACACATTTCTGAGAGCTCGGTTTTGAACCACCTGCAGGTCAGCTATCAATTTCTTTGAGGCAAAACCCCAGATACAGCAGAGATAGGAAAGGTGTGAATGTACCATGGCATAGTTAGTAAAGGAATGGGTAGTAATCCTTGAAGCCTATTACACCAGTTATAGGGGTAATTTTCTCTTTTATATGATTTATATGGAGATCCCACGAGAGTTGGGAATCTACGATTAGACCCAAATATTTTGTGTTCATTTTCTTTTCGAGGCAGTTGTCTCCAATTTTAATATCGAGGCTGAAATTTTTCTTGTTACCGAAAACTATATAATGGGTTTTTTTTACGTTAAGAGTTAGTTTGTTTATTCTCAACCAGTTTGTGAGATGGGAAATATCAGCATTCATCTCCGTTTCAAGCTCCGCTAGGTTCAGTTTATTGTTAAATTATTGTAAGTTAAAAATTACCGTATCGTCAGCATAAAGTTGTATAGTTCCTTTAATACCCCACTTTGTTATGTCATTCACGTAGATTAGGAATAGCAACGGACCAAGAATTGATCCCTGTGGTACTCCACATGTTATTTTACCTAATTCACTCATTTCTCCTCCAAATTCTACTGCCGAAAAGCGATTTGATAAGTAAGATCGGAAAAGCTCCAGAGGTGTACCAACAATACCCAAATGCTTCAGTTTTTCGATCAATACGTTATGATCCACCGATTCAAACGCCTTTGATAGCCACAGAAAATACAAGTCGATGGCGAATGAGTAAATATTGTCTATGGTTTTTATTTGACGTTACGATGACAACAATATTTTCATACTTTAAATTTAGTATTTAAAATCACGATCGATGGCTGAAGATTACACTGCCACTGTCGCAAACACTGCCAGTTTTACTTGCGTATCGCTGTTTATTTGTTTACTCTTAATATTTTACTAGGTTACTTTTTTGTCACTTAATTGATATTAAATACGGAGCTGTCAATTAGTGACGCACTTAAACTTGGGTATAGTCAACATGTCATGCTCAAATGTCTAAAACTATCTAGTTTAACTTACGCCAATCGGTACCCAAAGCGGAACGGTAATTCCAATTTAAATATTAATATATCTGACCATTAACGACGACCTTTTCAACCGTTTTCAAATGTTTTAACTTCAAGGTCAAGGTACACACGTAATTTTATTCTAATTTCCAATAATGTGTTATGAATACTATTTCATTGTTTTTACAGAATATTACAAGCCAAACCAAATTTTCAAACAGCAGATAAAAAGTAGGGTTCCGTCACAACTATGTTCTTTTTCAGGTATATTTGTTTGGCTGGAACAAATTACTAAACGCTACAACAGCAGTGCCATGGATCTACCAAATCAAGAGACTGTTTCCATCAAGACGGAACCAGGGCCCCATGAAGAAGGCGGAGATGAAATAAAGTATACAGATATAAATTTCGATTTTCCAGATATAAAGAAGGAATGTTTGCAATATGCGGAGAGTACTCAGACAGACGGTTAGTTGCATTGCATACGTATAAAATGTAGAATGTTATATTCGGATATTCGAAATCCATGTCCATTCCGAAATGTCGTGCAAACAGGACGTATTTACTTTAAAATAAATCTTTGCTATAACTGCTAAACTACAAAACTCTTTCAGCTCAAGTATTGCTCACAATGAACCCTCATCTTTTTTGACATATACTCGTGTCTATTAACTAAATATTTACGAAAGAAAATATCATTCCGTTGACTTATAATAATAAAACCGTGTTCTGAAGGTAGTCGAGAGTAAATGTTTTCCTTCTTGAAACATCGGTCCTTGAAGTGACATCTGGCATCTTTATTATTTCCTTAATTAAGCTTAAGGTCTGTTCACCTTATTCTTGCTCCTGTGTGGTCAATCAATGTTATCTTTTTTCGTAAATATTTTACTTAAATATAAATTTTTTAATTTTAAGTAAAAACAAGTTTTTTTGTACATTGACTGTTAATATACTTTGTTGTATTGTCTTTCAAGTTGATTTAATTTAGAGTCTGTTACCATCAAGGCGGAGCTTGGACCCCGAGAAGAAGATGAAGGGGGATTTCCATCTACGGAAATTGACATAGACCTGCCGGATGTTAAAAAGGAGTGCTTAGAACGCTTTGAAAGAATTGTCAAGACAGCAGGTAAAATGTTTTTTTCATTCTTAGTAGTCCAGTTAATCTAAACAAAAACACCTGAATGCTGATGTTTTCTGGTAAAAATTATCTCAAAAGGAAGTTCTAAGACATTATGTCTCCGAAACTAATACATGTGAAAATATTAATTCCAATGTGGAACTCCTTATAAAACTACCTACAATTAATTGTAAGATTATGGTTTAAAAAAATTACTTGATTTTAAACAATTTTTTGAAGGCTCAATTTTTTCATTTATTTTATGGTCAAAGAAAAAATGCTCCAAACGTATAATTAGCTATTATTACTACAACATTTCTAAGGCAGTTAGAAAATAATTTAAGTTTTCTGGAAGACTGCATTGGTGACAAAAGATGCTTTTTATGTTATGCTCATGAATATCGCAAAACATAAATACGCGAATGGAGCTTAAAAGTGAAATCTAAATGGTCGAGTGTGTTTGATTTGGTTGCTGCAGAAGTGATTTCGTAAAAAATACTAACAGTTTACAATTCAGAAATAAAGGGAAATAATAATAAACATTTGTCGCACTGATTTCCCGTATTCACATAAATTCCTGAAAAAAAACAACCGAGCAGTATTGGAGAGTTCTGTTATATGCGGCCTCCGAAATGGTTTATCTTGCAGCAACACGTCTGAAAATACTGATGAGATATTTGAAGATGAATGTGATGCCCGGTGAATGAATGTTTTCTGTAGCTAAAAACCACTATCTATGAAAAGTCTTTGTTAGAATAATATTTTTTTATTCTGAACATTACATTGCAATCACTATTTATTGATAAAATTGTTTTATAAAGTAAATCTATTTAAAACTCGACGTTTCAATTCGAAAGTATAAATAAGTGCAAGGCACAAATTAGTTACCTGTTCCTGTGGGAACCTATTTTTTTACTTTTACATTAGTTTTTTTCTGACACGAAAGTAATAAGTCACATGAAGCTTACTATTAATCTTTTTTTTTTCAAAATTATCGTCAGATCTGAAGACACAATCAACTGAAACCACGGAGTGCCACACGCTGACTCACAGTGGAAAAAAACCTTTGTCATGTTCTGAGTGCAATTATACGTCTTCTCTTAGGAGCCTTCTGACTAGGCACATGTTGACCCACATCGGTAAAAAACCTTTTTCATGTTGTGTGTGCAACTATTCATCTTCTCGAAAGCATAATTTGACTAACCACATGCTAACTCACACTGGAGAAAAACCTTTTTCATGTTTGGAGTGCAACTATTCGTGTTCTAAAAAAAGCTATCTAAAGAAACATATGCTGACTCACACGTTTTATGACTATTTGATAAGCCACATTCTGACTCACACTAGAAAAAAAGCTTTTTCATGTTCTTTGTGCAATAGCTCATTTATTCAAAAGGGAAAATTGACGAGACATATGCTGACTCACAGTGGCGAAAACACTTTTTTGTGTTCCAAATAAGTGCAACTATACATGTACCCAATATAAATATTTGACGTGCCACGTGCTGACTCACGTTGGAGAAAAGCTTTTTTCATTTTCTTTGTGCAATAATTCATATTCTCTTAAGGGAAGATTCTCTAAATTTTAATTTATCAAAGTGCAACTCTTCATTTATTCGAAAGAAAGAATCACGCGCGTTTTCACGGTCCAGAAAGACGTTTTTAATGTTTCAAGCCATTGTAACGAGCCACATGCTGACTCACAGTGGAGAAAGATGTTTTAAATGTTCCTAGTGCAACTATTCACGTTCTCGAAAGTGTTATTTGCCTGATCTGTTTTGTGCCGAACAGAACTATTCATCCCTCAAAAGGGAAGTATTACGCTATAAAATCATTATAAATGTTCTATGTTTAGTTTTTTCATGATCTTTGTTCATTTTATCGAAATATATATTAGACGAGACATATGCTGACTCACCGTCGATAGTAAACAATTCTTTTTTTTTTCCTGTTATTCTCACAAAGATCATTCGAATACTACAGTAACATTTCCAAAAATAAGAAACCGATCAAGATCACGTGGCAACTTAGAAATCTCATAATTTAAAAGGAGTGCTTCTCAACACCATTACACTTATCAAGGTTTAATTTTTTAGTGCACTCCCACATAAAATCAAAATTATAAAGTTTTTAAATCACAAATAAAACAACTACTTGATCAAGCCAGTGATAATTGTAAGATTTAATTTTATATAACGATTTTTTACGTATCTTTTGATAAAATGTTCGTATTGATCAAATGCAAATTTTAATATTTCATACTTAGTAATAATAAATTATTTCATTTCATCATTAATTAACAAAAAATACATATATATATATAAATATATTTTTATTTTTCTAACATATCCTTTTGAAATATTATATCAGAATTCTAACTAACCAACAGCTTATTGAATCTGTAAAAAGCCACTAGGTAAAGTAAATAAAAAATCAACATAGTGTCATGGACAGCTCCGATTCTACCTCATGTATACAATGCACATATAACCAACGCTAATCCAACTCACTGTTGCAGAACACTCAGGAAAACAATAATATTGTATCATGCATATTTAAACACGTTCACTTACTTTTTTTTTGTTGTTTTTCTTGCGGGCGCAGTGGGGAGAAGGATCCGCGCCGCCTGCTTCTGGAACTTTCTGCATTCAAATTCCAGTTGGAAGGAAGCAGACTGGGCCCTTACTGCCTTTTGGGCCCTGGCGCGATCCTCTCTCACTATTAGTAAAGCTGGATCACTATTAAAATATAAAAAAAAAAATATATGATAGCACAACACAGATCCACAATAAAAGAGCGACTTTAAAAATATTAAAAAATACTAACACTCCATACCGAGCTGTAGCTACAGCTCCTCGCCTACGTCCACGACCTCGCCCTCGTTCTGCAGCTAGTGCTGATACTGGAGCGGCACCAGCGGCTGGCCCAATCCCTCGTATCCCTCTGCCTCTCATCAGTCCACTATATATTTTATATTCAAAATAATTAATGTAAATACTTACATTTTGTAAAATACATTCAAACCTTCAAATTTGAAATAAATTAATTAATCATAAAACGAAATCATCGAGAACGTATTGTGTAGTGGGACCTTTATTCCAGAAATGGCCTGATATTACGAATTTATGTTCATAAATTGCTACAGATTTCAAATGAAAGTTACTTGTTTAAAAAACACCCAATCTATATAAAATTTATATTTTTCTCTTTGTTACAAATCACTATAATGGAATAACTTTATTTCCAATGCACACGTGAATCAATTAAATCGTTTTTGTAAAAACAAAACACATTCTGTAATGGCGTCACAAAAATTCACATTTGGTTTTAGAAATGTATTAAAAACAATATTTTTTTATATAATAGAGTTGAAAACACGTTAAATAGTTATACAAATGATTAGCAGATATACTGGTACAATAATATTAAATTAAAATGATATATTTACGACATTTCAATGATTTATATATCTGACAGTTGTAAAACACACGCAAAAAAACACAGAGAATTTCTGAATAAAAGATGCAACTTGAAATTTCCATAGAAGACGAATTAATCCTAGGATTTGCGGCATCTATGTTTTAACGGATAAAGCATTTCAATAGCTTCGAATTTAGTGCAAAATAAAAAACGCGAGATTGGCTAAAATTTTAATATAAATATTTTTCTGAATCACGAGATAATTTGAAATTTTTTTCAATAAAGCAATCGGAGGCATTTAAATTGGCGCATTTATATTACCAAAAGCAATCCAGTGGAACACATGTGACAAAATAGTAAAACTGCCTGTGTAAACCTTTTAATTTGTAATCTTCTCCATGATATATTAGTGTATAACCGTTTCATGGAGAACATGAAAAAAAAAAAAAATAAATAAATACCGTTTTGGACAACACACATTTTTTTAGAAGGAAATGTGCTGGGAACATGTGGGAATACGCAACTTCCCATCGCTTACTTAAACACATTTTCAACATTCTTATCTATTGAATCTTACTGTAAGGCCAATTGTAGATGTCAGCACAGTACCATGGCCGGAAATATGATGCCCAGGGCCTCAACACTGCTAAATAGAAG
Source organism: Hesperophylax consimilis (assembly GCF_061612785.1). Lineage (NCBI taxonomy): Eukaryota > Metazoa > Arthropoda > Insecta > Trichoptera > Limnephilidae > Hesperophylax > Hesperophylax consimilis. The sequence continues at coordinate 29,474,184 of NC_142852.1, read as the reverse complement.
GTGTGAAGCATACTTCCCTGTGCCCTTCAGGAAATCAGATATTTTTTTGTTGAAAATATTATTTTATATTTTTTACTGCCTACCAAACCAATAATTACTGTTTTTGTAGGGTTCTATTATTTTTAATTAAAGTAAAACATTGTGGCTTGTTATCAGATTCTGAAACAAGTGAAGGCAGCCCTTCAATCTACATGCCCACCTAAATGTGTGCTACGTTATTACGTCTCGGCAACCGGAGAAGCGAGCCACAACCACAGCAGAGACGCGGCCAAGATGACCCAAGAAATTCATCCTGACCTGATACAGGAGATTAACAAGCTTGTTGAAGCTGGAGTTTCCTCAGTAAGAGATGTGTCTCTATTGTTGGAGCAATTTATTAAACATAAATTTCAGGATGAGGCAAAACCTGATCGGCTCAATGCAGGGTTTATCTGTAATGTTTTTAAAGGGGTTTGTTCCCTCAATGTTTATATTTCCTTTGTGTGGTGTGATGTATTATTTTCCATTAATAAAATAATATCAAATATGTATCAATGAATTGCCCAACTTCCTTTATTGCTCACTTATCCTTCAACATGCTATATGGCATCCAAATTTTCACATAGTCTCCAAATAATGCTAGTTTTACTTTCCCATAGGTGTACTGTTTTGTAATGTAAAAAGATGAGATACTTTGAGTATATATACCCTAGTACGAATCTGTACAAAAGTTGAACATAGGGCCTACCACAAGTCTTCTATTGTCCAAAAGTTAATTATATTTGCAGGAATTAGAATGTGGTTGCCATACCAAACAGTCTTTATTAAGGTTTTGGAATCGACTTTGTGATATTGGCCCTATAGTAACGTAATATAACCAAATGAAATCAAGGTGCAAGAATCGTATGAAACGAAAGATGAAAATTAGCTATGGGCTGCTCGGCAATATTCGGAAATGCTCGGCCGTGACGTCACTAAAAAAATCTGAACGGAGAACCAATTTCAAATAAAGCGCCGAAACACTTCACTTCGGGCATAAATATACCACTCTCTAGATCGATATCTTCCGGCTTTTTGTATCCAACAGAATTATACAGTACTTAACCACAGATATACAAGCAGTACCTAGCGTGCGGAGCAGAGCAGTAGACAAGGTAGAGGAAACTTAAGGCCATAAATGAACCACTCAAGGCCATTTAAAAAAAGATGCGACCATAGACAACATAATTGCTCTCAGCCTACTCTATTCATTCACTAGCCCAAAAAAACTATTATAAAAATAAAAATGTCCTTGAAGCAGAAAAATGTCGAAATGTTTTCCAAGGGCAAGGTTCATCTGACTAAGAAAATAAACTTTTACAGTGCATTTCCTTAAGATGAAACTTGTTAATCTGAGAAGAAGAAACCCAAAATGACAAGAAATTTGCAAAAACACTGAAGAAAATTTCCAAAACATGATTGTCCGACAGTACGACGAAAAATTCCGACATTTTTCAGCCTCATGAACTCATGGTTACATAAGTTTAAAAATCTTTAATTTCAATAAAACAATAAGATAATACAGGATAACACTAATCAATAACATGAATAAGTTTATCGATAAAATAAATAACATTTATACGTTGTGGAGGAAGACATATGTCAAGTATGAAGCATTGTTCAAAAAACCGAACGAATAACCTAAAACTGTTAATTGACTTTAAACTTGAACTTACGTAGGTAGGTTGAATATAATATGTTTGTAACTCGCTAACACTATAGTGGCTTATATTGTATTTTTATCACGAACAACTTTAACACGCAATATTTTCGACGGAAATGATAGTATTTCGGCAGAAAATGACAACCCGCGTGTATAAATAAACCACACTCATTTTGTTTGAATGATTTGAAACTGTCAAACGGCAAAATTCCGTCATCTCTTTCTGTTACACGAGTCATTATGGTAGAGAGCGAGAGATCAAACCAATCCTTCTGCTCTCACCAATGAGATCTGAGCTTTTAGCCATATTAGTCGTTTTCTATAAGAATTTTGAGGTGGGCGTGGCGGTTTCAAATGAGTTTCGAGGCCAAAGCTTAGTTAAATGCCCCTGACTTCGGGTATGCTCGGATATGTTGGCCACGCCCCCAGTCGACTAGTCGCTGTGCATATAGCGACTCCCCGACGAGATCGGGTTTTTGGAAATTACAACAATAATTGTCTGTCTATGTGTAACTCATATATTTTTTGACACATGCTTTCTTTAACGTCCATTGTTTCATCCAGTCACCAGCGCTGTTTAACGCATAATCCCATACTTGTGATAGTTGTTAAGTATCGTTAAGATAGTTGATATTAGTTAGTGATAATTTTTATTTTCATTGCAATTCATTTTGGTAGCGACCACTGTTCTTATGTCATGCTCAAATATCTAAAACTATCTAGTTTAACTTACGCCAATCGGTACCCAAAGCGGAACGGTAATTCCTATTTAAATATTAATATATCTGACCATTAACGACGACTTTTTCAACCGTTTCCAGTTGTCTTAACTTCAAGGTCAAGGTACACACGTAATTATATTCTAATTTCCAATAATGTGTTATGAATACTATTTCTTTGTTTTTACAGAATATTACAAGCCAAACCAAATTTTCACAGCAGATAAAAAGTAGGGTTCCGTCACAACTATGTTCTTTTTCAGGTATATTTGTTTGGCCGGAACAAATTACCAAACGCTACAACAGCAGTGCTATGGATCTACCAAATCAAGAGACTGTTTCCATCAAGACGGAACCAGGGCCCCAGGAAGAATGCGGAGATGAAATACCGTATACAGATATAAATTTCGATTTTCCAGATATAAAGAAGGAATGTTTGCAATATGCAGAGAGTACTCAGACAGACGGTTAGTTGCATTGCATTCGTATAAAATATAGAATATTAAATTTGGATATTCGGAATCCATGTCCGTTTCAAAATGTCGTGCAAACAGGACGTATTTACTTTAAAATAAATCTTTGCTATAACAGCTTAACTACAAAACTCTTTTAGCTCAAGTATTGCTCACAATAAACCCTCATCTGTTTTTAACATATCTTCGTGTCTATTAACTAAATATTTACGAAAGAAAATATCATTCCATTGACTTAAAATAATAAAACCGTGTTCTGAAGGTAGTTAAGAGTAAATGTTTTCCTTCTTGAAACATCGGTCCTTGAAGTGACATCTTTATTATTTCCTTAATTAAGCTTAAAGTCTTTTCACCTTATTCTTGCTCCTGTGTGGTCAATCAATGTTATCTTTTGTCGTAGATATTTTACTTTTATTTAAAAATTTTAATTTTAATTAAAAACAATTTTTTTTGTACATTGACGGTTTTTCAGGTTGCTTTAATATAGAGTCTGTTACCATCAAGGCGGAGCTTGGACCCCGCGAAGAAGATGAAGGGGGATTTCCATCTACGGAAATTGACATAGACCTGCCGGATGTTAAAAAGGAGTGCTTAGAACGCTTGGAAAGAATTGTCAAGACAGCAGGTAAAATGTTTTTTTTCATTCTTAGTAGTCCAGTTAATCTAGACAAAAACACCTGAATGCTGATGTTTTCTGGTAAAAATTATCTCAAAAGGAAGTTCTAAGACATTATGTCTCCGAAACTAAAACATGTGAAAATATTAATTCCAATGTGGAACTCCTTATAAAACTACCTACAAATAATTGTGAGATTATGGTTTAAAAAAATTACTTGATTTTAAATAATTTTTGAAGCTTCAATTTTTTCATTCATTTTATGGTCAAAGAAAAAATGCTCCAAACGTAAAATTAGCTATTATTACTACAACATTTCTAAGGCAGTTAGAAAATAAATTAAGTTTTTTGGAAGACTGCATTTGTGACAAAAGATGCTTTTTATGTTATGCTCATGAATATCGCAAAACATAAATACGCGAATGGAGCTTAAAAGTGAAATCTAAATGGTCGAGTGTGTTTGATTTGGTTGCTGCAGAAGTGATTTCGTAAAAAATACTAACAGTTTACAATTCAGAAATAAAGGGAAATAATAATTAAAATTTGTCGCACTGATTTCCCGTATTCACATAAATTCCTGAAAAAAAAACAACCGAGCAGTATTGGAGAGTTCTGTTATATGCGGCCTCCGAAATGGTTTATCTTGCAGCAACACGTCTGAAAATACTGATGAGATATTTGAAGATGAATGTGATGCCCGGTGAATGAATGTTTTCTGTAGCTAAAAACCATTATCTATGAAAAGTCTTTGTTAGAATAATAATTTTTAATTCTGAACATTACATTGCAATCACTATTTATTGATAAAATTGTTTTAAAAAGTAAATCTATTTAAAACTCGACGTTTCAATTCGAAAGTATAAATAAGTGCAAGGCACAAATTAGTTACCTGTTCCTGTGGGAACCTATTTTTTTTTTACTTTTACATGAGTTTTTTTCTGACACGAAAGTAATAAGTCACATGAAGCTTACTATTAATCCTTTTTTTTCAAAATTATCGTCAGATCTGAAGACACAATCAACTGAATCCACGGAGTGCCACATGCTGACTCACAGTGGAAAATAACCTTTGTCATGTTCTGAGTGCAATTATACGTCTTCTCTTAGGAGCCTTCTGACGAGGCACATGTTGACCCACATCGGTAAAAAACCTTTTTCATGTTGTGTGTGCAATTATTCATGTTCTCGAAAGCATAATTTGACTAGCCACATGCTGACTCACACTGGAGAAAAACCTTTTTCATGTTTGGAGTGCAACTATTCGTGTTCTAAAAAAAGCTATCTAAAGAAACATATGCTGACTCACACTGAAGAAAAATGTTTTAAATGTTCAGAGTGCAACTATTCTTCTTTCCATAAGAAAAAATTAACGAGCCACACGCTGACTCATACTGGAGAAAAACCTTTTTTGTGTTCTGTGTGCAACTATTCATGTTCTCGAAAGGATAATTTGACTAGCCACATGCTGACTCACACTGGAGAAAAACCTTTTTCATGTTTGGAATGCAACTGTTCGTGTTCTAAAAAAAGCTATCTAAAGAAACACATGCTGACTCACACTGAAGAAAAATGTTTTAAATGTTCCGAGTGCAACTATTCATCTTTCCATAAGAAAAATTTAACGAGCCACATGTTGACTCATACTGGAGAAAAACCTTTTTTGTGTTCCGAGTGCAATTATTCATGTTCTCGAAAGGGAAATTTGACGAGACACATGCTGACTCACACTGGAGAAAAACCTTTTTCATGTTTGGAGTGCAACTATTCATGTTCTCAAAAGGGATCTTTGACGAGCCACGTGCTGACTCACATTGGAGAAAAACCTTTTTCATGTTTGGAGTGCAACTATTCGTGTTTTAAAAAAAGCTATCTTAAGAAACACATGCTGACTCACACTGAAGAAAAATGTTTTAAATGTTCCGAGTGCAACTATTCATCTTTCTATAAGAAAAATTTGATGATCCACATGCTGATTCACACTGGAGAAAAACCTTTTTCATGTTTGGAATGCAACTATTCGTGTTCTAAAAAAAGCTATCTAAAGAAACACATACTGACTCACACCGGAGAAAAACCTTTTTCATGTTCTGAGTGCAACTATTCGTGTTCTCAAAAAAGCTATCTAAAGAAACACATGCTGACTCACACTGAAGAAAAATGTTTTAAATGTTCCGAGTGCAACTATTCATCTTTCTATAAAAAATATTTGACGATCCACATGCTGAATCACACTGGAGAAAAACCTTTTTCATGTTTGGAGTGCAACTATTCATTTTCTCAAACAGGCTCCCTAAAGAGACATATGCTGACTCACACTGGAGAAAAACCTTTTTCATGTTCTTTGTGCAATAACTCATTTTCGCAAAAGGGAAATTTGATAAGCCACATTCTGACTCACACTAGAAAAAAAGGATTTTCATGTTCTTTGTGCAATAGCTCATTTATTCAAAAGGGAAAATTGACGAGACATATGCTGACTCACAGTGGCGAAAACACTTTTTCGTGTTCCAAATAAGTGCAACTATACATGTACTCAATAGAAATATTTGACGTGCCACGTGCTGACTCACGTTGGAGAAAAAAAAATTCATTTCCTTTGTGCAATAATTCATATTCTCTTAAGGGAGATTCTCTAAATTTTAATTTATCAAAGTGCAACTCTTTATTTATTCGAAAGAAAGAATCACGCGCGTTTCCACTGTCCAGAAAGACGTTTTTAATGTTTTAAGCCATTGTAACGAGCCACATGCTGACTCACAGTGGAGAAAGATGTTTTAAATGTTCCGAGTGCAACTATTCACGTTCTCGAAAGTGTTATTTTCCTGATCTGTTTTGTGCCGAACAGAACTATTCATGCCTCAAAAGAGAAGTATTACGGTATAAAAACATTATAAATGTCCTATGTTTAGTTTTTTCATGATCTTTGTTCATTTTATCGAAATATATATTAGACGAGACATGTGCTGACTCACCGTCGATAGTAAACAATTCATGTTTTTTTTTCCCGTTATTCTCACAAAGATCATTCGAATACTACGGTAACATTTCCAAAAATAAGAAACCGATCAAGATCACGTGGCAACTTAGAAATCCCATAATTTAAAAGGAGTGCTTCTCAACACCATTACACTTATCAAGGTTTAATTTTTTAGTGCACTCTCACATAAAATCCAAATTATAAAGTTTTTAAATCACAAATAAAACAACTACTTGATCAAGCCAGTGATAATTGTAAGATTTAATTTTATATAACGATTTTTTACGTATCTTTTGATTAAATGTTCATATGGATCAAATGCAAATTTGAATATTTCATACTTAGTAATAATAAATTATTTCATTTCATCATTAATTTACAAAAAATACATATGTATATAAATATATTTTTATTTTTCTAACATATCCTCTTGAAATATTATATCAGAATTCTAACTAACCAACAGCTTATTGTCGCAATTTATTATGTACCTACTCTTGCAATATTATCAGCTCTGCTTTATTCCAACTGAATAGAATAACTTTATGTACTCACCACCTACTTATTAATCGAAATTTAATAATATTGTTTTTATTTTACAACATCCATATTCTTAAATTTATTTACATTTACTGTGTATCGTATTTAGTAACTGCTATATTGGTCTATTTCATTGTCTATACTTTTGTTTTCATGCTATATTAATTTTTTTTTCTTACTATATAAATAAAAACTTTCTTTATTTTCTTTACCTTATGTTTATTGTAATGGCACTACTCCCCAACTCAAATACGGGAATCTTTTTTTTCTCTATTGAATTGGTTAGTAACTTTAAAAAGGAAACATTTTATTTTGATTAGTTTTTAAAACCACATGCTTTTCTTCTGTAAATCTGTAATATGTATGTATTTTAAATAAAAAAATAAAAAATAAATGTTTATGCAACTACAACGTGATGAAACACGTGCTGAATTAAAGTGAAGAAAATTATCAAAATTTTTATGTTTGGTCACTATCATGTTACTAATTATTCATGTTCTAATAGGGATGTTAAAATCAAAACCCTCATGACCTATGCTTCTCTTACCACTTTCAGTCATTAAGGTATTTGTGTACAATTTACTATACTGTCTAATATAGTGTTGGTGTGATGTTTTTATAAATATTGTGTTCGTGTGTACTGGTACATTTTGTATTTTGTAGTTTAAATGTCATATGTTTCTCGTATATTCATACAATTTTCTAATTTTTAACTATTTGATTTCTTTGGATAGTATTTTCGTGGGCGCATATAGGTTATAGTCGATGAGTTTTATTAATAATTTTACTATGTATTATTTGCTAATCGTTTAGGTTAGTAATGTGTGTGTTTCTTCATATATATTTGTCAGATACTTTGGGTGGGACTGTATTTAGCTAAAGTATAAGCCCATATTTACTTCTGTTGGTAGAAGGTAAGAGATTCTACCAAATACATCAATTAGTTGAATGATTTTTTTTCTTTCAGCTTTTCTATGTGCTGTTTAAAGGTGAAGTGTTTGTCACTTTGTAGGCCCAGTAATATTTCACATCTGAAATATGTAGGTTTCTTTCTTTTGTTTGTAATTGTTTATGTAACGACGTAATTTTTTTTAGAGACCTTAAGGGGGGGCTAGGGTTAATTCGTACGAAAAAACGCAATTTTTTGTGACAACACAGTTAAAATCTCTTTGTTTAATCTAATAGGACAGTAAAGTATGACATTTTAAGAATGTTGTATAAAATTTTCAGGGAGAAATATTAAAAAAAACACGGCAATGGCAGCAATTATTCGGACGTGTCTCAAAAAAAAGTAGAATGGCGGTGCCCCTCATAACTCGGTGCTGGGTCATCTGAAATCAAAAAATCAAAGTTCATTCGTTAGATAATAGTTTTTCCCAGGTAACGCTGGGAGCGTTTTTCGAAATTTTAGTTTTTAACTTTTTTGGAACACTTTGAAGGGAAAAATGCTATTTTTAGTGAAAAAAATCGGCTAATTTGTTATTGTAAAATAATAATTATTACCGAATTTGAAAAAACTCTACCTGGTTAATTATGTACAGAAATAGTTTTTAAAATTTCAAAAGGATCGGTAAAGTAGTTTTGAAGTTATGACGGGCACCGACTTTGAAAACGTGAGTTGTGGGAAAAACGTTATAAAGTTTTGAACACTAAAAAATCTGGTATTAAACGTTTATAAGCAAATTTTATCGGCTTACCTCACACTGAATCATCAATGCCAGGTCCATAAAGGATGTTGCTATCATCCATGATGTCTAAAGCACCTTTTTGCTCCTGTCTACGACGAATCCTGCCTTCTTTAGTTTGTCTCTCAGCTTCCTGCTCTGCTCGGCTTATCCGTATGGTCGGGTAGGGATTAAAATCCGACAGGTATAAAAATACTCGTAACTTCGTAAATTTTGCTCCAATCAACTTGAAATTTGAACACAATATTCTTAACATATTAAGCATTTATTTAAAAAAAATTTAAACCCTAGCCCCCCCTTAAGATTAATTTACCGTTTTTTTAGATATTAACCTATATTAGGATATTTTTAATAAGCCAGTTTTTCAATTTATTAAGATCGATTTAAGATTGTTCCAATAAAATTCATATAAGTTACACTCGTTCGAGAATAAACCGGCAAATCGTATTCTGCTGTTTTTCTCAACATCTCTGGTTTACCTGATAGACCCAATATAGTCGGGCGTCCCCGATTTCTTCTACCATTCGCGATATACTTTATTTTATTTCGAAGATCATCCAAGTTTCGAAGTTGGCGCACCTAGTGTTTAACAGTAAGTGTGTTCGGTCCCGCATGTTTGACGGCCATTGTTTTCAGTCACAGTAAATTCTTCCGATAGAGATGTCATCGTGCGCTCCCGCCACCTCACGTCCGTATAAGATCCGGGTGAAATTCTGGATCATTTTGCACAGAAGGGCGAAGCTTTTCTGGACTATATATATATTGTCGGGGGATGAGACGTGGATGTGATGTGATAAAAGTTCAAGACGACCCATTCAACCAGAAAAGTCGACGGGTGGGAAACGTTTTTCGATTTTCTTTAAAACACCTTTACAGGGCTTCATCACTTTACAGGGCTTCATCACATTATCAGCTTAATGTGGTTAATTGTGACCTCAGAACGGGGTACCCCGGTAAGGTCACATTTTTTTCAACCATTGTAAAAAAATTAAAAAAAACGACTTTTTTAAGTGTTTAATTGAGTTATTAAAGATATCAATTTATTTATTAATGGTATAAATAATTTTTTGTAGATACCTGTGTGTGTTTTTAGTGTTGCATACGAATATTAATAAATTAATGTTTTTGCTTTTTTATCCTAACGTCTAACAATTATTTTATTTTTGTATTATTTTTTCATTTTGTGAAGATGCAAAATGTGGTCTAGAAAAGAATAAAATGGTTTTCTGAATAACGGTTTAAAATACTGTTACCTTTTCTGTCTAAGAATCGTTGATTCTTTTTTTAAATTATATCAACTTATATTATATTCATTGAATATTGAATTTATTTTAGTTAACTGATATATTGGCGTTTGTTTATATTTAGAAATAAGTCAACAACGATTTGTAACAACTATTATTTTAATAGATCTAAGTTAATTTTTAAAAACAGACAGTCGTCAGCGAATAATTTGAAATGGACTCCTTCAAATAAAGAAACTGTCATCCACATTTTTCGCTATAATTTTTATTTATTTCCTACAAACTTAATTCTCTTTTACCTATGTTTTCAACTACACGATCTCTCTACAGATCTCCCTTACCAGCATTGTTAGTAATAAACGGGATTAGAAAGAAGAAAAAAAACAAGCTTTATATTCGAAAATAGAAGTTTACCACAAAATAATCAAAACGTACACCTCTTTGTAATCGAAGTTTCCGACCTTTTGTAATAATTTTTGAATATGACGAAAAAAAGTGAGGTGCTGATAATCCTTAAAATATATTTGTGTATTAAAATGTGTATTTTAAACTTAAGCCGAACTATTTTTAAAAAAAGTTTGTGTTTGCACCAAAAAGATGTATTTAAAATTTATTTTTATTTATTTATTTATTTATTAGATACAAATAATTACATACATAATATTAAGGAAGCTTTGGCTGTCCAACTAGGAAATTTTCCGTTTTAGGACAGTCAAATTGCCTCGTTTAGTTAACATTTGTACACGCTGCTGTTATGAATTATATTTTCATACTTTACATTAATAGTTAAGCTAGTAATATATAGTCTATATACATATATATTTTTCAAAGTAATCAAAATAAAAACTTTTTCAGACATATTTGTACACACGATTATTAGTTTTTTTTAATTAAAACACCCGATTAATGTTATCAAGGTACATGTAATAATATGCATAATTAAGGAACACTGTATCAGGGTACATGATAACATATTGGATTAGTTCAATTTATAGTTACAATATAAGAAAAATATTAGGTGGGTTTCTTAATTTCTTAGCTCTTACTATGCTGTGTATTAATTTACATAATCAAGGTACATATTATAATATAATATACATAATCAAGAAAAATGTAAACAAGGTACATGAAAACATATTGTATAAACATTATTGGTGGTGCGCAAATCTTTCGTTCGCATTTGTGCGGGGGTTGCGGTTGCGATAAAGACTAAGACAAACAAAAACGAATTGAATTTGCCTTAGTGTTTGCAAGAGGAAATGATTGGGAAAGGCCAAAGACTTACCCTGGTCTCGTCCTCCATAAGCCGCTGGTTCTTTACACTTATCAGCTTGCATACAATTAAGGGCAATTCCCTTTTAACATTCGCTCACTTAACACAAAACAAAACAGTGACATTCACTGAGGCGGGTAAAAACGTTTCACTGGACGATTGTGATGCTCCAAAAAAACAGTCACAGCCGAGTTCAACATATGCGGGTTTTCAAGATGACACGAACGTTCGCGGTAAGATGCTATGATAACAATACTCCTTGTCTTTGGCTCGGATTAAGGAAAGGGGACAAGGGGCAAAGGGGGGTGAAGGGAAAGAATTTAAGGCTTTTCAATTTTAAAACCTCACGCGCAACTAATTATCAATCACAAAAATTATCAATCGCATTGTATCGATCAGATGCATGGTAGGAATTTTTTATTTAACTGCCAATAACAATGAATAAATGTGAGTACAGAACATTTTTGTTTATCTGTTCATTAACTTAAACATTAGCCAATCATTAACTAATTTACGCAGAATGCTTATGCTTTTCGATTTCTATAAATCGAGTAAGAGGTTGAATAATTTTGGACCAAGGTAATAGAATTGTCTTTGGGCAAAGGATGTCATAGTAGTAGGTGGAACAACTGGATTCCTCCTTGAATGTCTAGTGTCGTGATAATGATCAATGGAAGGGTAGTGGTGACGTTGTTTTTGAGTGTTTAGTATAAATTTTTTTATGTATGGTTGCCATATATCAAGAACTCGTATCTCTTCGAATAATACATCACTGGGGTACCTAAATGGTTTTTTTAGGATGACCCTTAGTAGTGATTTCTGTGCTTTTGCTAAGGGATCCAGTATTGTTTTGGTACATCCGCCCCATCCCAAAGATGCATATTCAAGTAACGAGTTACACAGAGCATAATATAAACATTTCAGATCTTTAATGCAGAGAATATCTCTAATGCCCAGGAAAAGATGCGTAAGTTTTCTGACTTTTGTGGAAATTGAGTCTATATGTAGGTCCCATCTCAGAAATTTGTCTATCATAATTCCTAGATATTTTATACTATCTACGCATTCTAGGGTGTTACAATTACAAGTAGTTAGATTATTGCAGTGGTGTATAATAATGTTTTGTGTTTCTTTCGGTTGTCCCGCTTGAGTTGCACTGAAGCGGATGAATTTTGTTTTCTCCGTGTTGAGTGTGAGTAGATTATTATCTAGCCATTGTTTAACACTGTTTATACCAGCTTCTGCTTTACTGTGAACTTCAATCCAGTTTTTACCTTCAAATAACAAGACCGTATCGTCTGCAAAGGTAATAATGTGGTCGGCAAGGGAACTGTTTCATAGCTCATTAAAATATATATTAAACAAAATTGGCCCTAGAGTACTTCCCTGATGTACACCAAACTTAATATTTGCTGAATCGCTTAGAGTATCATTAATGTTCACTCTTTGGCTTCTGTTTTCAAAATAACTAACCATCCACTTTAATAGTTGACCCTGTATTCCAACGCACTGTAGTTTTTTCAACAGAATTTTATGAGATATAGTGTCGAACGCTTTGGCTAGATCCAGGAATAGTGCAGTGCATTTAATTCCTCCATCGATATTATTAGAGATGATTTTTGTCAGGTTAGCGATAGCATTTTCTGTGCTTAAACCGGGCCTTAGCATGAGAATCGATCGAACTTAACGATATCGTATTGCTAAGCGTATCTACCGACCATTTTATAACGACTTCCCTAGCATGAGAACACTATTGATATCTCTAACGACATCGATAAGGCAATAAATACAAATCGATATACGCTGGCAATACTGGGACGGAATTGTCTATGAATTGGATAGACGTCAGACGTCAAACGTCAGATTTCAAGCTTGATCATTGTAACCGCCTTGTTTTTTTAATATTTTACGATGTCGCAAGCAATGGTAGCTGGGTAAGTTATTTATTTATCTTTTTATGTGAAAGAATTTCCATTATTATCAAAGAGATATACTTACATTCTATTGTGTCAAAATTTTGAAGTTATTTTTACTAATATTTCAATCATACGCAGTATTTTAAGATATTCAAAATGCTGATATTATGATTTCAGGAAGAGAGTAAGGTCGACGACCAGTCAAATGGATCTGCTAACCAGCTATATGGCTGACCATTCGGAGTTCGCCGCTGGAAGGTTTGTGGGACCTCAGGGTTCAAATAAGGAAATTTGGCGGAATTTGGCGGAACAACTGGCAGAATTGGGTCCTGCTAAGTCAGCCGAGCAGTGGAAAACAGTGAGTATTTGTACCTACCTATACAAACTGGTTGCAGCAAACTTTGCTGACCTTCTAATAATGACTTTATAATCTATCATCGAGACACTTGATATAAGACCGTAAATCACTTTTAACCTGACATTATTTTTACATTTTACAGACATGGCGTGACTTAAAATGTAAATCGCGCGCCCAAAACGCTGATGCCAAGCGAGCTGCCCTCACGACTGGAAACACTGCCGAGATACCGGTGTTAACTGACCTGACACAGAAGGTCATCAACATCATCGGCAGAGCCAGTTCTGAGGGCAGCGGACTTCCAGAAAGCTGTATAGGAGAGGGACCTGAACTCATAATGCAGGATGTTGAGTTCACTAATGTCTTAAAATGTTAATATAATATATTCTGTCAAAATTTAGTTGATCTTTCATTATCAATGAAAATTATTTGTGTGTTTTACAGTATTCCGATGAAGTTGGAGAAGGGCCCACAGATTTCTAGACGGCGCAGTTAGCTTCCCCTTCTCGCCCGAGCAAGAAGAGGAAGCTAACTGACAAGCCAGATGTGGGGGTTCGGATGGTGATGGCGCAGGAGGCTAGTAACAAATCATCCAAGGAGCTTGTGGGAGCTATTAATAATTTCTCCAATATTTTTAAGGTATTTCCTATTTCTCTTCGAATCACTCCCAAATACAGCGCTACACGTGTAAGTTGCCAGATTAAAATATAAAGAAATAGCGTCAATTCATGTTTAGGCCACTGCCAACTTATAAGTGTGGCGCTGTACTTTTAAATTAGAATTAAATCTTAGTAGAACAAAATAAAATGCCCAGCTTTGACTTATTTCATTTATTTATTGTACTATTCCCAATGTACTATTTTTCCATTTCGCGCGGTGGAGTTTTTATTGTTCTGTTTGTTTAGATATTTTTTGTGTTAAAAAAAATTAATAAACATGTAAAATCCAGCTTGGCGAGAAATTCAAAATGAATAAATTAATTTATAATCTTCCTTTTAGTATGTCGACTACCTATTGTTATTTAAAATAAATTAATGAGTTGTTATTTATCATTTCAGAGTTCAATGGATCGATTTGCTGACATTTTTGAGGTATTTCCTGTTCCTTTTTGTAATTATTTGTCAGGGCACCCCGAGACCGGGCAAGATACAGTGTCTACATAGACATGGTGCTTTTCTGGTCTCGTCTCACTGGCACTAATAACTAATTTACTATAGAAGGTAAATTAAGTTAGTAAATTAATGAATTATCATCTCTTGTTTCAGAGATACACGGCAGTGGAACGTGAAAGGGTTTGTTTACTCCAACGACAGTTGGCGAGGTATTTATTTGCTATACATCTATACAGGCTTTTAAAAACATTTAATGTACAAAACTGAACAAATTAAATTAAATATTGCATTATTTAATATGTCACTTGAGAGATTGCGAAGTATGTTCACAAGGGATGGAACACGATTATTAACAATTGTCCTTGGAGAGGCAAGCAGTCCAGCTAGGAGGTACGATGAAAGTAGAAGGAATAAGATCTCTAATAAAACATTTGTAATTCTAGACGAACTCAACCATCGAAACAACCGTCAACATCATTTGCCAACTCGCCCAACTATACGTTGCAGTTGGAGTCAGAGGATGAATACGATTAGTTAAGTTTTTTTTATAATTTTCAAGGTAATAAGTTTTTTGTATATTTTTTGTGTTAAATCTTAATTTTTATTAACGTTTTGTATGTTCATAATTTTTATGTTTCTTGTGAAAAAGTGAAACTCAACAACAAATGTCATTTTTTTTACAATTTAGATACATACAATACAATATTTTAAAGTACTTGTTGTGTAACTTTGCATATACATATACTTGATTAGTAGCAGTTCTTCAAACTCTTGCAATGTCTCTGTAAGGCGTGAATTGTTTTTACAATGTAGGTACATACAATACAATGTTTTAAAGTACTATTGAAGTTCTTTTTGTGAAATATTGCATGCAGCGCTTTGCATATATGTATATTTGATTAGTAGCATTTCTTCAAACTCTTGCAATGTTTCTGTGAGGCGTGAATTGTTTTTACAGTGTTGGTACATACAATACAATGTTTTAAACTACTATTGAAGTACTTGTTGTGAAATATTGCATGCAGCGCTTTGCATATATGAATATGTACTTGATTAGTAGCAGTTCTTCAAACTCTTGCAATGTTTCTGTGAGGCGTGAATTGTTTTTACAATGTAGGTACATACAATACAATGTTTTAAAGTATTTTTGAAGTACTTGTTGTGAAATATTGCATGCAGCGCTTTGCATATATGAATATGTACTTGATTGGTAGCAGTTCTTCAAACTCTTGCAATGTCTCTGTGAGGCGTGAATTGTTTTTACAATGTAGGTACATACAATACAATGTTTTAAAGTATTTTTGAAGTACTTGTTGTGAAATATTGCATGCAGCGCTTTGCATATATGAATATGTACTTGATTAGTAGCAGTTCTTCAAACTCTTGCAATGTCTCTGTGAGGCGTGAATTGTTTTTACAATGTAGGTACATACAATACAATGTTTTAAAGTACTATTGAAGTTCTTTTTGTGAAATATTGCTTGCAGCGCTTTGCATATATGTATGTATATTTGATTAGTAGCATTTCTTCAAACTCTTGCAATGTTTCTGTGAGGCGTGAATTGTTTTTACAATGTAGGTACATACAATACAATGTTTTAAAGTATTTTTGAAGTACTTGTTGTGAAATATTGCATGCAGCGCTTTGCATATATGAATATGTACTTGATTAGTAGCAGTTCTTCAAACTCTTGCAATGTCTCTGTGAGGCGTGAATTGTTTTTACAATGTAGGTACATACAATACAATGTTTTAAAGTACTATTGAAGTTCTTTTTGTGAAATATTGCTTGCAGCGCTTTGCATATATGTATATTTGATTAGTAGCATTTCTTCAAACTCTTGCAATGTTTCTGTGAGGCGTGAATTGTTTTTACAGTGTTGGTACATACAATACAATGTTTGAAACTACTATTGAAGTTCTTTTTGTGAAATATTGCATGCAGCGCTTTGCATACATGTATATTTGATTAGTAGCATTTCTTCAAACTCTTGCAATGTTTCTGTGAGGCGTGAATTGTTTTTACAGTGTTGGTACATACAATACAATGTTTTAAAGTACTATTGAAGTTCTTTTTGAGAAATATTGCATGCAGCGCTTTGCATATATGTATACTTGATTAGTAGCAGTTCTTCAAACTCTCGCAATGTCTCTGTGAGGCGTGAATTGTTTTTACAATGTAGGTACATACGATACAATGTTTGAACATGATGAAGCACTATAAGTCAGTTTCCTTGTTTAATATATTATCATTCGTGGGAGAAGTACTTTCGCACTAGTTCGTCTCTCACTCTGCGGGCTGCAACAACCCTGCTGACATCTTCAGGCTGGTGCAGCAGCTCAACCTCTCTTAACTCTACATTATCATTATAATCGTCTGTTAATCTGAAAATAGAGAACAATTTATTAATATTTTGTACTGTTGCCTTACTTTTTTAAATGCATATAGTTCAACAAGGAAACTGACTTATAGTGCTTCATCATGTTGTATAGTATAGCACAAGTAATAATTATTTGACCAGCAGCATCGGGCTCATAATGGAGAACTCTGTCTTTCCTGAGGCAACGGAATATAGCCTTCCATGCCCCAAATAGGCGTTCTACGGAACATCTCGCCTCACAGTGCGCCTTTGTGTATCTGTATTGGGCACTCCCCTCGACTGCATTCAATATTGGTGTCATCAGATAAAGCTCGAGTGTATATCCAGAATCGCCTGATTGAAACAAAACACCCATTATAATAGGTACATATAACTACTAAATTATGATTTTTTTGCCTTTTTTTAAAATGAGTTGTTGAAATACATACCTAGCAAGAAATATGTCCCAATTCTCTGATTGTATAGTCTGTTCATTTCAGTTTTGACTAAACTATTATTCCAAATGAATTGGTCATGGACAGTACCCGGGAAGCGTGTGTTGATGCTCAATATTTTCAATGTAGCATCGCAGACCTGTTTATCAAACATAAAAAACCTTCAATAAAATTTGAAAACAACAATCCGGCTGTTTTATTTCTGAAAAAATATTTACCACTTGAACATTCAGCGAATAAAATCCTTTGTGGTTTTTGTACTGCTCCTCGTGTCTGGAAGGGGTGACGATGGCGATGTGGGTGCAATCGATGCATCCCAGAACATGTGGAAAGTTTAATTTTTCCCTAAAACTACTCTCTACTTGCTTGCGGGCTTCATTTGTAGCAGGAAAATGTATCCATCTTCTGTACAGATGTTCTAAAACTGCTTTCATAAACAGTTTTATGCACTTGCTAACGGTAGTTTGCCCTATCGCCAAGAAGTGATCTTGGCCTACTCCACGTTGGTAGCTCCCTGTAGCAAAGAAGCTGATGGGTGCGAGTACCTGTCAACATCATAAATAATACAACTAATTAATAAACTTCACTTTTGATCATTTTAATCACTTTATTGTGAAAAATTATCATCAGCATTCGAAGCAAATTTATTTATTTCACGTGGTCGTTCCAGTGGTGGATAGATTTATATTGTGTTTTTGTTTTACTAAGATATCAATAATATTTAATACTCTCACTTTAATGTATACTGGAAGTCCTAATGTATTTTTTGACACTAGAAAAGGAGTTAATTGATCAATGAGATCTCTAGCCATAATACGAGATATTCGAAACAATTGTCTGAATTCCGTCTCTGCAAGTTCGAACGGATTCAATTGATCGCGTAAACGACGCCTTTCAATCCTACGATCTTCCCTAACCTGCCTCCTTTCATTGAACCAGAAATTTTGCATAATGAACGACATTATTAAAAAAAATACGTATATCGACAGCCAACCAAAGTTTTAACTGACACTCAAGACCCCACGTTATATTCGGCGGGCTTTTAGCAACCGTCGGTCGGAAGTTATCCTATCGATACATTCTCATGCTCGCAATATTAACGATACCGTCGCTACTTTGACCATAGACAAGGAATTTTAACAATCGTCGGTTGTTATATTTTGATCGTGCTAGCATATGTCGTTAAGTGCTCATTGATGACGTATTTTAACGATATCGTATTGCTATAGGGCTATATCGACTTCTCATGCTAAGGCCCCTGGACATTAAAACCTTTGTCAGCCATAATAGAATCACCACAGGGATAAAAGGTTGCTTTTTTCAATGACCTGGCGATCACTGGGAGAGCCTGCATAGCTTTGAGACACATAATTTATGAGGCCACTAAGAGTAGCACCGATAAGTACTTTAACAGTATTTCTATTTTTATAGGTAGAAAAGGTTGCTTGCGTGGGCAGTCAGTAGTGTAGGCCGTTTAATTAGACATTCCGTGCCGTCAATCACTCGTGTTAGGGTATTTGTCTCTAAAATCAGTTGATGTCCAAAGGTTGAGCTCTTTCCACTGCAGTGATATGAATTAGACCCATGTAATAAAAATATTAGAAACGTCTTTAATAGACATAAGATACATTCTTGCAATTTCAAAAAATGTTTTGTGTGTTCTCAATATCATTAATGTTAAAAAAAATTGTTGAAATGCATTTATATTATTGGGAGGATTACCATAAAAGTATTGGAAACAGTGTGAGGCTTGTCCTAAGGATTGAAAAACAAACAGCACTTTCTCGTATGACTCTAAACCGGTGTAAAAATGAATTGAGGCAGGGTCTTTCTTGTATGTCATTATACTGAACTGAGTGTTTTATGGTTTGACTTAAAAATTCTCTTGTTAACCTTTCATTTTTATTATCTGTCTGAGTGTCTTTATCTAGAGTCGGTCTATCACACAGAGTATCAAAAGGCAATATGACTTCCACTGCCAAGTCTTGTAGATTCACAGGCAACGCCGCGTCTTGTAGATTCACAGGCAACGCCGCGTCTTGTAGATTCACAGGCAACGCCGCGTCTTCTAGATTCACAGGCAACGCCGTGTCTCCTAGATTCACAGACAACGCCGGGTCTTCTAGATTCACAGGCAACGCCGCTTCATCTCGTGGTTTTGGTTTTGTAGAATTTATATATATATATATATGTTTTTTCACGTTTCAGATGCCTTCCCAGTCTGTTTCTTAATTCTAAATTACTTCCTTCTACTTTTATCCAGGGAAATATTGAAGGAACTACACCTTTCAGTAGCTTTTGCCTGTACAGTACAACTGAAAATAAAATTTGGCTCAAACTTCCATACTTGCATGATATAAAATACAAAACGGTCTACGTTAAGAAATAATAACAATTTGATCTTTTTTTCCTAAAACACTCCTACTGAAAATTAAATTACAATTACGAGATACACAGACATTGGACGAGAAATGCAAAGTAAATTATATTGCCAACAATGAAGAATCAGCCGCCTAGAAATCTCGTGCCAGCCAGTTTGATAACCGTGTAATAAAATTTTTGCAATAATTAAAAATATGGTTAATTTAAAAAAAGGAAATAAGATATTATGTCTACCATAATTATGAATGTTAGTTGTGATTGACTACACTTATATTTACGGTTATTGTTTGATATAATGTCAACTGCGAAAGAAGGCTAAATATAATGTTTCTTTACTTGTTCATTATACTATACCTTTATATTATATTGAATTATAGTAAGATATTAATTAAATGTACTTACTGTTATGGTTAATATCATTGACTACATAATCTGAAATGAGCTTTACAGACTACAGATATAGGATTCGGTGCCCATTTTAGACGTCTGATAGAATGAATCCCTTTTAAGTCTCTATCTTTGGGAAACACCCCTATGTCTACACATAGGAACACTACAACAGGCATTATTGTAATATTTAAAAAACACTAAATTGCGTCAAACGGCCTAAAAATTTATGGGATCTGACAGTTAAACACAAAAAGCTGGACCGGTAGAAAAATAGCGCCTCTAGCGACCAAAATCTTGCGAAAACGGCCCATAAGGTGTTTTCCTCTCAGTTCAAAAAATACCCTCGGCTTGCCTTCTTATTATTTAGAAATTACTGTACCTAGGGTTTTGGAAATATTGGTTTATTATTATTTTATTTTAATTATATTTAGTAAATATCCATGTGAATTAATTTTGCATTTAAGATGTTGAGTATAAAATAAACCAGTTAAGTTCCATTCACAATTTTTGATATTACCGATTTGTTCATGAACATTAAAATTGTAACGTCATTGATTTTTATCTTTTGAACGGTGACCGGATAAATCATCACAATGATAATTCATCTCATCTTTAAAAAGTTATCTAAAGTCATGGAAAGTGATGGAACAAAAACTTTATTTACTTGTTTAAGTAGAATAGGTAAGGTTAGGTAAAAAAATTATTTCTATCATCGTTTCTAATGACTTTATATTACTTTTTAAAAGTGTGTTGAATTGTCACAGTGTTGAGTTATCATGGAACCCTTTTGAACATTTTTATTATCACAGTTGCAAGTAGGTACCGTAATAGGCTAATTAAAAAAAACTTGTCTGTTGTGAATTGTCTATGGTTAAGTCAATCTAATGATTCACGTGCTTTCGCACGACAATATTTTTGTTCGACGGTTAATATTCAGTAATGGTGCATTTAGGGGTTATTTCAATAAACATATTATTATTGTGACTTTTTTTTATTAAATCATAAATTGAAGTTGGTTCATCTACTTTTCTACATTCTACAGACGTTTCTTCAACACATCGGAACTGTCCGCAGCGCTTCGTCTTACGTAAGTAGGTTAAAGTAACTAAATTAGACCTGAGATCTTTTAAGTGCCAGTTTATTGTCAGAATATGTCACATTAAACTTTTTAATCCGTAATCTTGTACAACATTCGAGAAATAATTTACAGATATATCAACACTAATCATGATTACACGCTACGGACGATAGTCAGAGGCGGATTTGCAGTCTTGGCCGCCCTAGGCCCCAGACCATGTAGCCGCCCCTTTCTCAGTACCCATCATATTGACCAGGAGTATCCAAACTTTTCAGTAAGTTCCTAGGGTCAAAACCGTTTTAATTTTCCTGCGATTATCATTCATGGTTCATGGGGTGAGATTTGTCCAGGTCTTGGCGGCGGATACGTCTGCCCACCTGCTGCGTGGCGGGCCGGATCGAGAGAGACTGGGTGAGGGAGGCCTTTTGACCTTTCCAGCCGGACTATCTTGACCCATTGCCTTGCACCGCAGTTGGAGGGATGTATTCATACGTATGTCACTCCTGGACACACTAATCCCCAGATTCCTACCCAACCACCCCTCATACATTTTCCTTTTCAGAACTTCCTATCCTTCCCTTCCTTAAAAAGACCCTCCACACAGCATCACCTAAGATGACATAGGTCGTGAGGGAAGATATTTTCCTCAAAGGCTCCTGTGTGGAATTAATGTAAAAAATACGCTTGCTAAATTCGCTAGTTCAATTACTGTATAATTGTCGATTGTCGCAGGCCGGATTGATGACATTGGCGGGCCGTTGTTTGGAGACCCCTGATATCGACTATAGACTACATAATGAATTCACTTTATTGACAACTTTTATCGAAATCGATTCAGAAATTTAGTTAACTATAATAGCTGCTAGTTTGTAATACTTTCTAAGGTTTCAAGGATTTTAATAAAACATTTAAAACAGTTTTAGGTTTAATTTATTTAACTAGTTTCATGTTTATTCTCATACAATAATATATAAGTGTTTCACAGTTACAATTAGGGTTGCCAGATACGGGCTGGATAAAAAGTTATTATTAAGTCTCCAAACAAATAAAAGAAACCAGCACCTCTTTTAAATAAAAATCAACTTAAGGTACATATTCGAATATAATAACTAAACTTAAAATACAAATTAAAACGTTGGTAAAAAAATTTACGTAAAGCATTATCTAACATAAAAAAAAACTGAACTCTGTAGGGATTGGAAATACGCGAGCGGGCGAGCGACGGAGCATGATAGGAGTGGCGAGGGCGGCTGCGGGGCGTGGGGGCGCGCTGTGTGTGAACACGCTCTTGCATATCGCTATTTCGTACGTAGAATATTTAGGTACTTAGGAAGTAATTTCTTGTTATCATCTGTGACTTTTTTTGTCACGATTGGCCGCCCCTAATATCTGGCCGCCCTAGGCCCGGGCCTACATAGGCCTAAGGGCAAATCCGCCTCTGACGATAGTACATTTTTGTTTGCTCATTGTAGATAATGTAAATTTACATAGCGATACGCTTTATATGTATTATTTAAAAATTACTTTGTATCAGTTAGTTAATAATCAGAGTAAGTATATCAGCTTGCAGAAATATGAAATACCGCATTTCATTAGCTTTTTCGTAAAAAACGGATTCTTTGACGTCTTTCCCTCAAGCCATCTTTTGACATATTAATATTCCTTTTTTTACCCAAGTTTTTAGAACTTAAACTAAGAACCTATTTTAGGATCATAGTTATTTATTTTGGTTTAAATAAGGGAGGTAAAACACTAACCCTAAAACTTTCACATCAGTATCAATGGCCGCCTAGTGAACACCCGATTTTAATTTAAACCAAATATCTATTAAAATTCAATTCCAGGAACTGAAAAACTTGCTTTTCATTATAATCTAGCTACCAAAAGTGTTTTTTAAATAATAAGTTGGTACATATTAAACGTTTACATCTTTTATTTATATTTCCACTTCATTAAATAATTTCACGAAACGAAATACTTACATTCATATAATGATTCCATTATTATAGCATAGTTTTTGTTGCGTTTACCAAATGTCAATATAAGACACCGAGAGGTTGTTGTATTATTCACAACTGGTTCGACCCAAGTAAACTACGTCCACATTATTTTGACATTTCTACACTTATGTCACGTTTTTAGCTGCTCATAAGGTCTGAGACACATTATGTGCGCATACATTGGGCGTGGCTTGTTCATGGCGTCACCCAATGACTAAATAAAATACGTAAACGAGGACTTCGCCTACCAATAAAACATTCTGAACAAAAACTAGTAAAGTAAATACTGCCGCGATTGAGGCAGCGATTGCGTGGTAAAATTATAATGAGATCTTGATTAGACAAAATATTAGCGTCTTACATTTATCGACGTTGAGGGATAAGTTGTCAGCCATACACCAATTGGGTAATTTGTCGATATTTTGACTGTAAAATTAGGTAGTTGAAACAAATGATAATGTAATTTATGCTTATTTACCTCCAGAATTTCATAAAGTTTTGTCTGTAAACCAAAGGCTTAAATTAATTATTACAGTATGCATTCAGGGATTAAAGATGACCTATTACATCGCCTACGAAACACGTAGGTTGTTTACATAAATATAAAGTGTTGAAAGTTACTTGTCTTTGAACAAAATATATAATGCTAACACAAAGTAGAAAACGGTAAAAATAACTTTTCTTCCAAAACTGAATGTCATATCCATTTTGTCTTGTTGACATTAATAATAACAGTATTTCTTCATCGTTTGCCCATTTAAGCAGTTCATTAGACTATCATTGTATTCTTGAATACCTACATGTAATAGAAAATTATATAAGTTTTCGAGTAGATTATCACATTTTATTTTCAATTCTTATTGATATTTTTTTTTTTTTTTTTTTTTTTACTTCGGAAACAAATAGTCATTTATATTTATAGCATAAACAGCAATTATTTATAATATTAGACCAATAGTGTTCCATTAATTCTAGTCGTTGATTCAATACAATATATTTATGTATGCACCTATACAATATATTTAAAAAAAAATGACAAAGAAATATAAAGAAAAATCATTATAAGGAAAGACAAAATGTTATAAAAACAATTAAAGACAGTTAGTAGTAATACAATTTTTGCATAATTATAATAAAAACAATAAAATAAACTAGGATGATAGGATTATTACACAAAGTAAAAAAAATAAAGGTATCAGTTTAGCAAGTTGCATTTTATATGTTTTCAAGTTACACTTGAAAATGTCCACATCTCGTAAGGCATTGTCAGTTTCACAGACACGTCCTATTTAATAGTTATGCGCATATTTGGCTTTACAGTGTGGTGTTATAAATAAGTCGTTCGATCTGGTGTTTTGTTCACGGCAACGAAATGCAATCTTTTCTAGCAGATATGATGAATCAACAATACTGTTCACGATTTTTCATAAGAATAGGGCATCAAATTTTTTTTTGTGTTTATATAAAGCAATAGGGTCAAACCAATGATCGCTAAAGCGATACGATAGGTGTTTAATAAATTTGGATTGGATATTTTCAATACGATCAATGTATGTTTGATATTGAGGATTCCAAATGACTTAGGCAAACTCGAGTTGTGACCTTACGTATGACATATATGGCAGAATTAGTGTGTGCTATAGTGAAAGGCTTTGTAATGCGTATAATAAATCCCAATTGTTTATAAGCTTTTTCTAAAATATGTTCAATATGGTCTGTTGGGGACGGAAACGCACCGTCGCAACGCGGAATCATAGGAAATGGAAAGGTTCGGAATGCCGACTTACCCTTTTCTATTCTTCCACGGTATTCTTTCCTTCTTTGCGCTGGTTCACAACAATTCACAAATTTCACCACGCGCGAGCTCACGGTGGCTTTGAATTTTCGACACGGTCGATAAAGGGGGCTCCGTAATCAAACGATGTTGAAAGGACGAATATTTTAACTCAACTAACGTCGGCATAGGAGAGGAGAGGGCAGTTGGGTAGATAGGCCACAATAATTTTACTAAGGATAGAAGGTAGGTAGCACGATGCTAGGTGCCAACATTTCCGCCCACCTAATTTGAACGAATTAATAATTATGATACAAAATTTAATAAAAGGTAAATTTAAATATATACATAGGTAAATTGTTCATTCAAGTTGTATCCGTAATGCCTCGCAGAAAACAATTAAAAACAAAAATAACTTTTACTAAATTAAGTATAACTTTTCAAAGAATGGTTCCTGGACCATAACAAAAATTTCGGTTTTGAAAAATATTTAAAATTGGTAATATTCCTTTGGTCTAGAATCTGAGTAAGAAACAAAACGAGAATTAGAGTATAGACATCTAAAACAACAACAAAAAAAAATATAGATCCCAATGGAAAATAAAAATAAAACACAACAAAACTGGAAAATGAAAACGTATTCTATTTTAGATGTATATCTTAAGAATTATCACTAATAATAATTTTATTCTTCCGGTAACGGGCAAAGCTTTATCACTGGTCGAACCAACGAACCAGATTGAGTTTTAACAGTAGCTACCCTAACTATTCCATGGTCCGTAAATAACATTTTAGAATCTAGCAGTACTGCAAGATCTCTGATTGATTCTACTCGTTGTAGGGGTATATGGTTTAATTTGTTAGTATAATTAATCGGCTGTTTTTTACGTGTAAATGTAATAACGTTACACTTTTCTGTATTTAGATATAGTTGATTAATTTAAGTTGCAGTCATCTGTTAGTCAATAAGTTTATATAATTACATATCATCTGCGTAAATTAGGAAAGAAGGATGACTAATAATACGTTTTATGTCGTTTATATACAATGTAAACAAATGACGCCCTTAATGGGAAGCTTGTGGTATCCCTGAGGGAATAGTTATAATTTGTGACATGAAACCTTTTAAGGCAACATCTTGACTTCTATTTTTAACATTAGAAGAAAATCATCTCAGAAGATTTCCACATACAGCGATTTTCAAGAGCTTATTTAATAGTATGTCGTGATTTACTTTGTCAAATGCCTTTGAAAAATCTGTGTAAATGGAATCCATCTGTTTCCCACTATCCATAGAGTTGTGGCGTTGAGAGAACAATCCAGAATTGTCTCATTAATAATAAACAGTTAGACCTACTTAGATACTTGCACATTACTACCGAAAACGAATCGTAAACAACGCGGCCTACCTACGACAATACGTCGCAAATAGATCTGGCACATTACGCCAACTCGCTAGAAGGTTCTAGCCTATGCGTAATTGCAGCGCCGCCGAAATTTCCCGAAAGGCCCAGACTGAGCGAGTGTCTCCGATTTATTTGCGAATTCACCTACCTACTGTTGCCGTCGGCTGTACAGTATTAATAAGCCCGACGCAGCGAGCAGTCAGTCAGTCATCAATCTGCCGTCAACAATTTACAAGTCTCGCGAGTGATAACCCGCGCACCTTATTTGCGCGAAGGACAATATTCCCGGCTCCGCCCGTAATCAACTATGGACTCCATCGGGACATCATCATAGCTCATTCACGTCTTATATTTCGTGCCTCTCACCTGATCCCCAAAGAGTTGAGAACAAAATCAGTAAACTGTCCTAGATTCGATTCAACAGATCTGCCCTGAAAAAAACTATGTTGGTGGGGGCTAATAATATTATTTTTGCATAAGTTAAAAAGTTGGTCATATACGATTTTTTCCATGATTTTACTTAAGATACATAGTTTAGAAATAGGTCTATAATTTTCAATATTATGTCTAACCCTTTTTTTTAAAACAGGTGTTACAAATGCTTTTTTCCAAATACTGAAATTGTGTAATTTCTCACAACCTGTACTCTTTTTTGTATTAATGTTTTTGAGTGTTTTAATACTAAAGGTGCGGTTATATCAATTGCTTTGAAATTAATTGTATTCATTTTATCATCATTGAGTATTTCGACATTATTAAAGGAAGTATTAGGTACTAGTAGATTTATCAGATTTGACAGATTGGAAATAATCATAAAACATATTGCAAATTCGCTGACCATCACTCGAGGAAACGTTTTTGTGATACATGTTATCGGTGACTTCAGAAGATGAAGTATGATCATCGATAATACATAAATCATTTAAATATATTTATCTTAATTTATCGGTACACATATATTGGAAATTGGCCTCCGCTTTTTAATTATGGAGTGATTATCTGTTTTTAAAATAAATCTCACAACACTATATTTTATTTCTTCAGAAATGTGGCTTATATTAATTATTAGTTTATGAAGTGTGCAATTAAAGGGATAAATAGGTTGGCATGTTCTTAAAAATCAGTCTTATCATATCTTAAGTATTTATCTTTAGAGTAATAAAAATATTCTAATGATTTTGTAAAACAATAATCTAAAACTTATGAGATAAATACAATCACAATATTAACATAGGGACACAAATTATCAAATTGGTTTTTTAAAGTCAATTAAAATAATATATCTTATTTCAGATTAAGTAAGCGTAATAAAATTAAGGGTACAATATAACATAATCCAATTTTAGGGACTAAATTAACTTTTTGAATTGTTCATAATTCAAAGTTTGGGTTACCTTAATTTTATTTTTGGACAACAATATATTGTACCATCTCACACCTAAATACAAATAGTAGTGCCGAGCCGTGGTCGTTCTATGCAAAGGGCCATCCAATTAAGCCATTAGTTTTGAATCTATTGCTTATGCTATCTGAGGGGTGAATTTTATGTATAAAATATTCTTTATAAATTTGATATAAGGCGATTTTCTTATACAATGCTGTGAGAGATGTTACATTAAATTCCCGAAATAACTCTAAAGTAGGGATAGCGTATGGTTTTCTAAGAATGATTTTTATAATTATTCTTTGAATTGTAATTATGGGCTAAAAGTAGAGATGGCAAAATTTTGCATTAATTTTCAGTTTTTTTAGCATTAACAATTGGAAATTTAGCGTTCTATAGCATTTTGAGGCATAATTTAGCGTTTTGTATCAAAATAGAAACAAATAGTATTTCCTGAATGTTTTTAGCACATATTTTAAGTATTTTTGATAAAATATATGTTTCCTTCATTTGCAAGTATTTCCATGTGAAAGATTATAAATCATTAATTTTAATATTAAATTAATAAGGAAGGAAACTCTAAGTACGGGTCGAACACAAACACAACAAATGCAGATTGCGATTAACATCAATAGGCGTAATTTATTTCGCTCAATTTGTGTAATGTCAAAAAGCAATTTTAGCCTACAGTACAAACATATTAAATATTTACACATAAAATAGTAACAAAATTATAAAAAATCGTAAGGTAAATATGGATTTTTTAAAATTCTCACATATTATTTTAATACCCGGTATTTTCGGGAAATTCGCGCCTATTTCGCTAAATAGAATAATTTAGCTGAAATACGGCCAAAATCACGTTTTTCGCGTTAATTCGCGAAATAGAAATCACTGGAAACACTTTCAAATGCCTTGAAACGCAAAGAAAACTTATAAATGCCCTATTTTCGAAACATAAGTATTTTTTCGCGTTTTTAGTTAATACGAAATTTTTCCATCTCTAGCTATAAGGAAGTCTTAAAAGCCCCTCCCCACCCAATAATCCCATTCTGCAATATGCACTGAATTAATGCATAATAGACAATTTCGATGGTTTTCTTATTTAAAATGTTTCCTATATTGTAGAAAATATAGAAAAGTTTCTTATCGAACCAATTTTTTATAACCTTCATCTCATGATTGGCTGCATTGGTAATTTTGTTGCTTGTATTTTTTCTATAATTATTGCAGTCTCGTCAGCAAATGATATAAGTTTATCATTAAGTAATAATTTAAACACATGGTTAACGTAAATTATAAATAAAATTGGTCCAATAACAGTCCCTTGGAAATTCCAAATTTTAAAGTTTGATCGACACTTAGTGAGTTATTTAATTTTACTTTTTTCTTCTTTGTGATTCCATCAAACCCTGGTGAAGATCCACCTTTTAATTCACTAATAATGTTTTTTATGTCATCTGTTGTTACCGGTTGGAAAACTGACAGATTATTTTCTTTAAGACAGTCCTTTTCGAAATTCGATATCTGTTTTATAATTTTTATCGATCCGTATAGCTAAATTTTAATTACCATCATTTTAAGACAATTACATTTCGAAATATTAAGGTTTTTAAATAAAAAATTAAATAAAAATTATCTAATTCCTTTTTGAAGAAATCATTCTTTTTAAAGAAATAAGGAATTAAGTATGCGAAATACAACTCACTCATATTCAATTCGCATTTGCGGTTTCGTAACATTTTCTTGCGGAATTCACATAGGTGACTGTTAGCTGTGTGATCATTTTGATAACTCATTCTCTTAGTGACAGGCTCTTGTTTTTTGGTGCAGTGTTGTATTTTGTGCTCTTCTGCACAGTGGAGGCATCTGGGATTCTCCAAGTTTTCGAGGCATCTCAGTGAGGTGTGTCCGTAACCAAGACAATGATTGCATTGCATCAATGAGTCACAGTCGTTCTTCTACGTGTGCTCTTAGGAATCCAATATTGATCCTTTCTTTCGATATTATTATTTTTCTTAGTTTGGCTGTTGTTTGTATAATGAAATTTTGCTAATTTATCCGATTTTTTATTCTTCAGCTTTTCTTTAACAACAATTGGTTCACTGTCAGTTTCCGACGTCATGGCATTTTATAGGTCTTCATTTTGATTTATCAAATCTGTTAGAAGTTATTCTTCCTTGTAGCCAGCATCAGCACCCTTAATAATAATGCAAGAATTTTTTTTATCTATCCGGGTTTTTGTTGATTTCGTTTATTATTTTTTTAGCATCATTTTGTTTCTCACATGTTAGTATTATTTTGTTTTGATACAATTTTCTTAGTCCAGAAATTCCTTTTCCTAGTTTGGATACTTTTATTTTGTCTTTAAATATTTATTCGATTTTATCTGTAGGCTTGTCTTCTTTTGAAGAAATTAGTAGAGCAAAATTTGCTTTCGTATTGGGTGAAATTTCTCCTTTACTACTATTGCATAGCTTTTATCTTCATTTGCTCTGGGTTCTACATTTAATGTGGTAAACCATCCTGCGAGTATTCAGATACTCGAACCTCACATTTGTCTAAGCATATCAACGTATTTCATACTTGCATATTGTTTTTCTGTTTCTCCAGGTAACATTAATGTGGAAACTTTACCAATCAATGCAGAACCAGGATCCCTAGAAGAAGACGGAGGGATAATTTCTTATATGGAAATTGACATTGACCTGCCGGATGTCAAAAAGGAATGCTTGACGGGACAGATGGTGACTCACAGTGGAAAAAAACCTTTTTCATGTTCCGACTGCAGTTATTCATGTTCTCAAAAGGGAAGTTTGACGAGACACATCTTGACTCACAGTAGAGAAAAACCTTTTTCATGTCCTCACTGCAGTTATGTATGTTCTCAAAAGGGATATTTAAAAAAACACATGGTGACTCACAGTGGACATAAACACTTTTCATGTTCTCATTGCAATTATTCAAGTTATCGAAAGACAGATTTATCTACACACATCCTGGCTCACAGTGGAAAAAAATCTTTTTCATGTTCTCATTGCAATTATTCGTGTTATCGGAAGGGAGATTTGAAAAGACACATGGTGACTCACAGTGGACAAAAACCTTTTTCATGTTCCCACTGCAATTATTCATGTTCTCAAAAGCGATATTTGAAGAGCCACATGCTCACCCACAGTAGAGAAAAACCTTTTTCATGTCCTCACTGCAGTTATATATGTTATCAAAAGGGAAATTTGACGAGACACATCTTGACTCACAGTAGAGAAAAACCTTTTTCATGTCCTCACTGCAGTTATATATGTTCTCAAAAGGGATATTTGACGATACACATGGTCACCCACAATGGAGAAAATCCTTTTTCATGTTCCCAATGCAATTATTCGTGTTATCGGAAGGGAAATTTGATGACACACTTGCTGACTCACAGTGGACAAAAACCTTTTTCATGTCCTCACTGCAGTTATATATGTTCTCAAAAGGGATATTTGACGAAACACATGGTCACCCACAATGGAGAAAATCCTTTTTCATGTTCCCAATGCAATTATTCGTGTTATCGGAAGGGAAATTTGATGACACACTTGCTGACTCACAGTGGACAAAAACCTTTTTCATGTCCTCACTGCAGTTTTATATGTTCTCAAAAGAGATATTTGACGAAACACATGGTCACCCACAATGAAGAAAAACCCTTTTCATGTTCCCAATGCAATTATTCGTGTAATCGGAAGAGAGATTTGATGACACACTTGCTGACTCACAGTGGACAAAACCTTTTTCATGTTCCCACTGCAATTATTCATGTTCTCGAAAGCGATATTTGAAAAGTCACATGCTCACCCACAGTAGAGAAAAACCTTTTACATGTTCCTATTGCAGCTATTCATTTTCTCTAATAGAAAATTTAAAATATCACACACTTACCCATACAGGAGAAAAACTCTACACATATTCCGATTGCAATTATTAATATTTTAATTTATTATTGGGTTAATTTTACGCCCGTGAGGCTTTGACTTGCTGCAGAAGTTAGAATATGAGAAAGAAATAGTAAGAATAAGTTTACAATCAACAGAAAATTCATTCATATTTGGAAAACTAATATTATACATTCTTGCATCACAGTTGGAACACGAATATTATATGATCTTTAATCACAGTTGAAATACTTATATTACATGTTCGTACATCACACTTGGGACACTAATATTATATATTCTAATATCACAGTTGGAACACGAATTTTCTATATTTTTAAATTATGCGATATGATTGTATTAAAATTATTATTTTTTTCTAAGAAAGATTCTTTTATCCGGTTACCATTACTTTGTGATGGCTGTCATATCACTGTGTTAATGCCATCACTAGATCTCAAAGGATTCGTCCAAAGTGCAAATGCAGCAAATCTCTAGTAAGAGAAATTTTCATTGCAAATATGAGCTCAAATTTAAGTCACATACGTCAACGTCTTCAGCAAGATTCAACACTATCGCTACAAAAAAACAGTCGAAATTGCGAGAGATTTGTCAGCAAAAAAGTGCACCAAGACAGCCAAGGCCTCCTTATCAAAGTCAAAATGTCAACAGTCATTCGTCAAGTCCAAGAGGGTCAAGTCCAAGAGGATCAAGTCATTATGTTCGTCAAGTCGTCAATTTATCGTCAAGTGGTCAATTCAATCGTCACGGGTCACCGTCGTCAACACCGTCAACGTCAAGTGGGCATATACCCTGTGGAAGATGTGGTCAACAACACAGATATAAATGTCCAGCCGTCAATGTCAAAGGCAGGTCATGTAATTTTTACAAGCATCAAAACCTAATGATGAGAGTGCTTATTGCTCTGAAGTTCATTACGTTGGAATAATAAGAAACATATATAGTAACAATAATTCAAGTCAAGCATGGCACTTAGATTTATTAATTAATAATAAAATTTTAGAAATGATTTTAGATTTTTTTATATTGGATACAGAAGCTGACATAAATGTCATGTCATTATCAAACTTTAAAAAGTTAAATTTATTAAATTCTATTTTAAAAAAGGGTTATGTAAATGTGTCTGGTTTTGGAGGTAATAAAATACCGATAATTGGGCATTGTGATACATAATAATATTTATTGTTTTTGTGTTTAATTCGTAGAACTCTATGTATTTTTTTTTTAATTTAATTAAAATCAAATAAAATAATTATATCATTAAATTTGATGTTAATTAAATTAAATAAAAATATAATAATAATAATAAAAAACAAATAATATTATTTTTTTGTCACAAATATGGAATGTCAATCAGTTTTAGGTCTTCCAACTGTTGTTAAGCTTGGTATTTTAAAAAGAGTTTTTAATGTTCAATCTAGTCGTAACATTTAGTATTTAGCACGCGGTGCATCTGTTATAGTGTTATCGTATTTTATAGTACTCAGCACGCGGTGCATCTATTATAGTGATTTCATATTTTATAGTATTAAGCGTGCGGTGCATCTTTGAAGACGTACAATTCTAAAGGCAGCGTGGATAGAACTCACTTCTCTATCTATAATGCTAGCGTGACTCATTAGCGGCTGCTACGATATCTGTCATAGTTGCAGCTGTTTTCTTTCCGTGTGCCGACTACAAATTTGCATGTTCCACAAAAAGCCAACTTAAAACTCATTTGTTTACCCAGAGTTGAGAAAAACCGTTTTCGTGTCCCGACTGCAAATATTCATGTTCTACAAAGGGCAGTCTTAAAATTCACATGTGTACCTACCCACAATGAAGAAAAACCTTTTTCTTGTCACGACTGCAACTATTGGGCAATATTGGGAACTATCTCGTGTGACAAATGATTTTGATGTCGGCGAATGAGACAACCTAGAAGAACGACGTAGAGTGATTCTACACCCGCACCAGGTGAAGTATTACTGAAATTTTAATACCTGAGGGGAGTATGGCTACTACTATGAAGTACTACTATTCGTGGCTCTGTTCCACTGACTTTGTCGTTTTTGAAAAAATCCTTTGCAGAAATGGACGGTCCTTTTAATAGATTCCACAAAACTAGCAAATTGCAATTTTTAGAGCACAGGTATCAGTTGGGATAACTGTCTTTATTCTACCGTTATTGCAATTGAAGGTGCCCCGAGGAACTAGCATCATTGATCCTTTTGGTACCGTTGCAGTCAGGAAACACGCAAAACGAGCACCCACGGGTAAGATTGACCACACGAGAACGGGTCTTTACCACGATTCGTGGGATAGTGAGAGAAAGCAATCATATTGAAACAGTGGGGTTTGTTCAGCTTCATATTTTTCATCGAATCCACGGAAATATAACCGCGAAGGAAATTGGACATTGATTGTGTATATTCTCATTGCTAAAATAAGACATAAAATTAAAGAATATTTTGTTTATATAACATCTATTAATACTCATTCGACCGTCACTCCTGAACACACTAATCCCTAGATTCCTAGCCTCCGCTCATACAATTTTTCTTCCTCGCCTTATAAAAACCCTCCACACAGCACCCCAAAGATAACATAGGCGGGAAAGTTTGAGGGAAATTATTTTCCTCAGGGCCTCTTGTGTTGGGTCAAAGTAATTTTTTTAACTAGTATAAGTAATGTAATACGTTCAAGGGTTTGAGGATCACGTGAGGAGGCACGGAATTAAAGATTTTGTGAAGGTCACAGTGTTTTATTGAGTCAGGATGCCGTATATGTGTTGATTTTAGGACCGATGATGAAGACTCCGGATGCAGGTGGGGAAGTGTTGGTCAATGTGCGGGTCAGTGAGTCGACGCGTCTGCTGGTGACCGGATTCGTGTACATCTCAGGTACTGGTGAAGGCCATGGGTCTTCCGGGTGCTCCATTGCTGAACAGGAATGCCGAAGGTGCGGTGGACCTCGTCGGCGGTTGTGCAGGAGATGCATAGACCATCGAGGATGCCGCGTGGTCTAGGTGCGTGGATGTAGCGCTGGTCAGATGTGCTGGAACCAGGGCGCTGTGATCCGGTGTAGCACTGGCCGGGAACGATATGGCCAGTGCGCTGTGATCCCGTTGGATTCCCGTTGACTGACTGCTCGCTGCGTCGGGCCTATTTATATAGCCCGGCCGATGGCATCAGTAGCTGCGCGAGATCGATGGTAAACTACGGGTCACTCGCTCAGTCTGGGTACTTCTGGTACTTTCGTTGACGCTGGAATTATGCCTAGGCAAAAGGCTCGAACCTTCTAGCGAATGCGCGTAATTTGCTAGTCCAACTCGCAACGTATTGTTGTAGGTAGTTCGCTCGCAAGTAGGTGCTCGTAGACGGGTAGGTAGCAAGATAGGAACGCTTCGCATTATGTCTGGAGTGTTCGGGTTACGATGCTTTATGTATGGGTGAGACGTTCTAGATGAATCTCGTAGCATCGCTACAAGGAAAATAAATACTTATTAATATCTAATAAGTACCTTTCATATTATTATAATAAATTATTATAACTTATAACTTCACTATACACTATTGTTAACACTTTAAATACAATACCTTAGACAAAATGTAATCTCGTTTTTGTTTTATATGCCTGTAGTTTGTTTATTTCTTGGTAAAATACAACTTATATATATTACCCACGCACAGGCTGAGTATTATTGGGTT
This sequence comes from Hesperophylax consimilis, assembly GCF_061612785.1. Lineage (NCBI taxonomy): Eukaryota > Metazoa > Arthropoda > Insecta > Trichoptera > Limnephilidae > Hesperophylax > Hesperophylax consimilis. The sequence continues at coordinate 29,438,731 of NC_142852.1, read as the reverse complement.
CCCATTATTCGTATTGATATATATAATATTGTATGTAATTAATGTAAAAATTGGGGAAAAATAATAGAAGAAAAAAAAATACAATGCAATCATATTTATTCCACCCAGTTGTCAGATACTATAGAATTTACAACTTCAAATCTTTGTGTGTTAGTTTTTTTATTTTTTTTTACATATATTACATACTTTACAAATATAAGGCGAAAGCGTCCCGATAAAATGCTTTTTAGCAGTTTGTCTAACGGGTTCTTTACATTTTAAATCTTATTATTTTGAATTTACACTTTTATTTTTTTACAATTATATGTACAAAACAAAAAAATAAAATTTTACAGAAAGATAGCAAAAGAAAATTGTGAAAAGCATAAATAACAATGTTAAAAGTCTTTAGAATAATATATCATTGTAAGCTAATAATGCAAATTAATTCTTACAGCCAAGTCTTCAGTAAGTTCACCAATTGTTTGTTTTGGGCACAGTTTTTATTTTAGTAGGAATGGTGGATGGTTTTTGGAGCACTTTTGGCATGATTGGTAGAGAATTTGTGACTAGTCTGGATTTTCTGGTGGTTTGGCAAGTTTGGTTCCACGGTGGATTGGGAAACTGCCAGCACTGAAAATAGACCGAGTTTAAACGAAGATTTGAAAGGTGGCAAAACCGACGCTATTTGGTGCCGCAAGGCGCCCTAGGCAATCGGTCTGGCCGACTTTCAAGTCGGTCCAAAGGACCTAACTGAGACTTGCGATTTTCTTGCGATCACTTACAAATATTTGCGATTAGCCTGTTTCTCTGGCGGCTTAACAAGATTGGTTCTACGGCGGATTGGGACACTGTTGACACAGAGAATAGGCAAAATCAAAAGGAAGACCTGAATGATCAAGATACAAACTAAGTGTCAAACTGTGAACAAGTCAAAATTTCTGCTCCTATAAAAACCTAGAAAACTATGTGTAAAGCGTGATACTAGCGAAACCTGACTTCTAATATCAAATTCTAACATCTAATCTCAATTTCATCCATAATATTTGTCTAAAACAGTGCCCGAAAGCGATAAAAAACTAAAATAAACCACTTCTGGTTGTGATATTGTGAGAAAACTGGGTGTTAAATGTGATATCTGTGAATTCCCAAGTAAAAAAATAAAATTCAATAACAACCATCATTGACATCAACAACACCATCGGAAACGAAAGATTACTGTGATAAAAACAACTAAACTTAAACTAAAGTTAAATAAAAGTATAATAACTTGCTAAAACAATAAATACTTACCAATTATTGCCTAATTTTGAAATACTACTACTCTAAAAATAAAAACAAAAGAACTGCAGTGACATCTATTGACACAAACTCAAAGCTAACATTAATAATAATACATACAGCTATAATTCGTCAAACTGCAGATCGGGGCCGTGGTTCTGTGTTCTAACGCGCCGACCGCTCTCTATTAATTAGGCTACCTCGGTTCGATCCTCAGTCTGGCAAAATCTTTTTTATTTTTAAATTTTAAAATTACATTATTACAAATCACTTCTCTAAATTAAAAAAAATACACAATGAGTAGACAAAGAAAGCCAGTGACATCTAGCGACGCAGAGGAACTTGACGCACCTACAAATAAGACCCAAAATAGCTCCAAACAGAAGACCAAAGACACCCATCAGAGTGCAAGTTCAAGTGACATACACAAATCGAGTGAAGACAATATTACCCTTTATGAGCGTCTTTTTTTTTTTTTTTTTATTTTTTTTTTTTTTATTGAATAAATAGTTAATACATAATATCAACAAACAAGTCCTGCTAAGCCGATTGAATTGGCTTGTCAACAGGTGCTTAAAGTTAGTTTCAAATACATTTCTTAAAGTTATAATTTACATCTTATATCTACAGAATTAACAATTTTTCATACAATTTTTCATACATATTAAAATAAATATTTTTTTTCCGATAGCCAATTTTTCACCATATATTTAACCTTATTCATAGATTTACATTGCTTTATAGTGTCAGGTAATAAATTAAATATCTTCGGTATGTTGTATTCAAACGTTCTCTGTCCGTATTTATTATTAAATTTCGGAACTATTAACCCGTCATTGCGCGTGAATCTAGTACTGTATTTATGTTCTAATTTTTCTTTATGCTGCGGGGTAAATATATGCTGAATTATGATTTTTTGCCATAGTATAGCCTTAACAGGTAAAATTTTGGCACTCTGAAACAGCAACGGTGTATTATGTCTCTGTTTAAAAATATTAGGGACGACTAGTAATTTTACAATTGCGTTTTGTACAGCTTGGACTTGTTTCAGATTGGTTATACTAGTATTTCCCCATATGGTTAATCCATATCTTATAATAGATTCTGCCATTGACATATAAATTATTTTAAGTGTTTCAATTGATAGGAAAAAATTTAATGTGTACATTCTGCCAGCAATTGATCTGAGTCTTTTACAGGTTTTTTTAATATGTTTGTCCCATTTGAAAAAGCAATCTACTGTAACACCAAGATAGACATATTCTGTAACTAATTCTAAGCTTTCACATTTACAATTAGTCGGGATATTTTTATGGATGCAATTAAAACTATGAGAAATAATATTAGGATTAAATTGAAATCTGGCATTAGGTGATCTTATATGCATAACTTTGGTTTTTTTAGCATTTATTAATAGTCCTGCATCATGTGACCATTTACAAAGTTGATTAAAGTCAATTTGCATGAGTTCAATTGCAATTTTTAGATCTTTATGTGATATGACCAATGCCGTATCATCTGCAAATACAAAATGTTTAACAAAAGAGAAAAGTTTTTTCATTATAGTTACATAAATTATATAAAGTGTAGGTCCCAATATGGAACCTTGTGGAACTCCTGCAGATACATTCTTTGTTTTACTAAAAGTATTATTTATTTTGGTACAAATTTTTCTATTTCTAAGATAATCTTTAAATAAATTTAACACATTTCCTCTTATTCCAATTTTTTCTAAGGTTTCTAGCAGTTTTTTAGAGTTAATTGTGTCAAAAGCTTTAGAGTTATCGATAAATAACACAATAACATGTAATTTATTATGTAATTGATTATTTATGTAATTGGAAAAATCTTGCAGTAATTTTTCAGTATTTTTTTTTCTTTGAAAGCCATATTGATTTGGATCTATGATAGCGAATTTTTCAATGTAACTATTTAATTTATTTGATAAAAATTTTTCGAGAATTTTTTCTAACGCAGGTAGTATACTAATAGGCCTATAATTTCCCAGTTCAATGTATTTTCCACCTTTAAATATTGGTCTAGTAATGCTACATTTAAATTCTTGTGGAATTTTTGCTTGCTTTATTATCGTATTGATTAAATGAGTAATTATTGGCCCAAGAGTTTTTATATTTCTTTTTAAATCAAACATTCTTATATTGTCAATACCTGTGCTTTTAGAGTTTTTCATTTTTTTAACAATGTTTTCAATATCAGTTATAGTAGCTCTTGGTATAAATAAACTGTGAGGCAGTTCTTCCAGTACAATATTAGTAGCTTTGTGATTGCATTTATGTAACATGTTGCTGATGCTATCCGAGAAGTAATTCACAAAATCATTTGACACAGAATCCTCAGTTCTATCTTTTAACATATATCGTGTTATTGTTTCATCACAATCGTTTTTGGGTTTACGTCCTAAAATATTATTTATTACATCCCAGGTTTTTTTTGTATCATTAAAACAGTTTTTAAATTTATTATTATAGTAGTTAGTTTTATCTTTATTTATAAGTTTATTGACAAGGTTTCGTGATTTTTTGTATTCTGTTTCATATGTTTTGTTTGTTGGTGTACTTTTCCATTTTTTATATTGTTTATCCCTTTTATTTATTTGACATAATAATTCACTGCTTACCCATTCATTTATTGCATAAGGTCGTGTTTTCGGTTTTTGCACTATCGTTTTAGAACTACTCTTGTAAAATGTATTAAATAAAGATTTTATTTTTTCATATAATGAAATACAATCCTTATCCTCTATAAGTTTACTCCAGTTATAATCTCTGATATGTCTATCAATATCCTTTTGTGAGATGATTTGAATATACTTATTTGCAAAGTCTACCTGACGTTTATGACATTTTATATTAATAGCAGTGATAAAATGATCGGCAATATTATTTTCACAGACGCAAGCTGTTATTTTCTTGCCTCTAAATTTGGCAAATATATGGTCAATACACGTGCGAGTAATTTGTCCATTTGATACAGCTTCTCTGGTTACTACATTGATGCATTTAGTTAAATAATGGTTAGTAAGTAAGTTTTCATACGAAGTTACAATATTATCTTGTTCATCAAGCAAATTAAGATTTATATCTCCAAGTAAGATAATATTTTCCTTACTATTAATTGTCTCAAGATATGATGATAATTCCGTCAGAAATGAAGATTTACTGAAATTAGGAGGTCTATAGATAGCTATTATATTGACTTTAGTTTTGTCCTGGAGTATGAGCTTTCCTGATATATTTTCAAAATGTATTGATTTTAATGTTTTTAGTCTAAATTCAAATTTGTTTCTTATATACAATATAATACCTCCTCCTGACTTATCAGTCCTCCAGTTATATGCATTATATCCAGGAATATTGTAAATACACATACTTTCAGTTTGAATAGATGTTTCACATAGCATCAGAATGTCAATATGCTTCAAACAATTAATTAAATATATATGCAATACATCCCAATATTTTTGTATGGATCTAATATTTAATTGAATACAAACAAGATTATCAGACGAATTTATGTTTTGTTTTTTTATCCAATCTTCTAAATTATTTACTGTACTACTTTCTATTTCATTATCATTATCTATATAAGAAAAATTATTCTGCGCCATTTAATTCGTGATGGTAATTAATTGTTTTCTTGTTTTGTTTAACAGACATATTTTGAGTATAAATTGAAGAATTTAATGTTAAATATTTAACAAAATAAAAGTGATTGTATTTGAAGCTAATTGGTACAAGTAATTTTTGATAAAGGCTTAATAAATATAAAATAAACTGTATGTTCACATCTAGTGTTATTTCCGAATATTTTTCATATTTTAAAAAAATTTTAAAAGCTGTTTTTATAATTATGAATGTGAAATATAGTACACAGTGAAAAAATGCATGTTTAAGTAAACAAAAAAAACATTGTTGAAGGTGACGTTATGATATTACTATTAAAAATATAATGTAATATAATAATGTTATTTTTGTTAGTTAATTTGTGATTTTTTATAATTTTTATAACGATATTTATGTAATAAAATGTAATAACACTAAATCTACTTTGAGACAGGTTTAATCTTATTTCTAGTCAATATTCTATTTTTTCTTTTGCTAAAAGGCTCATTTTTTTATACACAATACATTTCGTTTTATCGTTTGCAGAATGCCTGATGTCAATATTCCAGTTCATTTTTTTATTTTTTTTATCACAATTTTTACATTTAGGTTCTTTATCTTTGTTAGCACAATCTTTGTAGGAATGATCACCAGCACAGTGTGTACACAATGGTTTGTCCTTTTCTTTATGAAGACACCTGACAGAAGTATGTCCAAAGCCCAGGCAGTGATAGTACTGCACTAGAGGATGGGCATCCTCTACTTGTATTCTCTGGTATCCCACATAGATTTTACCGGTATATACTAGCCTTCTTCTTATTTCAGTACTAACTTCTATTATGTAATTAGATGTGTTATTATATTTGTTTTTCAAGATCTTTTTTAAGGTCATCTCAATTTCTGGTTTATCTATCATCACATCCTTGATATCTTCATTCTGTTCAATTATATTATGGGGACTACTTTAACTCGTCCCACATATGATAACACTAAATAATTACTCCGCCGTCTGAAGCCCCGGGAGAGCCAAGCGCGGACGGGAACGCAACTCTCTGTCATTCTAGTTTCAACTTTCGACCAAACCACCACTCTCTACTACCACCGTCTCTGCGTTCACTCAACTTGTAAATTCATTCTCGCAAATAAATTCAACAAAGATCGCAGACCTTTATCTTTCAATCATCAGAATTCCTTGAACACAGATTTACGATACCGGCAGCCATCGTAAATTACATTTATCCTGCCATACTGGTGATCCCGACTTTACACTGCCATACTGGTGATCCCGACGTTCACGCTGCCATACTGGTGACCCTCGACATTTCTGGTGATAATAATATTTAGTGGACACGGTAGGTCGATCGTTGAAGCTGGAATCCTGGACAATCGAGTAAGTAACTTCCAATCTCATTACTTACAATCTCATTTTCAACATTTTCAAGTCCAGTATATTTATTAGAGTCTGATTGTCGAATTATAAAGCACATTTCAAAAAAAAACATTATTGTCCCACCAATTCTGAAACTTAAGTATATCAAATATACACACTAATCTGAACCAAAAAAACTCGTATATTCGAATAGTATAGTGCCAAAAAATCTCAATTTCAGTGAAACACCGCACCAGCAGCTGCAGACCAAGCATCAAATTCACCGCAGAACGCAACAATCTCTGCAGACCAACATCAATTTCATCGCAGATCAAGGATCTACCGGATTTACTACGCAGGCAGAACTTCAGTTCCGGACCTCGTAACATCCATGACAAATCAATGCCCAGTAATCAACACCAAGTAACGAACCATAATTAATCCTACATACAGTGATTTTACAGTTAAATTTCCGAATACGAACATTATAAAATAACTTTTAAAAAAAAAAAAATTTTGCAAGTGTACAATATTGTTACATGTTTATTAAATTAAGTGACCAGACAAGTTGAACTCGTCACAGTACATTCACATTATTTACATTGTATGCACTCTAGATTAAGGGATTTTTGAAATTTCCGGATACCATCAATCTAACATTTTTGAATTTTAATTTTTTTTTTTCAAAATCTATATTTACTGTCGTCATTGCTTTTGTTTCCTTGCTATTTTTACACATAAATCTGCCTATTTTATACTGCCTATTGCTTGCCGTATTATCAAAACAATATGTCATTCGAGAATAACCAGACATCGAACGAAATCCACGGTAATAATTCCACAATGGACACAACAATAAACTCTGTCTCGGTTAAACTACCCGCGTGCTGGCGCGACAACATTGCACTTTGGTTCGCACAAGCTGAAAGCCAATTTTCTAACTCAAGACTAAAGGATGACCTCACCAAGTACAACATTATTGTTGCCGCTTTGGATATGGAGACCCTCAGGACCGTAAGCGACATCGTCATCAATCCTCCTGCAGCAGACAAGTACACTCATCTCAAATCAGCACTCATCGAGAGGTTACAAGATTCGGAGGAAAAGCGACTCACTCGTCTTCTAACCGGACTTCAGCTCGAGGACAGGAAGCCTTCTGGACTGCTTCGACTCATCCATGAACTCGCTGGTCCCGGGCTATCGGAGAGCCCAATCGTTCGCGTACTTTGGCTACAAAGACTCCCGCAACACATTCAAGCCATACTTACCGCACTACCCGACGACAACCTGTCGCAACTAGCATCTGCAGCAGATAAAATCTCGGAAGTTTATCAAAAATCTGAATATGAAACTATGGACAATAAACATCATAATGGCATCCCGAACTCGAATCCAAACATCAGTGCTATATTACAAAATTTACAAGAACAAATTTCGGCACTCACTCTAGAAGTCAGTCGACTTAAAACAACTCGGAGAGATGATCATGGACAGGCAAACATTAATTTCGAAAACCGAAATCCCAGCACCCGCCGCGAATGGCGTCATCCATCGACATCATACCCAAATTCCGCGCACCGACCTCGTTCTAGGTCACGCGGTAGCCAGTTAAACACCAATAACACGACACTCGGCTACTGCAGTTACCATTCAAAAGTCGGTAACAAATCATATAATTGCACCAAACCATGTACCTTTATTAATAATAAGTCAAGAAACTACAATGGAAAACCCGCAGTAGAGACGTGCGATTTTCCTCAAAAAACTTGTCGTCTCTTCATTCACGAACTCGTGACGCGACATAAATTTTTAATTGACACTGGTGCTGACGTATCTGTTCTCCCAAGATCATGCGGGAACACGACCAATACGGTCACCACAGATACATGCCCCACCACATTATACAGTGCTAGTGGGAAACATATAAAAACATATGGTACAAAAACCATAAATCTCCAATTTGGCCTCCGCCGCGATATGAAGTGGAAGTTCATCATCGCAGACGTCTCGAAAGCCATTTTAGGAGCAGATTTCTTACACTTCTTCAACTTAAGCGTCAACTTGAAGAAAGGAACCCTAACGGACCAGTCAACAGGATTGCATATTAGAGGAGTTTCGCTGCAAGGACCCTCATCTGGCATTTCAACGCTGCCACACTGGTATGGAAAACCGATCTACACCGATCGCAAACCGATTACGTTTGCGTTCAGCAAGAAACAACGTCAAGCATATCTCCGGTCATCTCAACACCGTAGCAGATCCACCGACGTCAAACACATCTCCGGTCATCACAACACCGTAGCAGATACGCTGTCTCGAATAGAAGAGATAAACAGCCCCTTTGTTCCTCGAGACATGAGAGAACAAGCAATAGCCAACGTACACAACGCATGGCACCCAAGCGCCTCCGGCACCTCCAACAGCATACGTCAGAGATTCGTCTGGCCCAAAATGGCAAAGGAAACCAAAACCTTCGTCAAACAGTGCGTCGCTCGCCAGAAAGCAAAAATACCACGACACACAACTGCACCCACAGCGACGTACGGAAGAACATTTAGACTACCATCTGAATTCTTCACCACAACCCACCGCGAAGAAACCCACCGCGAAGAACCCGACACCTACGTCGGACGCCTACAAAAAAGGTTTAATGAGATGAAACCCACTCCCGCTAGTAACCACAGCGCTGGAAAATTTTTCATCCACAAGGATTTACCGCATTCATCACACGTTTTTCTACGCACCGACGCCGTAAGGAAACCACTTCAAAACCCCTACGAAGGACCTTTCGAAGTCAAAGAACGTGACGATAAAACTTATGTTATCATGGTTAACGGTAAACCAAAAAGAGTCTCAATAGATCGACTGAAACCTGCATTCTTTCAAAGCACAGAAGAAATTCCATCAAGAGGAACCGTCACACAGCCTCTAATAACAAAAATGACAACTCGATCCGGAAGACATGTTCACTTCCCGGACAGATATCAAGCGCAGTAATAATTTGGCAATATCATAAGGCACAGTAATTAGCAAAAAAACTAACCAGAAACCTTAGATTGACGTATCCATAAATTTCATAAATTAATTGTAACTATCATATCGCAAATGTCAGACAATCTAATAAATTACTGCCACTAAAACAAACAAAAAAACAATAAAATTTACTATCAATAATACGCATAAATAAGCATCCTACAATAAAATCTTTATTATGTAAATATTCACAATACTATGTAATACGTCAAAAGTGCATTAATAAAAACAACAATAGAACTGTCATAACAAGCTATTTTAAATCATCGTAAACAATCATAGTATACACAGGTAGCTCACTACTACGCTAAGTACATTGCGACTAGCGCTCGCCGTTTATCAATAATTATGTTTACCTGTATATCATTTATGTACCTATTTACTACGGCGAATAAAAATTCGTACGGCCACAGCTACTATGCAACGGCGGCATGGAACCACTATTGTTATTACTTTCCTGTCGCTAACCGAGCGCAATATTATCACAACATTATGTACCTTAGATTATAAATGGACTTGTGTTTTTATAAATTATGATTGACATTGTAAAATTTTCATTGTTGTTATTATGTATTATATGTTACTATTGTATCGCGTAGAGACGCTGGTGGGGAGGTATGTGGGGACTACTTTAACTCGTCCCACATATGATAACACTAAATAATTACTCCGCCGTCTGAAGCCACGGGAGAGCCAGACGCGGACGGGAACGCAACTCTTTGCCATTCTAGTTTCAACTTTCGACCAAACCACCACTCTCTACTACCACCGTCTCTGCGTTCACTCAACTTGTAAATTCATTCTCGCAAATAAATTCAACAAAGATCGCAGACCTTTATCTTTCAATCATCAGAATTCCTTGAATACAGATTTACGATACCGGCAGCCATCGTAAATTACATTTATCCTGCCATACTGGTGATCCCGACTTTACACTGCCATACTGGTGATCCCGACGTTTACGCTGCCATAACTGTAAAAGCTCAGATTTGACTAAAAAAAATAAAGAGATGGCAACTAGTTGGCCACAACCGTGATGCCTGCCCCAATAAGGTGAAATCACCAGTATGCGCCACCTGCACCTTCTTCAGGAAACCGGCTTCTCACAATACTGGAGCTCAGGACTGCCCCGCCCGCCAGGCTGCTGAAAGACGTGAACTCTCTCGGATTAATTTTTTAGGTTGAACCTGATCAATCGTTCTGTGAATAATTCCTACTCAATGTACTACCAAAATGTTCGTGGCCTAAACACAAAACTGAACACCATTCGCTGTAACGTCAGTGTGTGTCAATATGACTTTATATTTTTTACTGAAACATGGCTCTCAGATAATATCTCATCTGCTGAGTTGGGATTTTTTGACTATAACATTTTTCGTAGTGACCGTTCTACTTCTTCTGCGAAATGTAAAGGTGGTGGAGTGATGATATGTGTAAACAAGAAATACCATTGCTATATTCTAGAGTCATCTAACAATGTGTCTGATCAATTGTTTCTATGTGTTCTATTAGGTAACAAAAAACTTGTACTCGGTTGTGTTTACATTCCTCCATCCTCTTCGATAGAAGTCTATAAGTCACATACTGCTTTAACTGAACATGTTTCTAGAAACGCTGATTCCTTATTTATTTGTGGCGATTATAATTTACCTAAAATATTGTGGCTGAACGACAACCAAGGTGTCAAAACTCCTACTAGTAATCTTTCCCCACAAGCTACTGAAATTGTAAATTTTTTTGCCTACTTGAATCTGTTTCAAATAAATCCAGTCACTAACTATCTAGGTTCTTGCCTAGATTTAATTTTTTCTAGCATACCAAATATCATAGTAAGTGAAGCTGATGTCTCTTTGTTACCTATAGATAAATATCATCCACCTCTCTCTATTAACATCACTAATTTCTTCCAATTAGATTCTTTGAAACCAAGTGCCTCTTATCACTACAAATATCTTAATGGTGACTACTCTAATATGAACAAATTTCTTTCCCAGATTAATTGGTCAGTACTATTTTTAAAATCTGATATTAATGACGCTGTGTTTAAATTTAATGAATGCGTCTCACGCGCTATAGATTTGTTTGTTCCTAAGGGATGTTACTATCAACCCAAGTTTCCAAAATGGTTTAGCTCAAAACTCAAACAGTTAATAATTGAAAAAAAGAAAACTCATAAGCTATTTAAAGACACTGGCAACTTAAACTTGTATCGAAAATTTTCTCATTTAAGGGAACTGTCCAAAATCGAATCAGCCAAATGCTATAAATCTTATGTAGAAGTTACTGAGTCAAAATTACTGCAAAACCCTAAACAATTTTGGCAATTTGTTGCGCAAAAGCGTACTGATAATGATCTTCCTTCTAGTATGCACTATAATGAAACTCATGCTACTAACGGTCTTGACATCGCCAACCTTTTTGCTAAACACTTCTCCTCTGTATATTCTGGTGCCTCATGCATCATCCCTCCACTCAACTATGACTACAACATTGACTTGAATGATTGCCAAATCTCACTTGTAGAGGTTTACCAATCTTTAAGTAAACTTTCTAACAAAAAAAGTACCGGACCTGATGGCATTCCAGAAATCTTGCTAAAAGAATGTAAATATTCATTATCTAACCCAATTTGTATGTTGTACAACTTATCACTCTCATCTGGAACATTTGCTGATTCATGGAAAATTTCATATATTCGACCCATTTTTAAGTCCGGGAACAAGTCAAACATTGAAAATTACAGACCAATATCAATTATATCTTGTATTCCAAAAATATTTGAGTCGATAATTACAAAGAAAATCACTCCTATATTCAAAAATGTTCTGATTGATGAACAGCATGGATTTAGATCGGCGAAATCTACAACAACTAATTTATTGTCCTTTACGAATACCATTGTTAAAGCCTTGGAAGACAACACTCAGGTTGACGTACTCTATACTGATTTCTCCAAAGCCTTTGATAAAGTAAATCACTCGATTCTCATGGCCAAACTTTATGCTATAGGCATTAGAAACCCGTTGTTATCATTCTTTCGCTCTTACTTGAGCGATAGAAAACAAAGGGTTAAAATAAACAACTTTGAATCCTTTAACATTGACATAACGTCCGGCGTTCCCCAAGGAGCTCATTTGGCCCCGCTTCTCTTCAACCTTTTTATTAACGATATCACCAAAGTTTTTTCTCATACACGCTTCTGGCTTTTTGCGGATGATAATAAGATTCTTCAGACAATTGAATCCTACCTTGACTGCTTACATTTTCAACGTGATATTGACTCGTTTAATAATTGGTGCAAAATAAACTGCATGGAACTTAATGTTGATAAATGTAAAATTTTGTCCTTTTATAGAACCAAAAAACCTATTCAGTTTGATTATAAATTAAACAATGTTTGTTTATCTACTGTAACATCTATCAAGGATCTTGGGGTCACTCTAGACTGCAAACTTTCTTTCCGTGAGCACATTAACAACATTGTTAACAAATCACTTAAACTACTTGGCTTCGTTCATAGAATAACCTCTGACTTTAAACATATAAGTACCCTTAAAACTCTTTACTGCTCGTTAGTTCGCCCTCACCTTGAATACGCTAGTGTTATTTGGTCTCCTTTCTATGCTGTCCACATCTGTCACATAGAATCCGTACAACATCGCTTCCTACGAGGAATCGCTTGGAGGTTGGGTCTTGAAAGAGGAGAGTACTCATATGATGAAGTTGAACAAACTTTAAACATTTCTTCTTTGGAGAAACGTAGAAGGGATACTGATCTGATTTGCATATTCAAGATTATCAATGGTATTACAGACTCACCTGCTTTGTTGCAACTTATCCAATTCAACATTCCTTCCCGTAGACTCCGAAATAATGAATTGCTGTTTGTCAATCAACATTCTACCAATTATGGATACCATTCTCCTTTGTCCAGAATGTCGAGACTTGTCAACTCACTGTCAAGTCAAAGCATTGAATTTTGTGGTATATGCCTAAATGACTTTCGACAGTCAATACGCAATGTCTAATTTCTAATGCCCTTTGAACCATCTTCATGCTTTGACTTATTATTATCTCCCATTCTTACTTTTATATTATTATTGTCATTGTTATTGTCTTCGCTCCTCATTTATATATGCTCTCCTTTCACTGTCATCTCTCTTTATAAAACTTATTCGTGTAATTAATATGTTGTTAATGGACTATTTGTCCGTAAATAAATAAATAAATAAATAAATAAATAAATAAACTTCGCATTTTGACAGACTGACGCATGAGATTCCCGTTTGAAAAAGCGAACCTACCACTGAGAGGTCTCTTGCATAGCTGGCAAGTCCTCTTTAAAATAGAGGGGCAGATGCGTCTGCCGTAAAAATAAACACAATCCTCACCCATTATTAAACTGGGTACCCCCTGCTGAGTCATCAAACTCTGCAAACCACTTGGGGTGACTTATGTCAGAAGTATTGGTTATAAAATGAATGGTTCCTGGGGCGGCGGTACCAATATCCACCTCCCAAATTGATTAAAAAATAATAAATATATTAACTAATTATTGTTTAAAATTTAAACTTCAATAATGTTAGAAATATTAAAAACTTGTATCTGTCAGCTTATTTTAAAATAATATGTACGATATTCTGGAGGTATACACCACACACGCGCCCGAGTAAAGTCGAATGTGACCCGGTACGAAACCGCAGCCGAAACCCGTTTATTGGCCGAAATCCGTTTATTGACTGAAACTAATAATTAATATATTTAAGCAAAACATTGTACATAGGAAGCAGCGAATTTTCCTGGTTCCCCAACTTGTTTTTGAAACACGTCCAGGGTAATAATGACGTTCAATATTTAAATGCATTTCACACAGACTTCAAAACTAATTTGAGGACATTTTGATTATGGAAATGGAACGTTGAAGAATCGAATATCATGTGACAAGAAGAACTGACCTGAATAAGCACTGACAAAGAACTTAAGGGGCAGTTCTGTAGGGCCAGCTACAGAAAGAAATTCCCGTTGCTTATCCTGCTTCATTTTCATTTGGTGTAATACCTCACAAGGGCCACCCTGTCTGCACAATGCAAAGACAGAGGAACTATAACGCCACCCGGTTGTTGGACAGGCAAGGGAAGAGACGTTAATAGTTTTAGGAAAATTCAATATTCGGCAGGCAGGTGGTCTACGGAAAAAAAAATGGCAAGTGGTCTACGGGGCAAAAAAGTTTGAAAACCTCTGATCTAAACTGTAGCCCCGAACACATTTCTATCATAAAATGCAAAGAATCATAAACCCCGAAACAATTGCTCAAAACAACATATTGTCTGCACACCCACTGGAGCATATTTGGCCACCCTTTGCTTCATTGTACTTACCCTGGCCAAAATGTAACCAATTTTAAGAGATATATTAAAACAACAGGAATTATTTCAAAAATTTTCCACGTATTCGTAATTGCGATAATCAGAGAGCTAACCGTTTTACACAGCAAATAGTGTCCCCGCTTTTCAATAGATGTCTCGCCTATATATATATACTTCCACCTTCTTTTCCCATAAGCTTCAGCCTCACAACGTACCCGGATTGGGGATGCCATAGACTAACTGGCTGCAGACGGTTGCAAAAATACAATGCAGTAACAAAAACAATATTCCAAGGTTATTTTTTGAATGATGAATTCAAAACCAAACGTACGAAAATCCAGCGATCAACGTATTTTATCGTCAATATCTTAGTGGTACAGTGGTTAAGCAAATTATTTAAATCTATGAACAATTATGATGAAAATAAATACTTGTTTTATGACATAATATCTGTTTAGCTCTGCTCGCCTACCAGTACAAAGATCTGCTGTGAGGAGCCATTGGAGACCTGCCCGCCTCTGCCGTCTTCGACTGTCAGCCAGCTAAAGACTGGCTCAAAGGCCAACGACTGTAAGTTTAATTTTATTTAGTTATTTTAAGAACAGAGTATACCTAGTGAATATCGAACATTATACACAATGTTTTTTAGGCATGAAATAACGTTAAACTGATAAACTGAATATGAAACAATATTAGTAAAGCATGTAACATAAAATGGTGGTGCGCAAATGTTTCCTTCGCAATTGTGCGGGGGGTTGCGGTAAGTGCGATAAAGACTTAGACAAAACAAAAACGAATTGAATTTGCCTTAGTGTTTGCAAGAGGAAATGAGTGGGAAAGGCCAAAGACTTACCCCAGGTCTCGTCCTCCGTAGCCGCTGGTTCCTTTAAACTTATCAGCTTGCATACAATTAAGGGCAATTCCCTTTAACACTCGCTCACTCAACACAAAAAAAACAGTGACATTCACTGCGGCTGGTAAAACGTTTCACTGGACGATTGTGATGCTCCAAAACAGTCACAGACGAGTTCAACATATGCGGGTATTCACAAAATGACACAAATGTTCGCGGTGACGAAGATGCAATGATAATATTGCTCCTTGTCGTTTGGCCCGGTTCAAGGAAAGGGGACAAGGTGTAAAGGGGGGGGTGAAGGGTACACATTTTAAGGCTATTCAATTTTAAAACCTCACGCGCAACTATAAAATAATATAGAAACTAGAACAATACTACAAATAAGACAAATCACTAAAACTACTAAAGCTACCATAATTTGTAGAATTCAACAAAGTGCTGGCATAGATTACGCTTTTCTAAATAGTATAAAATAAAGTCGCTGTCCGCGTCTGTATCTTGTTCTGTAATTTATTACTAATATTCTCCCGTGTACCACTGTGTGCTTATAATCCGATGCATCATTCTTTTGTAAAAGCCATTTTATGGAGTTTAAATAAATAAATAAATATTTGCTTTAAATGTTTGGGGATCTGGTGAGGAGGCACAGCATGAAAGAGGTCGTGAAGGTCACAGTGTTTTATTGAGTCAGGTTGCCGTATGTGAGATGACTTCAGGAACGATGTTGAAGACTACGGATGCAGGCGGTGATGCTGGTCAAGCGCGGGTTAGTGAGTCGACACCGCTGCTGGTGACCGGACTCGTTGACTGTCAGGAACTGGTGAAGAGCGCGGGTCTTCCGGGTGCTCCAGTGCTGACAGGAAAGCCGAAGGTGCGGTGGACCTTGTAGGCGGTTGTACGGGAGGTACATAGACCGGCGAGGATGCCGCGTGGTCTAGGTGCGCGGATGTAGCGCTGGTCAGATGTGCTGGAACCAGGGCGCTGTTATCCGGTGTAGCGCTGGCCAGGAACGATGGCCGGGGCCAAGGCGCTGTGATGAAATCCCGTTGCATGTTGTCGGATGAGCCGTGCAGATCCGGGAATATTGTCCTACACGCGGGTTGTCCCTCGTTGCCTATTTATATAGACCGGCCGATGGCATCAGTAGGTACGCGAGATCGCTGGTAAAATGGAGACAACTCGCTCAGTCTGGGTGCTACTGGAATTTTCGTTGGCGCTGAAACTATTTCTAGGCAACAGGCTAGAACCTTCTAGCGAGTGCGCGTAATGTACTTCGCCAAACTAAAATATTACTGTCGTAAGTAGTTCCAGACGTCGCGGTCGGTAGCCCATAGACAGGTAGCTCGTACTGTTTACCTTTAGCGAGACAATCTGGATGAATCTACGATCGCTACAAATGTAAATTGTTAACCTCGATACAAGATTAGTCCTAGTGAGGTTGATTTTTATGAGAAAAAACATGATTTATGCGAAGTGAGTTACAATAAACATATCTCGTGACAGTATAAAATAAAGTCTTTATCCGCATCTGTCTGTGCGCTTAGTTCTTCTAAACTACGCAACGGATTTTGATAGGGTTTCCAATACCATTTAGAGAATTTCTTGCGGTAGGTTTTTGTATTTAAATTACATTTATAAAAAGTAGCGAAAATCGATGTTATGTAATCAAGTCGTAAAAAAATATTTTCGGGCGCTTACATTGCTAACGTTGGCTAAACCTAATAAGATACATCAAAATAATTATATTTTATACTTGATTACAAAATGTTGACTTTTCTACACTTTATTTAAATATAATATACATGTATTATATACATAAACCTTCAGGAAAAAATTCTCTAAATGGTAGTGAAAACCAGATTAAAATATGTTGCGTATTTTAGAAGAACTAAGTGCAAAAACAGAGAGACGAAGATAGTGACTTTATTTTATACTATTTAGAGATTAGAGATTTACACTGTTTTTTCTATTAAAAGTGCTTTTAATCGTTTCCCTATTTTCTGTATATTTACCTCAATTCCTTTACACACATATAAATAATAATGTTTCCTCGTTGCTTGCAGACTGCGTGGACCTAGCAGAGGAATTGTACCCGTGCCAGAAGAATGGGTACAGCAGGAGTAGGGGAGACCTCTGCGGACCCAAGCCAGAGGAACGCCCATCATTGAGCTGGATGACCTCCCTTGCTAAAACTAATTCCTCGGATGTCCAACAATACGTGAGTTGAAACACCTGTACAAATAAAATATAATATTTTCGTCGAATGCCGATTTTTGTTATATTATGTCAAATTTGCAAAAACATTTTGAGCAATCGCTTGCAATAATATGCATAATATGCATAAATAATGACTCAACCTAACCTAACCCATAATAACCTAACCTAATCTATAATAACCTAACCAAACCTAAACTAACTAACTAACTAACCATCACGCCGTTTCTCCGCAGGGGTAGGCAGAGAGGACGGACCGCCAAACAACTCGGTCTTGGCACACACTCCTTGCCTCGTTCACATTCATACATCGTCTCATACATACTCTTCTATTGTTCTAACTCTTGACATGGCTTCGCGCGGAAATAAATCCGCACCGCATCGCGTTCAATTTGCAGCAAACCACAGAATTTTTATCCGCGCGTTTTTTTTACCGCCAGTGCGGATAGCCCTATAAGATCCCATGTGTCACAGAATTTGCGAAAAAAAAACGCGCGGTGAAAAACCGCTGTGCGGACAGGCCCTTATAGCACAAAGGATAACAAATAATTATAAGCAATAATTAGTCGCCTGAAATATCAATACAAATTGAAAATATCTCCCTAGAAAAAAAATGCCGCCAACGGGAATTGAACCCGTACCTTCTGATGTCTGGTCAGGTGCTCTGAACCACTGAGCTATGTCGGTTTATTTCCAACCCGCAAAATAATTCAATACGTTCTAGTACCTCAATCAACAATTACTGCTTATCAATTGACTGCTTTAATGATCTACTAACTATATATGGGGATAATATACAGTACCGTTGCATGGCTTGGGCTTAGGTTCTATCAGTCTGCCTACAGCTGATGATGTTGCTGATCTAAGAGTTGACTGCCTCAGATCAGTGTTTTCCGGGACGCAAAGTTCAGAGATGTAGGGTGGGGTCATTTCATTTCATTGATGGATTTAAACACCGTCCAACACAATTTGTACTGGATTCTTTCAGGGCACTTGAGCCAGTGAAGGTTACGAAGGTGTTCTGCTGCATTAAACACTGATTGAAGTTTGTCAATTTGATATTTTGGAAGGCTGGCATAAATGCCGTTGCAGTAATCGAGACGTGAGACTACGTAAGAGTTGATAAGTAGTTTTGTTGCTTCTGTAGGAAGGTTATACAGGGTTTTCCAATAAGAGGTGTTATTTTGAATAGCCCGCTATGTCGGTAGATGTTACTTTTGAAGCTGTCATTTTTTGACATTTGACAAGTAGAAACTACGCCATTAATAAAAAATTGAACAATGCACGCTTCAACAACGCATTGAAATTATTAAAATTCACTTGAGTGAATCAAATGCAAATCATCTTGAGTTATAAGGCCCATTTTCACCTCGGTGACTTCGTCAACAAGCAAAATTGTCGCATCTGGGGCTCGGAAAACCCAGGAGTTATTGTTGAGAAGCCTCTTTATCCTCAACATGTGACTGTTTGGTGCGGTTTATGGTCCGGCGGAGTCATTGGATCTTACTTTTTCGAAAATGAGGCTGGAACAACAGTTACGGTGAATGGATTGCGCTATCGAGAAATGATTAATGATTTTTATGGCCGGAATTGGATGGTATTGATTTAGACAATGTTTACTTTCAACAAGACGGTGCTAAGTGCCACACAAGCAACGAAACCATTGATCTTTTACGTTTGAATATCAGAATAACACCTCTTAATGGAAAATCCTGTATTAAATATAAATATAATATTTATATATTGCATTTTTCCAGGGGTTGGTGTTTAGCTATGGAAAACCAGTCTTCCTATTGAGTGAGCGCTGGCTCCTTACCATAGCATCAGAGTGGGACAATCTGTCGGAGTAAGTTTCAGAAGTAACTTGAGGCGTGCTTGTGCAGACTGATTTTTATCAGAAACTTAACCCTTTCACACTAGGGTGGAGTGACGTTGTATGGGACTTTTTTTAAAAGAGACCAGTACTGTAGTAGCAAAAAAAAGTTGCCTTTGTATAACACCTCTTTCGTCTAAAAAAATCAACTCGATCGAAACATTCCATTATTCAACAACCAGCACATTTATATTTATAAAAAAATTGTATGAAAAAAGTCGCTGAAAACTCTGCCAAGCATTTTAAACAAGCGATATTCATAGCAAAAATACAATTTTATTAGGGGTTTTATAGCTAATAAGGTGCATAACACATGTGAAAATAAAAATAAAATTACCATAGTTTCAAGGCGGGGTCTATTTTTGGTTTTTTGAAGAGGATTATTGATTTTTTATTGTTTTTTTCGTGTTTTTGAGAAACATGTTTTTTTGTTAAATAAAATACTTTAACAAAGAGATTTTTTTTAAACATTATCGAAGTTTTATAATATTTATCGTGTTTTGAAATGAGATTTGGTGTGAAATTCGGGCATTATATGCCTAGATTTTATTGTCGCCCGAATGAATCCATCTCTTGCTTCAGGCCCAACTGTAGACAACGATGCCTGGGTAACTAATTTGATGCACCTCTCGACTGCTTGAGTGTGGCAGGGAAATCTGGGAAATTCAATACTGTCCTTTTCTTCACCGAAATTATTTATCATTTTGACTAGGTCGTCATTACTGATTTCGGATAGTATCGGTGGCGGTGTAACTTCGCATTCCTGCCAGTTGATAATATCGTAATATTTACTTGCTGAAAAGTTTATTGTTGGAATAATAAAGTCTCTAACAACAGATGGACTCGGACATCTATCTCGCGCTTTTAAAATTCGTCTCAAACCCAATTCTCTTACAATAAGGTTGTCATCCATTATCATGGATAGTAGCAGATTTTCCGGGTGGCAAAAATAGGCGTTTCTTTGAATTACTGGATTAATTATATCTCGTAGATCGGTGCTCAAATATCGGGTGAGTTTTATTATAGTAAAAACATGTAATGCCCCATCTTTACACGACGGGTGCCTTTTTATCTCAAACCATGTCGGAGCACATGCTTTAACAACATATTTAGCAAGAATTTATAGGTTCACTGAAGGGTTAGTTGTTCCTATATATAATCGAAGTATTGAGTTTGCTGTCGTCAACCAGCGTGAGTGACAAATACTACCTGGATGACGGTTTGCTAAATTTGGTGGGCAGTGACCTGTTGTAACTGCAAAACATATTTCGTACAAGTATTTTTGGTCCGTGCTCAAATTTTTCAATTCCTCTGCGTTGAGTTTGTGCATCTCAAAGTGTATTGGTGAATAATTTATAACGGTGTTTTTAGAGCTGCTTGAGAGAAGTTTTCCAATAGGTCCTGAAAACCCTTTAGGTCCTGTTGTAGCACCATCTAAGTGTTGAAACAAGTGGCGAACGGGAAGTTCGTTTGCATGCAGCTGACAGATAAACCATTGTAACGGATGACCTAATTCAAATTCCATGAATCTAATAGTTCCATTTTTTTGCCTGTATTGACAGCAGTCCCATCACATCCAATCGCTGATAAATCATTCAAATTAAAACCGTTCACTTTTAAATGGTGTAACATGCTCTTTGCGATGTTTTTGCCAGTTCCTGATGATGGTGTAACATGTCCAACATATTGAGACCCCGGCTCAGATAAAATGGAATAATGTTCTTCTGAAATCGTTATCCGATGATATCTATCTATTTTTTCCTGAGACAGTGTTTTATCCTTCCTTCCATCGAAATATAGACCTCGAATTTTTGTTGACTCCGACGACATCTGCCATGTTTTTATTAAAGAAGTGCGACACGTTTGTCTAGCTCGTCTGAGTTTGCTCCTATCAATCACCATTTTAGAGTCGTCTTCGGTTACTATGCCAAAATCTTGTAATGTAGCACTTGCAACAGCTGATGCCGACCTGTCTGACAAACCATACTGATCGCAGATTCTGGCAAATGTGGGGAGTTTTAACATCATACGGGAATTTTCTGGAGGTTGCGAAGAATGTGAAGAAAATGATTGGTTTTCATCAAAAAAGGGTTGACGTGGTTTTGTCGCTGATGCTGTAGATGAGCTGACCTTCGAAGCAAGTTCAGATAAACGAGCTTGCATCCTCATTTTCCGATGTAATTTTTTTGTTGTATAAGTGTCTATTGCTCCCAGCATCATTTTTCTCGAGGATCTTTGGTCTTGAAGGAATGCTTGTTCTTTGGTAAGTACCTTGCGCGTCTTTTCGCAGGAACACATATTCAGATTGTTACATTTGAATGAAGCAATATCGAAAAGTTTATTCATTTTGATTTTATAAGAATTTAACTTAACATAATAATGCACACTTTTTTTTGGCCAATTTTTAAGTTTAAGTATTCGTTATAATGATCTTGGATCAGTTTCATCACTCGATTGTGTGAAACAATGGGAATAGAAGCGCGCTTCCAAATTCCTTCAACAATTGCAGATATAACACTTTTTATTTCGAATACTGACGGTACGCCAAGGAAAAGACTACAAACTATAAGAAAACAAAAACATGGCTTTTCTAAATCGCTACCGTTACGGTAAAAAAATTCACAAAGTTCGTGTTAATTTGAATTAACACTGGGGCTGAAAGGGTTAACTTATATTCCTCTGGCTAGTACTGCACAGCTAATAGTATTTGCGCTTTATAAATATAATAAAAATAGTTTTTATTGTTGGATAATAATTTCAATACACCAAGAAGAATGAGGTATGATTTGAGATTTTCACGGCCAAAAGTACGCCGTATTATGTTAATTCACAAAAAACTCTTAAATATTAATAGAGACAATGGAGCTAAGCTCAGTAGTTCTTGGTATCCGGTAATTGACGGCTACAGCAGAACTAAACGCAGAAAACCATTTTAAAATTATACGTTAATGTCAGCTCTTAGAGGGGTGGAGCTGGCAACACGGTATCAAATCTGAAGACATTTCACCACAACCTTAGAGTACACATCTGCCCTGATGATGGACACTGCAATGCTGTACGAGACGTTGGCTAAAGAATGAGGTAGCGCAACACGGCATAATACCCAAAAAACAAATCACTACAAGAAGAATGAATTTAAAATAGTTATTATAGACTAGCGACCCGCCCCGGCTTCGCACGGGTGCAATGCACTAATGTGGCATCATAAGTCCGAGCGACACATGTCCGATCCATTTTTAGCGCTTTGACATTGACAGTTTATAGTTCCAAAATAATATTCACAAAATGACAACACTAAAATAATAATAACTCGTGTTTCATCTTTGAAAACAAAATAATGTTGTCAATAAACAACCCAACACGGAGAACTCTAATATACTTCATATCGCGAAAAAGAAAAGTACTCGCCGCGGTGGATTTTGTGCGTGCCATAAATATTTTTGTTGCAAGTGATTTTTCAAATTGCAATATCTTCTAAGATATGGATTTAAATGATATGTTGTGACGGGCAATTTTAATATACATTTAATGCTCAACATATCTATTTACCTTTCCCTTACTGTGCTAAAAACATCCACGCGTTCCGGTGCTGTGTAGTCAATATACAACTTAAAGTAGGCGATTTAATATCGGCAAAATATGAATATTCATAGCTAAGCGCTTATGTTTATTATATTTTAAATCAAATGTGAAAATAATTGTAATTTAAATGCTGAAAACATGAAAAAACCATCGGCAGATGCTAAATAAACGTGCGAGGGGTCCATATCTATTGACGGTTCGCGGCCAACTGGCTAGCGGCTGGCGGCTGGCACAAACACAGCTATGCGGTCGTAGGTATCAATGGTCAAAATCAAAATACAACTGCACACGTGTGGATGTCTCATGTTCCCGCATAGCGAAATAAAGCGGGACATCAATAGCATGTCATTTCCTCGCACACTCTTCGCGTATTAGTATCACAGCTGAGGAACTAGCGTCATTGATCCCCTCGGCACCGGTGCATAGTCGGGATACACGCCAAACGCGCGCCCAACATTTGTACACGGTTGACATTTGTCACATGAGAACGGGTCGCTTCTACGATTCGTTCTTAAGTTCAACAGCTCGGCTGTGGAACGAACTGCCGGCCTCTGTGTTTCCTCCCTCCTACAACATGGGACTCTTCAAGACCCATGTTCACTCCTTCCTCTCCACAAAAAGACCCTCCACACAGCATCCCCAAAGATGACATAGGCCCTGAGGGAAATTATTTTCTTCAGGGCCTCCTGTGTGGAGTAAATATAAAAAATAAAAAAAAAACAAAAAATCACACGGTTGATTGTTTTGGTGTATTTGTTACCGATTTTTAACAAAAATCTCAGATTTTTAATTGAATTTGAAAACTATGTAAAATCTTATTTTTTAATTCAGTGCATAAATGTATAACGGAGGAATACCTTAAATCTGAACCCAGAATTTATTATATTTATAAAGTTATTAAACTTATTAGAAGCAATGTGTAGTAAATGCACACCACAGATAAGGAAAGGTTAAATACATATTAAATTGGATAAGAATTCATTTTTTATTGGTCAAAATAGAATATAAAAACGATTACTGTGGGTTATCCTTAGGAGATAGATATATATCATTCTTGACTCTTCTGTAGGCTTTTTAAAGACATATAATTGTTTATACATTATTTTGTTGTATCTTCCGAGGCTTAGCCAGCGCTACCAGTGTAAGAGCCCGAAAATATATTTTATTGATTTGATTACAAAACGTCGAATTTTCTATACTTTCTATAAATAAAATATGCATGTCACAGACATAGGAATTAATAGACGAGAAGATAATGGCGAGGGGTAAAATCAACTGTTGAAGAACGAAGGGGGTGAAGCTGACTGTGATTCGTCAATAAATCAATCTGACAGTAAATAGGCATCTCGCATTATAATATCACCATTTACTTCTTAAAAGTAAAATCTGCTTTTGAATGAATAGACATTTTTACATGGGAGCGCAAATTAATCGCCACGTTCTGAACAAATTTGCGAAGTCCAAATTCGGTAAAAAAATTCGGTTCTATTTTCAGAGTCGAATATTTCGTTTAAGTATTTAGTTAAGACACTTTTATAAATGTTTATAATTTACTTCCCAGCAACCAACCAGCTTTGTGTTTCGCGTCCAGACGTTTCTCGATGTGATAGTAACAACTGATCCATATTATACGATGTGAATATGCTTAAAATAAAGTAAAATAATGCTTATATATGGAATGTAATACGACAATTGGGTTTATTCTCTTTTTCACATCTATTTTTACAAGTTTTTATAGCACAAGTCAACATTTTGCCGTGTTATTTCGTAAAATGAACCGATGATGCCTCCACCATAGTTCGCACAAGAATGATGACGTCACGTTTTCAAATTTCACTTGAGGCCATACGCGAGCATAGCCGGCTCCAATGGAACCGGTATGGGGAGTGGGGATAATATGCTTTTAATCACTTAGGGCAGGTCTACTAATATTCATATGTCTATGATGCATGTATTATATACATAAACCTTCCGGAAGTTTAGGAGAACTAAGTGCACAAACAGACAGACACGAAAAGCGAATTTATTTTATACTATTTAGAGAGGTCATTAGTAAGTATGATCCAGGCTGTATCAGAACGGACCCGTGAGACTTGTTTCAAGTCAGCCTGTGATTTTTATCAAATAAATATGATTTTTTTCTCTTCTCGCCCGTGACAAGATCCTCTGCCAAATCTTTTGTGAACGGTGAAACCATTAGCTGTGTAAAACTGATAGCTCTGTGTATGTCGAAGTAACGAAGTAACGGGAACTTTAGAAATAATTGGTAATTATTTTATAATATAGGTACATATCTCTTCAAATTGGCCACATTCCGCCAGCGTAAGCTCGCGGATGTTTGTAAATTTGCCCAAAAGCTATACTTGTGAGTATTATTTTATACATTGTAAAATAATACTCTTTAGTTATTTTGAACACAGATTACCGAAGAAATACAAAAAAATAGATAAATTACAATTGTGTGTTTGACAGTTCTTTTTAGTTCATTCAGTAAGTAACTGTGAAATATACAGATTTTTCAGTTAAAAGTTTATGTTTGTAAGTATTAAATGAATCTAAGATAATATTGTTTCATATTTTTGGACGGCCCAATTTAAAATCGAAGACTCAATAAATAACGCAAAGAACAACGCGAATTACAATTTTTTATCAGGTTCACTTTTTATTAAAAACAAAACAATATTTTTATCAGGTACACTTTTTATTGAAAACATAACAATATTTTTATCAGGTACACTTTATATTAAAAACATAACAATATTTTTATCAGGTGCACTTTTTATTAAAAACACAACAATATTTTTATCTGGTACACTTTTTATTAAAAACATAACAATATTTTTATCAGGTACACTTTTTATTGAAAACACAACAATATTTTTATCAGGTGCACTTTTTATTAAAAACACAACAATATTTTTATCTGGTACACTTTTTATTAAAAACACAACAATATTTTTATCAGATACAATTTTTATTAAAAACACAACAATATTTTTATCAGATACACTTTTTATTGAACACATAACAATATTTTTATCAGGTACACTTTTTATTAAAAACATTAAAATATTTTTATCAGGTACACTTTTTATTAAAAACAAAACAATATTTTTGTCAGGTACACTTTTTTTTGAAAACAAAACAATATTTTTATCATGTACACTTTTTATTGAAAACACAACAATATTTTTATCAGGTACACTTTTTATTGAAAACACAACAATATTTTTGTAGAGGGCAAATTAGTTGGTTTTTGTATAAACCCTGGAAAACAGGGACACGCTTAAATAAACACATTTTGTTTTTAAATATCTTGTAGTAGTTAACTTATGATGAGAAGAAAGTATTTCAGTTTACAGAAATGGAAAAAAGCGTTTTAAAATTAAATTCGATTGTTGACGTTTTTTTAATTTAAAAATTTTACGGTAATTTTTTTTCGTCGCTTATTTAAATCAAAATGTTAACCCATGACTCTAAAATAGTTTCTTAAGTTTTCAGTTTGGGTTTTGACTAAACATAAATATATAATTAAAAAAACTACCCAAAAAAACAATTCAATATTATAATTGTAAAAACATGGCGTGAAATGCATTATTTTCGGACTGTGTAATACAAAGTTCTCATTGTTATCTAAACGATACACAGAAGTTTTTTTGTTAAAAGTTCATTTTGACTTTGTCTCTATTTTCTGTACATTTACCCAAAATTTTAATAATTCTGTTGATTAAACATTGATTGGTTGCAGGGAGGATGGGGAGAATTTTAGCCCTCATCCGGAGGTGGTATTCTCCGTAAGAAGGAGTGTACGCCACCCGCTGTACCTCCCCGGTAACGACACTATAGGAACTAATGATATAATCCTATTGGAAATGGAGATGCCGTAAGTATCAAATATTAATAATTTTAAATAAATATTTTTTTTATTAATTAACCAACCTCTACGCCGTTTCCCGGCAGGGGTGGGCAGAAAGAACAACTCGGTCACAATACACACTTATTGCCTCATTCACATTCATACATCGTCTCATACAAAATTCTTCTATTATGCCACATCTTCTACTAGCATTCACATCTGGGTAAAATATACTCCTTTCTTTGTTCATTCGCTCTACAGGCCCAAGCCATCTAAGCGTCCTTTTATCTTTACGCTTCCATCAGCCTTACATGATCATACATAGTTCTACCACACATATGCCTCAGGGACTTCGTTTCTACAGCGTTCAGCCTACTTTCATCCTTCCTCTGCTAGTTCCATGCCTCACAACCATACATCAGGGTAAGTACTAGCACTCTATTGTGAACTACTAGGTACATATTAACATAGGTGACCTCTGTGGTAGAGCTAATGGGTTCGAATCTCGATGTTAGCATATTTTTACTTGACAGATCTGAATAGTCTCCATCTTCCTCTTTTCCTACTTCTTCACATCTTATATAAACTTTGGAGATGCTGTGGATAGAAATCTAGGGATCAGTGTTTCCAGGAATGACGGACAAACGATTTCTATCCCTCCCACCGCGGTGCAAGGTGATGGGTCAAAAGAGACCAATTGGAGAGGTTAAAGGGTCTCCCCAAACCAGCCTCTCCCGATCTGGCACGCCACGCAGCTGGTGGGCAGACGTATCCCGAACACACCTCACTTAATGAACCCGGGCACCCCTGCTAAATAACCAAACGTAGCGAACCACTTGGGAGACCTAAGGCAGATGTGAGGTACTTAAGCTTGCCTCTGAAATTGAATATGAAAACATCCGAACTGCTTATGCCATGAATCCGCCTAGATTTCACCGATCATCTCATATTTAGATACTCGCTTATACCTAGATTGCATGCAGTTGGCAATGTTTTCTCAGAAGTAGTGGATGTATCCAACTGCACGGAATATAGTTGTAAGAAGGCTATAATAACATACCTCAATCACAATAATCAATGTCAGGAATGTAACATATGTGTTATTTTATTCAGAAAATTATTATTTCTTATCCATAAGTATCATTGAATCGCTGACAGTCCTGAATTGTTAATGCCAAATTGCGATGCCTACACAGCTACTCCAAGTACAATTAATTTTGTGGGTATCAATAAACTCACTGCAGACTATTATCAAAGACACCTCATACTTCAACTTGTGACAGGTCTTACACAAGCCTAGTATAAATTAGTTCAACTATTGTTACACTGGTATATATTTTTTTTGAATTATGCATTGTCTTACTCCTTATATTTATTAATAACTGCATCACTTGCAATAGTGTTTTTATGTACACATTAATTGTTCTTTAATTTATTGCCATTATTATCATGTGTACCACTGTACGCTTGTAAATCGATGGCTATTTTATGGCGTTTGAATAAATCTATATATATATATATTTGTAGGTTCTATAATGTTGGCATACTATGGCAAGTGATTGCTTTTGCAAAGTTGTCAAATATGTCAAAAATCGCTCTTGTGGAACCACCTAAATGAAATTGTGTAATTAATGATCGAGTAACTCTGAGCTGATGTTTCAGGGTCCCCTTCAGTAGAAGTCATCGGCCGGTTTGTCTCCACACTCCTAAGGACTCTGTGGCAGGACTCAACCTCACTAGATGGGTCGGATGGGATAAGGTAAGCTTACCATCTGTAGTCACACATTGCATGCGAATCAATTGCATGTGGACCTTAACCCTTCAAATTTATTTATTGTTTAGTGTTATATCGGAATTCAATTCAATTTTGTTTATTCATTTCAAAAACATTACAAAATTGTTAATTTCAATGCGTTTTTTAAATATTTTTAGAATAAACATTCTTAGATTAATATTAACAGTTTGTATATCAACTATACCAGTGATAATAGAGCTTGCCTTTTAAAGGAAGCTTCATTGATGCAAAAAATGTCGATATCCGAATTGATTCTGTTCAACAGTAAGATTGCTCTCCCCACAGGCATGACCATTGGCAAGTTAGTTCTGGAGGCCGGGAGATAAAATAGTCTATGTTGTCGGTGACGTAGATAACCATCGGGAACATAGAAATGAATGCTCTCCATGATGAGCGAGTTTTCAAACCATCCACGAATCAGTCTAAAGAAATGTGTAGCAATGCGCACATCTCTCCTGACCCGTAGATAGTTCATTCCGAGCATACCCAAAAGAAAGTCAGTGGAATAGAGCCACGGGTAGTAGCCATACTCCCTCATGTAGAGAAATCTCAAGAATTCCTTCTGAACTCTCTCCAACATGAGAGAATACTTTACCAGGTGTGGACTCCAAATCACCGACCCACTTTCAAGTATACTCCTTACTAAGGAATTAAATTAAACTATACGCACCCGGTTATCTCTAAAATTCCTTGCAGTGCGTAGAACAAAGCCCAGAATTCTAAATTAAGTGCTACATGTCGCCTCAATATGAGCATGAAATGTCAGCCTCAAATGTCAGGCTGCTAATAATAATTGCTGCTTTAATCTCTGCCTTTACTTGCAGATTTAGTGTGTTGGGAACTCTTGACAAAGTAAAAGGTTCTTTTATTTTATTTTTTTTTTCTTATATTTATTTATTTATTGAATATACAAACACATTACAATAATTTACAAATGTAGATATTTCGAGGCTGATTGCGAAAAAAATATAAATTTTTAACGAAAACTGCCCAACTCAATTGAGAAATTATTTCTCGTGTTTGAGTTGGGGAGTGTTGGGAGTTATTATGGTTTATAGGTTGTAAAATTTCACTAGTTGATGTAGCTAAAAAAAGCTTCTTTACAATAATTGCGTGTATTTACGTTACAATAAATAAGTCTGAATTTAGCTACACTGTTCATTACCTGAGGGTTGGTAATTCTCTGTTTCTAGAAGCTTGAAGTCTGACAATGATACCCCACAGGCAATTGCTACACTCTAGCGACATCTGTCGGACTCTGGAGTAAGCTTTCTGACTGGTGCCATCTATTGCTTGAATACCCAACTTTTTACCATACATCACAGACAAATAAATAAAGAACATTTACGGACTATTAACATGAAAAAGTCTGTAGTCAAATAAGAAATTTTCACATAATGCACAGTTTGAGTATCATTATACACTATGTATTAACAAAAAACATAAACAGCAAAACGTGAACAGAGGCAAAAAAAGAGATATCAAAAACAAAACATACAGATCAATAAAAAAAAAACAGAAAACTGAGTAAATAAAATAAAAAAACAAACCTTCACAATCTATTGCTTATTTGCTTTTAAAAATAAGCGAGACTATTTGCATACATGTGAGGGCACATGTAAACTTTTCTAAAATATTATTATTTAATACACAAATCAAAATGATAATAGTAATATTTTGAATTTTTATAATTATTTTTAACTAGCTCTACCCCGCCAAGCATTGCTGTGGCTCAGTCTATCTGAGCAGACAGAGAAATAATAGAGCATGTTTCTTTTACGTCCAACAGATGGCGCTGTTTTTTGAAAAAAATGCATTTTTACGTGTAACAACTATATAATATAAGTATATAACAACACACGCGTATTCGAATGCAACGTTGTGTCAACATTTCAAAGCAATCCGTGAAGAACTTTCGTAGATTTAAGATTTTGAAACGAACATTTACATTTTTATTTAAATTTATAAGATAATATAGATATATGCAGATTTTGTTCATAATCTTCCAAAAAACTTCAAATTAAATGTCCATCTCCCCTTCCCATTCATGGGAGTGATGCAGCTATGTCCCTGCTATATTTATGTGATGTGTCCACAGACATAGGAATTAATAGACGAGAAGATAAAGGCGAGGGGTAAAATCAACTGTTGAAGAACGAAGGGAGTGAAGATGACTGTGATTCGTCAATAAATCAATCTGACAGTAAATAGGCATCTCGCATTATAATATCACCATTTACTTCTTAAAAGTAAAATCTGCTTTGAATGAATAGACATTTTTACATGGGAGCGCAAATTACTCGCCACGTTATGAACAAATTTGCGAAGTCCAAATTCGGCAAAGTAAGGCAGCTTCTATATTCAGAATCGTAGTTAGTTTCAGAGTATTTAGTTAAGACACTTTTATAAATGTTCATAATTTACTTCCCAGCAACCAACCAGCTTTGTGTTTCGCGTCCAGACGTTTCTCGATGTGATAGTAACAACTGATTCATATTATACGATGTGAATATGCTTAAAATAAAATAAAATAATGCTTATATATGGAATGTAATACGACAATTGGGTTTATTCTCTTTTTTCGCATCTATTTTTACCAGTTTTCATAGTACAAGTAAACATTTTGCCGTGTTATTTCGTAAAATGAACCGATGATGCCTTGACCATAGTTCGCACAAGAATGATGACGTCACGTTTTCAAATATCACTTGAGGCCGTACGCGAGCCCAGCCGGCTCAATGGAACCGGTATGGGGAGTGGGGATAATACGCTTTTAATCACTTAGGGCAGGTCTACTAATATTCATATGTCTATGGATGTGTCGGATGTTAGATGTCAGAATAAATAATAATAATAAAATAGTTATTGTTATAATCCCACAGGCTCTGAACAGATTGGACCCTTGCAGACGGAAATAATTGATTTATTGTTATTGTTCCCATGTCAATATAGACGCAGTACCCAGCAACCCTCTTGTCTCAAGAGGAGTGCCGCAGACTGTTCCCTCCTGGAAGCAGAGGCGTACCTGACGGACTTACGGATGGACACATGTGCATCACCACCAACAGGGTGTGGTGTGTAAGTATAAATGGCGCAATTATTAGCGTTCTAATAACGTAGATAATTCTAAATTTTCTTGTTGTATTGGTTCATCCAGTGGCGTTTGTGTTCCTTAGTAGATGGTTATCTGGTGGCTAGTTTGTGTATTGACGCAGTCCCATAGCTGTGACAAGGGGTATACTTCCATTACCTCGCGGGCAGCTCTTGTACCGCGCTCACTACTGGTGACTCCGAACTTTTCACCGTACAAAGGCATTACAACCACTCTAGCGATGTTTGGCATATTTCGCCATGTTTGCAAGAAGTCATAAAGTGCCTAATTTTGTTATGTAGCCGTTTGAGACTAACCTGCCATAGGTCACAACGAGTGATTCGTTAACGTTTCGTGATTTAGCAGGGGTGCCCGGGTTGGATGTGTTGCACCAGCTGCATGGCGTGCCAGATCGGGAGGGGATGGTTTGGGGTGACCCATTAACCACTCCAATTGGTATCTCTTGACCCATCGCCTTATACCACAGTGGGAGGAATAGATCTCCCGTCCGTCACTTATGGACAAACTGATTCCTAGATTCCTATCCACAGCATCCCCAAAGATGATGTAATTCCTGAAAGAATTTGTTTCCGCATTGACTGACTCTAATGTACGCATTGCAGGGCCTCTCTTGGGATCACATCACAGCCAACAATGGGGACAGGGTGGCTTGCACCCGGCTGCTGGTGGGACTCTATTTGGATTATAAGCAAGTCGGTGACATCTGCCAGCAACTGTTCCTCCGCGTATCCCATCATATCCCCTGGGTTGAGAGTGTGGTGTGGCCATAACCTCGCTATGCCCTTAATATTAACCCTACCAATAGTCTGAATTATTGTCTAATCAGTTCCAATTTTGAAAATGACACTTGAATTTAAAGCAAATTAGAGTTTATTGAATCGGATATAATCGGTCTGTGCAACCAGAATAAGTGGGTATATTTCAAAACATACAATTGTACCCTTTCAATAAGTTTTTTAGCTCTAAATATTATAAAACAAAGTAACTATCCGCGTCCGTCTGTTTGTGCGCTTAGTTCTTCTGAACTATGCAACGGAGTTTGATAGGATTTTACTGTTATTTAGAAAATTTTTACCGAAAGGTTTTTATATTTCTTTAATAAAGTATCTAGGAATCGTAATTGACCATAACCTTAGATGGATACCTCACATCAAACAAATCACAAATAAACTTCTCAAAACAATACACATTTTCCTAAACATAAGAAACATATATAAAATAAAACTATTGAAAACAATATATTTTGCCCTTTTCCAATCAGTAATAGAATTGCTTGGGGAGGAGCAACAAACTCGGCTATCAATTACATAGAAACCACAGAAAACGATCTTAAAGGTAATACTAAAAAAAACATAGACTGACTGATACAGACCAAATATTAAACAGCTGTGACGTACTAGATATACGCCAATTATACGTTAAAACACTACTAAACTACATTTGTGACAAAAACAAATAAATTTCAACATACACAAAATAACATTAACAGACCAGTTATACAAGCGTAAAAGAAAACGTAAAAACTCCGACAGTAAATTCAAGCTTTGGACAAAGACACTACCAATACCATGCTATAAAAGCTTTCAACAGTGTTAAACTTGAAATTAAAATTGAGCAAAATAAAAATAAATTCACACACAAAATGGATTAAAGAACTTAAAAGACAATATAACCAAAATGTCATAGCATAAAATAAAAAATAAAACCTACACGTAACACACAAAACCAATATAAACACACGTCACTCACAAACACACAAGATTATATTTTAAATGTATTATTTTCTCGTTAAATGTATTATGTAGATTATATTTTCATATTATAAAATGAAGGCCTCAGCACGGGCAAGCCACCCAGTGAGGCCAACATTACTGGAAAACTTTGAAATGTAAAAAATATTGTACCAAATAATAAATAAATATATAATACATGGATATTATATTTATTGAAAGTAGAGAAATGTCGAACAACGCCGGGTAAACGTTAGCTAGTTTTTGTATATTATGAACATATTATGTGTCCTGAGTGGGTTTTTATAACTGGATTTTTCAATGTTCATCCATAAATAGAAAAAGTACAAAAGAGATTCATGCGTTACCTATATATGAGGGAATATATGTACTACCCTTTCCTGTATCCATCCTTATTCTTAGCAGGAATGCTCGATCTTAATACATTAGAAGCCCGCCGAAAAATATTTTTAGGAAAACATTTTTTTTAGATAATCTCTGGAACTATACATAATCCACCTATTTTGAAAGAGATTAACTTATATGTTCCAAACAAGTATACTCGTGGAAGGTCCCATACCCTTTTTTATACTCCAAAAGCGAGGACTTCTGCCTATCAGAACGCCCCAGTCAACAGAGCGACTGAACTGCTCAACGAGTCTGCATTGACCATCGACATTTTTAACGTAACCTACAGGCAGTTTAACAATTATCTTTTGACGTATGTCACAAAGTAGTGAAACTGACCTTTTTATGTGTTTTGCTATACTTTTTGTCTAATTTGTAATCTTCTCCATGATGTATTGGTGAATAACCGTTTTACGGAGAACATGAAAAAAATAAATAAGTAATAATATTTTGCCAGCCTAGAGTTGGTTTGAACCAAATCAAATACATACATAGTTTCGTCGGCCCAGAGTTGGTTTGAACCAAGACAAATACGTACATAGTGTCGTCGGCCTAGAGTTGGTATGAAGCAAGTAACATACATACATAGTTTCGTCGGCCTAGAGTTGGTTTGAACCAAGACAAATACGTACATAGTTTCGTCAGCCTAGAGTTGGTATGAAGCAAGTAACATACATACATAGTTTCGTCGGCCTAAAGTTGGTTTGAACCAAGACAAATACGTACATAGTTTCGTCAGCCTAGATTTGGTATGAAGCAAGTAACATACCTACATACATAGTTTCGTCGGCCTAGAGTTGGTTTGAACTAAGACAAATACATACATAGTTTCGTCGGCCTAGAGTTACTGCATTCTCACCAAATCGGGTCACTTAAGTTGGGACGAGGGTGATAAATTTAGTTACAAAGAGATAGGTGTAAATTATTTATGCAATAGGGTTTTAATTCGGTTTGGCCAAGTTTTAACATATACTCTTAATTATACTAAGATCTACTTATTTCTAAATCTCAACTAGTTGTCATTTAGTTCGGGTTGCTTCTACATTGTTCACATCGTCATTGTCAATTTAACACATGCTATTAATAATAAATAAAAAATAATAATTATATTTGAATGATTTATACAGCGCCGTTTTTGTGCAAAACTACTTCAAGGGCAATATTGTTCACCGTGTTGTCATTGAGTTCTCTGCGTGGCCTTAGTAAGGCCGAAGTTCAGTTCAGCAGCTCAGGGCCTCCTAGCCGAGACTCCAGCAAAGTCTCCCACCAGCGCCAGCGCCTTTGTACTTTGCACTTTGGCCATTGGCCGTGTCAGGTCACCGCACTTCTTCGGCTCATGCCCAGCTTTACGTCGCCGAACGGAGAAACATATCTCGAACTCAACTGAAAATTCTTCATCCACCACCCAGCATCATGCCGCCGGGCAGGAAACGCGTACTTAACTAACTAACTAACTAACCATCACGCCGTTTCCCCGCAGGGGTAGGCAGAGAGGACGGACCGCCAAACAACTCGGTCTTGGCACACACTTCTTGCCTCATTCACATTCATACATCGTCTCATCGAACGCGTAATTGGTTTAAAAATTACTTTGAAGCGATTGATTTGTTACAATATCTGTAATCTGAAATGTTGGTATTGAAGTGTAAAGAATTTGTCGTAGTTGCTTTGGTAAGAACATCATATAAAAGTTATCAAAATTTACCAGTCATACCAATACTATTTGGTTTGACGACCCGTTTTCCCATTCACAAGTTTTTAATCATTTGTGACTATAACATGTCCAAAATTGAATGGAATAATCTACAAATGTCAACTAACAGAGACCGACGTTCACTCGCCTTACTTAACTTCATATCCTTTGCTCAATTTAACCAGTTACCTAACAAATATGGATTCATTTTGGACCTCGTTTTCTGTAACACCCTAGCTTATATATCGCTTGGCGATTAAACATTTAGTCCAAAAACTAGAATTTCTAATAATGCACCTTCTTGAACAATAAAATTGTTTCAGCAGAATACGCAGATTTTAACGAGCGAAAGAAATCGACGGGTCAATCGTGAGCAGCGGATGTTAATGCAGCGTTAAAATCGTTTTTTTTTTAATAATTGAACTTATCTAGGAGTAAAACTATTTAAATTAAAAATTTAAAAAATAAGTTATTTCTTCAAAACCATAAGAATGACCGCAGTAAAAAAAGACTTTAAAAAATCTACATAGCTCTTTGCCAATCGCTCTTAAAATACGGAATTTTCAGATGGGGCAGTGCAAATGACAATATCTTAAAGACAACTTATTAAAAAGAAAAAGCCACTATAAAAATTATTCTGGAAGTTCCTGTAAGAACTATCATTAGCTTCACATTCAATGTTACTAAATTGTATAAAATAATAACACTCTCATTCAATAGAAGGAAATCATAATGTAAATACACGAGATAAAAGATTAACAGTTGCACTCAGAACATGAAAAAGGTTTTTTACCGCTTTATTTTAGCATGTGTCTCATCAGGTGCCACATTCATTTTCGCATTTTTCTTTCCACATTTTCAACATGAATAATTGCACTCTGTACATAAAAAAAGGTTTTTCTCCAGAGTGAGTCAGCATGTGTCTCGTCAGGTGCCACATTCAATAACATGAATAGTTGTACTCGGAACACGAAAAAGGTTTTTCTCTTGTGAGTCAGCATGTGGCTGGTGAGACGGTCCTTTGGAGAAAACAAATTTTTGAAAAAAGAACACGAAAAAGGTTTTTGTCCACTATGAATCAGCTTGTGTTTCTTGAAATATTATTTTTGGGAAAATGAATAGTTCCACTCGGAAAATTAAAAAAGGTTTCTATCCTGTGTGATTCAGCATGTGGCTCGTCAGACTGTCCTTCCGAGAAAATGATTTGTTGCACAAAGAACATGTAAAGGGTTTTTCTCCACTATGAGTGCGCATATGTGTAGTCAGGTTTCCTTTTTCAGAACATGAATAGTTGAACTCGGAACATGAAAAAGGTTTTTCTCCACTATGAACGAGCATATGTGTAGTCAGGTTTCCTTTTTCAGAACATGAATAGTTGCACTCAGAACATGAAAAAGGTTTTTTTCCACTATGAGTGCACATATATGTTTAGTCAGGTTTCCATTTAGAGAACATGAATAGTTGCACTCGGAACATGAAAAAGGTTTTTCTCCAGTGTTAGTCAGCACATGACTCGTCAAATTGCTCTTTTGAGAAAATGAATTGTTGCACCAAGAACATGAAAAAGGTTTTTTTTCACTATGAGTGCGCATATGTTTAGTCAGGTTTCCTTTTTTAAAACATGAATAGTCTCACAAAGAACATGAAAAAGGTTCTTATCCAGTGTGAGTCGGCATATGACTCGTCATTCTGATTTTTTGAGAAAATGAATTGTTGCACCAAGAACATGAAAAAGGATTTTCGCCACTATGAGTGCGCATATGTTCAGTCAGCTGGCCTTTTCGAGAACATAAATAGTTGCACTCAGAACACGAATAAGGTTTTTCTCAAGTGTGAGTCAGCATATGACTCGTCAAATTGCTCTTTCGAGAAAATGAATTGTTGCACCAAGAACATGAAAAAGGTTTTTCTACACTATGAGTGCGCATATGTTTAGTCAGGTTTCCTTTTTCAGAACATGAATAGTTGCCCTCGGAATATGAAAAAGGTTCTTATCCAGTGGGAGTCAGCATATGTCTCGTCATACTGCTCTTTTGAGAATATTATTTGTTGCACCAAGAACATGAAAAAGGTTTTTCTCCACTATGAGTGCGCATATGTTTAGTCAGGTTTCCATTTAGAGAACATGAATAGTTGCACTCGGAACAGGAAAAAGGTTTTTCTTCAGTGTGAGTCAGCATATGACTCGTCAAATTGCTCTTTTAAGAAAATGAATTGTTGCACCAAGAACATGAAAAAGGTTTTTCTTCACTATGAGTGCGCATATGTTTAGTCAGGTTTCCTTTTTTAAAACATGAATAGTCTCACAAAGAACATGAAAAAGGTTCTTATCCAGTGTGAGTCAGCATATGAGTCGTCAAATTGCTCTTTCGAGAAAATAAATTGTTGCACCAAGAACATGAAAAAGGTTTTTCTCCAGTATGAGTCAGCATATGTCTCGTCAAATTGCTTTTTCTAGAAAATGAATTGGTGCAGAAAGAACATGAAAAAGGTTTTTCTTTTGTGTGAATCAGCGTGTGTTTCTTTAAATTTCCTTTTTGAGAACTTGAATAGTTGCACTCGCAACACGAATAAGGATTTTCTCCAGTGTGAGTCAGCATATGACTCGTCATATTGCTCTTTCGAGAACATGAATAGTTGCACTCGGAACATGAAAAAGGTTTTTCTCCACTATGAGTGCGCATATGGTAAGTCAGGTTTACTTTTTCAGAATATGATTTGTTGCACTCGGAACATGAAAAAGGTTTTTCTCCACTATGAGTGCGCATATGTTTAGTCAGGTTTCCTTTTTCAGAACATGAATAGTTGCACTCAGAACATGAAAAAGGTTTTTTTCCACTATGAGTGCGCATATGTTTAGTCAGGCATCCTTTTAGAGAACATGAATAGTTGCACTCGGAACATGAAAAAGGTTTTTCTCCAGTGTGAGTCAGCATATGACTCGTCATACTGCTCTTTTGAGAAAATGATTTATTGCACCAAGAACATGAAAAAGGTTTTTCTCCACTATGAGTGCGCATATGTTTAGTCAGCTGGCCTTTTTGAGAACATAAATAATTGCACTCAGAACACGAATAAGGTTTTTCTGGAGTATGAGTAGGAATGTGGTTCGTCAGACTACTTTTTTGAGAAAATGAATTGTTGAACTTGGAACTTGAAAATGGATTTTCTCCAGTATGAGTGCATATGTGACGTTCCAAATTTGACATACCACGATAGGAGTGGTTACAATGGGTACAAGGAAATGGTTTTTTCACAGGATGCGTCATCAGATCTGTAGAAAAATAATACGGATAATGATGGTTTAGAAAGGTCTTAGTTTGGGTTAATTTTCATTATCTTGACAAAGAAGCCATTGGCTTTGAAACAATTATTAGATTATTATTAAATAAAAGTGGTGTATACAAAGTGTTTCATGTAAGGCCTTACAAGTTAAATTACCCGCGGTTAGTAAGATAAGCACATTAAATTCTAAAAAAGATATAATACGACTAATAGTTAAATCATACAAGGAAAACCGGTTTTACCTGATGTCTGGTTAAATATTTCGAAGCGTGGTAAGCATTCCTTTTGTATATTCGACTGATCAATGTTAATTACCATACAAGGAAATCCCCCTTCGTCTTCTTTTCGGGGTCCAAGTTCCGCCTTGATAGTAACTGTCTCCATATTAATGCTACCTTGAAAAATAAAACGACAATATTTTTGTTGAACAGTGATATAAAACAAAACCCTACCCAATTCAAACACGCGAGACAATATCACAATTGAGTTGAAGTTTCGTTAAAAAAATATTATTTCTTCGGTAACAGTATCGAAATATCTTAATATGTAATTTATTGTTATGTGTTTTTTTATCTATTAATTATGTTATCAAATAAGTAAAAAAAATTATTAAATAACTGTAATCTAAAATATTTACGAAAGATACCATTGATTTAACATGTATAAGCGGAAATTTGGATAAGATTGGATCCAAGATGTCCGCTTCAGGGACCGATCCTTAAACGAAAAACCCATCTCCCGAGCACTTTTAGTATGGGGTTTGGTTATTTTTAGTCTATGGAATGATGTTTTCTTCAATCCGCATTATTCATGTTTTTTAAATCAATACGTGTGACTTATATCATATCCGTATAACATGAGATGAAAACTTGAGAAATCAAGAACTTATAGTGAGCAATTAAAATAAATAAAAAATTCGGTAATATGGTAGTTTTAGGCAGACGCTACAACAGACGACAACCAAATATACTTATGTACGGCAAGAGAGGATGTAATGAATATGCATATGTCCTGTTTCCACGACATTTAAACGGACATGAATTCCGAACATCCGAATTCAACATCCAACCAGTCTTACAGATTTAATATTCCCTCCCTAAAGACGAGTTATTCTCATTTGGTTACATTACGGAACATTAATTCTCATTAATTTACATTACGGAACATCTATTTACCCTTATGCGGATAGTTTCAAATAACAAATTATTATACACCGTTATTGGAAAGTTAGTATTTTGGTATTATTTTGCTATGACCTTGTTATTACTTTGTAATTTCTTATTTTTACCTTCTGTCTAGTTAACACTGAGATTATCTAATAAACCAAAAAAGTATAAATTAAACTAAC
This sequence comes from Hesperophylax consimilis, assembly GCF_061612785.1. Taxonomy (NCBI): domain Eukaryota; kingdom Metazoa; phylum Arthropoda; class Insecta; order Trichoptera; family Limnephilidae; genus Hesperophylax; species Hesperophylax consimilis. Next base: position 29,398,328 of record NC_142852.1, on the reverse strand, counting down.
TGGCTGTACGAGTACTATCCGCATATTCCAAACATTCTTTCTTCACATCTTGGAGGTCCAAATCTATATCCATATACGGCATTTCACCTCCGCCTTCCTCCTGGGGCCCTGGTTCCGTCTTGATGGAAACAGTTTCTAGATTAAGTAGATCCATGGCACTGCTTTGTGGTAGCGATTGGTGATTTGTTCAAGCTCAAACAAATATACCTGAAACATCACAAAGTTGATACGGAACTCTTATTCGAATGAGCTTTGAATATTTGTTGTCGCTTGGAATAACATTGAATTCTTATACATAACTTATAATTATTGGGAATAAGTATATTATTGTGGCAGTATCTCGACATTTGCAAACGGTCGTGAACATCGTCACAAATCGCAGATAACTCAATTCATACAATATCTATCTCCAAAGATAATATCCGGTAATACATTTTATTGGATCCGTCATTCCGCTTTTAACAGAAAATCGGAAATCCATATCTTTAAAATGTTTGTACTGTAATGAATGCAATTAAAAAATCGTAACCCACCAATATTATTCTGCGACGTATTTACAAATACTGAATGCGGTAATGTTATTTGTCTTCCGTACACGACAACTGATTTATTCAATACGCGATATGACAATGGCATAAATATACCACTCTCTAGATCGATATCTTCGGGCTTTTTGTATGTAACGGAATTATACAGTACTTAACCACAGATATACAAGCAGTACCTACCGTGCGGAGCAGAGCAGTAGACAAGGTAGAAGAAACTCAAGGCCATTTAAAAAAGATGCGACCATATACAACATGATTGCTCTCAGCCTACTCTATTCATTCACTCGCCTAAAAAAACTATATAAAATAAAAATGTCCTTGAAGCAGAAAAATGTCGAAATTTTTTCCGAGGGCAAGGTTCATCTGACTAAGAAAATGAACTTTTACAGTTTATTTCTTTAAGATGAAACGTGTTAATCTGAGAAGAATAAACCCAAAATTACAAGAAAAATTCCAAAACATGATTGTCCGACAGTACGACGATGAATTCCGACATTTTTCTGCCTATTTTGACCTCATTGTTACATATGTTTCAAAACTTTAATTTCACCAAAACAATAAGTCAATACAGGATAAGTTGGTCGATATAATAAATAACATTCATTCGTTGTGGAGGAAGACATATGCCAATTATGTTGGTCAGTGGTTGAGTGGGCATAGCGCTTGGGTCTCACCCGAGCGTCGCGTGCTCGATTCCTCGGCTGGCTAAGTCCTCCATCACAACACAAGCAACATTTTCGGCTTTCTGTGGTGGTAGTAGGAGATTTTCAAACATTGTTGGGTTATTCGTAACCCGGGAATGTTTGTCTTTCTTTAAAAAAAAAAAAAAAAATTAAAATTATGTTACGTTATAACCTAAAAACTGTCAATTCACTAAACTTGAACACGTGGGTAGGTTGAATATATGTTTGTAACTCGCTAACATTATACTGGCTTATATTGAATTTTTATCACGAACAATTTTAACACGCAATATTTTCGACGCGAAATTTTAGTATTTCGGCAGCAAATGACAACCCGCGTGTATAAATAAACCACTCTCATTTTGTTGGAATGTTTTGAAAACTGTCAAACGGCAAAATTCCGTCATCTCTTTCTGTTACACAAGTCATTATGGTAGAGAGCGAGAGATCAAACCAATCTTTCTGCTCTAACCAATGAGATCTGAGCTTTTAGCCATATTGTTCGTTTTCTATAAGATTTTTGAGGTGGGCGTGGCGGTTTTAAACGAGTTTCAAGGCCAAAGCTTAGTTAAATGCCCCTGGACAATGGTTTATTTCAACTATAAATATACCACTCTCAAGATTGATATCTTCGGGCTTTTTGTATGTTACGGAATTATACAGTACTTAACCACAGATATACAAGCAGTACCTACCGTTCGGAGCAGAGCAGTAGACAAGGTAGAAGAAACTCAAGGCCATTTAAAAAAGATGCGACCATAGACAACATGATTGCTCTCAGCCTACTCTATTCATTCACTAGCCTAAAAAAACTATTATAAAAATAAAAATGTCCTTGAAGCAGAAAAATGTCGAAATTTTTTCCGAGGGCAAGGTTCATCTGACTAAGAAAATGAACTTTTACAGTTTATTATAGATTTTACAACAGTGTAAATTTAATACAAATCTATAATTTAACAGTTATAAATTATGAATATCAAAATCAAACCATCTTTAAAAATAGTCCCAAAAAGTAATATGGTTCATAAATTTGAAAGCTTCAAAGAACAATTATTACAAAAAATGACTGATAGAATTGATCTCCAACTGCAATATTTAAAAAAAGGCATAAACTATTTAAAGATATTTAAAACGATATACAAGAGATATTAAAGAGCGTAGAATTCTGCTCGAACAAAATTGATGATTTTGAAAAAGAAAGTAAAAAAAACAAACGACCACCCAAAAAAAAACGTGGCGAAACATCAAAATCAAACTATCTGTTAATCATATCCAACAAAGCGCACTTGAAAATTCTACCGAAATACAAGAAGTCCAAGTGAAGCAAATTGATAACGTACGAAAATTCATTTAAATACTGAAGTTGGCCCTAGACTGCATCGACCTACTAAATAATAATTCTTTCATAACTTTCTACAACAATCCGGCCAAGCAAATTATTTCAATCCAATTCAATTAAAAAAAAGCAAAGGAGAAGAATAATACATAAAAAAGTTAAGGAATTCTCACCCCTAAGGAAATAAAGATACTCGGAGTCAACTCAGAAAACCTTCATCAATGACAAACTAACCCCACAAAATAAGCAGATCCTGTGGTTGGCAAAGACGACAAAAGCTTTGGGATACAAATATGTATGGACGAAGGACGGACAAATTTTACGAAGAAAGGGCGACGACTCCCCTATAATACGAATTAAGGATGCAAACGACAAACTGGGACATGAGGAAGAAATCTTATTACCTTGGCTATAATTAATGAATATCAAAAAACCAAAAAAGGAAGACAAAGCAGACTTAATAGATAACAAAATAAGCCCATGGACATCTACTAATGATTCCGTAATAGTACGTCAACTGTTACTTCCGAATTCTACCCTTAAGATATTCCCTATGAACATAAGAAGTTTTTATGAATTCTTAATTCTTCTCACTGACCTAGCCGCAGATTTCAATGTAATTGTTTTGAGCGAATGGTGAATTTAAAAAAATGTCATCCCTCAAATTATAAGAAATTATAATCACTACAATACACTACATAACTAAACTAAAAGCGATGGCGTTAATGTCAACATTAAAATGTGTCACAGATCACTATGTTATCATAACTTCCCTCACCCAAACAATCTACAAATCGCCACAAAATACCCTCACCCAAAAAAAGATCTCCTACAACGCTCTCCTAAACAAAGTCTCTAAAGAAAACTGGGAACTTACTTATTCTTATACCGATGCGACCTCTGCATGTGATGCGTTTATTAATATTTTACATGACCACTTGGCCGATGCCAAATCCAACATCAAAACTAATAAAAACGGTCCAACGCTAAACTGAAAACAAGGGTCACTGCTGATATTCTTCACTGTATCAGAAAGCGTGATAAGATTCACAGCGTCTGTAGAAAAAAATCCCAACGATTATGCATCTCTATTATTCTACAAACGCCATAGAAACAACTATAAAAAAAAAATAATTGACAGCGTTAAAATGGAATGCAACCAAAAACAAATCAGTGAAGCTACCAATTACAAAAACATTACAAGATTTTGCCAATATTAATAAAAACAACTCACCCATTGTTAAGATTAATATCGAAGGTCAAACAATACACGACAACTCTGACCCTGAAAAAATATCGGACCATTTCAATAAATTATTCTCCAATATCGGAACTAACTTAGCAAAAAAATATTTTACATTATAATTAATTTAATTAACTTCCGACCGATATCTTAACATAGCACAGTATCTAAAATCATAGAAAAAGCGGTGATTTTCTTGAAGATAACAAAATACTATCGGATAAGCAATATGGCTTCCGCAAAGTCAGGAGTACTTCACAAGCAAAAGCCGCCCTCAAATAATCTTGACATCGGTCGCAAACCACTAGCTGTTTTTTTTACGATCTCGCAAAAGCGTTTGATACGGTATTCCACCCCTTACTGCTTAAAAAACTTCAACAGATCGAAATAACAGGGGTACCTTACACATGGTTCGAAAACTATCTAACAAACCGAACTCAACAAACTCTTATCTAATCTGACAAAATACATATAAGCAAAAAAATATCAGGTAAGTTTTTAGATTTTCACGGCCAAAAGCATTTTTGTTGTTTGTTTTTGGGGTGTTATGCCGTGTTGCGCTAACTCCTTCTTTAGCCGACGTTTCGGACAGCGTTGCAGTGTCCATCATCAGGGCAGATCCGGTAGATCCGAAGATGTGAAAACGAAACGTCGGCTAAAGAAGGAGTTAGCGCAACACGGCATAACACCCCAAAAACAAACAACAAAAAAATATATCAATTTCCTACAGTGTGCCTCAAGGCAGTGTATTAGGACCAATTCTATTTCTTAACCTTTCCTCATCTGTGGTGTGTATTTACTACACATTGCTTCTAATATCTTTAATAACTCTATAAATATAATAAATTATGGGTTCAGATTTTAGGTATTCCTCCGTTATACATTTATGCACTGAATTAAAAAAATATATTTAACATAGTTTTCAAATTCAATTAAAAATTAGAGTTTTTTGTAAGAAATCGGGAGCAAATATACCAATACATTCAACCGTGTGCCATTGCTACGCGAAGAGTGTGCGAGGAAATGACACGCTATTGATATCCCGCTTTACTTCGCTATGCGTGCACATGAGAAATCCACTTGTCCCCAGTTCTATTTTTCTATTTAGACCATCGATACCTACGACCGCATTGTGTAGCTTCGTCTCGTGACCAACTTGTGCAGGGGTACTAAAGTGAATCATTATTTCCGTTCGATAATTAAATTAATAATTTTTTGTAAGTACTTTTTCATTTATTTCCGAATACTGTGTTATACTATTACCTTATATTATAGTATTGAAAAGTGTGTATTACGTAACTATTTATTCGTGCGCTTTCGTCATTTAATCATTGATCTAAGATTTATTTTTGAATATTTATTTCACATTTTTTTTCTTATTCGTTATAATATTCAGTTAAGCAATACTGCGTTTTACATTATTTACAAAAACCCTTCCATTTTCAGGAAGAATAATGACTGACAGAAATTTAACAGAAGAAGAGATAGCTCAAGAACTTGATTATGATAGTGATATTGAGTTTGAAATGAACAATTACATATCAGATACTGAAGATTTGGTTGAACATTTAGAAGAATCGGACTCGGAATCGACTAGTGAAAATGAAGACGAGGGAGAAATACTAGTTTCAAAACACGGATTCGAATGGAGTGTATTACCACCATCATCATCGAGACGTCGGCAATGCAATATTGTCAATGAAACTTCCGGCCTGAAAAATGGTAGTTTATTATCTAACACAATAAGAGAAATGTTTGCTTTATTTATAAGCGCAGATATGGTGACAGAAATATGCCAAGAAACGAATCGTCAATTGAGGCGTTTACCCGGGAATATGATTGAGCAATTATCCGAAGATGAACTATATGCTTTCATCGGTATAATGCTTGCTTCCGGCAGAAATCGCACCCGAAAACTAAGTTTGAATGAGTTGTGGACAAGTGAAAGTCCATTTTGTCAGCCGTTTTTCACGGCAGCTATGTCTCGAGACAGGTTCATAAAAATTTATAGTCAGATCCGTTTTGATAATAGAGATACAAGACGAGAGAGATTTGAAGCTTCTTCAGACAAGCTAGAGCCAATTAAGTCGATTTTCAGTAAATTGGTAGATGCGTGTAAATCAAATTACTCTCCATCGCTTGATATAACCGTGGATGAGCGTTTGGCGGCGTTTAGAGGTAAATGTCTATTTCGGGTATATATGAAGTCAAAGCCAGCCAGGTATGGCATCAAAATATGGATCGCTGCAGATGCTAAAACCGCATATATATGTAACATGCAAATATACACCGGTATGATAAATAATAAAAGAGAAATAAATCAAGGCAATCGTGTCGTTATGGAATTGGTGGAACCTCAATATGGCACCAATAGAGGCATAACCACAGATAATTTTTTTACGTCAGTACCACTGGCGGACAATCTTTTGTCTAAAAATCTGACCATAACTGGCACTCTTCGCAAAAATAAGAGAGAAATCCCTAAAGAGTTTTTGCCATCAAAAGAAAGGCCATTGCATAGTAGCCAGTTTGGTTTATATCAAATAAAACACTTGTATCATATGTGCCTCAGCAAAATAAAGCAGTTTTGCTCTTATCAACTCAATTCCTTGGAAATGAAATAAGCCAAACCGATACAAAAAAACCAGATATTATTTTACATTAAAATAAAACCAAAGGTGCTGTTGACACAGGGGACAAAATGACCTCCGAGTATTCGTGTGTAAGGTCGAAAAGAAGATGGCCGTTTCGCTTGTTCATGGAAATGTTAGACATTGCTGCACTGAACACATATTTATTATGGATTCAAAAGTATCCGGAGTGGAAAAAAAATAATAGAAGTAAAAGGAAATTATTCATAAGACAGCTAGGTTTAGAGTTGGCTAAGCCCAATGTAATGAAAAGAAAAAACAGCACGGTCAAATTTCACAAACAACAACAAGATGCTTTCGAGACAGTTTTGTCATATTATCAAGAAACACCACCCGCAACTGCTGTTACGAATGATATTACGAGTGATTCAAGAAATGTACTAGTGTCCCGAGCACCGTCGAAAACTTGCAGATTTTGTCCATACAACACAAAAAAGAAGCACCATAGTTTGTCATATTTGTCAAAAATCTGTATGCACAAGCCACAGAAAAGAAAAAAAAATATTTCCTCCCACAATTGCGATGCAATTTAGATTAACAATTTAATATATTTGGTTTAAAATTTTTATTATTTTTAATTTCGCTGTATTGTTTTGTTCTTACATAATTTTGCTGTTATATTTAAATATAATGAATATAGAATTTTTAATGTTTAGTTTCTCAATATAATATTTCTTTTTACAAATTTGTTTATTTCATTTAAAAAAAAAAAAGTTTGAAACCCCTGCAAGACTGGCAGCGTAAACACGTAAAGCTGTGTGCGTGAGTCCAGCGCCCATCAGCCGCCATTCGGTCACGGACCGTCGTTAGATATGGACTTCTCGCACGTTTTTTTAGCATCTGCCGATGGTTTTTTCATGTTTTCAGCTATTAAATTACAATTATTATCACTTTTGACATAAAATATAATAAACATAAGCGATTGGCTATGAATATTCATATTTTTCCGATTTAAAATCGCTTATTTTAAGATGTGTATTGACTACACAGCACCGTAACGGGTGTATTTTTTAGGACAGTAAGGGAAAGGTTAAATACTAATCACTCTCTTTACGAAAGCGCTTGCGGTAAAAAACATACAAATCAGCAGTGACAGCGAGTATCAAAAACAGTCGCCGCGATTTGCAAACTGTCATTGCTCTATAATGGAACGGCACTGATTTGATCACTTGACACCTCAAAAATCGTCAAGCGCCAAATCTTATCATTTTAGTAGGCCTTGAGATTGTATAAAACGCAACTTTTGAATACAAAAACGACGCACCGTCAAATAATTTTTAAATGTTTATCTTTGTCATACAAGAGCAACGTTTGAATTAAAAATTTAACATTTTTGTTTTCATGCAATTGTAAATAAGTACTGTCATTGACTCACATAAAAAAAGAATATTGTCTATAGTTATATGCAGTATCAATCTGACGTTTCACTTGCCTACGGCCACATAAAAGTTTTTGTTTCGCTTCTTTTATATAGTAATGTCGTATAAAGGGTGGTTATTTCATTAAACCTAATTTTTTTATTGCGACGTTTTTAAATACATGTTTAATTGGAGCTGGTTCTTCTACTTTTCTACATTCTACAGATGTTTTTTCAACGCGACGGACGATAGAACATTTTTGTTTCTTCATTGTAGACTTTCAGCCCCTGTCACTTATTAATCAAGGGAGTAGAAAGTTCATTTGTAAATATACAGAACATAAGGACACGCATAATATATAATATACTTGGTATTAGTTAGATTATTTCTGTGGACCCTGCGACACTTTTTGAACGCGAGAACGGTTTTCTTTCACGCTGTTTCAGATAAATTTTTACTACAGGTATGCACCTAGGTTACTAAAAAGCAGTTTAAACATGAATAAAAAGGCGATACAATATCCCTCATATATTAAATTTTAAATTTGTGAGTATCTTACTACTAAGCAATTAAATTGTGAGTGTAATTCTAATTAATATTTTTAACCAATCACAAATAATACTAGTTATTTACTTGCTACAGTTTATTGAACTGGGTTATCCTAATAAAGTAACAAGGTAATAAAAAAACGTCAAGACTTTAAATATTATGTTACAAATAAAAGGTTCCCTCAAAACGAAGTAAACTGATAAATTTTTCAAATGTTTCAGTACATATGTATATTGAACTGGGTTCAATATCTGTTATATAACAGAACGTTATCACAGAAGACCATGGATCTTCCCAACTCAGAGATCGCTTCCATCAAAGTGGAACCAGGGACCCAGGAAGAGGATGGAAGTGAAATGTCGTATACGGTTATAGATTTCGACCACCAGGATGTAAAGATGGAATGCTTGCAGTATACTTCGATAGCCAGTAAGTTGTAGAAGCAAGAAAATGTTGAATGTTAATTTCAAATATTTTAGCATGTTTCGCGGACAGGACGCTTACTTGTTCATGGCGTCACCCAATGACTAAATAAAATACGTAAACAAGGACTTTGCATACCAATAAAATATTCTGTAAAAACATTTGTTCAAAAATTGCTGCCGAGGTGGCGACAGCGATTACGTGGTGAGGTGATAATGGGGTCTTGACCCGACAAAATATTAGTATCTTATATTTATCGACGCTGAGGGATAAGTTGTTAGCGATACAACAATTTGGTAAATTGTCCATATTTTTACTGTAAAATTAACGACTAACTGTTAGGTAGTCGCTAATTTTGGATGTTTATTAGTTTTATTTGATATCACCAGCAAATAGCAGAACTTCTATATCGTCGAAACAACTTACAATATAATTTATGATTATTTACCTCCAAAATTTTATAATATTTTGTCTGTAAACTGGAGGTTTAAATGAATTATTTCAGTAAGCATTCAGAGATTAAAGATGATCTATTAAATCGCCTACGAAGCACGTAGGTTGTTTACATATATGGGAATTGGTAGTGAGACAGTAAAATATTATTTTGTTGTTGTCACAGCGTTTATTGTGCGTCCTTATAACAAATCAGTTGAGTTACGCAGTTGGGAGATGGCTCTGGATCGATGATGATCATGACACCAGGCAGAGACGGCGATGACTGTGGTAGAATGGTCGAGATGCGGGTCAGTGGGTCGACACCGCGTTGATAGAGATCGGACTCGTGGGCTTATTCAGCACTGGTGAAGACGAGGGAGGGCACCACCGGGTGGTCGGCTAAGGGGTGTGGAAGTCCTGACCTGCACCAGTTACCCCAACCACCACCAATTTCTCAACAGGACTGCCAGTCGTGGTTCGGCGAAACTCCCCCGTCACTCTATTGTTTTACTTTACTTCTATGTGTTTACAGGTACTGGAGTGTGGGTCCCCTCCACCAACTCTCTGCCTGACACTTGAACTTGATTGTTTTGTTGCTTATTTTTCTGTGTTGTCCTTGGTTTAGTACTTGTAAGCGCTTGCATACCGCTTCATAATACCGTATGCGGGGACATTGAAGGCCTAGCTTCATTTATATAAATTGTAGAGCCGTTTATACAAAAAAAAAAGATTCATGCGAGAGCTCCGAAGGGGTGACCATAAGTCACCTATACCGGGGTGAGACAGGGTGGGTGTACCTTCAATGGTGAAGGCGAGGAGTCTTTGCTTACATTTGGATATTTATTTTTGTTTTTACCCACCATTTTCAATTATGGACCTATAAAAACTCATCATTAGTAATTATTAATACAAACGGAAAGCATTTTTCCATGAGAAATAAATCATTAACTCTGGTAAACACGGAATAAAAACATCGATTAACAAGTAGTATTACGAGATTTAAAAAATGAATCTCTAAAAAACCAAGTTTTTTTGCTATAAAAACATCTGTTTTTATTAATAAATATACATCTTGATTTTACTAAATAATAAATCTTCCTCTCCAGGGACTGGAGTCAACCATGCTAATAAATGAGCCGAATTCCAATTTGGTATGACCAACATTTATTGAGTATATTAACAGTTGTAATTTCAGATAAATGCGTATATGTCCACTTCAATGCATTATCATCGACAACGAGTGTATCTGCCGAGTTTCAGCTCGATTGGATGTCAGGTAGTTCATACATACTTTCAAGAAAACGAAAGTGAATTTCAAATAGATGTATTGAAAAGGTATAATATTTTGGTCACGAAAAATAATAAAATCAGAAAAAAACACAAAATTTCCATCACGGTTTGAGAACTAAGAATTCCCCTAGCTAAAATTATGTCACCAGAAAAGAAACCGTTAAAAATACTGGCACATATCTGACGTCTGTTCAGTGCCGCTCTTCGCGGGCTTCTGAAGAAATCATAGAATTCAATATGTTTCACTAAAAAAAATATTACGTAAGCGCCAAAATGGATTTTAATTTTTTGTGAATAATTTAATGAAAACGGAAAAAAGTAAATCATGTCAAGTGGTAGCAAATAAACCTAGCCATAAAAAATATTTTTTTTAAGTTGTTTCTTATACGAGTTCATAGAAAACTCTTGAAAAAGAAATCTATTTAGTAGTTTGCGCTTATATTTTTCATTACGTAATTAGTAATTTTATTTTAATTCCGATCAAGCCAAGCGATAGAACACGCTTAAATGTATCCATCGTATATTTTTGGTATTGATAACCTATACCGATTCGTAGTAAAGATTAATCTTAATAGTGCTTTCACTTTTAGCTTCACCTTAAGCAGTTCGTTAGACTATCTTTGTATTCTTGAATACCTATTATAGAAAATTATATAAATTTTCGAGTAGTTTATCACATTTTATTTTCAATTCTCACCGATGTCATCGATAATACCTTAATTATTTATATTTATTTATCTTAATTTATTGGTTCATGTATATTGGAAATTGGCCTCTGCTTTTTTATTGTTTATTTATTTATTAACTCCCTTTTTCGGGGCTTTTACATGAGAATTTTAAGAAATGTACATTATTTATTGTACATAACTGAATTGCTTCATTAATAACATTTTATATTTGTTTAAAGATAAATTGAAGATGTCCACTGACTTGGTATAATTGTTTCCCTCCATTAGTATTCTGGACAAAGAGGAATACATATGGTAACTGAATTAAATCCTGACTTCTAGTATTACGTTGTGGAATCCGAAAGCTCATCAATTCTAGCAATACCGGACTATCAAATAAATCACTTCGAATTTTATATAGAAATACCAAGTCAGTGAAAATTGTTCTGTCTGACAATTTGAGCATATTCATATAATTTAATAGAGTGTTGTAGTTCAACATAATTGCTAGACTACCCATTTTAAAATTTAAAAAACGTAAGACTTTGTTTTGTATTCTTTCAACAGCTTGTACATTTATATTATAATGTGGGTTCCAGAATTGTACTCAAGTTGTCTTCTTACGTAGGCAAAATATAACAGTTTAATACACGATATATTGTTTGAATTTCTGGTGAGCCTAGTTATAAATCCCAACATTTTAAGCCCTTATTGAGTAATTCTCTGTTTTTAAAATAAATCTCACAACACTGTATTTTAGTTCTTCAGAAATGTGGCTTGAATCAATGATTAGTTTATGAATTGTGCAAATACAGGGCTAAATAGTTTCGCATGTTTTCAAAAATCAGTCACACAAAATCGATTCACGCCTGGTCTCTTAGAATTTTTCATACCTCCGCAAAAACATTATTTTTGATTATAATATGCTCTTGGTTGTTCATTTAATGTGGTAAACCTTCCTGCGAGTATTCAGATACTCGAACCTCACGTTCGTCTAAGCATATCAACTTATATCATACTGTAAACAAAATGTGCAGTTTTTCTTTTCTCCAGGTAACATTAATGTGGAAACTGTACCCATCAACGCAGAACCAGGATCCCTAGAAGAAGAAGAAGGGATAATTACTTATACGGAAATTGACATTGACCTTCCGGATGTCAAAAAGGAATGCTTAGATCGCTTTCAAAGAAGTTCCCAGACAACAGGTAAAATTAATGTTGTCCGTTAGAAATAAATAATTCATACTCTTTTATTTAATATTCTTTTAATAGTTCTATGAATCTGTTGCACTTGTTAAGTTTGATTCGTACTTTTTTTCAGACTTATCGACAGATTTCAAGACGCATCATGTGGAAAAACGATTATCTTGTTCCTATTGTAACTACTCCTGCTTTTATAAGTCAAAGTTAGAACATCACTTGCGTATCCATACTGGAGAAAAATCTTTTTCATGTTCCGACTGCAGTTATTCATGTTCTCGGAAGAGAGATTTGACGACACACATGCTGACTCAAAGTGGATATAAACCTTTTTCATGTTCTCATTGCAATTATTCAAATTCTCTAAAGGGAGATTTGAAAAGACACATGATGACTCACAGTGGACATAAACCATTTTCATGTTCCAACTGCAGTTATTCATTTTCTCAAAAGGGAAATTTGTGGAGACACGTGCTGACTCACAGTGGTGAAAAACCTTTTTCATGTTCCAACTGCAGTTATTCATGTTCTCTAAAGGAAAGTTTGAAGAGTCACATGGTGACTCACAGTGGAGAAAAACCTTTTTCATGTTCCAACTGCAGTTATACATGTTCTCGAAAGGAAAGTTTTAAGAGTCACATGGTGACTCACAGTGGACTAAAATCTTTTTCATGTTCCGAGTGCAGTTATTCATGCTATCGAAAGGAAAGTTTGACGAGTCACATGGTGACTCACATTGAAGAAAAACCTTTTTCATGTTCCCACTGCAGTTATTCATGTTCTAGAAAGGAAAGTTTGAAGAGTCACATGGTGACTCACAGTAGAGAAAAACCCTTTTCATGTTCCAACTGCAGTTATTCATGTTCTCGAGAGGGAAATTTGAAGAGTCACATGGTGACTCACAGTGGAGAAAAACCTTTCTCATGTCCCGAGTGCAGTTATTCATGTTCTCGAAAGGGAAGTTTGAAGAGTCATATGGTGACTCACAGTGGAGGAAAATCTTTTTCATGTTCGAACTGCATTTATTCATGCTCTCGAAAGGTAAGTTTGACGGGACACATGGTCACTCACAGTGGAGTTAAATCTTTTTCATGTTCCGACTGCAGTTATTCATGTTCTCGGAAGAGAGATTTGACGACACACATGCTGACTCACAGTGGATATAAACCTTTTTCATGTTCTCATTGCAATTATTCAAGTTCTCTAAAGGGAGATTTGAAAAGACACATGATGACTCACAGTGGAGAAAAACCTTTTTCATGTCCCGAGTGCAGTTATTCATGTTCTCGAAAGGGAAGTTTGAAGAGTCATATGGTGACTCACAGTGGAGAAAAACCTTTTTCCTGTTCCGAGTGCAGTTTTTCATGTTCTTTTAATGTAAGTTTGACGAGACACATGGTGAGGCACAGTGAAGAAAAACCTTTTTCGTGTTCCGACTGCAGTTATTCATGTTCTCGTAAGGAAAATTTGACGAGTCACAAGCTGACACACAGAAAAACCCTTTTCATGTTGACGAAATAAATATTTGAAGAAACACACGCCTGCTCATACGGGCGGATAACCTTATTGAAGTTCTTCTTCAATTATTTATGTTCACGAAAAGGAGAATTATTTATTTTAACGCCATAAAATTGTTTTTTTTTTCAATAAAAAGATTCATCGGATTATAACCATACAGTGGTACACAGGAGAATATGAGTCATAAATTATAGAACATGTAATGTGTATACAAAATTTCTATTGCAAGTGATATAATTGTTAATAGAAGTGCAGTGAGAGAATACACAATTTAAAGACATATCTACTAGTGTAATAATAGTTGAATGAGTACTAGGTTTGTATATGACCTGACATAAATCGAGATATGAGGTGTTTATGATAATAAATAGTAATTAATATAAAATTAATTCTATTTAGGTATAGGTTATTATAATAACATGTTTATTTTATTTAAACAGAATATTAATATGCATAAAAAAGTGACTTGTAAGCAAAATATTATAATAGAGTAATTAGTAGTGAGTTCATTATAACCTTCATAATTAATTCTCGTTGGTATAGCTGGGCAGGTATCGCAATTTGGCTTTAATAATTCAGGGCTGTCAGCGATTTAATGATACTTTTGGATAAGAAATAATAATTTTTAATAAAATAATACATATGATAGATAACCCTATAAGATATCTGGAGTAAATTCTTTAGACACAAGCGCCAGCTTCTATAGAAGAGGAACATTAAAAAAATCAAAAGCCGTGAAAACTAATTGTATGAATTATTTAAGTTAAGATTTTAGATTATACTCGGTAATACTATTATACTGTAAATTGATTAATTATTTAATAAAAAAAAATTAAAAACATAGTTTTGATTTAGTAAAATATGATATACTCACGCAGAAACGCATCATGCGTATTGATTATTGTGACTGAGCTGTGTAATTATAACCTTCTTTTAACTATATTCTCTGAGAAAAGATTGCCAACTGAATGCAATCTAGGTTTAAGGGAGTATCTAAATGACAGCCTTGAGAGGAATATGCAGACCCACAGTTGAGAAAAACCTTTTTCATGTTTCCACTGGAATTATTCTCGTTCTCAAAAGGTAGAATTGCTAAGGAACATGCTTACCCATAGTGGAGAAAAACATTTTTGTTTTCCCACTACAATTATTCACGTTCTCGAAAAGAACGTTTGACCATACACAGTCTAACTCACAGTGACGAAAAAACTTTTTCTTAGTCGTACTGCAGTCATTCAATCAATTATACCTACAGAGTCTAGTGTTGACGTATTTTAATGTCTGCGTTAAATTAATAAAAAATCAATAGTGAACTAAGCTTAAAGTACTCAACTATCCTTAATCAAAGACCGCGCATCTAACCAGTGCTTTTTATCTCGTGAAGTGGCGTTATTTTTCAGTGTTTTGGTCTTCACAAAAAACTGACACAAACTGTCAAACTATTCTGAAACGAGCCAGCCTCTATAAAACACAAAAGTGCCATATTTCTAGAAACTTACGTGAAACTATCACTACAAACATCATAAAATCAATATTATCAATCGTTTAATCACTTTTTTTTATTAAATTCACCATGAATACACAGTGTATCGCTTGTGATAAAAACATTGACACTCCAGCTGATTTCATATCTTGTGCTATTTGTGAAAACACCTACCATCTTACTTGCGCTGAGTATGTAGAAACCTCACGCCGTGCAGCTAGAAATATACCGTGGAAATGCAAAAAGTGCCTTAAAAGTTTAAAAAATAACAAAACTAAAACCTTGTTATGTGAGATATCAAATGATCAAGAGCAATCTATCGTCAAACATGCCAAGCAGACAATACAACCATCAAAATCTGCAAACAGTCAGTCAAGCGGCACTGACAAACTCCAAAACTCAAATGTAGATGGCGCAAACCAAGGTCTTCTCACCTCTGAACTATTTATTGAAGAACTGTCTAATTTTAAAACAGCTATAATGGAATTTGTGGAACAAATATTTGATTCATAGGTATACCCAAAAATATGAATCAATCATATCGCAAAACAAAGAAATCACAAATTCAATTCAATTTATATCGGAACAACACGATGAATTAAAAAAGCGTATAATCGAAATCGAAAGATCACAGAAAAGAGTCAATACTGATATGATCGAAGTAAATACGCAAAATTCTGCCCTCCAAAACACTATCTCCCAACAAGAAGACAAAATTGACAGGCTGGAGTACCTAGCCCAAATATGCAATATCGATATAAGAGGTATTCCAGAATCTAACACCGAAAATAATATTGAAACCCTAAAAAAAATATCAAAGATTATTAATTACGGAGACACCACTACACCCTTGCCATCTGAAATTACAAAAATATACAGGCTAGGACCGAAAGTGTCCGAGAAGAATCCCAGATCCATAATAGTGACGTTCAACAATATTACATCTCGTGATGACTTCTTAAACAAAATCAAAGCATATAAAAAATCCGCTACCACCGGCACAAATAAACTAAATACAGCGGACTTGGGACTATCGCAAGAAGCCAACCGGATTTATGTGTCTGAACACCTAACACAAAAAAGAAAATTTCTACTCTCTCAAACTAAAAAATTTGCTAGAGAAAATAACTTTAAACACTCTTGGACGACTTCTGGGCGTATTCTACTAAGACAAACTGATACCTCCAAAATTATTACGATAAAAAATGTCCTTGATCTTGATCGAGAAAAATGTCAACTACTATGACTGATGATAAATGGTATCCCAACATTAACCTTTACTGTGCTGCAAAACGATAATCATTCAGTTAATATTATTAATATTATTTGCATCGCAAGTTTTTATATGAATCTCACCACAAAAAATAATGTAAATACCCAAAATAATGGATTTCAACTCCCTTTAGTAGTGTTTTCTTCCATCAGCACAATTGTTATAATAATTGCTAATCTTCACTATTTACTATTCCTATTATATGTTTCCTCCTTTGGCAAAAACTCAAGTTTTTTAATGCCGTCTAAGATAAAAATATGTCATTCCGTAAATAATATTTTCCTTGCCAGCTTTTACTTAAGTAATAACGCTATTAACAATTCATATACCCAAAATATACAAGATAATATACATAAAAATAATGCATTCTTACCTTCTTTAGTAGCTTTTTTTTGTACCAGTAAAATTAATATAATAATTGCAAATCTTATTATATACCTAACTCACGATTTTTTAACATTCCTTAAGATAAAAGTAGATTATTCTGTAAATATTACTTTCCATGCATGCTTTTGCATGAGTCATATTAGTAACAATTCACATACTCAAAATAATATACTCTTATTTTGTCTAATAGTCTTCTTATGTATCAGCATAATTATTGTAATAGTTGCTTATCTCACTTTCAAATATCCTTACAATACTTACCAATTACCTTACTTGGTCCAAATTCTAGCCTTCTTATTATTCTTTAAGGAAAATGTAGATCATTTCGTTGATAGTAATTTATACTCATGTTTTTGCATACTCTCGCCATGTAACCACATAACCACCAACAGCAAAAAAAAAATTGCATCTGTTCTTACCCAAGGTTCACTGTCAATACTTTATATATAATTATCTCGATATTATGTAAAACTTGGAAAGAAATTTACTGCAAATGCTCAGGCTCCTTTCTAACTACTATTTATACATCTCAAAAAGCATTGCAACTGTTTAATTTATTTTAACACACTTATCACAAACAAAGAGTAATATAAATATAAATTCTAATGATATATAACCAACATGATGAAATCGATAGTATCACAATGCCGACTACTGAAATAATCTGTGAAGATAATTATAAAATTATGCAATTCGACTGGGGATCTAATAAAATTAATATTGATCATCAGAATATTAGAACTATGGATAATTTGGACGACTTTATTTTATTTATGGATGAAATAAAATCTGTGGTAAAGTTCCATGTAATAATTTTCACTGAATGCAGATTAAGTGATTCTTATATCACCAAACAAATTTCAGGCTATAATGAATATCACACAACAACACATATTAATCAAAATAGCGGAGTGGTAGTTTATATAGATATCACATTAAATTCTCTTATTCAAGAAATAGACATACATCAGTGCAATTGCTTAAAAATCAACATAAATAAGACTTTATGTATCCTAGCTATATACAGGTCTCCATCGTTCAATGACATCCACCCTTTCCTGGAGAGTCTCACTGTAGAGACAAAACACAATACATGCTAATCGGGGACATGAATATAAATACAATAGGAGAAGTAAAGCATAGACAGTGTAATGACTATTTATGTGCAATGGCGGAAAGTAATCTTATTTCCAATATTAATTCTCCAACTAGGGTACAAGGTACTTCAAGCTCGTGCTTGGATCATATATATTCCAGAAATATAACAAGCTCAAATGCATTTGTTATGAATAACACAATTACTGATCATTACACCATTGCAATCAGTATCCCAAACTCAAAACACAACAAATAAAGAACAATAATAAAATGGTTATCGACTTTGAGGCTTTATTAAATGATCTTAATTAAAAAATTGGGAATTTATCTATAAAGAAACTGAAGTAAACAATGCTCTAACCTATTTCATCAATGAAATCAATGCATATATTATGAAACACTCAACAATAAAACACATTTCACACAATAAACTACAACTCACCCCGTGGATTGGTAACGGCATTGTAAAATCTATACATAAAAGGAACCATCTTCATAAAATAGCAAAACAGGACCCATTGAACGATACTAAACAACAAAACTACTACCGATACCGAAACATACGTAAAAACGCAAATGTAAAGAGAGTTACTATAAATCTTTACTCGATAAGGACAACTCCAGCAAAAATACGTGGAACGTTGTTAGAGACATAACAAAAACTAAACGAAATACCAGTCAAGGGCGGATCCAGCTTTGGCGCCAGGGGGGGGTCACGTAGTCGTGGTCAAGTTTTTTTTTTTTTTTTAAAGAAAGACAAACATTCCCGGGTTACGAATAACCCAACAATAACTCCTACCACCACCACAGAAAGCCGAAAATGCTTGCTTGTGTTGTGATGGAGGACTTAGGTCCGGTCAGTTACAGTTACAAGAAGTTATAATTTAATTTTGATAATAATATATACAAGTAAAAAGTAGGTATTGTTGGATATGGTAACACTAGGTATATCATTAAGATTGTCTTTTGCTCCGCAAGCCCGGGCGGCGTAGGCTCGTGTAATGTCAATTGTCAACCAATACAGTACAGATTACAATTATTAATCGTGTTCTTATTTCACCACAATATAACATGGTGTCAGGTGTGTCTTCAACATAGTATTGTGTGTAGGAATCTTGCAACTTTTTGAATTTCCTTTTCCTCGTTGTAGTTATTCGCCATCATATATAAAAGAAATGATTGCTTAAAACGTTTCCACTCGCCAACCATATCCGTAGCATTCTGCATTTGCAGAATTTGACTCGACATTATTATTGTAACACTTTGCTTGTCACGACAAAATAGACAAATAATAACAGCTTGTTGACCGTTATTTCTTTGCTTCCTGGTAAAGAATTTGAATCGTTCCACTCAGGGCCGTATTTGTACTTTTCACAAGTATAGGCCACTTCGTTTGCGCCGCCCCCTACCCCCTTCTTGGAAATTGCCACCGATAATATCAATCATAAAAAAAATGAGAAAAAAAAAAAACATAATTACTCACTTTTAGGCTACCATTAGGTGACACACAATTTTCAAAATCAATATTCACATGTAGGAAGTAGGTATTCAAAAATAAAATAAACAAACGAATTAGTACAATTTAATTTAATTAGTAAAATTTAATAACAAGAATTACAATTTTTTCGGGTTTTTTTATTGACAAAATCATATATAATATCTTCATAGCTTATAGTATTCATTAAGTTTGCAGAAATTACACAGAAATTGTTTCCTCAAAAACTTAAAAAGATTCAGTAATGATGTCGATTCAGGTTTCTCTGCCGTATTATTAGAGGAAATGTGACTACAAAAGTGAACACATTCCTGAACTAAATAGTCTTCTAAATCATTACAGTAATATTGCACAAGAGACTGAGCTTTTTCTGAGAATCTTTATGTTTAAAGTTCACTCATTCTTGTTAAAAATGAAAAATTTTCTTTAAAGATTATATATGCACCATGTCTTCTCTCTAATTCAGCTCTCAGTCTGTCCAGAATAACCAAAAAGGTGTTGACTCTGAAAGAGTCTCTGGAAGTTGTTTCAATTTCCTCATTTGATGCTTCGTCTATGAAGTTTTTTTCCTTAGGGTTCCTCTTACTCTTAATGTCGCCCTGATATTGCTTAAGTGCGCTCATTTCAATTGCACTTTTTTCGAAAAAATCAAAGTTTTCTCGCTCTCAGAGGCGGATTTGCCCTTAGGCCTATGTAGGCCCGGGCCTAGGGCGGCCAGATATTAGGGGCGGCCAATCGTGACAAAAAAGTCACAGATGAAAACAAGAAATTACTTCCTAAGTACCTAAATATTGTACGTACGAAATAGCGATATGCAAGAGCGTGTTCACACACAGCACACAGCGCGCCCCCACGCCCCGCAGCCGCCCTCGCCACACCTATCATGCTCCGTCGCTCGCCCGCTCGCGTATTTCCAATCCCTACCGTGATTCAGTTGCGCTAGTGACTGAACCGCGTTAGGTATTGTTATGCATAATAGCGTGTTCACACACAGAGCTATAATTTAATTTTATTACTCAATTGACAAAACTAAGCCCGTCTGAAGTCGTAGAAAAGGCAAAATCATTGCAAATGATTTATTCTAGTGATTTAGAAGCCCATTTTTCAGAAGAATGTCTCCATTTTCGTGCTCACTGCAGTGTGAAAAATAAGGATCGAAACAATGCTGTCAGTTTGTTAAAATGGTTACGAACTGAAGATCTTCAAACCATTTATCCAAACGTGGATATTGCTCTTCGAATGTGTGTGTGTACTCCCGCCAGTAACTGTTCTGGAGAACGATCATTTTCTTATTTACGACGTGTAAAAAAATATTTACGCACAACAATGGCGGAGCAAAGGCTGAACAATCTTGCTTTGCTTAACATAGAAGCAGATTTTTAAGGAAATTGGATTGCGAAGATCTAATTAATGATTTTGCTGCACTTAAGTGCAGACGAGAATTGTAACTGCCAGATTTTTGTTTTGAGTTCAGTTTTTTTTTAATGTTAGATAATGCTTTACGTACATTTTTTTACCAACGTTTTAATTTGTATTTTAAGTTTAGTTTTTTAAAAATTTAATAATATAATTATTAAGTTCTGCAAGTATTTTTTGGTTTTTGTTATTTTTACAGCTGTTTCGACTTTCAAGGCCATTTTCATGAGATTAAAGAGAGAGATCACATGAGATCAAAGGTAAAATAATTTTTTTAGATCTAACAATTGGAAAGGATAATAATAAACATACTTTTGAAATATTTAGAAAACCAACTTTTACAGACACTACAATAAATGCAAATTCAACTCATCCTTGGTCTCACAAATTATCAGCTTACCATTCCATGGTACATAGACTCATTAACATTCCCTTGGACAATAAAGCGTATGAGAAAGAAAAGGCAACGATACAAACGATCGCGGTTAGTAATGGATATAACATAAATAACATTGAAAAAATTATAAAAAATAAGAAATATAAAAATAAAATTAATTTAATATATCCGGCAAATAATAAAAATATAGAAAAATTTGCATGTCTCGAATTTATCGGTCCAATATCCATAAAAATAGCAAAAGAAATAAAAAAAATGCGTCCTAAATATAGCAGCTGCTTTATTAGGAGAGTGATTGAAATATTGGTGTTTATATTGTTAAAAAATTGTAACCTTGTTTATATGTTTCAATAAGCTTTCAAAACCAATAATAACATAGGAACAAACCTTAAAAACTCTAAAAGTAGAAATCCTAAACTTAATAATAGTGGCTGATGAATTAAAATGTGACCACGCCGATTGCAACGCTACTTATATCGGACAGACGGGAAGGGCTTTTTCAACTAGATTCAAAGAACATATAAGATGTTATAATAATAAGAGCACATTTTCAAAATTCGCAGAACATCTCTTAGTAAATAATCACGTCCCGCTTGACAACAACGAACTTAAACCCTTGCACATCGAAAGAAAGGGCCTTAGATTAAATTTACTTGAACAATTAGAAATCAATAAAAGAACCAATGACCCTAATATAACATTAATTAATAAAGTAAGGAAAACTATTTATTCCCCGCTTCTTAGTATGTTCACAAAACCTAAACAATACAACACATTTAAATAAATTAATAACTGCTACATCATTATTAAACAATTAAGATAACATTAATGTGGGGAAAACAGACTTCAAAATACCCCCACAGAAAATGAAATCTATTGTCACAATTATTTTTATCAATAAATTGGTTTAACCGGTAATAAATCATTTTAACTTGGGAGGGGGTAAAATAGAATTATATTAATAAGTCGTCAAAACGTGGCTTAACCACAGTTTGAAAATGGCCTTGAAAGCCGAAACAGCTGTAACAATAACAAAAACCAAAAAATACTTGCAGAACTTAATAATTATATTATTAAATTTGATTTTAATTAAATTTAAAAAATATTAAATTGAGTTCTACCAATTAAACACAAAAACAATAAAAAAAAATTAAGTTTAGTTATTATATTCCAATATGTACCGTTGATTTTTATTTAAAAGAGGTGCTGATTTCTTTTATTTGTTTGGAGACTTAATAATAACTTTTTATCCAGCCCGTATCTGGCAACCCTAATTGTAACTGTGAAACACTTATATATTATTGTATGAGAATAAACCTGAAACTAGTTAAATAAATTAAACCTAAAACTGTTTTAAATGTTTTATTCAAATCCTTGAAACCTTAGAAAGTATAACAAACTAGCAGCTATTATAGTTAACTAAATTTCTGAATCGATTTCGATAAAAGTTCTCAATAAAGTTAATTCATTATGTAGTCTATAGTCTATATCAGGGGTCTCCAAACAACTACCCGCCAATGTCATCAATCCGGCCTGCGACAATCGACAATTATACAGTAATTGAACTAGCGAATTTAGCAAGCGTATTTTTTTACATTAATTCCACACAGGAGGCTTTGAGGAAAATATTTTCCCTCACGACCTATGTCATCTTAGGTGATGCTGTGTGGAGGGTCTTTTTAAGGAAGGGAAGGATAGGAAGTTCTGAAAAGGAAAATGTATGAGGGGTGGGTAGGAATCTGGGGATTAGTGTGTCCAGGAGTGACATACGTATGAATACATCCCTCCAACTGCGGTGCAAGGCGATGGGTCAAGATAGTCCGGCTGGAAAGGTCAAAAGGCCTCCCTCACCCAGTCTCTCTCGATCCGGCCCGCCACGCAGCAGGTGGGCAGATGTATCCGCCGCCAAGACCTGGACAAATCTCACCCCATGAACCATGAATGATAATGGCAGTAAAATTAAAACGGTTTTGACCCTAGGAACTTACTGAAAAGTTTGGATACTCCTGGTCAATATGATGGGTACTGAGAAAGGGGCGGCTACATGGTCTGGGGCCTAGGGCGGCCAAGACTGCAAATCCGCCTCTGCTCGCTCTGCTATTGTAAATTCGAGAAGAGATCCATAAAGATCAGATACCGTCAGTACATCAACATATGAGTTCTGAATCTGAGCACTCACTTTATTTAATCTGTCCAAAATAGCATTCCAAAATACGATCATAAATGCCGTTTCCAGTTTTTCCAATTTAATTTGAATTCCCTTTGCTTCAATTCGTGAGATGGGTTTCTGTGTAGCGTCATTTTCAATCATTTTTAAAACCGTCAGTACTTCATCCCAGGAATCTCTTACACTTTGACAGGCATCTGCTCTTGCTGACCAACGTGTGAGGTTTACTCTCTTCAGCGTCTTTCGTTTTCCTATTTCATTAGCCAATTTTTTTCAACGATCGGTCGACTTCACAAAGAAAGTATATACTTCTTCCAGCAACATGAAGAAGTGACAGGCTTCTGTACAAGACTCAGCGGCCGAAGTTCCCATCAAATTTAATGAATGAGCTGCACAAGGGACGAACATTGCAAGTGGTGCTTGTTCTTGAATTTCGGCTTGTAAACCATTATAAATTCCTGACATGTTCGAGGCATTATCATATGACTGACCCCGGCAGTCTTTTAGATTTATGTTCAACTTTTCTAGCTCTAAAGTAATGGCATCAAACATATCTTGAGCCTTGTGTTCTACAGAAGGTAAGAATTTAAGAAATCTCTCACATGGCTCTCCATTATTTAAAACATATCCAATCACAAGTGTCAGTTGATCTACGTGTGCTGCATCCGGTGTAGAGTCTACAATTAATTGACACAAGTATACACACGAAACTGCCGCTTTGCACTGCCGGCCGGCCCGGCACGCGCGTGATACGGTATATTATGTGTTCGTACGCGCGCGGGCGGGTAGCGGGGGTGACTGTTCATCACATCACCCGCCCCCGATCCGCCGCCACCCTTTACCCATGCCGCCCGGGCAGTAGCATAAATATAAGTAACTATCTAACTAAAGTACTAGGAATTAGCGCCTTTAAAAAATGATATTTATCGTCTAATAGTTATAAAACTCTGTCTATCCACAGGGACTTTTTTGTTTCTAATCGCATACACGGCTTACCAAAGCGAGCGAGTGGCGCCCCCTGAACTCTGCCGCCCCTAGGCCGCGGCCTATAAGGCCTATTGACAAATCCAGGACTGGTTCCACTGTAATATTCACTGTAGGTATGAAGTGTCTATCCAGTCTATCGAAGAGTAGAATAATGCCTTCCAGCGTGCTCTTCTCAATAGTGAGGCCGAATGAATTAAAAATTTGAACTCCTTTAGGACCAATCGTGTGCAGCAAATGTTATTAATAAATGTAAGTACTGTACTTCCATATTTAAGAGGAATATAAACGCTGGAAATATTTCGATTCTTGTGCTTTATAAATTTTAAAACCGAGCGCCTTGCACCGTCATATTTTGGCCTGATTTGCACGAGGCAAGTAATTTGAAATAAATATTGTTGCCATGACGCGGTGCTTGCAATACGTAAAAAGCGCCCAGCGAGATCTCCGTTCGCCGATGCTTCCATACGCTTGTTAATACCTTGTTAC
Organism: Hesperophylax consimilis; assembly: GCF_061612785.1. Taxonomy (NCBI): domain Eukaryota; kingdom Metazoa; phylum Arthropoda; class Insecta; order Trichoptera; family Limnephilidae; genus Hesperophylax; species Hesperophylax consimilis. Next base: position 29,373,237 of record NC_142852.1, on the reverse strand, counting down.
CTGGTGGATGAATACCGTCCATTCTATTTTGCCAGCAGCGGCCGAGCCGGCAGCGTAGTCAATATTATCGACAATCCTCAAACTATGGGGAACGCTAATAAAAGTAAATATTTATAAAATTTGAATTGATTTTATTTATTTACAATCCAAACAAAAACATTCTGAAAGTGAATTATTAATAGGTACATATAAATATTAATAAAAAGAAACTTGATTAAGTTAAATATAATATGTATATATATTAACAAAATGTAACTAATACGTTCTTTTACAAAACTAGGTATATGTACTTTTATCAAATTTACATACACTTTATCAAATTTCCACATCTAAAATTTTTGTAAAATTTATTTACAAATAAATTTTTTGGAAACAAATCAACAAACCAATCTCAATATTAGAAATGATGATGGAACAACTCACAGCTAGGTTTAAATATATTCTACAATAGATGCATCAATTTATGGATACATACACTTAAAAAAAAGGTTAAAATAAATAACTTGCATCTAGCTATTCTGAATTTATCCTAAAAGAGCATAATTAAAACAAATACAATAGATATCGCGGGTTCGAACCCCGGCAAACAAATCTCAGTATTAGACATTTTCAAGGAACAGCTCACAGCTACATATATTTAAAAATTATTCTTATAAAATATTAACTCTGATCTACCAATACTGAATTTAAGCATTATATTCGTCAACCTAAAATTTCTCAAAAAAAAAAATCCGGTTTAGGCAAATATTCTAAGACGTTCCGTATTTTTTTTAATCGTATTTTTGAAACCCTGGTGATTTTTTTAAAATTTCAACTCGAAAAATCAGACCATTTTTTATAAACCGGAAAGACGGGACATAATTTTATATGTGCAAAAAAACGTTAATTAACTAGCCGAAAGTCATTTAAAAAAGAACGTTTTCCACACGAATGTCACAAAAATGGCATGAAATTGTACGGAGTTCTGTTCATAACATCTGTCAAAACACCGCCATCTGTAGCAAAAAGCATAAATATACCAAACCACCTACTCATGCAAAAAGTCAAATCAAAGGTTAAGTGGTTAAGTTCGCAGAGAACAAACAATAAATCTAGTGAACGTTAAACGTCAACTTCAAAAATTCGCCGGGTATCAAAGTGTTGCCGTATAAAAAAAATAATCAGTGTGGAATTTTACAAAATTAAGGGAACATAATCGGAGACGGAACATTTTCATGTAAATCATTCAAAATCCATCATTAAAAATAATACTATGCATTTCTAAAAAAAATTACTAACGTTTTCGTAATCTTAGTAAAAAAATCTATCCACACTTAAGGCCTTCATTTTAATTGATTCTGAAGAATTTGTTTCAAATATTAAAAATGTGTCCACTTCCGAAGTTATTAATTCATCATCTAGAAAAATAAAATCTGGTACTTACCGCTAAGTCCGCTAAATTTATAGTTATACACGGGTTATAAAGTTTTAAAATCGTTGAACGTAAAATATATTAATTGTAAGGTATTGTTTTATTAATCTAAAATATAAATAACTTGCATCCCTCGTGCGGCATAATTTTATTTTTTTTAAATTCAATTATAATTTCGCCGAAATAAATTAAAATGTTAGCCTTGGGCAAAACCTCGATGAACGAGGTTGTGTCTCGCCTTAAGAATTGCTTTAGGAAGTATAGGAAGGCTGGTAATTCGCGCGGGCGCGTTAGACCTGTCCAGACCTGTCAAAAAACTTCCGAAAGAATAAGTTCTGTAACTTACTAAAATTACGTTAAGTGACTTTTGGTGTCGTTTACATTTTGAATTTGGCCAAACTCGCCTTCAAGAGCGATTTACAGGAAAAAAATCTTACGAGTCTAACCCCAGCCTTAGAACATTAACAAATAACATTTGAGTTTAAACACACATACACTGGCATAATGAAGAAACTGATTAGATTACTTACCATTTCTTGTAATGAATTGAATTTGCAGCAACAATTTTTAAGAACACTATTACTTATATTGGAACTTATTTTTTTTAACTTAGTAAACAAATAAAAGTAAACACTTTATGAATAAAGTTTAGTCGTTCCGATTGAGGTTAGGTTTTGCTAGACGCTAGACGTTAGTCGAAACAAAGCGCGCGCAAGCGTCACACGTGGTTACACGAAATGTGTCATAATAATATGAAAGGTGGCGGCCGAAGCGCGCGCCGGTGGCGGTGCGCGGTGACGCGGTAACATTCGAATTTTCGATGCGTTCGTTCCCGAATATTGCGTTTGACGTCAAACAAAGTATTATATTAAATTAATTAAATATTAAAAGTACTTAAATATAATTTATATTGTGACAAAAAATATATAAAAACATTATGTTTAAGAATTTTAATTAGTGGTCCACCTAGGTCCTGGATGGGCCCAGGACCTAGGTAGTCATGACCCCCCCTGGGCTGGGGCCCAGGGGGGGGGGGTTATGACCACCGTGACCCCCCCCCTGGATCCGCCACTGATACCAGTACACCTATAGTTGAGTTAAAAATCGGAAATTCGACTATAACTGATTCTCAAAAAATCGCATGTCATACTAATCAATATTTTGCATCTGTTGGCACTAATCTAGCGAATAATATTTTAATAAATACTCAGAAAACTGAAGAAATTTTAGCGTCAGCCATTAAAACAAACGATCCAACCTATTCACTTGAAATTAAACCAACTACTGTTGAAGAGATCATAAAAACAATCAACAGTCTTAAAACTACACATGCTAAGGGTCCAGATACTCTAAATACACAAATATTTAAAAAAAATAAGTCTCAGATATCTACTCCGCTGGCATATATCTATAACTTAAGTTTTGCTTCGGGAATATTTCCTGATCACTTTAAAAAATCAATAATCATCCCAATTCACAAAAGTGGACCAAAATTTCTTGTAGAAAACTATAGGCCTATATCACTGTTAAGCGCAATATCTAAAGTTATTGAAAAGATTTTCAAATCAAGGTTGAGCGAATATGTGGAGAATCACAAAATTCTAAGCCAAAACCAATACGGCTTTCGGTCGGGTAAAGGAACAGATGATGCCATCGCATGTCTCACAAAAACCATTGCAGAAAATATAGACCGTGGCAAGAAAACCATTGCCCTGTTCCTGGATCTAGCCAAGGCTTTCGACACAATATCCCATAAAATACTATTACAGAGACTGCAAAATATAGGAATAACGGGAAAAACTTTTCAATGGATACAAAGTTATATTTCCAATAGATTACAGCTAACAAAAATTAATGATGCTACTAGTACTTCACTAGAAAATAACTTTGGAGTGCCACAAGGAAGTACACTAGGACCCCTTCTCTTTATTATATACATCAACGAACCATGTAACCAACATGTGGGTGGTAAAATAATTACATTCGCAGATGACACTGTCATATTGTTTGAAGGAGAGGATTGGAAAGAAACACACCACCTTGCGAACATCGGTATTAATAGAGTGAAACAGTGGCTAGACAGTAATTTGTTTACATTAAACGTATCTTAAACCAAATACCTAACTTTCAGCGCTACTATTACAGGACAACCCAAAACACCTCACCAGCTCACAATACATAAAATTGACTGTAGTTTTGGAAATAATAACTCTCCATGTAATTGTGAAACTCTTGAATGTGTTAAATTTATTAAGTATCTTGGAATTATAATTGATAATAACCTGAAATGGAAATACCAAATAGAAAATTTAGCTAAAAGAGTGCGTTCACTGATTCACATATTTATTTAATTGCGGGAAATTTTAAAAACACACCACTTAAAAAATAGATATTACGGACTATGTAATTCGATAATAACCTACGGCTGTATTGGATGGGGAGGTTCAGAACAATATTAAACCCGCTATTAAAAGCACAGCAATCTATCTTACGTGTTATTATGAAGAAACCTTTTTGATATCCGAGCGACGCTCTCTACAGGGTATTTAATGTACTCGATGTTCGACAGAGTTACATAAAGAAGATAATAATCTATGCTCATAAAAATAAACATAAAATGAAAACAATCGAACACCAACATCAAACCAGAAGCAAAGGCAGAAATGACCTTTATATTCCAACAAGTACCACAGCGGCTTATCAAAAAATATTTTCATACCTGGGACCAAAATTATATTAACAAAATTCCATCGCAACTAAAACTGTGTGAAATGCCATCCTTTGGCCCAAAAATAACAAAATGGTTACTAGACTTAGGCAGGTTGGAGTCAGAAATACTGTTAAAAAATATTGTATGATAATTATGTGTTACAAGCGCCTGATTTATTTCTTAAGTCTTATTTCGATGTTAAAAAATATTGTATGATAATTATGTGATACAAGCGCCTGATTTATTTCTTCTGTTTACAAATTAAAATTTTTATTTTAATTTTATTTTCTTTTATTTTAATTTTATTTCTATTATTTTCATTTTATTTTACTGTTTATTTTATTATGTATTAAAATATAGTAATATAAAGGCTACATGTATCCTCGCTTTCAATCTTGTAATCTCTCAAAATAAATTGTGTCGGTGATTTCACCATTAAGTATATTCACTTTCAATTTGACTGTCCTAGAACGGGAGACCTTCCTAGTTGGACAGTCAAAATCTATGCTGTAATATTTTTGTAACAAACAAATAAATAAATAAATAAATTCACTTTATCGAAATCCGGATTTAGCCATAAGGGACATGCGGACTGACTCACGGAATAGTTTTACAAATTATTTGGTGGTATTTAATTTTCCTGGGATGGGTAAATTTATTTGTTATTAATATGTATCTCCACAATTTAAAAAATGATAAGTAAAATATAAAGTAGTGTGCCAACTGCAACACGCTACGGTTGTGTCTGCCGCGCTATTCGCAATGCCACCATGTTATTGTTACCGCGCGTGTAGGTAGTGCAGTGAGTGAAGCGGATTCCAAATTAAGTGGGCCTCCAACTACAAACTATGCCGCTATTTAAGGGTCCGAATACCGATGGATCTCCCGGCCAAGGGGAATCGATACATGTGATCAACGAATGCCCGCTCCATTATTTCCCCGGCGGGATTGATGACGTTCACATGTCGGCGCCTGAGGCCCTAGACTGGCTAGCAGACCTAGGACTCTAATTTATTTTATAAAATGGAAACATAATTTATTTTTAAAAGGATTCCAGACCCTCCAGTGTCCCTGCACTCATGGTGTTTAGTGTTGCATACTTACATTTATAGTAACTCTCATAAAAACACATCAGAAATGTGTTCGCCTGTAATAATGAAAAAAAATACTTGCCTTTTTAGTATTTAGATTAATTTACGTATATTGAAACATTTTCATGGTTTTTATCTTATACATTAATTTTAAGTGTTTTTTTATGAACGTATTTTTTATTATCCATATAATTTATTAAAATTAAAAAATTACGCTTGTAATAAAAACACTACCTTTTATCATTTAAAATAATTAACGTGCATGTTTGATAAAAAAAAAAACATTTTACAAGATAAATACATATTTTGAAAAAGGCATTATATCGTTTATATGACAAAATATTATAAATAATATGTATTATTCATTTTTTATGCAAATTAATTTTTTTCTTTTATTACGAAATGCCATTTTTAATTGCTGTGGCTCAGTCTTTTTGTGCAGATAGAAAAATAAAAGCGCATGTTTCCTTTATATCCAACAAAGACATAATACACAGTTGCTGTTTCAGACTGCAAAAATTTTACCTGTTGAGGCTATTAAATGGCAAAAAATCATAATTCAGTATATATTTACCCCGCAGCAAAAAGAGAAATTAGAACATAAAAACAGCACTAAATTCTGGTTAACAGTTCCGAAATTTAATAATAAATACGGACAGAGAACGTATAAATACAACATACCGAATATATTTAATTTATTACCTGACACTATAAAGCAATGGTCTATGAATAAGGTTAAATATATGGTGAAAAATTGGCTATTGGAAAAAGTTTATTTTATTTTAATATGTATGAAAAATGTTGAATCTGTAGATTTAAGATGTAAATTATAACTTCTAAAATGTATATGTAACTTAACTTTAAGCACCTGTTGACAAGCCAATTCAATTGGCTTAGCAGGACTTGTTTGTTGATATGTATTAACTATTCATTCAATAAAAATATAATAAAAGCAGATGGCGCTGTTTTACTTTATTTCAAAAATGCCTATTTATCCAACTGATTAAAAAAACATGTTTTTTCCTTTCACAGGTGACATCTATGTACATAATATAGGTATATAGAAACACACGCTTATTTGAATGCGTTGTGTCAAAATTTCAAAGCAATCGGTGTAGATCTTTCAGAGATTTAAGAATTCGAATAAACGAACATTAACATTTTCATTAATATAGATAATAAAAATCCAGTCGTTTTTATTTACATAATTTCTTATCATATAAATAAATAAATTAAATATTTAATCATAAAATGTATTTCTACCATAATTTATTCCAGCCATTTTGAAATATGATTATAATACATATACGTAACTTATTTTACATAATAAAAAGCCAGGTTTTTTGAGCCAGGCTCATTTCTTTTAATACGGTAAAATTATTCATAACATGTGGGTTTTTTATTTACATAATTTGAGAGTGTGTCCGATTAGAGCAGCTTTATGCAGACTGATGGAACCTAAGCGCAAGCCGTATACTAAGTTTAGTGGTCGAGCTTTCGGAGCATCTGGGCCGAAGGCTTGGAATAAACTCCCTCCGGAACTAAGATCCATAACAAGTCCAACAGAATTCAGGTCTTAACTAAAAACTTACCTTTTTAAGCTATCATACCCTTAAATTAAAAATTTCATTCCTGAGAGAAAGTCCAATTATGTCCCAAATCCTGTATCTAAATTTCATTCATAAATATTTAGTTAATGTTAATTAAGTGTTAATCTCAAGTGACCTACCAGGTAAGTATGTGGTGTATATTATCTCCATATATAGTAAGTAATAACATAGATCAATGAAATGTTTAATGTATTCTTACAGCGCCCTTGAGGGAACTTACAATTCATATGTAGAAGGTAGTAGGTACAATTTTACAACGGTATTTTTATATCAAATATAAGTTTCACATTCAATACAGCATAAAAATTAAAAATTAAAATAATGACCCGTTAAGTAGAACAAACAACAATAGAAAACAAATACAGAAAGAAAAATGGATAAGATACAACAAGAAATGATAACACAGTTACATATTTTCATTTTTAAATGTAGTTAAAAAATATTCTTTTAAAGCATTGCTTTGCAATTTTTTATTATGGTGGATGTGTTTGTACATATCTGGAAGCGAATTATATAGTGTATAGGCAATATAGTTCAGTGATTTTAACCCATATTTTGTAGTGTGTGTTTGAGGAATGCGGATTTTATTGTTATTTCGAGTATTGTGGTTGTGGATGTCTTGATTGTAAAGTGGCTTGGTGTTTTGGCGTTGGTGTGAGTTGATTTTTGGGTAATTTGTAGGATGGTGCTTGTGATTTCATATTCAGGAAGGATTGTAATTGGCAGGATACCAGAAACCGAATAGATGTCCCTAACATGAGTGTCCTATGGAAGTTCAAACACATTTCTGAGAACTCGGTTTTGAACCACCTGCAGGTCAGCTATCAATTTCTTTGAGGCAAAACCCCAGAAACAGCAGAGATAGGAAAGTTGTGAATGTACCATGGCATAGTATATTGAAGTTAGTAAAGGAATGAGTAGTAATCCTTGAAGCCTATAAAGTACACCAGTTAAAGGGGTAATTGACCCACCGCATCCCATGAAGTGGGTAATCTGAACGTTGTGACAATCTGGAGTTGCTTGGCTGTTGATGTTACTCATTTTGGTAGGAAATGTTTACTCACATTTATCGATTGCGGTCCAAGTAGATTTTCCGTGTGGCGGGAAATCGAGTCAGAGAATGCCGCTTCGATTGTCAGACATTTGGAAGAAGTGTTTCGGGAAAGAGGCCCGCCCAAAGTAGTTATCATGGACAATGGTACTGCATTTCGTTCATTACAGTGTTGCAGATATGTGTAAGAGATGGAATGTTCGTCAAAAATTTCGCGCGGCATACCGACCAGCTGGAAACGGTATAGTTGAACAACATCATCAAACAATAAAGAGAACTGCAGCCAGAAGTGGAAGCGATCCCCTGCAGGCAGTGTTTTGGTACAATCTGGCTGCGAAGAGTCAGGATGATCAAGGTGTTGCGCTTTCTAGAATAGTTCACACTTACTCGTGGAGACACCCTTCTGCACAAGTGAATATAGAAGAGAAAGTATTGAATGAGTTCTAAGTGGGCGATCTTCTTGCGGTTAAGCCAGTAGATGGGAGATGCACATCGTGCTGGAGGCTTGGAAGGGTGACAGGACTTACTTCAGTCAACAACATCGAAGTAGATGGCATACCAAGACATGTGCTTGACCCGCGGAAAATGCCTGACAGAGAACGGTCTGTGTCTGAGGAGAGACGAGATGGAATTGCCGCACGTTCCACCGTCAATATTTTGAGTTTGTTTGAAGGGGACAGAGAAGAACCGGATCCGGGTATGCATCAGGAGGAGATCCACTTGGAAAGAGATGGTGACATTAAAGGAGAGATAATCACAGAACAACGACCTATTAGGAACCGAAGGGCTCCGGGTTGCTTAAATCAATTCGTGCAGTAATGATGACATCAGGAGGGCGTGTGGTGATAAGCAGGTACCACTGTAAAAGCGGTGAACACAACCGCAGAGGCACATAAAACAAGAGAGCTACGGCAGGGCGTCACACGGTGCAGAAGACGTCAGTTTAGACTGCAGATACAAACACTATTCGTGACTTCACAATTAAAATTAAGGTTATAAAATGTTCAAAATTGATTAATCAACTAACCTCACTTAATTTCACGCCCTTGAGGTGATTTTGCACAAAAACGGCGCTATACAAGTCATCCAATTATTATTATTATTTATTATTAAAACTATTACACCGTAAATAAATTCCCTCAGTCAAAAACACAACCAGCGCGCACGGCTCACCGGCCAATACTGAATTAAGGAGTTTCGAAGTATTCGCGAGTAAAAATTGCACCATGGTGTTACGCAGTTTCCTAATTTGTGTTTATCTAAAAGGTTAATTTTTTTTTAAATTTGCGAGTTTTACTAGTCGATGCGGGACTAATTTTAACACCAGATGGCATTAAAAACGTATTTTCGAAAAATTTGGAGTTTCCAAGTCTACGAATTAATGCGACGAATATATATTGACCTCTTCCCATAGTATGTTGATCAAGTAAGAAGTTGTTAGACTAAGATGATCCACCTTTAACACCATATAACTTGGCTATTATGGAATACATAAGAAAGCTCGAACAATTGGGCATTATAAACATTATAGGGGCAGCAGATCTTCAACCTGTTGACTGTGGGAAATCCGGAACCTTACTAACAAATCACAGTAAAATATGTACACAAAATTTAAAAAAACATTGTTTCTAAAATAAAATTTAGTGCAAGCGATTTGGCCACTTACCTTTATTTCAGTTTCTTTATACATAAGGATTAAAATCGCTTTAAAAACTAATGGCAAACACATTACTATCCTATTAGTCGTTAACCTTTAACTAGGCAAGGATATTAAAATTTAATAGTTCAACCGCGTTATTAGGTTTCTGGGTCTAAAAGAGTTCTTGAAAAAAATAGCAAAAAATTATGTTTTTAAATTTTCAGTAATGTGAGAGTTCAAATGTTAACTACGGTAAACAACGTAATGTTAGATATAAATGAAAAATTGTAGCGAATAAGTAGTTATCTGTATTTACTTCAAATAATTACAAAAACAAGAATATTACAACTTTGTTTTTAAATGAAAGAGTTTTCGTTTTTTCCAATAAAATCATAGAATATATTGGCATTGCAGCCCTTACAAACCCCTCTTTACTGTTTTCTGTTCCCTGCTTTACTACATTACACAGGATCAATACTTAATTGATTCTCGTGCCGCAGTTTGTCCTAATTTTCTCTACAATTGGCAATATATTTTACCAGAATAATCTTAATAACTATTGTCAAAGTGCAAAAATTTACGAATTTGTTGATTACGCTTCAAGAGTGGGTTGTAGGGCAGAATGGTGATTTGCTGGAAAACGGCTCTCTAAAACGGCTTAATACTACCTTTCGTATGTGATTATCAGACTTCATATTCTTTGTTACCAATTAATGGACTATTATTTTTCAGTCTGCCTTTTTTTTGTAGTTGTTGTAGGCATTCGACCATAAAAAATAAAAACATTGATACACCATACAACCCACTTTTAAAACTTGGATTTATGATTATCGCGTTAATAACGGCTTTACACAATATATTTAATTTAAAATATGTATATAATACACACATCTGTAGAAGTACGGCCTCTTATTATCGTTATGCTATCTGTGGATATTAACAATTAAATAAATACTTCATCTTGCACCAAATTTTCAACACATTTCACAGTTTTTTACTTATTCCGGGATGGAAGCCCCCGGTGATGGCGGTGAAACAATAGGCTCCCTGTTTTACGGCGTATATATTTCGAAAGTGCCATTAAAATGTTTCATTAACCATTTCGTCCCGGAGAGAAAAAAATCACATAAGATCCGAAGGGGGGTCACTAGGGTCCCCCAATTTGTTTTGCTTATTAAAGGATGTTAATGGCATAATATTGCGTTTATTTGTTCTAGTAATAATTAGGGGGGAGTATATTCAACGTGTTTCAGAAGTCATTATCTAAATAATTCCATAAATAAAGTCGTAGTTAATATTCTAATGAATTTAGATAATAATGCGCCTTTTCCCATACAAAACAGGGAAGGCGGGCCGATAACGAGCATAACTCCTCGATTCTGAATCTCGATTGGCGATTACAGCGTGGCTAGTTTGTTGCACAGGGTGGTCCGTAAATGATGGATATATTTATAAATATATATTTTTTAAGTTTTAAAAACCTACCACTACTAAACCAGGTACGGATGTTATTCCGAATATAATGGAATTTTTAGATGTAAGTGAAGGTTATAATTCCTAATTTATGATTTTATATAGTACATTTACATTTAGGGTTAAATCGTAGTGTTTGCCTTACCATAAATAATGGGTTCGTTTGTATGTCAAGGGGTTCGAAATAAAACGAATTTTCGGAAAATAGTGAAAAAAACAAGGTATTTTTAAAACTTAAACGTGGAGTAAATTATTTTTAATTGTAACCTCAGATATTCCTGTTTTTGATTTTTCTATGTAAATACACCACGACAGTCCCAACTGCTCCTAATCATCTGGAACCAGTGCGACTATGGCATTCCCAAATGGGGGATGTTGGAGTGGCGGCTCGTAACTTTTAGGTGTACTAGAGTGATAATATTTCAATTAATAGTAGACCCAAAAGTCACGAGCCGCTACTGGTATGTTGTAAGGCTAAAGGTAGTGGGGAGGGTAAGGAGATGGGGAAGAGGAAGGTGAGGAAATTTCTGGCTATTCAGATCTGGTCACCAAACAAGGTAAAAGTCATTTCAAGCAACATTCGAAATGAATTCTGGTCAGTAAATTGTGAAATATCACAAAGTAATCTATTAAAATTTACTTGCGCACCGGGATTGGAACCCGCGTCCTCCAGTTTACTAGTCTAGAGCCTTACCTCTCGACAACAGATGCTGTAATATTTATGAAAAAATATATATAATATCAAGTTGCAGGGCGGTAGATGCTTTCAGTATTGCCCTAGTAAAAGACCACCATGTAGAATACAAACGTTGCTTGAAATGACTTAAGCCCATATGGTAACTAGATTTGAATATGCATGTACTTCCACCTTTGTCTTTCCCATATCCTCCCCCTCCCCATCCCCACTATCTTCAGCCTCACAAAATACCCCAATTGGGGATGCCATAGTTCCACTGGATAGGACTGTTGGGGCTCTTGTGCGGCTTTCACACAAATTAATTAAAACCATAGAATTTTATGATCTAATTTAAAACATTGGTAAATATGCCGTAAGAAACTGCAATAAATACATGCCGACTGATTACATAAATTCTAATATTCTAGGTACAGAATAAATATTTTACAACCCTGAAATAGATATTAATTTATAAACACCATTTCATAAGTATAAATGAAGTACTTACCAGTCTGAAGATGCCCATAGCAGGGCGAAACTAGTCCGGTTTTGCAGAGAATTATTTACCACGAAAATTTAGAAAATTAGCAACTAAAACCCAATATCCAATTTAACACACGTTTGCGATAGACTTTTTAACCATAAAGTACTCTGTTTTTATTCAAGTTCCTTCAAATAACTTAAAAATGTAAACAAAATATGTGTCTCTTTCTGACCGATTTCTTTTCCATGTGAGAAACAGAGACAGACATAATTTTAATGTTGTCTTTAAACATGAAACATTTACCGGATGCACGCCAGACAGGCCGATCTTAGTCCGGCAAGTGAACATTTTAGCATCGCAAAAGGAAATACCAGTAGTGCAGTGTACGCGACCGGGAGTTAGCCCTTTCCATAAAATGCAACTTTTACGGTCCAGTTCGCAGCTCGCTGGATCGTTCACGGTGGAGAGCGGAGAGTAGGGATGGTGACGGGGGAATTTTAGCCGATGCTACGAAGCTGAGGTGCGGGGCAGGGGACAGGAATTTTGCCGGAATTTTGTACAAATTATTTAATATCTAAGAAACTAGAACAAAAATATATATTTTTTAAATGTAGATCGATAACCAAATAGTTTTTTTAGGCTTACCTAAATTACAGAGTATGTGGTTTAAAAAACAACTTAGATATAGCATAAAACTCTCGTTAGTGTAAGTGTGTTCCCCCTGTCCGGTACGGGAGTGTTAATTAAAGTAGAATACCGACTCACTTAAAGAATTGCAATAATCTAAGGAAGCTACAAAAACAGTAAGTACTCACAAATTCTATTTTTTCATGTAAATTTGACGTATTGTATTTTTTTAAAAGGCGTAAAATACAACATTTAATATGCGTTCCTTTTCCTCACGGTTAGCACTAACGTCATGTTGTTTACTGGCGGCAAATTTATGCAAGTGTGTGTGAGAGAATTCATTGTCTTTACGCGCTCTGACTAAAAGGGAGAGTGAACGTTTTTTCATATGGCACGTTTGGTAATTAAACCAAAAATTACCATCTCACGCCAGATCATTTGTTGGTTTGGTAAAATCGGACGTTTTAAGTGAAAACAAGTCAAGTTTTTCACTGTTCCTACCTTAAGGAGTATTAACACGTTGAACGCCATTGTGGAAATGAAGAAACATTACCATTTTAAATTTCGAAAAAAAAATACTCAGATGGCATCGGCGACCATCAAAACGTATTCCTTTTTTTTACCAAAATTTTCCATGAAAATCAAGAAAATTAACTGCGGTCACCGGTGACCGTCATGGCACTATGGGAGAAAAATGATGATTTTCGTTATGAGGAGTAAACAAGTTTAGTACCGTTTTTTTTATTTTTATCTTTAGATTAAACAGATACAAAAATCATTTTAAGGAAATTAACAATACCATCGCTTTTCTGCGTATAAACACGTAACCATTCACACGTTGTCAAATCAAAGATATTCTATCTATGTATTGTGTTGTAAAGTTCCAAACAATAATATTATTTTTCTCTTTGTAGATCAATATTATGATTTATCAATGGCAGCCGGAAAAAATACTCCAAACAAGGTATGCTTCAAGTAACGAATAAATGAAAAAAGATTATTGTTTAGTTGTACTAAATAACACAGAATAATTTAACAAATATATAGATAAATAAAAAAATACTTTTATTTCTCGAGGTCAATTTATTAATAATGTTATTAATATGTATAGATATTCTATCAAATTTAAAATTAAGAAGTTTACCAAATAAATCCACCTTCGATTTTCTCGAAAACGAAAGCTCAAATAAAAAAAGTCATAACCCAAAATTGACAATAAATGAAAGGTTATTCACAAGTTATCCCTTTATAGGACAACTTTTTTTTAAACGATACGCCCTTAATGGTTTTATTTATGTATTCTATATTCATTTAGATGAACAGAAAAAAAACTTTTTTTTTCTAAGCTTTTTTGAAATTTTCGATTTTCCAGCGGGTTTTTTTCTGACCGGTGTCCATTTAAAAAAAATGATATAAAATTATTGTTTTCATTACAAAACGGCAGGTTGGTAAGGAAAAATGTACTTTTATTTATTTGCGTTACAGGGGAATAACTGCTTTGATAATTTTATAGAGAAACTGACCAGGACGCGATTTTCGTAAATTTACTCAACATGTGCGAACTTCGGGCGGTTGGTTCGATTCAAGACCTCTGTGCGTTACCTCAGAATGATTACAACCCAAGGGCTTATAACTTGTTAACATAAAGAAATATAAACCTTAATGTTGCAGGTCTCAAAACTATCCGTTTTTAGCTTATGACCTATAAAGGGTTTTACCGTTTATACCACGAGTTTCCGAACACCGTGTAAAACAAACTATATGTATCGGAAATGTTCCTCAAGACTAATGACAACAGCAAGTGAATGATGAAACATTTATAAAAAATGTCAAATTAAATGCTTTACCAAAATAGTAGGTTCTGCAAATAAGTAATACCTATTTACTAAGTTGTTTGTTTTACTTAATATTTCACATTCATATTATACGTTCATTGCATTGCGACAAACGCACATGTGACGTTATATTTTAACAAGTTCATTAATGTACAACTACCGCCCTCTAGTGACAAAAAAATGAAGACATTTTGACAGTTTGCGAAATTTCGCTATCATTTAACAAGCGCTTAACGGAATTATATCTGCTTTAAGCACGTAACGAAATGTATGATTGCATGAAGCCATTTCGACAACAATTTTCAATTAGTAAAGATTTAAAAAAAATCTTAAGTTATGATTTGTCGGTTCAGTTATGTAAGGAGAAAAATACTAACATTTTAAAATATCGGAGGAAAATCGTCATCAGTCAAATCACTGGAATTTTTTCTGTCTACCCAGGTAGTACGTTCTCGAGCGGTTGAAGTACCTAGCGGTTGTGTTTACCAAATAATTCTAGTAGGTACAAGGTGCGATCTCCGTATAGTAAACAAAAAAGAAAATGTTCTAGAATGCACTAGTAGCTGCTTCTACAGTTCTACAGTTTAGACAGTGAATGTAGAAGTGTAAAAATATTATTTGAAAAAATAATTAAATATATTACTGTACATATATTTACATATATTTTGATATTCGTGTTAGAAGCATGACATAATTATCTTTTTACACATATATTTACATTTAACTTACAAGTACATTTAAGTTTTTAAAAAATCAAATATTTTACAATGCGATTCAGAAAAAATTCAAGGAAATCTAGGAAGGGTTATAAATATTTTGACCATTATAAAATTATACAAATTTTATATACTGGAAACTCTCTGGTGAAACATATCATATCTAATACTAGAATTTATTTTGTAAATAGTTTTCGTGAAGGTGAATGTTAACGCAAGGAACAAGAAAAGTGTCCAGTCAAAGATTCTTTTCGAGAAAACGCATAATTAAATACGAAAAAAAAACTGTGAGTGCGCACGCGTTTTTTCAAATCTCTCTTCAGCCAGAAAACGAAAAAGTTTTTTCTCAGCTGTCATTAAGTATTTTCTCTTCAAGGAACACTGTTGATAACTTGCATAGTTGCACTAGGAACAAGAAAAGGGGGGTTTTATCCGCTCTGAGTCAGCATGTGTCCCAACAAATGTCCTATATGGGTGGCCTTTCCTAGAATCTGAATATGTGCACTTGGAAAATGAAAAAAAGTTTGTTGCCACTGTGAAACAGCATGTGGTTTTTTAGATGTGCGTTTTGAGAATATCCATAGATGAACAAGGAAAAAGAAAATGTTGACTCCGTAGTGACTTAACGTGCGCTTCATATTGCCTTTATAATAACATTAATATGTGCACTTGGAACATAAAACAGGTTTTTCGCCACTGTGAGAGAGAATGTGGGCCTTTAGATGGGCGTTTTGATAAAATGAAATGTTTCACACGGGACATGAAAAAGGATTTTCTCCACCGTGAGTTAGCATGTTGCACTTCAGATAACATGTTTAGTTGCACACGGAATATTAAAGAGGTTTTCCTACGATGTGAGAGAGCATATGGCTCTTCAGTTGGCCCTTTTGATAACATGCATAGTTGCACTCCGAACATGAAAAAGGTTTTTCTCCACTGTGAGTCAGCTTGTGCCTCTTCAGCTGACCCTTTTGACAACACGTATAGTTGCACTCGGAACATGAAAAAGGTTTTTCTCTACTGTGAATCTGCATGTGTACGTTTAGTTGGCTTTTTCGATAACATGCATAGTTGCACAAGGAACATGAAAAAGGTTTTTCTCTACTGTGAATCCGCATGTGTACGTTTAGATCGCTTTTTCGATAACATGCATAGTTGCACAAGGAACATGAAAATGGTTTTTCTCCACTATGAGTCAGCATATGGCTAATCAGTTGACTCCTCCGATTACATGCATAGTTGCACACGGAACAAGAAAATGGTTTTTCTCCACTATGAGTCAGCATATGGCTAATCAGTTGACCCCTTCGATTACATGCATAGTCGCACTCTGAACATGAAAAAGGTTTTTCTCCACTGTGAGTCAGCTTGTGCCTCTTCAGATGATCCTTTCGACAACACGCATAGTTGCAATCGGAACATGAAAAAGGTTTTTCTCTACTGTGAATCCGCATGTGTACGTTTAGATCGCTTTTTCGATAACATGCATAGTTGCACAAGGAACATGAAAACGGTTTTTCTCCACTATGAGTCAGCATATGGCTAATCAGTTGACCACTTAGATTACATGCATAGTTGCACACGGAACATGAAAATGGTTTTTCTCCACTATGAGTCAGCATATGGCTAATCAGTTGACCCCTTCGATTACATGCATAGTTGCACACGGAACAAGAAAATGGTTTTTCTCCACTATGAGTCAGCATATGGCTAATCAGTTGACCCCTTTGATTACATGCATAGTCGCACTCGGAACATGAAAAAGGTTTTTCTCTACTGTGAATCTGCATGTGTACGTTTAGTTGGCTTTTTCGATAACATGCATAGTTGCACAAGGAACATGAAAAAGGTTTTTCTCTACTGTGAATCCGCATGTGTACGTTTAGATCGCTTTTTCGATAACATGCATAGTTGCACAAGGAACATGAAAATGGTTTTT
Source organism: Hesperophylax consimilis (assembly GCF_061612785.1). Lineage (NCBI taxonomy): Eukaryota > Metazoa > Arthropoda > Insecta > Trichoptera > Limnephilidae > Hesperophylax > Hesperophylax consimilis. The sequence continues at coordinate 29,355,975 of NC_142852.1, read as the reverse complement.
CTCCACTATGAGTCAGCATATGGCTAATCAGTTGACCCCTTAGATTACATGCATAGTTGCACACGGAACATGAAAATGGTTTTTCTCCACTGTGAGTCAGCAAGTGTCTCTTCAGGTTACCTGGTTGATAACTTGCATAGTTGCACTCCAAACATGAAAAAGGTTTTTCTCCAATGTGAATCAGCATGTGCCTCTTCAGATGATCCTTTCGACAACACGCATAGTTGCACACCGAACATGGAAAAGGTTTTTTTCCACTGTGGGTCAGCATATGCCTCTTTAACATTCTATTTTGAGCATTTGAATAGTTGCACTTGGAACAAGAAAAAGTTTTTTCTCTTGGATAGGTGCGTACGTTTATTGCAAAATTTGACTTAGGAGAGGAGGAGTAGTTGTGATGGGGAGGAGTGAATCCCTTTTCCACAAAATGCGTCTGAAGATCTGTCGACAAATTTTAAAAATAACATGGGTGAAAAAGATTCAGTTAAACTTATTTCCTAAACTTAGAGTAAATAAGCGAAGTAAGTTCGTAGAAACGATAAAAAAAATAGGAGAGTCCGAATCGTTCAAGTTTACAGTGAAAAATTGGTTTTACCTGCTTCCTTGGTAATTCTTCCAAATCGTTCTAAGCATTCCTCTTTTACATCCAGCAGGTCTATGTCAATTTTCATGTAAGTAAGCGCCGCTTCATCTTGTCGGGGTCCAAGATCCGCGTTTATGGTGACTGTATTCACATTAATGTTTCCTGGAATAAAAAAGGACAGTAAAGATATGAATTAATCTTTGCATGGCCAGCCCCAAACCAAACGGCGCCTGGCGCTAGTTGAATTTTGGCTGCCCTTACGATCAAAATTAGTACACGCCAAGGCAGTATAACACTGTAATCATTAAAATGATGATTTTTATTTTTTTGTAGAGCGGTATTTATCAAAAATAATATCAAGGACGATGTAATAGGTTAAGTATTCGACGCCCGGAACGAACTGCACTAATTGCGCCCGCAAAGAGCCAGCCCTGTGTCTTCGTCAAATTGACATTGACGAGATTTTTTTTAATTGAAAAACAATAAACTATTCTTTTACGAATAAATACCATTGATCAACAAGGTCAATGTCAGATAAAAAATGAACTCAGATGTCCGCTTCAGGGACCGATTCTTCAAGAAGGAAAAACCTTTCTTTAGAGCACCTGTAGTAGAGAGTTTGGTTGTTTTCGGTCAAAGAGATATTGTTTTTACAATCAATATTTATGTATTTTTAACGTATAATACGTGTAATTCACATCATATCTCAAATAAAATAAGGTGAAAATCGAGGAACCGACAACTTTCTATGAATAATATAATAAAGTTTAATGAGTGCTGTATTTTGGTATTTTCCGGCAAGGACACATATTAAGGTAAATACCCAATACACCTCATGTTTTATAAGAAAGGATGTTGTGCACAAGTGTGTGTCCTGTTTGCACGACATTTCAAAAGAGACATTGATTCCGAATTTTAAGTTCTATATTTAACACGTATGCAATGCAACAAACTGGCTGTCTGAGTACTCTTCGCATATTGCGAGCATTCCTTCGTTACAGCTGGGTGGTCGAAATCTAAATCTGAAAATGCAATTTCACCTCCATCTTCTTCCTGGAGCCCTGGTTCCGTCTCGATGAATATAGTATCTGGCTTCAGTAGATCCATGGTCTGCTTTGGTAGAGTTTGGTTATTGGTTTAACCCTAAACAATATATCTGAAACAGAACATTGTTAAAATAAAATAAAATGATAAAATTCAAAAGTTAAATTAAAACAGGATACATGATTTTTAGCTCAAATCGTAAAATCATTCCTCCTAACGTACCCTTAAAAATTGAATATAACAACCTGTAAATCCTGATACGGGAGAATTATCATGGGCTGTGCATTGATAAACACCTAACTTTTAAATAGCATATTCAAGATATTAAAGATAAAATCACCCCTTTAATTAGCGTATTTAGCCGGATATCATATCTGTTACTAGATAAAATTAAAAAACGGTCTATATTATAGCCTCGTATATTAACATTTAAACTACTTGATTGAAATCTGGTTAAATGCATATGAAACATATATAAATGAACTACACGTAAAACAAAACAAAGTAATCAAAAAGCTATTTCACTTCAAACCTAGAACATCAACAGAAAAATTATGTATGAAAACAAAACTATTAACATTAAGAAACTTTTTATGAATATAATACATGTCTCACTATATGAAAAATAAATAATAAACTAATACATCCAAATACAGAAATCATTAAAACGTACCAAGTAAACACACACACACGGCAACAAGATAAAATACATTTAAATACCATACATACTCATTACGGCAAGCAATCCATTGGTTACGAGGGGAGCAACATACATAATTGCCTCCCAGACGAAATTAAAAATGAAAAAAGTGTAGTTAATTTTTTTTTAAAGTTGTTCAGTTTTATGATCAATCAACAAAACAATGATCGTGAGTAAAATAGTTGTGTAATATATTAATTTATTTATTTATTTATATATACGCCTAAAAAGGCTTTTACATAGAAGTGATACATGATGCAGTACAATAAGAGAATATGTATTATACAGGAGATATTGACAGTAAATAGATGTAATCCATTTTAAAGAAGGTAAAAAATACACACTTGTAAAATTGTGATTACAAGTATAATGAGAAAATATTAAAAAATATGAAGCAATATTAGTAAAACGTAAGAGTAACATAAAGTAAAAAAGAAATTATAACAACACTACATATAAGACAAATCATTAAAACTAATTTATTATAACGCTTCTCTAATTTGTAGGAATCAACAAAGTGTTGGTGTAGATTATGCATAATTCTATTTATGGAGTCAATAAATAAATCAATAGCACCCCCATACTTGTTGCCCAGATCATGCATCCTATTGGTCAGTGAGTGTGTCTGATAGTTGGTCGAGTATGTATTACAGAAAAATGTTATATTTTGTCTTGTATTCCCAGTCGGCACATGTAGTTTAATAGTGGCAAGGATGGCAGGACTATCAATTAAGTTGTTAATGACTCTGTGTAACACAACCAGGTCTGAAATAATTCTCCTGTCAGACAGTGTTATTAGATGCAATTGATTCATCAAACTGACATAATTAATGTAATCAATAGGAATTTCGAGCTTAAAATTTACGTACTTAAGAAATTTATGGTGAACTCTTTCTATATTATTGGAGTGAACTTTATATAAAGGGGACCAAATAGGTGAATTATACTCCTATTGACTTCTGACTAATTAAATATAGAGGGTTCTCATACAATCTATGGACTTAAAATCAGTTAAAGTTCTGCAAAGGAAGCCAAGCATCTGTAATAATGTGTAATGTATTAGTTTTTTCTAGTTAAATAAGTGAAAATGTAATTTTCTTTTATCTAGAATAAAAATAAATAAAAAAATGTGGTTTCGCTTGGAATATCCTGTTAAAACAACGAAGACGTAGCCAAAACACATTTGTCAACCTTGAAGATATGACAACGGTTAAGAGAAACGTTGTTTATAGTGGGAAAACTATATATATATATATATATATATATATATGTTTACAATGTTTACCGCCATTCCGCTTTTAACAAAATATCTGTTAACAATATGTTTTTTTTTGTGATCATTGTAATAAATGCCTTCGAAATGCTAATCTAATAATAGGTAGACGTCAAATTGACAGTTTAAACATTCTACTGTGACAAAACGCCCAATGATTCCCTAACTAAACTGGAATAACGGCAGCTACCAAATAAATAGCGATGAATATAAGAATAAGTACATACTTTACCAATAACCATCACAGGCGTGTGATAGTATGTTTAACAGGAATAAACGGCTCTCGGAGAAGAAAGCACTTGTTAGCACTTGTCAAAAATAATTATAGGTTATGCATAGACAAGAATGAAGTCATAGACAATTATTATAATTATCATGGCGACCAGATAACTCAAAAAAAAAAACATTTTCATCATGTGACTTTTGAACACATACATAATATATTGTTAACATACAAAATCATCATATGATAATTAATCACGGTAATTAATAAGAACGGTTATTATTAAGAAGGATCGTAACTAAGAATAATGATTTTTAAGAACATTTCATATTCAGCACAATTTGCGAGTCATTCCACGAGAGTGTAAGTTAGTTCTGCCTCAAAGTCTCAACAAAACAGTTCCATTATTTTACCTGGTTAATTATTGATTTGATAAGGGTTATTATAAATTTTAATTATATTTTCATTTGTGTTCCGAGTTTCAGCAGGAAAGCAACTAAATAATTTGGAGTCTTAATGTGAACATGTTCGTGATATTTGCAAGTAAATTGATTATTTGTTTTTGACGTTATTATGTAAATATTTTGTTGGTGTATTTATTTGCAGGTATCGACACTTGCAGAGAGCCATTTCTTTGTGATTCTCTTTCGACGAGACCAATCCTGTCCTTACTGTCCCATAACTTTTTCGTCCATTGCCATTGTTTTTAAAACCTTCTGTTTAAATGTGAGTATATTCAATAACAAACCTAACAAATCGACAGTCCCGAAAAACCATGTCAGATGTGCATGTATTGTATTTTTGCAATAAAGCTGTTTAAAGTTTCTTTGATGTATTTTAACTGTTTTTGAAATCAAGAAATGTTGTGTTGTTAGATATGTGGCGTCAATAGAAGAATGCAGACTAAATAATTAATAGTAAACAGCTCAACCTACTTAGGTACTTGCAAATTACTACAAAGAACAAATCGTAAACAACGCGACCTACCTACGACAATATGATTGCAAGTCGGTCTGGCACGCCAACTCGCTAGAAGGTTCTAGCCGGTCGCCTATGCGTAATTGCGACGCCGCCGAAAGTTCCCGAAAGGCCCATACTGAGCGATTGGCTCCGATTTATTTGCAATTCCACCTACCTACTGTTACCGCCGGCTGTACCGTATAAATAAGCCCAACGCAGCGGGCAGTCAGTCAGTCATCCGTCCGCCGTCATTTAACAAGGATCAACGAGTGATAACCCGCGCTCCTCTTACTAGCACGAAGGACAATATTCCCGGCTTTGCCCGTACTCATCGTGGACTCCATTGGGACATCATCCTAGCGCCTTGGCCACCGTTCCTGGCCAGCGCTACAACGGATTAAAGCGCCCTGTTTCCAGCGCCTCTCACCAGCACTTCATCCACCTACGTCATCTGTCCTACGTCAACTCTCATTACGGCTACCTGACTCATCAATAAACACTGTGACCTTCACGACACGTCTTTCATTTCGTGCCTCTCGCCAGATCCCCAAAGATATATTGGCTATTTATTTAAATGGAGAAATACATTATCGAAAACAAATAAAATGCAGAAACGAAACTATTTGCCAAACTAAAAATTTGCACATTTGACATTTTTCTTCGGTACCATCGAAATGTTGGGAAATGAACAAAAGTTTTTTTTGTTATTTTTTTGGGGTGTTATGCCGTGTTGCGCTAACTCCCTCTTTAGCCATCGTTTCGGACAGCATTGCAGTGCTGCACTGTAATGCTGTCCGAAACGCTGGCTAAATAAGGAGTTAGCGCAACACGGCAAAACACCCCAAAAACAAATAGCAAAAATACTTTTGGTGGTGAAAATCTTAAATCATATGAAAAAAAAGATTATATAAAACGAAAAATGTACAAAACAATACATTTATAGCCATGGAGAGAGGTTGTAGATATAAATCAAATCATAATAGAAATATAAACAATAGAGACATAAGTCACAAAAAATTACTGTACAAGCTTAACAAAATAGGAATTATAGATAATGCTAAAATGTGGATAGAAAGTTTCCTGAACTATAGAAATGAATATGTAAAAATAAAGAACACTCTCAGTGAACCGAACACAAGTAACTTTGTATTACCACAAGGCACCATTTTGGGCCCTCTTCTATTCATATTATTTGTTATATATCTTTTAATTACCATTAACAGGAAAACTCATTTCATATGCAGATGATACTGCAATTATATATCAAGCGAATTCATTGAATGAACTTGAAATAATTGCTAACAATGATATCAATACGTTAGAGAAATGGTTTGATAAAAACTTATTAACATTAAATATTGAAAAACATATTATATAATTTTTAGTATAACAAAAAAAACTTTTATTACCTTAAATATTAAAAGACATTAAAAAAGTGAAATTAAATATTTAGTTGTAATAATAGATAGATGAGTATTTCTCAAAATAAATGTACGTAACGAAAATGTAGTTACGAAATAGTGTTACGAAATAGTCATAAGACGTAACTAAATAGTAAACATAAGGCTTGTTTACACAATGGCAAATTTTATTTTACTTTTTTTATTAATTATTCAATTTAATTAGTTGTCGTCTTTTTTAAATGTAAGTAATTATCCTTTACTTTTTTATTTATTGTACATACTACAAACATACATAAACTCACGACCCAAATATTTGTATTTTGTAATACCAAAGGGGTTTAAAAAAAACAAGGGAGTATAAATAAATGTTTTTTAATCAAATTATCAGCTCCCAAATTGAAGTACCTAACACAATATTCAACAAATCTTAAGAAATTAAAGAACAGGGACTGTTTAAACTATTAAAAATTTAATAACATACAATTATTTAGTTTGAATCACTATCCATTAGCGTTTTATAAATTTCTTCCTCATCTTTATAATAATTGAAATCTTTCCGAGACACATTTGGTCAGTTTTTCAGTCTTTGGTTTATCACTCCGCTTTGGCGCATGAATATAGTCATTTAGTGATAGAGATTTAGAGATAAGGCCCTTACAAACCACTTTCTTTTTTGTATGTATATTTTCCAGTTTTTCGTTTTTAAGATAGTCACTCCACATTTCACTCCACATCACTCTCAAGACTTTCATAAAAATGCTAGACACACTTACAATAAATACAAGTTGTAACTGTGTACACTCAGCTTTACATTGAACTTTTTCGTTACGTTACGAAATTCATAACAAACGTTACGAAATTGTAATAAGAATTTATGTTATAAAAAGTCAATGGTTTGATAAAATTTAAAAGTGTTAATATGTAAGCTTAGCAATGTTCGTACCGCACATGTTACAAAAAGATGAGTAGAAAAAGACTTACCGTTTTGTGAAAAAAGGCTAAAATATTTTCTGTTACGAAATAGTGGTCCCACTAAAGAAACACGTTATTACTGATTTTAACAATTAATGTTATGGCGGATAAGTCAGACCAACAATTAATCAGAAAGAGGCTAGTGTTGCCCATGTTAAATTTTACAAATGGGTTAAAAAATTACGGTGGAAGTACTAATAAAACGTAACTAAAGAGTAGTTACTAAAAAGTAAATGGTGATGTCTCACTTTGTTTTTTGTGCATAAATTATTAATTTATTATGAAACCCCATAGAAAATTACCTTTTTACAGAAACTACATTTAATTAAGACCCTAAAACTTACAAAAAATCACATATTATAACGTTATTATCGCATTTTATGAAGTATAAACAAATGAGGTGGGTAGGGTGGCAATTTTATTTTTTATGGAAGGTAAAAATCGATATTTTTAAAAAATTTAAAATATTTGCGAATTAATACGATTGTAATGTTTATTTTTCGATATTTTAAAGCCTAATATTTATTCTACAAAATGGTGCATATTTTTTTTGTATGATTAATTAAAAACATGTGAAATTTTTGAACTGTTTGTAGGCACACTTTATTTTCCCAAAATGTACACTTTTTTTGAGAAATACTCAGTAACCTTTAGTGGAAAACTCTTATAAACAATATCATAAATAGATTAAGAAAACTCATTTACATATTTATTAGTCTAAGAAATATACGAACTGAAAAATTATTAAAAATATTTACTACGCTCTAGCCCATTCAATAATACAGTATGGTATCGTTGCATGGGGGGAGCTTACAAATCATCACTTTTACCGCTGGAAATCACTCAAAGGCTGTTCATAAAAATTTTAATAAAAAAACCATCAGACTACCCAACCTCACAACTTTTCCAAGACTTTCAAGTCCCACCACTAAAAAATATATACAAAAAATACGCTGCTTCAAATCCACAAAGATCTGTATAAAAAGTCACACCATGCCATGGTTCGTGTTGAGAGCAATAGGCAAAATACAATGGGTCGCTTATGTACTCCATTAATGCACTCCAGTTTAGCACAACACTATTACACGTACACTGGAGTGGTGTGGTTTAATGAACTAACGGCAGAGATAAGGTTAGAACCGGAATATAATAATTATGCTTATACAAGAAAAAACTGCACGCAGAGGACACTATATCAAAAAACAGTGGTCATCGCATGACCTTAAGTCTGCTATAGTTTTAATTTCAGTTTAACTGTATTTTAACTGTCTTAAAAAGCCTACAAATTGTTAGTTGTTATCATTTTTATTTAATTATTTTCAATTATTATTTCTATTTATTTTATTTTATTCTTAGTATTTTTTGCATTTTGTTAATTTAAATTGCCGTCGACTGTGAAAGGAGGTGGAGGTTTCGGATATTATGGATACGACTGTCTGAAAAGGTGCGTTTTAAGTTTAGACCTAAATTATGTCGAGTCTGTGATCATTCTCAAATCATGTGGCAGTCCATTCCAGGCTTTAGGTCCTGACACGGCGAAAGCACGCTCACCGAACTTAGTATCTGGTGTGCGCTTTGGTTCCTTCAACCTTCCGATAGCTGATGACGTTGCTGACCTAAGGGTTGACTGTCGGGAATTGGAATCTTCTGGAATACACAATTCTGATAAGTAAGCCGGAGCCATTCCGAAGTGACTTAAATACCATCCAGCATACCTTGAACTGGATTCTTTCAGGACATTTGAGCCAGTGCAGATTTTTGAGATGCTCTGAAATGTGGGAGTATTTAGATACTCCGGTGATAAGCCTTGCCGCGGCGTTGAAAACGGATTGTAATTTGTTGATTTGAAATTTGGGGAGACTTGCATATATTCCGTTGCAATAATCTAGACCTGAAACAACATAGGAATTGACTAGCAATTTAGTCGCCTCTGTTGGCAGGTTTCTCCGCACTGCTTTAATTTGCCTTAATTGAAAGAACCCCGTGCTTACAGTTCTGTTCACCTGAGTTTTAAGGGAAAAAATTAGCATTCAGATTGACACCCAGTAATTTGATGCACGTTTTTGGAGTGATGTCACTTCCTGAAATGGTTATTGGGGAGTTTTCAAAGCTATGCTGACGTCTGCTTGTAGCAGTCCACAGAAACTTAGTCTTTGTAGGATTCAGTTTCAATCTATTTGAGGTCATCCAGCGAGTAATTGCTTCTATACACTCAGTTATACGAATTTTTAGACTGTTTATTTCTTCTGGTAAGCAGTAAAAATAAACTTGCTGGTCATCAGCGTAGCAGTGAGATAGAAGGCCAAATGATTCGATTATTTTAGCGACATCATTTGTGAAGAGGATGAAGAGTAGTGGGCCCAGAACGGACCCTTGGGGTACTCCAGATGAAAGGGTTGCATAATTTTATTGGTTTTTTCCCACTTTTACGGCTTGTAAACGGTTGGCCAGGTAATATGTTTGTTCTACATTGATGTCCATTATTAAATGAAAAAATTGTGTAAAAATTCTATAATTATTTTAATTGTTTGACCTGAGAAACCATTTTGCATTTTCAATGCATTTTGAAAATAGGTATTTTGCATTTTGCATTTGAAATGCTTTTCTAAAAACCATTTTGCATTTTGCATTTTCAAATGGAAAAGTTTTGACCCATTTCCATTTTGCATTTCAAATGGTTAATGTTTTGTATAAAAAAAACATTAATCCCTTCACTTTATCTTTACTTTCCCCCATACACACAAGCCCTGCTTATTTATGGGGGTACATCAAATACATATATGAGTCGTGTAATTTCTATACCCGCTATATCAACTTTCATTGATTTGGAGAAAACCGCAAAAAACTGTCACATCTCTAGCGTACATAAGTAAATGCATTACAATTTTTTATATAATGAATTGGAGTAATAAAATTTCGAAAAGCATTTATTTTTCTATATATGTCTAGCAATAATTAAGTAATTTCGATAAATAAAATGGATATAGCGGATTTTAATACTCACTTCGTGATTTTGAAAGTCAACTGAGCCGACATGGCGGGTTTAGAAACTCACGCGTAGATCATTTTGACACACGAGCGTGGCGTCAGAGCGGCGGCCATATTGTATTTTGGCAAAATAACTGCTTGCGATTCGTTGAATCCGATATAGCGGGTTTTGATAGTAACTTTCTGTATGATATAGCGGATTTGGTTTCTCACTCGCAGTTTTAACATGGTTTTTGGTCGCGATAAGGAGGGTTTTGAAACTCAATTTTAGGCTCCTCTTGTTGCTCGCAAAAATGTGAACAAGATGTCATACTCAGATCATTTTGTCAAAAAATCGGATATAGCGGGTATAGAAATTATAGGATTCATATTATGTAATTAATAACTGTGCCATATTCAATATTGTGTAATGTAAATCGTGTATCTTTTTTTTACTAATAAAAAAATAAAAATAATATTCAAAATTAAAGAAAACAATTTGAAATTAAAAAAAAAAAAAAAAGTGTTTTTATGATTTTTTTTGTTGTATTTACAATTGTATGTTTAGTTATTATTTTTTATTTTTTTCCCTTTACACACGAGTTTTTGACTCTTGTAAAGGAAAACATGTTAACTTTTATTTGAAATATGTTCTTACTATGTAAATTTAAATAAATAAAAACAAAATTTAAAAAAAAAATAACATCAGAGAAATATTATTTTATGGACCTCTTGTAGTTGGTTAGTTCACAACTGAAAATATCAACCTTGGATAAAACTCTATTGTAATAATTGCATAGTCTGTTCAGGCAAGAATTCTGCTTAGAGTTCGTTTTGCATTGATCAACCCTGAACAGGACACAAGAGCGTGCTGAACGTGCTAGTACATTGAATTGAATCTTATTTAGCAACTCTGGGCAATGAGTATTATTTTTAACTACTTTATACAGGAATCGTGCATCCTTATGAAGCCTCCGCAAGCTCAGTGAATCAATTTCAAAGTATGAAGCTACCTCTTCATAATTATAAAATCTTAAAAATGACTTGCAACAAAGATATTTTATGAATTTGTTTTCAATTGCTTCGATTTTGTTGAATGGAGACCAAACAACTGTTGCATACTCCAAATGACTTCGCATCTATCTATCTGACTATCTGAGACTGTCGCAATGTTGACAATTCACAGCATGAAACGATCATTGGAGTAATCAGCTTTCAGAAAAATTAATCAATGAATCTCTTTTTACGTAACGGGCGGCCTTCAGGCCCTCAAACCCATTATCGAGTTATGCAACCCACATGTATAGTGAGTACATGTGAGGTTTTTGTTTATAATATTTCTTTAGAAAGCAAATCACGGCTGTTCTGTTACCAGCTGTAAAGCGCGGGAAGGGGGGGTAGCGGGTGTAAGTTCTAGGATTGGCTGGTCGATTTCAAATGATCCAAAAGCAATAATAATTTTTCGTTCGTAGCTGAAAAGTACATCTAAAAGTTGAAATTTAAAAAAAGTTTTTTTTCTTTTTTACTTCTACCATCATATATAACCTCCCGAAATTACTGCACTTTCACCCCGGACACCCTATATCAGTGTTTCCCACGGTGGGGCGTACGCCCCACCGGTGGGGCATAGCGCCTCAGTGGTGGGGCACCACGCTTCAGAGATGAGACACGTAGGCATTCCACATATAAAGGGGAATACTAAATTGAAATATACGCCAAATTGTACTTAAAATAAAATGAAACCCGTTACAATTTCAATAATTATCTTAAATCACAGAAACTATTCAGGATGTAGCTGTAGTTATTGTATTGCTTAATTTTTTTATACCTACATAATGTATAAATATAGTGAGGAAACCTATAATTGGTTTCTCAGTTAAGTAAATTGCACATGTATAAACCAACCAAGTAACTGTTAATTTTCCTAAAATAAAATATATAATTACGATTAGAACATGAAACATGATTTTTCCTAAGCATGAGTGCGAATTTGTAACATTAAGCTGGAAATTAGTGAACTCGAATGAGCACAGTAAGAACATGAGAATGGATTTTGCATAGTATGAGTGCGAATGTGTCTTTTTAAGCTTGACTTTTGTGAACATGAATAGTTACACTAATAAAATGAGAATGGTTTATCATTAATATGAGTGATAATATGGATCGTCAAATTTGACTTCCATAAACATGAATAATTACAGTAAGAATTGTTTTTTAGTGCTATTGTTTCGACTTCTGTGAACATGAATTATCGCAGTAAGAACATGAAAACGGTTTATCCTTAGTGTGAATGCGAATGTGAGTCACTAAGTTTGTCTTTTGTGAATATTAATAGTTACAGTATGAATATGAAAATGATTTTGCCTTAGTATGAATGCTAATGTTTGCCATTAAGCTTGACTTCTGCGAACATGGATAGCTACAGAAAGAACACGAGAAAAGAGAAAAGAGAGAGAGAGGGTTTCCTTAGTATAAGTGTGCATGTGTCTGATTATGCTTGACCATGAATAATCACAGTAAGAAAATAAGAATAAAGTTTCCTTAGAATGAGTGAGAACGTGTTGCAATAACTGTGACTTTATTTACTCATTAAAATTATTATTAACCTTTCCCTCAACTTATTTGGTGGACTGTGGTTTTAGCGCCATAAGCGATTTACCTATTAGAAAACTAAATCGATTGGAAATAACTAATAGAGGGGACCTAAGACCGAAATTAACTAAGTTAGATCCGGACATAAAATTTCTTTGAAGCAAACGTAACTGAATTTAATTTCATTTGTAATATTATATGAATTAGAAAAGGTTTTATTCATTTTTATGAGGGGTTCATATGTTTAAAAACATATTACATTATGATTTTAAAATTTACCTTCTGTTTCATAAAAAAAATGCCGGTGGGGCATTTGACTTTTGAAAAGACTACGGTGGGGCATGGTATAAAGAAGGCTGGGAAACACTGCCCTATATAGATATTTAAATTTTAGCTAATACTTTTTTTTTATTTTGTGAAATTTCTAGAGAGCGATTAAAAACACGACAGCCGTCATTGAATATTATTGTGTTAATTACTTATACTATGGTGTATCTATGCACAATACTTGTAGCAGAATATTATTGTGTTAATTATTTATACTATGGTGTATCTATGTACAATACTTGTAGCAGAATATTATTGTGTTAATTACTTATACTATGGTGTATCTATGCACAATGCTTGCAGCAGAATAATGATGGGTTAATTTTATATTATCTTGTCCCACAAAATAACTGATAATAATTAATCCAAAGCGCGAATTAAAAACTACACCATTCAACACTGACAAGCTTATGGTTCACTCTTGGCCTTCGCATTACCGAATTACTAAAGGCAATGCTGAGAGTATCTACCACCAAGTGCATCTCTTTATATAAATACAATTATTCTAAACACTTTACCATAGATAAAATAATTTACCAAAAACAAACAAAAAATCTGATGTTCAAAATTGCCTCTACCAAAGCATAATTATTTAATGTCACATAAATTATTTTCACGTCAATTTTACCAAAAGACTTATTTAATAATGCTTTATATACGGTCAAAATGTATTTTAGAAAAACGGCAATAACATTTTATTTCCAAAATGTATGTGGTTTTAAAAGTAAACGAAATGGTTTGTACTGCAAAGTGCTCAGGGGCCTTAGCATGAGAATCGATCGAACTTAACGATATCGGATTGCTAAGCGTATCTACCGACCATTTTATAACGACTTCCCTAGCATGAGAATGCTATTGATAACTCTAACGACATCGATAAGGCAATAAATACAAATCGATATACGCTGGCAATACTGGGACGGAATTGTCTATGAATTGAATAGACGTCAAACGTCAGATTTCAAGCGTAACCATTTTAACCGCCGTGTTTGTTTTAATATTTTACGATGTCGCAAGCAATGGTAGCTGGGTAAGTTATTTATTTATCTTTTTATGTGAAAGAATTTCCATTATTATCAAAGAGATATACTTACATTCTATTGTGTCAAAATTTTGAAGTTATTTTTACTAATATTTCAATCATACGCAGTATTTTAAGATATTCAAAATGCTGATATTATGATTTCAGGAAGAGAGTAAGGTCGACGACCAGTCAAATGGATTTGTTAACCAGCTATATGGCTGACCATTCGGAGTTCGCGGCTGGAAGGTTTGTGGGACCTCAGGGTTCCCAAAAAAATAAGGAGATGTGGCGTAATTTGGCGGAACAACTGGCAGAATTGGGTCCTCCTAAGTCAGCCGAGCAGTGGAAAACAGTGAGTATTTGTACCTACCTATACAAACTGGTTGCAGCAAACTTTGCTGACCTTCTAATATAATCTATCATCGAGACACTTGATATAAGACCGTAAATCACTTTTAACCTGACATTATTTTTACATTTTACAGACATGGCGTGACTTAAAATGCAAATCGCGCGCCCAAAACGCCGATGCCAAGCGAGCTGCCCTCACGACTGGAAACACTGCCGAGATACCGGTGTTAACTGACCTGACACAGAAGGTCATCAACATCATCGGCAGAGCCAGTTCTGAGGGCAGCGGACTTCCAGGGGCCTTAGCATGAGAATCGATCGAACTTAACGATATCGGATTGCTAAGCGTATCTACCGACCATTTTATAACGACTTCCCTAGCATGAGAATGCTATTGATAACTCTAACGACATCGATAAGGCAATAAATACAAATCGATATACGCTGGCAATACTGGGACGGAATTGTCTATGAATTGAATAGACGTCAAACGTCAGATTTCAAGCGTGACCATTTTAACCGCCGTGTTTGTTTTAATATTTTACGATGTCGCAAGCAATGGTAGCTGGGTAAGTTATTTATTTATCTTTTTATGTGAAAGAATTTCCATTATTATCAAAGAGATATACTTACATTCTATTGTGTCAAAATTTTGAAGTTATTTTTACTAATATTTCAATCATACGCAGTATTTTAAGATATTCAAAATGCTGATATTATGATTTCAGGAAGAGAGTAAGGTCGACGACCAGTCAAATGGATTTGTTAACCAGCTATATGGCTGACCATTCGGAGTTCGCGGCTGGAAGGTTTGTGGGACCTCAGGGTTCCCAAAAAAATAAGGAGATGTGGCGTAATTTGGCGGAACAACTGGCAGAATTGGGTCCTCCTAAGTCAGCCGAGCAGTGGAAAACAGTGAGTATTTGTACCTACCTATACAAACTGGTTGCAGCAAACTTTGCTGACCTTCTAATATAATCTATCATCGAGACACTTGATATAAGACCGTAAATCACTTTTAACCTGACATTATTTTTACATTTTACAGACATGGCGTGACTTAAAATGCAAATCGCGCGCCCAAAACGCCGATGCCAAGCGAGCTGCCCTCACGACTGGAAACACTGCCGAGATACCGGTGTTAACTGACCTGACACAGAAGGTCATCAACATCATCGGCAGAGCCAGTTCTGAGGGCAGCGGACTTCCAGGGGCCTTAGCATGAGAATCGATCTTGAATCGATGAAGTTGGAGAAGGGCCCACAGATTTGCAGACGGCGCAGTTAGCTTCCCCTTCTCGCCCGAGCAAGAAGAGGAAGCTAACTGACAAGCCAGATGTGGGGGTTCGGATGGTGATGGCGCAGGAGGCTAGCAACAAATCATCCAAGGAGCTTGTGGGAGCTATTAATAATTTCTCCAATATTTTTAAGGTATTTCCTATTTCTCTTCGAATCACTCCCAAATACAGCGCTACACGTGTAAGTTGCCAGATTAAAATATAAAGAAATAGCGTCAATTCATGTTTAAATTCATTCAATTTATAAGTGTGAGTAAGTTCAACTTATAAGTGTGGCACTGTACTTTTAAATTAGAATTAAATCTTAGTAGAACAAAATAAAATGCCCAGCTTTGACTTATTTCATTTATTTATTGTACTATTCCCAATGTACTATTTTTCCATTTTGCGCGGTGGAGTTTTTATTGATCTGTTTGTTTAGATATTCTTTGTGTTAAAAAAATTTAATAAACATGTAAAATCCAGCTTGGCGAGAAATTCAAAATGAATAAATTAATTTATAATCTTCCTTTTAGTATGTCGACTACCTATTGTTATTTAAATTAAATTAATGAGTTGTTATTTATCATTTCAGAGTTCAATGGATCGATTTGCTGACATTTTTGAGGTATTTCCTGTTCCTTTTTGTAATTATTTGTCAGGGCACCCCGAGACCGGGCAAGATACAGTGTCTACATAGACATGGTGCTTTTCTGGTCTCGTCTCACTGGCACTAATAACTAATTTACTATAGAAGGTAAATTAAGTTAGTAAATTAATGAATTATCATCTCTTGTTTCAGAGATACACGGCAGTGGAACGTGAAAGGGTTTGTTTACTCCAACGACAGTTGGCGAGGTATTTATTTGCTATACATCTATACAGGCTTTTAAAAACATTTAATGTACAAAACTGAACAAATTAAATTAAATATTGCATTATTTAATATGTCACTTGAGAGATTGCGAAGTATGTTCACAAGGGATGGAACACGATTATTAACAATTGTCCTTGGAGAGGCAAGCAGTCCAGCTAGGAGGTACGATGAAAGTAGAATGAATAAGATCTCTAATAAAACATTTCTAATTCTAGACGAACTCAACCATCGAAACAACGGTCAACATCATTTGCCAACTCGCCCAACTATACGTTGCAGTTGGAGTCAGAGGATGAATACGATTAGTACTATTGAAGTTCTTTTTGTGAAATATTGCATGCAGCGCTTTGCATATATGTATATTTGATTAGAAGCATTTCTTCAAACTCTTGCAATGTCTCTGTGAGGCGTGAATTGTTTTTACAATGTAGGTACATACAGTACAATGTTTTAAAGTACTATTGAAGTTCTTTTTGTGAAATATTGCATGCAGCGCTTTGCATATATGAATATGTACTTGATTAGTAGCAGTTCTTCAAACTCTCGCAACGTCTCTGTGAGGCGTGAATTGTTTTTACAATGTAGGTACATACAGTACAATGTTTTAAAGTACTATTGAAGTTCTTTTTGTGAAATATTGCATGCAGCGCTTTGCATATATGAATATGTACTTGATTAGTAGCAGTTCTTCAAACTCTCGCAACGTCTCTGTGAGGCGTGAATTGTTTTTACAATGTAGGTACATACAGTACAATGTTTTAAAGTACTATTGAAGTTCTTTTTGTGAAATATTGCATGCAGCGCTTTGCATATATGAATATGTACTTGATTAGTAGCAGTTCTTCAAACTCTCGCAACGTCTCTGTGAGGCGTGAATTGTTTTTACAATGTAGGTACATACAGTACAATGTTTTAAAGTACTATTGAAGTTCTTTTTGTGAAATATTGCATGCAGCGCTTTGCATATATGAATATGTACTTGATTAGTAGCAGTTCTTCAAACTCTCGCAACGTCTCTGTGAGGCGTGAATTGTTTTTACAGTGTTGGTACATACAATACAGTGTTTTAAAGTACTATTGAAGTTCTTTTTGAGAAATATTGCATGCAGCGCTTTGCATATATGTATACTTGATTAGTAGCAGTTCTTCAAACTCTTGCAATGTCTCTATGAGGCGTGAATTGTTTTTACAATGTAGGTACATACGATACAATGTTTGAACATGATGAAGCACTATAAGTCAGTTTCCTTGTTTAATATATTATCATTCGTGGGAGAAGTACTTTCGCACTAGTTCGTCTCTCACTCTGCGGGCTGCAACAACCCTGCTGACATCTTCAGGCTGGTGCAGCAGCTCAACCTCTCTTAACTCTACATTATCATTATAATAGTCTGTTAATCTGAAAATAGAGAACAATTTATTAATATTTTGTACTGTTGCCTTACTTTTTTAAATGCATATAGTTCAACAAGGAAACTGACTTATAGTGCTTCATCATGTTGTATAGTATAGCACAAGTAATAATTATTTGACCAGCAGCATCGGGCTCATAATGGAGAACTCTGTCTTTCCTGAGGCAACGGAATATAGCCTTCCATGCCCCAAATAGGCGTTCTATGGAACATCTCGCCTCACAGTGCGCCTTTGTGTATCTGTATTGGGCACTCCCCTCGACTGCATTCAATATTGGTGTCATCAGATAAGGCTCGAGTGTATATCCAGAATCGCCTGATTGAAACAAAACACCCATTATAATAGGTACATATAACTACTAAGTTATGATTTTTTTGCCTTTTTTTAAAATGAGTTGTTGAAATACATACCTAGCAAGAAATATGTCCCAATTCTCTGATTGTATAGTCTGTTCATTTCAGTTTTGACTAAACTATTATTCCAAATGAATTGGTCATGGACAGTACCTGGGAAGCGTGTGTTGATGCTCAATATTTTCAACGTAGCATCGCAGACCTGTTTATCAAACATAAAAAACCTTCAATAAAATTTGAAAACAACAATCCGGCTGTTTTATTTCTGAAAAAATATTTACCACTTGAACATTCAGCGAATAAAATCCTTTGTGGTTTTTGTACTGCTCCTCGTGTCTGGAAGGGGTGACGATGGCGATGTGGGTGCAATCGATGCATCCCAGAACATGTGGAAAGTTTAATTTTTCCCTAAAACTACTCTCTACTTGCTTGCGGGCTTCATTTGTAGCCGGAAAATGTATCCATCTTCTGTACAGATGTTCTAAAACTGCTTTCATAAACAGTTTTATGCACTTGCTAACGGTAGTTTGCCCTATCGCCAAGAAGTGATCTTGGCCTACTCCACGTTGGTAGCTCCCTGTAGCAAAGAAGCTGATGGGTGCGAGTATCTGTCAACATCATAAATAATACAACTAATTAACAAACTTCACTTTTGATCATTTTAATCACTTTATTGTGAAAAATTATCATCAGCAATCGAAACAAATTTATTTATTTCACGTGGTCGTTCCAGTGGTGGATAGATTTATATTGTGTTATTGTTTTACTAAGATATCAATAATGTTTAATACTCTCACTTTAATGTATACTGGAAGTCCTAATGTATTTTTTGACACTAGAAAAGGAGTTAATTCATCAATGAGATCTCTAGCCATAATGCGAGATATTCGAAACAATTGTCTGAATTCCGTCTCTGCAAGTTCGAACGGATTCAATTGATCGCGTAAAAGACGCCTTTCAATCCTACGATCTTCCCTAACCTGCCTCCTTTCATTGAACCAGAAATTTTGCATAATGAACGACATTATTAAAAAAAATATGTATATCGACAGCCAACCAAAGTTTTAACTGACACTCAAGACCCCACGTTATATTCGGCGGGCTTTTAGCAACCGTCGGTCGGAAGTTATCCTATCGATACATTCTCATGCTCGCAATTTTAACGATACCGTCGCTACTTTGACCATAGACAAGAAATTTTAACAATCGTCGGTTGTTATATTTTGATCGTGCTAGCATATGTCGTTAAGTGCTCATTGATGACGTATTTTAACGATATCGTATTGCTATAGGGCTATATCGACTTCTCATGCTAAGGCCCCTGATGCAATTATGACTTAATTTGTTCTACAGAAACATGGCGAGACTCCACAATCTATGACCAAGAAATAGTAAATGAACGTTACAATATTTATAGACGCCATAGGGACACGTTCTCATAAAAAATCAGGCGGTGGAATTTTAACCTTTCTGGGAGTATGGACGTTTTTGAACGACGGTACACACTTTCGTCAAAAGAGTATGGACGGCTATGGACGTAAGGCGTCGCATAGTAAAATTTCGTAAATATGCATCGTATTGCCATCTATGGGCATATTCCTGTAACTTTACACCATTTTACAAAATTATCGACAGAGATATCGGCCCTTATTTATTTTGCATGACGTCACAGGAACAATTTCGGACATACACAGAAATATTCAACAACTGATTTCGGCGCGTACGTGTTTTTACGTTTTTCTCGCGGATTTCTAATAATTTGTTGTAATATCTGAACATTAGAGTTTGAATTTGATGTATTTTATGTTTATACCGGAAAGCAGTTGGATGTACCTACCTTAATAAATATTGAAATAATTAAGGAAAATAATATTTATCTATTATCACACATTTTACGACGCCGCGCCGAATCCTTTATGATGCTTATCACCGGACATGTATCATGTCTCAAATAGGATTTAACCGAAGTAATTAAATTTTTGGTTATTTTTTCTTGGTTCCTTAACCCGGCGGTACTCGCTAGGTATTTACGAACATGAACACTCGCTACCGGGTAATAAATACCACAGACTTTAATTGCCGTTATTTTCCAAAAGAAGTTTGAGTTACAATGTTTGACAATGTATTTGTGTTATTGGTACTATTGCTCATAAATAAAACTAGAAATCCAAGTTTTAATGTTTATTTTTTTGTATTTAGAGTTTATCCTAAAAAACAATAAAAATAAAAAAAATTCTTAGTTACGAGTATCTTACGAAAATCAACAATAATATATTTTTTTTCTTACAAATTTGGCAAAATTGAGATCGGTATCGAAAATAAACTAGGTACACTCCTAAAATAATACAAAATAATGATACCTTTATACTGAGTGAACATTGAGATAATCAACACTAAACAAACTGTTTCAAATATTTTGCGAAAAACGAAACTACTTCACTCTATCATAGCAATCCTCACATATTGGGGTTGTATGCTCGCGGCATATCTTTTTGAAGCACAATTCGCAAACCGTCTTCGTTTTCCGATCCTTCTTCCATTCACAAACAGCACAGAGAGAAGTAGATATAGGCGGACGCGACCTGGATGAGTCAGCGTTGGCGGATGTGTGTTCGTCATTCGAGTCGTCACTGACCAAAAACTTTATTTTAGTTTTTATATATGATGACAAATTAGGTACCGATGATCGCATATTTTTAACTGCGGCTTCACAAGACTCAAAGCCAGATCTTTTAAGGCAATTCTTCTCTGGACCATAACCAATCCGCTATGTTCTTTATTTTCTTTCACTACAACGTAGGCATTGATGCCACTGACGTTCAGAAGACCATAAAAGAGTACTAATGGCCATCTTTTGGTTGCCCGTGACACTGAGTAGGTAGCACACATCCCATCTACAACCTCGACACCACATTTTGTTCTGTTGTAGTCCATAATCATTTCCGGCTTTTTGTTTTCTTCAGAACTTTTCTTGCCGTCATGGTGCATAGTTGAAGCCAAGAGCACTACTTTATTTTTTTTGGGATATACGAGACTACAGTACAGTTTTTCTGAAACCCAAAAAGGGAGCTGTGAATATCTCGGCCCTTAGTTGCCGTGAAAAAAGGTGGGATTTCAGCTTTATTCTTCCTCAAAGTGCCGAGTGCTGTCAATCCATAATCATTGAGCAAGTCACTCAATAGGGGCAAACTGGTGAACCAGTTATCCATCACAACGTTTCGGTGGCTGTTAATTATAGTTTCTACCAAACGCTTGACAAGATCTCTTGGTGAATTGCTGTGATCATATGGACCGTCATTTTTTCCAACGTAGACTTCCATGTTATTGGTATAAAAGGTTCGCGCGTCAGCCATCACTAAAATTTTTATGCCATATTTACCTGGCTTATATTGCCTGAATGGGCACCGACCACGAGTCTTCTCCAACTTTTCATCAATCGTTACATCGTTGCCAACGCTGTAATATTTTTTGAAATTGGCAACGATCTCTTGGAAAATCTCGCAAAAAGGCGCCAGTTTATCCGTTTGTCTTCTTTCAACCCTTGTTCGAATATCGTCGAAACGCAAATTTCGCAGTAAAAAATGGAACCTCTCTCGTGACATGGTGGCAATGCATACATCGCAACCACTTCCATCCTTTTCCCAGAGATCTCTTGTATTCAGGTGACCGCTTCTCAGTCTTCCGCAGAAATATAGTAATCCTAAAAGAGCTCGAAGTTTCACAATGTCTGTACTCTTACAATCGCGTTCTCTGGAAAATTTTGATCTCTGCTCTTGAATGTAAATATTAGTGGAATAGACTATCTTTTGTAGACAAGTTTCCGGAATCATATGATCCCAGGCTTCTAACATAGATGTACATGATCTTCTTTTGCCAATAGGTCCTGGTAAATGATAAGCAATATTATGGGATCTTGTGCGGACACGTTGCGTTGGCACAAGAACTTGCCACTAAGTAGATCCATCTTTTCCAATAAACTTTCCTCGCATCCGGTACTTCAATGGCACATCTTCTAAATATTCTTCATCTATTGGACGCAGTTCTTTATATTCTTCAACTTCTGAATCTGAAGGTAGACGGTCAAAAACATTTTCTGAATTTGAGGGCGCATCTGAACTATCAGCTTCTTGTTCAGTTTCACTTTCGTGTTCACTATTCACCTCAAAATCTTCTCTTTCTGACACATTTTCTTCTCCGCTGTCTTCTTCTTGAAGCAGCTGTTCTATTGTACTGTCACTCAAAGGAATACTCATTGTATTACAGCTCTTAAACAAAAAACATAGTCGTAAACATATCGAAAAATAATGGAACAAGGATCGTCGCTACCGGGTATTTTTTGCCCATACTCACTTTACACGTCCGTCGTTAACAAGCGCCGTGCGCATAAATAAACCAATCACTAGATTGATAACTCCGAGCTTTTGTAGGGGGAAATTTTGTCCACTATTTTTTAACCGATGACGTCATTACAGCCTTTGATTTCATAGACAAGGTAGCCGAAACAATAAAAAAAAGGCGCGGCCATAGACAATATGATCTTTCCTAGGTGCCTACCTAGGAAAGATCATATTGCCATTCATCAGCCTAAAATATTATTTTAAAAATAAATGTTAGAAGTGTTAACAAATTCTCTCAGGACGAGAAGGTTCCAACTCACAAAGTGCGGTCCTGCAAAAATGAGCTAAAAGGTATCTTTTCTTACGGCACATTTTCTCAGGACGGCGCTTTGTAAGTTGAAAATCTGTCGTCCCGAGGCCGTCGTGAAAATAGCTTCAAATTACTTGAAATTTGAATTCCTTTACTTTAAAAGGAAAAACATTTTCAAACAATTATTGTGCTTTTCTACGACAGTGTTGAATGTTAACATTTCTCTGTTTATCAGAAAAATGAAAAACTTTGTTACATGTGAAGTATTTTTATTTTATTTCACTAATATGACAGAAACAAGAAACACAAATAAATTTATAAGCACAAAACACATTTTAAATGTAAACCAAGTCTTTTGAGTCGCTAATATTGTTCTGAATGATAAAATATTTCAATTTGAGGTTTTAGTTATAAAGTTATTCAAAAAATAATATGAATACAGCATTCATGAGCACAAAACATGATTATCAAACAAGAAACTATAAATATTCTTACACAAGGGAGCATCGTTTTTTCGTGTGGTGACTGAATTACTACCGCTGGGTCCTACAGGAACACTTGAATCTGAAAAAAAATTATCTTATAGATCGAGGAAAGGAATTAAAAGATCTGCATAATGGATGAAGACATTTTCGAATATTTTCAAGTAACATAGAACGGATGTTTACCTTCATAATCTTCCTTAATCCTTTTGGAAGAAGGATTCATATCTCGCAAGACGTAATATGGTTTTTGGTGACATCACACGGTCCTGTAATGTAGGGTCCTTTGCACCTGTATTTTCGTCACAACGGGTCCGATATTGTCGTAAATCCGGATAACTACCAATGCCGGGAAGATTTAAAGTCGGCAGTGCGGAACTTCGAAGTTATCCATTCGGCTTTCTGTTTCTGATGGAGAAATGGCAGCCACAAACGAATATAGGTTAAGATACGAATTCGATTCTGTCGATTCTACAGGCCCATTCGCCGAACTTGCGCTTCTCAAAGCTTCCGTGTTTTGGATATTTATGTCGGGTCGATTGTCTGTCAGTACAGCCCTTCACACAACATGGCTTGATAACTTTACCTTCAGACATTTTCACATAACAAACAACTCAAAACAACAATATGAACTGTCAAGATGGCGTCACATTCACATCCGTCACATGGTTTCAGGCATTTCCGGGGAGGTGGAACGTAGCCTCTCTTTCTGTTACACGGGTCTGATGCTAGAGAGAGTGAGAGATCAAACCACGACGGCTTTTCATTGGTCGGGCTGTAGCGACGTCATCAAAAACCAAAAAAAGTATCGGAGTTATACCCCCCTGCGGCCAACTGGCTAGCGGCTGGCGGCTGGCACAAACACAGCTGTGCGGTCGTAGGTATCAATGGTCTAAATCAAAATACAACTGCAGACGTGTGGATGTCTCATGTTCCCGCATAGCGAATTAAAGCGGGACATCAATAGCGTGTCATTTCCTCGCACACTCTTCGCGTATTAGTATCACACGGTTGATTGTATTGATGTATTTGTTCCCGATTTTTGACAAAAACCTCTGATTTTTAATTGAATTTGAAAACTATGTAAAATATTATTTTTTAATTCAGTGCATAAATGTATAACGAAGGGATACCTAAAATCTGAACTCAGAATTTATTATATTTATAGTGTTATTAGAATCAATGTGTAGTAAATACACACCACAGATAAGGAAAGGTTACAGGAATAAGTGTTCAATATAAAGACCCAAAAGATAATATGAAACAATGCCATTATTTATTTAATTAAAAATTACAACTTAGTTTACATTACATTTTTTATTATATTTACATTTAATTTTATATTTGTACATTAGTACACAGTTTACATGTTCTCCTGATAAAATGAACATCGTTCGCGAAACATGTAGATTGTGTATGTGTATATAAAAATAAATTGATGTAAACTACTTGAAATTATTACGTTGTACTCTGATTTGATTGTTTTATGCAATAAGGCCTAGTTTGATAGCTTGCAAATTATTCGTTGGAATTAAATGAAAACTTACAGACAGCTTAGCAACTATCTTTTGACGTATGCTACAAAATAGTAAAACTGCCCTCGTGACCTTTAATACTCACATTTACCTCAAAGTTTTGATCTTCTCTATAATATATTGATTTGTAGTTTTATAGAGAACATGAATAAATGAAAAAATCTATGTTTTGGGATTTCTAAACGGTGTCTTATTTTAGCAATGACGTGGTTCTTTTTTGAAGTGAAAAATTATATACAATTTCTTTCGCGATCAAACATTTTGCTGAAACTTTCTGAACATTATCAGAATGAACCCGCCCAGTATTTCAATAAGGTGTTTTCCTCTCAGTGCAAAAAATACATTCGGCTTGCCTTCTTTTTACTTAAAAATTACTGTTTTTATTTTAAACTTCCGATTTTGTTGTCCGGGTTAAATCTTCCCCAAAGGAAAAACTTAACCCTTCCACACACTTTTCCACAAATGATCATCTAGTCAATCAACATTATGTAAGTGCATTATATAAGCAAAATAAATACAAAACAATACAAGAACAACACGTCAACTCACCAGAGATCAAATGGGAAAATAATTCACCGACTCCAGATATTTTCATATCAGAGGGTTCGGCTCGGTAGAACTTCTAACAGGGCCTATAAATCCCACTGATCACTCAACATAAATATTTAAAAAATCCCAGGGTTTTGGAAATTTCTGTTTATTATTATTTTATTTTATTATATTTAGTCAATATCCAGGTGAATTAATTTTGCATTTAAGATGTTGAGTATAAAATAAATTAGTTTAGTTCCATTCACAATTTTTGATATTACCGATTTGTTCATGAACATTAACATTGTAATGTCATTGATTTTTTAATTTTGAACGGTGACCGGATAAATCATCACAATGATAATTCATCACATCTTTAAAAAGTTATTAAAAGTCATGGAAAGTGATGAAACAAAAACTTTCTTTACTTGTTTAAGTAGAATAGGTAAGGTTAGGTTAAAAATTTTATTTCTTTCATCGTTTCTAATGACTTTATATTACTTTTTAAAAGTGTGTTGAATTGTCACAGTGTTGAGTTATCATGGAACCCTTTTGAACATTTTTATTATCACAGTTGCAAGTAGGTACCGTAATAGGCTAATTAAAAAAAACTTGTGTGTTGTGCATTGTCTATGGTTAAGTCAATCTAATGATTAACGTGCTTTCGCACGACAATATTTTTGTTCGACGGTTAATATTCAGTAATGGTGCATTTAGGGTGGTTATTTCAATAAACATATCATTATTGTGACTTTTTTTTATATAATCATAAATTGAAGTTGGTTCTTCTACTTTTCTACATTCTACAGACGTTTCTTCAACACATTGGAACTGTCCGCAGCGCTTCGTCTTACGTAAGTAGGTTAAAGTAACTAAATTAGACGTGAGATCTTTTTAGATGCCAGTTTATTGTCAGAATATGTCACATTACACTTTTTAATCCGTAATCTTGTACAACATTCGATAAATAATTTACAGATATATCAACACTAATCATGCTTACACGCTACAGACGATAGTACATTTTTGTTTGCTCATTGTAGATAATGTAAATTTACATAGCGATACGCTTTATATGCACTTTATTATGTAAAAATTACTTTGTATCAGTTAGTTAATAATCAGAGTAAGTATTTCAGCTTGCAGAAATATGAAATACCGCATTTCATTAGCTTTTTCGTAAAAAACGGATTCTTTGACGTCTTTTCCTCAAGCCATCTTTTGACATATTAATAATATTCCTTTTTTTACCCAAGTTTTTAGAACTCAAACTAAGAACCTATTTTAGGATCACAGGTATTTATTTTGGTTTAAATAAGGGAGGTAAAAAACTAACCCTAAAACTTTCACATCAGTATCAATGGCTCCCTAGTGAACACCCGATTTTAATTTTAACCAAATATCTATTAAAATTCAATTCCAGGAACTGAAAACTTACTTTTCAGTATAATCTAGCTACCAAAAGTGTTTTTTAAATAATTAGTAGGTACATATTAAACGTTTACATCTTTTATTTATATTTCCACTTCATTAAATAATTTCACGAAACGAAGTACTTACATTCATATAATGATTCCATTATTATAGCATAGTTTTTGTTGCGTTTACCAAATGTCAACATAAGACACCGAGAGGTTGTTGTATTATTCACAACTGGTTCGACCCAAGTAAACTACGTCCACATTATTTTGACATTTCTACACTTATGTCACGTTTTTAGCTGCTCATAAGGTCTGAGACACATTATGTGCGCATACATTGGGCGTGGCATGGACGTATTATATGTTGTGCTGATACATTACGCTAAAATCTTCCTTAGGAAAGTATGTCAAATCAATTGGGGGACTGCCGCGGAATGTCATTTCATGTATGGGAGCTGTCACTTTGTAATTACGGCTCTTCGTTACTTTTTCAGGCCCTTCTCATGCGGTTGGTAGGAGAGGGGGTCGCATTATTTTAAAATAAAGCCTGGCTAGCAGATCCCGGCGTATATCCTCGCTACGTCCACACTTATGTGTGACAGGCCTGTATGGGATTGTATGGCGAGCAATATGGAGTTATGATGTAATCTGTCACCCCCTTACAGCTTGGCTGATGTGAATTTGCAACCTTATAGCGCTGTCAACAAGTTTTTTGTTGGTTGCTCATACGAATCCTGTCAAACGTAATCCTTAATATTCTTTATAAATATATCCGTCAGAATAACTCTTTTATGTTCCAAATAAAAGGTTCTCTCAAAACGAATTTAAATGTTTTCAATCGTTGTTTCAGTACATATGTATATTGAACTGGGTTCAATGTCCGTTATATAACAGAACGCTATCACAGAAAACAATGGATCTTCCCGACCCAGAGAGCGCTTTCATCAAAGTGGAACCAGGGACCCAGGAAGAGGGTGGAAGTGAAATGCCGTATACGGTTATAGATTTCGACCACCAGGATGTAAAGAAGGAATGCTTGCAGTATTCTGAGACTACTCCGACAGCCAGTAAGTAGTATTGAAAAAGCAAGAAAAGTTTGAATGTTAATTTCAAATGTTTTAGAATGTTTCGCGGACGGGACGCATACTTGTTTATGGCGTCACCCAATAATAATAATAATATTTGGCTAATTTATATAGCGCCGTTTTCGTGAGAAATCACCTCAAGGGCGCTGTACAAATATATTTCTTAAATATTTAATACTAGAACTACTGACTTATCTCTAAGACTTATATCTAGTGACTTACGACTAAGGCCTATAACTACTATCTTAACGACATATACACGAGTATTTACATATTTGGCAACTTACAACTAAAATTAAAATTAACAATTTAATCTTACTAACGCCAGAAGAAGAAGGAAGTTCTATTATATTAGGGTGGATTTATTGTTAGCTGGATATATTATATGTTAAATGAATTAAATTAATGAATAAAATCAATCAATCGCCAATCTTAAACGCATTTAGATGATTCATCTGCCAACAATTAAACCGATTAACTTGTTATGTTCCCGCTGATATTGTCCATTGTCCACTGGCAGGCAAGTCAATAGCAAAATTGAATGAACGGAATCGCTAGATAATGTAACAATTACGGTATAAAAAAATGAAAAAAAAGAAATATTTGGATAGAATGACGGATTTATGGAAATGAGTGTCTGAAAAAGTGAGTTTTTAGTTTGGATCTAAATTCTGTTGGGCTGGTTATACATCTCAATTCCATAGGAAGTTTATTCCAAGCCTTGGGGCCGGATACTCCGAATGCACGATCACCAAACTTAGTGTTCGGATTTCGCTTAGGCTCTTTCAACCTTCCAATTGCAGATGATGTCGCTGATCTAAGAGTTGACTGCCTTAGACCAGTATTTTCCGGAATGCATAGCTCAGTAATATACGGTGGCGCCATTTCGTTGATAGCTTTAAACACCATCCAGCATAGCTTGTACTGGATCCTTTCAGGACACTTCAGCCAGTGAAGATTTCGGAGGTGTTCCGAAATGTGCGAAAACTTGGGTACCCCGGTGATAAGCCTTGCTGCGGCGTTGAACACTGATTGTAGTTTATCAGTTTCGCATTTAGGAAGATTTGCATAAATGCCGTTGCAATAGTCAAGACGTGATACTATATATGAGTTCACAAGTAATTTTGTTGCCTCTGTTGAAAGGTTTCTACGAACTGACTTAAGTTGTCTAAGGTAGAAGAACCCCGTGCTAACGGTCTTATTTACCTGACTTTTTAAAGAAAGGTCTGAATCCAGATAAACTCCCAGAAGTTTGACGGTTGTTTTAGCAGTTACGTCGTTGCCGGAAATAGCGATTGGTGAGTTTTCTATTAAATGTTGGCGTCTATGTGTGGCTGCCCAGAGAAACTCCGTTTTTGAAGGATTTAGCTTAAGTTTATTTGAGGACATCCAGAGATTGATTGCTTCTAGACACTCAGCTGTGCGAATTTTTAGGCCGTCGATCTCATTTGGTGAGCAGTAAAAGTATATTTGCTGATCGTCAGCATAACAGTGAGATAAAAGGCCAAATGACTCGATAATTTTTGCGACGTCATTTGTAAAAAGAATGAAGAGAAGTGGACCCAAAACGGATCCCTGGGGTACCCCTGAAGAGAGTTTTGAGAAGTTGGACTGTTTATTTCCAACCTTTACTGCTTGCGAGCGATTGGATAGATAGGATTCTAGCCAATATTTGATGTTAGAATGTAAGCCAAACGTTACTTCTAGTCTCTTAATGAGAAAGTCGTGGTCAATGGTATCAAATGCAGCGCTCATATCCAAAAGTGAAATAAGTGCTAACTTACCTGACTCTATGGCAAGGGTTATATCTGACTAAATAAAATGACTAAATAAAATACGTAAACGAGGTCTTCGCCTACCAATAAAACATTCTGAACAAAAACTAGAAAGTAAATACTGCCGCCATGGAGCTGAAATTGGTGCTATAATTAAGGGTTTGGGTCCAAAGAAGGCACCAGGGCATGACAGACTTAATGGCGAGATAGTGAAGCATGTCTGGGTCCACGCTAAAGAGGAGCTCTTTCAAGTGATGGAATCGTGCCTGAGAAGAGGAATTTTCCCTTCTGAATGGAAGAGGGGCGTGCTCAGGATTATACCTAAAGGGAACGGCAAACCACTCACCGACGTAAAGGCTTATCGCCCGATAACCTTGCTCCCAATCCTCGGCAAGATCCTGGAAATACTAATTCGGCAGCGACTTCGCAGTACACTTTCACCGTCCAGTGAACTTCAATTTGGTTTCGTCCCGGGTAAATCCACCGTGCACGCCATTTCGTTTGCGCTTAACTGGGTGAAGGTCTGCTCAAAGAGGTACGTTGTAGCAATCTTCTTAGATATAACTGGTGCCTTCGACTTCGCGTGGTGGGACATGATACGCACAAAGGTTAAAAGTAGGAATTGTCCAAAACGCCTGTTTAAATCGGTTGACAACTACCTATCGGGACGAACTGTCTCGATATCCCATGGTGATTTTACTATAGAACGCGAAGTAAATATGGGTTGTCCCCAGGGCTCCGTTCTGGGACCTGAATTTTGGAATATTGACTTTGACGACTCCTCTAGGTTACCCTTGCCTGAAGGATGTATCATGATCGACTACGCGGATGATAAGATGTATCTCGTCTCGGGGAACAGCAGAAAGGAAATTGAAGAAAAGGCTGGTGATGGTTTGAACACCCTCCTTTAATGGGGGGAGAGGAATAAGATGACCTTCGCTCCCCACAAGACAAAGGGTCTCCTGATGAAGGGCTCTCTCAGTAGAAAAAGAAACCCTACCATCCGGATGGGAGACACCAACATCAAATTTGCAGACACGGTCAAGTACCTAGGTGTAACACTCGATCGATCGTCCTCATTTCTGGCTCATGTTAAAGATGTTTCAAGCAAGGCTCAGGCGCTGTTCCTAAAGCTGAGGAGACTCTCCACCGCTGAATGGGGACTACGCAATCCGGCACTACGTGCTCTGTACAGGGGCGTATACGTTGCGCAAGTTTCGTATGCTGCCTCTGTTTGGGAGCACCGTCTGGATAACTGCCTTATACTTCTCGCTCTTACTAGGGGCCAGCGAACTTCTTTGCTGGCACTATCTGGCGCATACCGTACTGTTGCTTCGGACGCTTTGCCAGTTTTGGCCGGCATTTTGCCAATCGATCTGGAGATTAGGGAAGTCTTAACCAAGCAGAGACTTTCCAGAGGATCCCCGGCAACCCATCTTGGTGTCGTTCTGACACCAGGTGGACCGGGAACTCTCCCTGGACTGCTTCGGACGATGAAGGACCTTTCGCTCAAAGAGTGGCAGGTCCGTTGGGATAGGTCGAGCATGGGAAGATGGACCTTTTCCTTCTTCCCATCAGTTAAACTCAGAATGGAAGGGGCCTTCCTCAAACTGGCCCATCACATGACGCAGCTCCTCTGACGAGGCTTCACAGCCTTGCCCTGTCTACCCATCCCAATTGCGCTTGTGGCAATACTTACCAGTCGGCCGAGCACATTCTGTGGCACTGTGAGATCTTGAAGGATGCCAGAGACGAAATGATAGACGGTCTGAATGTCCCCATTAGACCGGTGTGGAACACCGATCTTGTTTCTAACAGAGTCAATTTCGAATGTCTGAGGAAGTTTACTAGGATCTGGGTTGAGAGATGGTCTGAGCTTAGAGTCGCTGACTAGCGTGATAATTGAGAACCCCTGGTGTATTGCTCCTGCTCCATGACTAATTCTTTCACAATTCTCCGATTATTGTTTATGCTATTCTGTTCTTCTTATTTTTATTATTTTTCTTTCCTTACTGTACCAGCTGCTGCAGATGATTTTCTTTCGCTTACATTTCTTTTAAATAACTTGTCTCTTATTTTTCTTCTTATTTTCAGTTTTCTTTTCTTATGTTTTACTTTTTTGTTATCTTATACTTCACATGCTGTCCTCTTTACAGACTATGCAGATTTTATTTTTACACTTTCTACTTTGTTTTACTTAATCTACCGATGTCCTTAAGTGTAGTATATCATACTGGCGTTCGTGCACGAACGGAGATAGCCGAGGGTTGTCGAACGTTTCCGGCTCTGCTGGACAGCGGGCGGTCGGGCAACGCGGGCGGGCATTCTCGTAAATTCCTTCCTAGCAGTTACACTGCACTGTACTTGATAAACAACTGAATAATTAATAAACGTAACTTCGTATAAAAGAACCTATTTTATTTAAACAGTAATGAACATTACAAATTGGCGCAGCTGAAGTGATTTATACGTTGCGAAGTGTTTATTTAATGTCGTTTAGCACACACAAGTTACTTGGGTGTGCGGGTTACTCGACAGTTTTGCTCAGACAGATTTTTTTTATTGTCGCGAACATTTGAAGGTCGCTTCTGTAGAAGGACTTTTCAGAGAAAGGAGCATCAGTTGGGAAGAAGCTACGGAAATCCAGGCCAAGGTGGCAGAATCTTATTATCTAGAAGGAAGGAAGACTTGCCATCCGGTGGAGGAAGTTTCCGGTCTGTTGTATTAAGATTTGAAGGAAGGAAGACGGTCAATCCGACCTGAAGGAAGACGGTCAATCCGACCAGAAGGAAGACTAAACTAGCCAAGCAGTCAGCAAATTAACTAGCCAAGCAGCCCATCGCCGTGGACCCTGGTTGAGTTAAGTAGTCTTCTCTTTTGGAGGTTATTGTTGTCGAGTTGTGTTGGTGTTTTTGCTGCGTCATTGCTGGTTCGGGTGTCGGACCGGGCATCTGGCAGCTATGGAGTCAGGAGGAATCCCACGGTTTAGCCACTTACGTGATGACTGGGGAATCTTCCGACTGAGGATTGAGCAGTTCCTGCTGATCCGTGATGACACAAAAACCGTCAAACTCGATGCATCTCAAAAGAGAGCATATTTGTTGAGCTCTCTCGAAGCTGAAACGCTCACTTTATTGATCAATTTATGTTTTCCTACCAAGGTCACAGATACGTCATTCGATAATTTATTGGAATTATTAGAAAAACATTGTTCTAAGCCAAAGTCGGTTTTTAGGGAACGAGAATTGTTTTTTTCAGCTAAACAGTCGCCGGGGGAGTCGGCTAAGGACTTCGCGGTGCGATTACGCGGTCTTAGCACATTTTGTGAATTTGGGACGCGTTTAGAAGCGAATTTAGCGGATGTATTTGCTCTGGGGTTGATCCCTGGGAGAGCAAAGGAGAAAATCTATCTGGAGGGACCTAGTCTGTCTTTCATTAAGATGGAGGAACTGGCAATTAGGATTGCGGGGTTGGACCATCTAGGGGTGAAAGTTAAAGATGAGGGTTCTGTAGGTAGTTTTGTGAGTACAATCAAGAAAAAGACGAACACATGGGGGGATCAAAGGTCGCGTTCTAGAGGGAAACCGGAGTTTTCAAGAACGGATTCACGGTCGGGAAGCCCTAGTGTTAGGAAATTCTCGGGTTTTAAGAAATGTACTTGTTGTGGAGCGAATCACGCGTTAAGTGATTGTAAGTTTAAAAGCGCAAAATGCTTCATCTGTAAACAAGTGGGTCATCTTAAAAATATGTGCAAGAATAATAAAGTGTCTCCGTTGTTTGTAAAAAAGGCAATTCATAAAGAGCACATTGCATTTATTAGTCCATATAAAGTCGAGATTAAAATTAATGAGATTTCATGTTCAGCTATGGTAGATAGCGGTTCGAGTGTATCGGTGATTCCTGAGGTTGTTTTTAAAAAATCGTTTAAAAATATAGAGTTGTCAACTGACAAGCGCACAATTTCTGGTTACGACGGATATCCATTAAAAATTGTGGGTAAATCAATTTTTTCGGTAACATACAACAACACTAAAAATAATATGTATTTTATAGTTGTCGCTAAGGGTTCAGAATTAATTGTGGGTCGTGATTTCATGGAACTTTTCGACTTGGGAATTGCGCCGATTAATCGTGATTCAGTTTCTACAATGAATGGAAAAAAAGAGGAACTTTTTAAAGAATTTCCAGAAGTTTTTTCAGACAAATTAGGGAAATTTAACAAACATAAAGTATGTTTTAAAGTCAATCGGGATTCAAACCCAGTGTTTTATAACGCGAGACCGGTACCGTTCACGTTAAAAGATAAAATCGGGAATGATGATTTTAGTGCAGATTTTGTGAGTTTTATAGAAGAAGGAACACAATTAGATTTGCGTTCGGTTAAAGCAGCGACCGTTTCAGACACAGTTTTACAGCAAGTAGTAACTCATCTGAGGCAGGGCTGGCCTAAGTCTATGAAACGTGACAATATTTTATGGAATTTTTGGGTTAAGAGAAACGAACTTTCTATTGTAAATGATTGTTTGTTCTGGAACCATAGGATAATTATTCCAGCTTCTTTACAAAATCATGTGTTAACCTTGTTACATAGGTCGCACTTAGGTATAGTCAAGATGAAAGGCGTTGCGAGAGCGTATTTCTGGTGGTCATCGTTGAACAAGGATCTAGAAAAGATGGTTCAATCATGCCAGGATTGTGCTGTTAATAGACAATCACCACCAAAGAGTCAATTAATTGTTTGGCCGAATTCAGGGAGAGTGTGGAGTCGTTTGCATATAGATTACTGTGGGCCTTTATCAGGCAAGATGTTCTTAGTAATTTGCGATTCATTTTCTAAATGGATAGACTGCATCGAGGTTACAAAGGCAGATAGTACTCACACCATTTTAGAATTAAGAAAAATTTTTGCGATTTTTGGTAACCCTGAATTGATTGTGTCAGACAATGGTACTGCTTTCACGAGTGAAGATTTTAAGAAATTCTTGAGTGAAAATAACATTAAATTTATGACGTCACCGGTAAGGCACCCGCAAAGTAACGGACTAGCGGAAAACGCAGTGAAAACTGTAAAAGGTTTTCTTAAAAAGGTGATGGTTGGTTCTAGCTTACACAAAGATTATAGAATAAAACTACTGAATTTTCTGTTAGATTATAGAAACTCGCCTCACTGTTCGACGGGGGTTGAACCCGCTGTTTTGTTAGTAGGCAGGAGGCTTCGTTCCTCGTTTGACGGGTTAGTTCTACCCAAGGTGGGAGAGCTAGAACTAGACTCAGAGTTAGTCAAGCGTGCAAACGATAATATTGCCAAAAGTCAGAATAGACAGATTAAAGGTTTTGGTGGAGGCAAGGCTCGCAAATTTAGGATAGGTCAAAAATGCCTTGTGCGAGATTATCGCCAGAATAATAAAGTATTATGGACAAAAGCTGTGATTTGTAAGTCTCTGGGAAAAAAGGTTTTCATTGTAAGAGTGGGAGATTCGAATGTGACGTGGAAGAGACACTTGGATCAAATCAGAGAGCTGTCAGTAAGCTGGGGTGAGGAGTTCAACGGGTCGCAGTCCGCGTCTGAGATCAGTTGGAACGACCCTCAGGAGTTGGAGACCTCGGTTTTACTACGTGGTTTTAAGGGGTATTCTCCTGATTTCAGGTTGGCAGATGTGGAGGGTGCCGGGCCAGGACCATCAGGAGCATCATCAATACCAACACAAAGGAGTCCGTGGGCGAATCGACTTCGGCCCAGACAAAATACCCCAGAAGAGCAGGCTACTTAAGTCAACTTTATTGAAGAGTTATAAATTATGTACATATTGAAGATGGATTAATTGTGTGAAATATTTAGTTTAAAATATTTAGTTTATGTGTGTGATATATTTTATATATTCTTCAAGTATATTGTTGTCAATGATAAGGTTTTAGCCGTAGGGTTACCACTTAAAGCGGTAACTAGGGACCTTATATCTATGTTATATAGAAGTCGTAGCGCTGCAGTTAGAGAGGGAAGGGTGTAGTATATCATACTGGCGTTCGTGCACGAACGGAGATAGCCGAGGGTTGTCGAACGTTTCCGGCTCTGCTGGACAGCGGGCGGTCGGGCAACGCGGGCGGGCATTCTCGTAAATTCCTTCCTAGCAGTTACACTGCACTGTACTTGATAAACAACTGAATAATTAATAAACGTAACTTCGTATAAAAGAACCTATTTTATTTAAACAGTAATGAACATTACATTAAGTGGCACTTATGGATTGTTTATTGTTTTCCTTTTCTCTTTTCTTTTCTCTTCTTTTATATGTTTTTTTTTTTTTTCAGTTTTTTTTCTTTTTTCAGTAACGGCAACGAGTTTACAGGCTAGAACTGAACTCCGTTGTTTGTCTTGTATTGTTTACTTCTCCCCAATAGGGGTTGGACAACGGGCCTCGTCCCCGCATACCTTGCTGGAGCTTCTTTTATTTCCTTTTTTTACCGGGGGACTCCGCCAATCACCTGCGCCACCCCTGAGGAGCGTTGGTGGTCAGAGGGGCGACTGTGCGGATTGGGGTAACCTCCACCCTGCCTCCGACCTCCTGACGCTTCTTTCCCCTAGGTTCTTTAGGGTTTATCCCTCTTTTTCCCATACTTATCTTCAGGGCACCACCGGGTGGTCGGCTAAGGGGTGTGGAAGTCCTGACCTGCGCCAGTCGCCCCGACCACCACTAATCTCTCAACAGGACTGCCAGTCGTGGTTCGGCGAAACTCCCCCGTCACTCTATTATGTCATTTATTTCTTCTTTGTGTTTACAGGTACTGGAGTGTGGGTTCCCTCCACCAACTATTTGCCTGACACTTGTTACCTGATTGTTTGATGCTTATTGTTCTGTGTTGTTCTTAGACTAGTACCTGTAAGCGCTCGCATTACCGCTTCCTAACACCGTATGCGGGACATTGAAGGTCTAGCTTCACTTTAAATTGTAGAGCCGTTTATTCAAAAAAATTAGATTCTTGCGAGAACTCCGAAGGGGTGACCATAAGTCACCTATACCGGGGTGGGAAAGCGGTGGGTAACTTCAATGCCTCTCATCAGTCCACTATATATTTTATATTCAAAATAATTAATGTAAATACTTATATTTTGTAAAATACATTCAATCCTTCAAATTTGAAATAAATTAATTAATCATAAAACGAAATCATCGAGAACGTATTGTGTAGTGGGACCTTTATTCCAGAAATGGCCTGATATTACGAATTTATGTTCATAAATTGCTACAGATTTCAAATGAAAGTGACTTGTTTAAAAAACACCCAATCTATATAAAATTTATATTTTTCTCTTTGTTACAAATCACTATAATGGAATAACTTTATTTCCAATGCACACGTGAATTAATTAAATCGTTTTTGTAAAAACAAAACACATTCTGTAATGGCGTCACAAAAATTCACATTTGGTTTTAGAAATGTATTAAAAACAATATTTTTTTATATAATAGAGTTGAAAACACGTTAAATAGTTATACAAATGATTAGCAGATATACTGGTACAATAATATTAAATTAAAATGATATATTTACATTTCAATGATTTATATATCTGACAGTTGTAAAACACACGCAAAAAAAACACAGAGAATTTCTGAATAAAAGATGCAACTTGAAATTTCCATAGAAGACGAATTAATCCTAGGATTTGCGACATCTATGTTTTAACGGATAAAGCATTTCAATAGCTTCGAATTTAGTGCAAAATAAAAAACGCGAGATGGGCTAAAATTTTAAAATAAATATTTTTCTGAATCACGAGATAATTTGAAATTTTTTTCAATAAAGCAATCGGAGGCATTTAAATTGGCGCATTTATATTACCAAAAGCAATCCAGTGGAACACATGTGACAAAAAAGTAAAACTGCCTGTGTAAACCTTTTAATTTGTAATCTTCTCCATGATATATTAGTGTATAACCGTTTCCTGGAGAACATGAAAAAAAAAAAAAAAAAAAAAATACCGTTTTGGACAACACACATTTTTTTAGAAGGAAATGTGCTGGGAACATGTGGGAATACGCAACTTCCCATCGCTTACTTAAACACATTTTCAACATTCTTTTCTATTGAATTTTACTGTAAGGCCAATTGTAGATGTCAGCATGGCCGGAAATATGATGCCCAGGGCCTCAACACTGCTAAATAGAAGGTGTGAAGCATACTTCCCTGTGCCCTTCAGGAAATCAGATATTTTTTTGTTGAAAATATTATTTTATATTTTTTACTGCCTACCAAACCAATAATTACTGTTTTTGTAGGGTTCTATTATTTTTAATTAAAGTAAAACATTGTGGCTTGTTATCAGATTCTGAAACAAGTGAAGGCAGCCCTTCAATCTACATGCCCACCTAAATGTGTGCTACGTTATTACGTCTCGGCAACCGGAGAAGCGAGCCACAACCACAGCAGAGACGCGGCCAAGATGACCCAAGAAATTCATCCTGACCTGATACAGGAGATTAACAGGCTTGTTGAAGCTGGAGTTTCCTCAGTAAGAGATGTGTCTCTATTGTTGGAGCAATTTATTAAACATAAATTTCAGGATGAGGCAGAACCTGATCGGCTCAATGCAGGGTTTATCTGTAATGT
Organism: Hesperophylax consimilis; assembly: GCF_061612785.1. Taxonomy (NCBI): domain Eukaryota; kingdom Metazoa; phylum Arthropoda; class Insecta; order Trichoptera; family Limnephilidae; genus Hesperophylax; species Hesperophylax consimilis. The sequence goes on along the minus strand of NC_142852.1, from coordinate 29,317,551 downwards.
TTTTAAAGGGGTTTGTTCCCTCAATGTTTATATTTCCTTTGTGTGGTGTGATGTATTATTTTCCATTAATAAAATAATATCAAATATGTATCAATGAATTGCCCAACTTCCTTCATTGCTCACTTATCCTTCAATATGCTATATGGCATCCAAATTTTCACATAGTCTCCAAATAATGCTAGTTTTACTTTCCCATAGGTGTACTGTTTTGTAATGTAAAAAGATGAGATACTTTGAGTATATATAGGCCTAGTACGAATCTGTACAAAAGTTGAACATAGGGCCTACCGCAAGTCTTCTATTGTCCAAAAGTTAATTATATTTGCAGGAATTAGAATGTGGTTGCCATACCAAACAGTCTTTATTAAGGTTTTGGAATCGACTTTGTGATATTGGCCCTATAGTAACGTAATATAACCAAATGAAATCAAGGTGCAAGAATCGTATGAAACGAAAGATGAAAATTAGCTATGGGCTGCTCGGCAATATTCGGAAATGCTCGGCCGTGACGTCACTAAAAAAATCTGAACGGAGAACCAATTTCAAATAAAGCGCCGAAACACTTCACTTCGGGCATAAATATACCACTCTCTAGATCGATATCTTCCGGCTTTTTGTATCCAACAGAATTATACAGTACTTAACCACAGATATACAAGCAGTACCTACCGTGCGGAGCAGAGCAGTAGACAAGGTAGAGGAAACTCAAGGCCATAAATGAACCACTCAAGGCCATTTAAAAAAAGATGCGACCATAGACAACATAATTGCTCTCAGCCTACTCTATTCATTCACTAGCCCAAAAAAACTATTATAAAAATAAAAATGTCCTTGAAGCAGAAAAATGTCGAAATGTTTTCCAAGGGCAAGGTTCATCTGACTAAGAAAATAAACTTTTACAGTGCATTTCCTTAAGATGAAACTTGTTAATCTGAGAAGAAGAAACCCAAAATGACAAGAAATTTGCAAAAACACTGAAGAAAATTTCCAAAACATGATTGTCCGACAGTACGACGAAAAATTCCGACATTTTTCAGCCTCATGAACTCATGGTTACATATGTTTAAAAATCTTTAATTACACCAAAACAATAAGATAATACAGGATAACACTAATCAATAACATGAATAAGTTTATCGATATAATAAATAACATTTATACGTTGTGGAGGAAGACATATGTCAAGTATGAAGCATTGTTCAAAAAACCGAACGAATAACCTAAAACTGTTAATTGACTTTAAACTTGAACTTACGTAGGTAGGTTGAATATAATATGTTTGTAACTCGCTAACACTATACTGGCTTATATTGTATTTTTATCACGAACAACTTTAACACGCAATATTTTCGACGGAAATGATAGTATTTCGGCAGAAAATGACAACCCGCGTGTATAAATAAACCACACTCATTTTGTTTGAATGATTTGAAACTGTCAAACGGCAAAATTCCGTCATCTCTTTTTGTTACACGAGTCATTATGGTAGAGAGCGAGAGATCAAACCAATCCTTCTGCTCTCACCAATGAGATCTGAGCTTTTAGCCATATTAGTCGTTTTCTATAAGAATTTTGAGGTGGGCGTGGCGGTTTCAAATGAGTTTCGAGGCCAAAGCTTAGTTAAATGCCCCTGACTTCAGGTATGCTTGGATATGTTGGCCACGCCCCCAGTCGACTAGTCGCTGTGCATATAGCGACTCCCCGACGAGATCGGGTTTTTGGAAATTACAACAATAATTGTCTATGACTTTACTGTCTATGTGTAACTCATATATTTTTTGACACATGCTTTCTTTAACGTCCATTGTTTCATCCAGTCACCAGCGCTGTTTAACGCATAATCCCATACTTGTGATAGTTGTTAAGTATCGTTAAGATAGTTGATATTAGTTAGTGATAATTTTTATTTTCATTGCTATTCATTTTGGTAGCGACCACTGTTCTTATGTCATGCTCAAATATCTAAAACTATCTAGTTTAACTTACGCCAATCGGTACCCAAAGCGGAACGGTAATTCCTATTTAAATATTAATATATCTGACCATTAACGACGACTTTTTCAACCGTTTCCAGTTGTCTTAACTTCAAGGTCAAGGTACACACGTAATTATATTCTAATTTCCAATAATGTGTTATGAATACTATTTCTTTGTTTTTACAGAATATTACAAGCCAAACCAAATTTTCACAGCAGATAAAAAGTAGGGTTCCGTCACAACTATGTTCTTTTTCAGGTATATTTGTTTGGCCGGAACAAATTACCAAACGCTACAACAGCAGTGCTATGGATCTACCAAATCAAGAGACTGTTTCCATCAAGACGGAACCAGGGCCCCAGGAAGAATGCGGAGATGAAATACCGTATACAGATATAAATTTCGATTTTCCAGATATAAAGAAGGAATGTTTGCAATATGCAGAGAGTACTCAGACAGACGGTTAGTTGCATTGCATACGTATAAAATATAGAATATTAAATTCGGATATTCGGAATCCATGTCCGTTTCAAAATGTCGTGCAAACAGGACGTATTTACTTTAAAATAAATCTTTGCTATAACAGCTTTACTACAAAACTCTTTTAGCTCAAGTATTGCTCACAATCAACGCTCATCTGTTTTTAACATATCTTCGTGTCTATTAACTAAATATTTACGAAAGAAAATATCATTCCATTGACTTAAAATAATAAAACCGTGTTCTGAAGGTAGTTAAGAGTAAATGTTTTCCTTCTTGAAACATCGGTCCTTGAAGTGACATCTTTATTATTTCCTTAATTAAGCTTAAAGTCTTTTCACCTTATTCTTGCTCCTGTGTGGTCAATCAATGTTATCTTTTGTCGTAGATATTTTACTTTTATTTAAAAATTTTAATTTTAATTAAAAACAATTTTTTTTGTACATTGACGGTTTTTCAGGTTGCTTTAATATAGAGTCTGTTACCATCAAGGCGGAGCTTGGACCCCGCGAAGAAGATGAAGGGGGATTTCCATATACGGAAATTGACATAGACCTGCCGGATGTTAAAAAGGAGTGCTTAGAACGCTTTGAAAGAATTGTCAAGACAACAGGTATAATGTTTTTTCATTCTTAGTAGTCCAGTTAATCTAGACAAAAAACCTGAATGCTGATGTTTTCTGGTAAAAAGTACCTCCAAAGGAAGTTCTAAGCCATTATGTCTCCGAAACTAAAACATGTGAAAATATTAATTCCAATGTGGAACTCCTTATAAAACTACCTACAAATAAATGTGAGATTATGGTTTAAAAAAATTACTTGATTCTAAATAATTTTTGAAGCTTCAATTTTTTCATTTATTTTATGGTCAAAGAAAAAATGCTCCAAACGTAAAATTAGCAATTACTACTATACTATTTCTAAGGTAGTTAGAAAATAAATTAAGTTTTTTGGAAGACTGCATTTGTGACAAAAGATGCTTTTTATGTTATGCTCATGAATATCGCAAAACATAAATACGCGAATGGAGCTTTAAAGTGAAATCTAAATGGTCGAGTGTGTATGATTTGGTTGCTGCAGAAGTGATTTCGTAAAAAATACTAACAGTTTACAATTCAGAAATAAAGGGAAATAATAATAAAAATTTGTCGCACTGATTTCCCGTATTCACATAAATTCCTGAAAAAAAACAACCGAGCAGTATTGGAGAGTTCTGTTATATGCGGCCTCCGAAATGGTTTATCTTGCAGCAACACGTCTGAAAATACTGATGAGATATTTGAAGATGAATGTAATGCCCGGTGAATGAATGTTTTCTGTAGCTAAAAACCATTATCTATGAAAAGTCTTTGTTAGAATAATAATTTTTAATTCTGAACATTACATTGCAATCACTATTTATTGATAAAATTGTTTTAAAAAGTAAATCTATTTAAAACTCGACGTTTCAATTCGAAAGTATAAATAAGTGCAAGGCACAAATTAGTTACCTGTTCCTGTGGGAACCTATTTTTTTTACTTTTACATGAGTTTTTTTCTGACACGAAAGTAGTAGGTCACATGAAGCTTACTATTAATCCTTTTTTTTTCAAAATTATCGTCAGATCTGAAGACACAATCAACTGAATCCACGGAGTGCCACATGCTGACTCACAGTGGAAAAAAACCTTTGTCATGTTCTGAGTGCAATTATACGTCTTCTCTTAGGAGCCTTCTGACGACGCACATGTTGACCCACATCTGTAAAAAACCTTTTTCATGTTGTGTGTGCAACTATTCATGTTCTCGAAAGCATAATTTGACTAGCCACATGCTGACTCACACTGGAGAAAAACCTTTTTCATGTTTGGAGTGCAACTATTCGTGTTCTAAAAAAAGCTATCTAAAGAAACACATGCTGACTCACACTGAAGAAAAATGTTTTAAATGTTCCGAGTGCAACTATTCATCTTTCCATAAGAAAAATTTAACGAGCCACATGCTGACTCATACTGGAGAAAAACCTTTTTTGTGTTCTGTGTGCAACTATTCATGTTCTCGAAAGGATAATTTGACTAGCCACATGCTGACTCACACTGGAAAAAAACCTTTTTCGTGTTTGGAATGCAACTATTCGTATTCTAAAAAAAGCTATCTAAAGAAACACATGCTGACTCACACTGAAGAAAAATGTTTTAAATGTTCCGAGTGCAACTATTCATCTTTCTATAAAAAATATTTGACGAACCACATGCTGACTCACACTGGAGAAAAACCTTTTTCATGTTTGGAGTGCAACTATTCATTTTCTCAAACAGGCTCCCTAAAGAGACATATGCTGACTCACACTGGAGAAAAACCTTTTTTGTGTTCCGGGTGCAATTATTCATGCTCTCGAAAGGGAATTTTGACGAGACACATGCTGACTCACACTGGAGAAAAACCTTTTTCATGTTTGGAGTGCAACTATTCATGTTCTCAAAAGGGATCTTTGACGAGCCACGTGCTGACTCACATTGGATAAAAACCTTTTTCATGTTCTGTGTGCAACTATTCATGTTCTCGAAAGGATAATTTGACTAGCCACATGCTGACTCACACTGGAGAAAAACCTTTTTCATGTTTGGAGTGCAACTATTCGTGTTCTAAAAAAAGCTATCTAAAGAAACACATGCTGACTCACACTGAAGAAAAATGTTTTAAATGTTCCGAGTGCAACTATTCATCTTTCTATAAGAAAAATTTGATGAGCCACATGCTGATTCACACTGGAGAAAAACCTTTTTCATGTTTGGAGTGCAACTATTCATTTTCTCAAACAGGCTCCCTAAAGAGACATATGCTGACTCACACTGGAGAAAAACCTTTTTTGTGTTCCGAGTGCAATTATTCATGTTCTCGAAAGGGAATTTTGACGAGACACATGCTGACTCACACTGGAGAAAAACCTTTTTCATGTTTGGAGTGCAACTATTCATGTTCTCAAAAGGGATCTTTGACGAGCCACGTGCTGACTCACATTGGAGAAAAACCTTTTTCATGTTCTGTGTGCAACTATTCATGTTCTCGAAAGGATAATTTGACTAGCCACATGCTGACTCACACTGGAGAAAAACCTTTTTCATGTTTGGAGTGCAACTATTCGTGTTCTAAAAAAAGCTATCTAAAGAAACACATGCTGACTCACACTGAAGAAAAATGTTTTAAATGTTCCGAGTGCAACTATTCATCTTTCTATAAGAAAAAATTGATGAGCCACATGCTGATTCACACTGGAGAAAAACCTTTTTCATGTTCTTTGTGCAATAACTCATTTTCGCAAAAGGGAAATTTGATAAGCCACATTCTGACTCACACTAGAAAAAAAGGATTTTCATGTTCTTTGTGCAATAGCTCATTTATTCAAAAGGGAAAATTGACGAGACATATGCTGACTCACAGTGGCGAAAACACTTTTTCGTGTTCCAAATAAGTGCAACTATACATGTACTCAATAGAAATATTTGACGTGCCACGTGCTGGCTCACGTTGGAGAAAAACTTTTTTCATTTTCTTTGTGCAATAATTCATATTCTCTTAAGGGAGATTATCTAAATTTTAATTTATCAAAGTGCAACTCTTCATTTTTTCGAAAGAAAGAATCACGCGCGTTTTCACTGTCCAGAAAGACGTTTTTAATGTTTCAAGCCATTGTAACGAGCCACATGCTGACTCACAGTGGAGAAAGATGTTTTAAATGTTCCGAATGCAACTATTCACGTTCTCGAAAGTGTTATTTGCCTGATCTGTTTTGTGCCGAACAGAACTATTCATCCCTCAAAAAGGAAGTATTACGGTATAAAAACATTATAAATGTCCTATGTTTAGTTTTTTCATGATCTTTGTTCATTTTATCTAAATATATATTAGACGAGACATATGCTGACTCACCGTCGATAATAAACAATTCATGTTTTTTTTCCTGTTATTCTCACAAAGATCATTCGAATACTACAGTAACATTTCCAAAAATAAGAAACCGATCAAGATCACGTGGCAACTTAGAAATCTCATAATTTAAAAGGAGTGCTTCTCAACACCATTACACTTATCAAGGTATAATTTTTTAGTGCACTCCCACTTAAAATCAAAATTATAAAGTTTTTAAATCACAAATAAAACAACTACTTGATCAAGCCAGTGATAATTGTAAGATTTAATTTTATATAACGATTTTTTACGTATCTTTTGATTAAATGTTCATATTGATCAAATGCAAATTTTAATATTTCATACTTAGTAATAATAAATTATTTCATTTCATCATTAATTAACAAAAAATACATATATATATCTAAATATATTTTTATTTTTCTAACATATCCTCTTGAAATATTATATCAGAATTCTAACTAACCAACAGCTTATTGTCGCAATTTATTATGTACCTACTCTTGCAATATTATCAGCTCTGCTTTATTCCAACTGAATAGAATAACTTTATGTACTCACCACCTACTTATTAATCGAAAATTAATAATATTGTTTTTATTTTACAACATCCATATTCTTAAATTTATTTACATTTACTGTGTATCGAATTTAGTAACTGCTATATTGGTCTATTTCATTGTCTATACTTTTGTTTTCATGCTATATTAATTTTTTTTTCTTACTTTATTAATAAAAACTTTCTTTATTTTCTTTACCTTATGTATATTGTAATGGCACTACTCCTCAACTCAAATACGGGAATCTTTTTTTTCTCTATTGAATTGGTTAGTAACTTTAAAAAGGAAACATTTTATTGTGATTAGTTTTTAAAACCACATGCTTTTCTTCTGTAAATCTGTAATATGTATGTATTTCAAATAAAAAAAAAATAAAAAAATGTTTAACCTTTCCCTTACTGTGCTAAAAAAATACACGCGTTCCGGTGCTGTGTAGTCAATAAACATCTCAAAATAAGCGATTTAATATCGGAAAAATATGAATATTCATAGCTCATCGATTATGTTTATTATATTTTATATCAAAAGTGATAATAATTGTATTTTAATTGCTGAAACCATGAAAAAACCATAGGCAGATGCCAAAGAAACGTGCGAGGGGTCCACATCTAACGACGGTTCGCGGCAAACTGACAAGCGGCGCTGCTGGCGGCTGACACAAACACAGCTGTGCGGTCGTAGGTATCGATGGTCTAAATCAAAAACTACAACTGCAGAAGTGTGGATGTCTCATGTTCCCGCATAGCGAATTAAAGCGGGACATCAATAACGTGTCATTTCCTCGCACACTCTTCGCTTATTACTATCACACGGTTGATTGTATTGGTGTATTTTTTCCCGATTTTCAACAAAAAACTCTGATTTTTAATTTAATTTGAAAACTATGTAATATATATTTTTTAATTCAGTTCATAAATATATAACGGAGGAATACCTAAAATCTGAACCCAGAATTTATTATATTTATAGAGTTATTAAAGTTATTAGAAGCAATGTATAGTAAATACACACCGCAGATGAGGAAAGGTTAAGCAACTACAACGTGATGAAACACGTGCTGAATTAAAGTGAAGAAAATTATCAAAATTTTTATGTTTGGTCACTATTATGTTACTAATTATTCATGTTCTAATAGGGATGTTAATATCAAAACCCTCATGACCTATGCTTCTCTTACCACTTTCAGTCATTAAGGTATTTGTGTACAATTTACTATATTGTCTAATATAGTCATTTTGTAGTTTAAAAGTCATATGTTTCTCGTATATTCATTCAATTTTCTAATTTTTAACTATTTGATTTCTTTGGATAGTATTTTCGTGGGCGCATATAGGATTTATAATCGATGAGTTTTATTAATAATTTTAGTATGTATTATTTGCTAATCGTTAAGGTTAGTAATATGTGTGTTTCTAAATATATATTTGTCAGATAATTTGGGTGGGACTGTATTTAGCTAAAGTATAAGCCCATATTTACTTCTGTTGGTAGAAGGTAAGAGATTCTACCAAATACATCAATTAGTTGAATGATTTTTTCTTTCAGCTTTTCTATGTGCTGTTTAAAGGTGAAGTGTTTGTCACTTTGTAGGCCCAGTAATTTTCACATCTGGAATATGTAGGTTTCTTTCTTTTGTTTGTAATTGTTTATGTAACGACGTAATTTTTTTTTAGAGACCTTAAGATTATTTTACCGTTTTTTTTTTAGATATTAACCTATATTAGGATATCTGATAGGATATTTTTAATGAGCCAGTTTTTCAATTTATTAAGATCGATTTAAAATTGTTCCAATAAAATTTATATAAGTTACACTCGTTCGAGAATAAACCGGCAAATCGTATTCTGATGTTTTTCTCAACATACTCTAGTATCTGGTTCACCTGATAGACGCAATATAGTCGGGCGTCCCCGATTTCTTCTACCATTCACCTTCGCGATATATTTTATTTTATTTCGAAGATCATCCAAGTTTCGAAGTTGGCGCCCCTGGTGTTTAACAGTAAGTGTGTTCGGTCACTGATTTATTCAATACGCGATATGACAATGTGTTATGTTAACGCTTCCGGAGATCTGGGATCATAGATATTTTATTCACTAGATCGATATCGCAGGATTTTTTAATAAAAAAACATGTTTGTTCCACTTAACCACAGATTAAACGGACATAAGTGTTTACCATAGACGATAATTGATGAAAATTTAAGGCCATTTAATTTAAAACAGTATGTCGTAATGTTTTGAAACATTATGATTTAAAAAGTGCCACGATAGTCAATATTATTGCACTAAGACATAATTGCGTTCATTCATTACCTCAAAACATTTTTTTAAATAAAAATGTTGGATTGCATAAAACATCAAAACATTTTCACACGACAACAAGGATCTATCTAATCCCAAACAAATCGAAACATTATGTTTTCTCATCATTGCCTAAATAGGACTAGACACGGCCTATTGACATCGAAATAACCCCAATCCAATTTTGATTTGGTTTACGTGAACATTTATTAAAAAGCGCGCGCATTGTGTCGCAATGCGAAGAGGGCAATGTTTTGCTTTTTGCGTTTTGCCTTTTGTTGGACTAGAAGCTAATCGGTTTCCCAGTCAAGCTTTGAAGGTAATTTTTTTTCAATCGCAAAAACAACACATTTGTTAATATTTTAGAGGGCATCTACCGCTGGCTTTATTTCTTAATAAAAAAATAAATATATTAATAAAATCATACTTAAAAAAACTGAAAATACATAAATCATTCCATAAAATTGAAATAATTATTTAATTTACTATTGTCTTACTACACCATCTATCGACCAGTGGACAAAATGTTATCAGTTACCTACCGAGAAATATGTTTCAAAAACCAAGTAAGCCTAGAGATTTGTGCAACAGTGCAAATTTATAAAATTTAAGACAAATATAAAATTTAACAGATATAAATTATGAATATCAAAATCAAACCATCTTTTAAAAATGGCCCCAAAAAGTAATATGGTTCATAAATTTGAAAGCTTCAAAGAACAATTATTACAAAAAATGACTGATAGAATTGATCTTCAACTGCAATATTTAAAAAAAGTCATAAACTATTTTTAGATTTTAAAAACGATATATACAAGACCTAGTAAAGAGCGTAGAATTCTGCTCGAACAAAATTAATGATTTTGAAAAAATAATTAAAAAAACAAACGACCACCCAAAAAAAAAACGAAGCGAAACATCAAAATCAAACTATCTGTTAATCATATCCAACAAAGCGCATTTGAAAATTCTACCGAAATACAAGAAGTCTAAGGGAAGCAAAATGATAACGTACGAAAATTCATTTGACTACTGAAGTCGGCCCTAGACTACAGCGACCTACTAAATAATAATTCTTTCATAAGCTTATCTACAGCAATCCGGCCAAGCAAATTATTTCTATCCAATTCAATTCAAAAGAAGCAAAGAAGAAGAATATTAAACAAAAATAAATTAAGGAATATTCACTCCTAAAGAAATAAAAATACTAGGAGTCAACTCAGAAAACCTACATCAATGACAAGCTAACCCCACAAAATACGCAGCTCATGTGGTTGGCAAAGACGACAAAAGCTTTGGGATACAAATATGTATGAACGAAGGACGGACAAATTTTACTAAGAAAGAGCGACGAATCCCCTATAATATGAATTAAGGATGCAAACGACATACCATTACAGTAAACAGAACTGGGACACGAGGAAGAAATCTTATCACCTTGGCAATATTTAATGCATAGCAAAAAACCAAAAAATGGAAGACATAGCAGACTTAATAGATAACACAACACCAATCCCATGGACATCTACTAATGATTCCGAAATAGTACGTCAACTGTTAATTCCTAATTCTACCCTTAAGATATTCCCTATGAACACTAGAAGTTTTGATGAACTTTTAATTCTTATCACTGACCTAGCCGCAGATTTCAATGAAATTGTTTTGAGCGAATGGTGAATTAAAAAAAATGTCATCCCTAAAACTATAAGAAATTACAATCACTACAATACACTACAAAACTAAACTAAAAGCGATGGCATTAATGTCAACTTTAAAATGTGTCACAGATCACAATGTAATCATAACTTCCCTCACCCAAACAATCCACAAATCGCCAAAAAAAACCCTCACCCAAAAAAAGATCTCCTAAACAATGTCTCTAAACAAAACTGGGAACTTATATATTCTTGTACCGATGCCACCTCTGCATGTGATGCTTTTATTAATACTTTACGTGACCACTTGGCCGATGCAAAATCCTACATCAAAACGATCCAACTCTAAACTGAAAACAAGGGTCACTGCTGATATTCTTCACTGTATCCTAGTGAAAAGATTCACAGCGTCTGTAGAAAAAATCCCAACGATTATGCATCTCTATTATTCTACAAACGCTATAGAACCAACTGTAAAAAAAATTGACAGCGTTAAAATGGAATTCAACCAAAAACAAATCAGTGAAGCTTCCAATGACAAAAAGATTGCAATATCATAAAAGATATTGCCATTATTAGTAAAACCAACTCACCCATTGTTGATTAATATCGAAGTTCAAACAATACACGATAACTCTGACCCTGAAAAAATATCGGACGATTTAAATAAAAAAATTTCCGATATCGGACTTAACTTAGCAAAAAATATATTTTACATTATAATTAATTTAATAACTACGACCGATGTCTCAACATAGCACAGTATCTAAAATCATAGAAAAAGGCGTCATTTTCTTGAAGATAACAAAATACTATCGGATAACCAATATGGCTTCCGCAAAGGCAGGAGTACTTCAGATGCAATAGCCGCCCTCACATAATCTCGACATTGGTCGCAAACCACTAGCTGTTTTTTTTTCGATATCGCAAAAGCGTTTGATACGGTATCCTACTCCTTACTGCTTAAAAAACTTCAACAGATCGGAATAACAGGGGTACCCTACATTTGGTTTGAAAACTATCTAACAAACCGAACTCAACAAACACTTATCCAATCTGAAAAAATACATATAAGCAAAATATTATCAATTTCCTTCAGTGTGCCTCAAGGCAGCGTACTAGGACCAATTCTATTTCTTAAATACTAATCACTCTCTTCACGAAAGCGCTTGTGGTAAAACAACATACAAATCATCAGTGACAGCGAGTATCAAAAACAATCGCCGCGATTTGTAAACTGTCGTTGCTCTATTATGAAACGGCACTGATTTGATCACTTGACACCTTAAAATCCGTCAAGCGCCAAGGCTTATAACTCTAGTAGGCCTTGAGATTGTATAAAACGCAACTATTGAATACAAAAACGACGCACCATCAAATAATTTTTACATTTTTATCTTTGTCATCCAAAAGCAACGTTTGAATTAAAAATTTAACATTTTTGTTTGCATGCAATATTAAATAAGTACTGTCATTAACTCACATAAAAAAATAATATTGTCTATGGTTATATCCAGTATCAATCTGACGTTTCACTTGCTTACGGCCACATAAAGATTTTGTTTCGCTTCTTTTATATAGTAATGTCGTATAAAGGGTGGTTATTTCATTAAACCCAATTTATTTATTGCGACGTTTTTATTAACATGTTAAATTGAAGTTGGTTCTTCTACTTTTCTACATTCTACAGATGTTTTTTCAACGCGACGGACGATAGAACATTTTAGTTTCTTCATTGTAGACTTACAGCCCGTGTCACTTATTAATCGAGGAAGTAGAAAGTTCATAAGTAAATATACTCATATATATAGAACATAAGGACACGCATAATATTCACTTTTTTATGGATAAAATACTTGGTATTAGTTAGATAATTTTTCGCGAACCTGCGCCACTTTTTGAACGCGAGAAAGGTTTTCTTTCACGCTGTTTCAGATACATTTTTACTACCTAGGTTACTAAAAAGCAGTTTAAACTTGAATAAAAAGAAGATACAATATCCCTTATTAATTAAATTTTAATTTTTGAGTATCTTACTACTAAGTAATTGAATGTGTAATAATAAATTGTGAGTGTAATTCTAATTAATCTTTTTAACCAATCACAAATAATACTAATTGTTTACTTGCTACAGTATATTGAACTGGGTTATCCTAATAAAGTAACAAGGTAAAAGAAACCGTCAAGACTTGAAATATTATGTTACAAATAAAAGGTTCCCTCAAAACGAAGTCAACTGATAAATTTTTCAAATGTTTCAGTACATATGTATATTGAACTGGGTTCAATGTCTGTTATATAACAGAATGTTATCACAGAAGACCATGGATCTTCCCGACCCAGAGAGCGCTTCCATCAAAGTGGAACCAGGGACCCAGGAAGAGGATGGAAGTGAAATGCCGTATACGGTTATAGATTTCGACCACCAGGATGTAAAGAGGGAATGCTTGCAGTATACCCCGACAGACAGTAAGTTGTAGAAGCAAGAAAATGTTGAATGTTAATTTCAAATATTTTAGCATGTTTCGCGGACAGGACGCATACTTGTTCATGGCGTCACCCAATGACTAAATTAAATACGTAAACAAGGACTTTGCATACCAATAAAATATTCTGTAAAAACATTTATTCAAAAATTGCTGCCGAGATGGCGACAGCGATTACGTGGTGAAATGATAATTGGGTCTTGACCCGGCAAAATATCAGTGTCTTACATTTATCAACGTTGAGGGATAAGTTGTTAGCGATACAACAATTGGGTAATTTGTCCATATTTTTACTGTAAAATTAGGTAGTCGCTAATATTGGATGTTTATTAGTTTAATTTGATATCACCAGCAAAGAGCAGAACTTCTACATCGTCGAAACAACTTATCATGTAATTTATGATTGCTTACCTCCAGAATTTTATAATATTTTGTCTGTAAACAAGAGGCTTAAATTAATTGTTTCATTAAGCATTCAGAGATTAATGATGACCTATTAAATCTTAAATTAATTATTTCAGTAAGCATTCAGAAATAAAAGATGACCTATTAAATCGCCTACGTAGCACGTAGGTTGTTTACATATATGGGAATTGGTAGTGAGACAATAAAATATTATGTTGTTGTTGTCACAGCGTTTATTGTGCGTCAGTTTAACAAATCAGTTGAGTTGCGCAGTTGGGAGATGGCTCTGGATCGATGATGATGATGACACCAGGTGTATACGGCGATGACTGCGGTAGAATGGTCGAGATGCGGGTCAGTGGGTCGACACCGCGTTGATAGAGATCGGACTCGTGGGCTTATTCAGCACTGGTGAAGTCGAGGAGTCTTCCGGGTACTTTAGCGTGAACGAGGTAGCCGAAGGTGCGATGCACCTTGTCGGCAGATGAGCGGGAGGTACAGGCTGGCGACGATGGTCGCGATACTGAGGCGCAGATGGCGATGAGCTGGTCGCAGGGTCTAGGAGCGTGAGGTTAGCGCTGGCCAGGAATGTTAGCCTGGGCCAGGGCGCTGAGGTGAGCTCGCAAAGAGTCCATGGTTGTAGTCCGCGCAAGGCCTACCTTGTGAAGTGTGTAGCGATGTGGTGAAGAAAGATCGAAGTGTGACGCGGGGGGAACCGGCCATAATGGCCGATTCTTTGATGATTCCTTTGTTCTTGTCTGCCACGGGTTGGAGTAGCGTCTGGACTTCGAACCCGCAGGATCGGTAACTCGGTTCATTGTATGAGCATTTGCATCACCCTGTATGCAAACATTCTCTTATCAGCAGTTTTGCGTATCGCGGTACTGATATTTTAATTGAAGTTTCGTAAGTCTGATTCAGCTTTTTAACTCGTGCAGTCTGATTATGATATGATGACGCTAGTAGCGGTGACGTAACTGCTACACGCACATATATATAAAATATTGATTAAAAAAGTTACTTGTCTTTGAATAAAATAAATAATGCAAACACAACTAGAAACCGGTAAAAATAACCTTTCTTCCAAAACTGAATGTCATATCCATTTTGTCTGGTTGACATTAATAATATCAGTAGTTCTACAGCGTTTGCTTGTATAAGAGGAATATGAAAGCCAAAAGTATTTCTGTTCTTATCCCTTCCATAATAATAATCATGAAACTCAGATTGTATGTCTTGTCTGCGCGAGGCAAGGAATTGTTAAATAATACATTTGCCGTGCGCTGCGAACCTCCAATATGTAGGAAGCGCCCGGAAAGATCTTTTCCCGTTGACTCTTCCGCACGCTTGCTAAAACCCTTTTTCAACTGGGTTTGAGACACACGGTTTGAGAACTAAAAATTCCCCTAGCTAAAATTATGTCACCAGAAAAGAAACCGTTAAAAATAGTGGCACAGATCTGACGTCTGTTCGGAGCCGCTCTTCGCGGGCTTCTGAAGAAATCATAGAATTCAATACAATGTTTCACAAAAAAAATATTACGTAAGCGCCAAAATGGATTTTAATTTTTTGTGAATAATTTAATTAAAACGGAAAAAAAGTTAATCAAGTCAAGTGGTAGCAAATAAACATAGCCATAAAACATTATTTTTAAAAAGTTGTTTCTTATACGAGTTCATAGTAAACTCTTGAAAAAGAAATCTATTTAGTAGTTTGCGCTTATATTTTTCATGACGTAATTAATAATTTTATGTTAATTCCGATCAAGCCAAGCGATAGAACACGCTTAAATGTATCCATGGTATATTTTTGGTATTGATAACCTATACCGATTCGTAGAAAAGATTAATCTTAATAGTGCTTTCACTTTTATCTTCACCTTAAGCAGCTCGTTAGACTATCTTTGTATTCTTGAATACCTATTATAGAAAATAATATAAGTTTTCGAGTAGTTTATCACATTTTATTTTCAATTCTCACCGATATCATCGATAATACCTTAATTATTTAAATTTATTTATCTTAATTTATTGGTTCATGTATATTGAAAATTGGCCTCTGCTTTTTTATTGTTTATTTATTTATTAACGCCCTTTTTCGGGGCTTTTACATAAGAATATTAAGAAATATACATTATTTATTGTACATAACTGAATTGCTTCATTAACAACATTTTATATTTGTTTAAAGATAAATTGAAGATGTCCACTGACTTGGTGTAATTGTTTCCCTCCATTAGTATTCTGGACAAAGAGGAATACATATGGCAACTGAATTAAATCCTTACTTCTAGTATTACGTTGTGGAATCCGAAAGCTAATCAATTCTAGCAATACCGGACTATCAACTAAATCACTTAGAATTTTATATAGAAATACCAAGTCAGTAAAAATTGTTCTGTCTGACAATTTGAGCATATTCATATAATTTAACAGAGTGTTGTAGTTCAACATAATTGCTAGAATACCCATTTTAAAATTTAAGAAACGTAAGAATTTGTTTTGTATTCTTTCAACAGCTTATACATTTATATTATAATGTGGGTTCCAGAATTGTACTCAAGTTGTCTTCTTACGTAGGCAAAATATAACAGTTTAATACACTTTATATTGTTTGAATTTCTAGTTAGCCTAGTTATGAATCCCAACATTTTAAGCCCTTATGGAGTAATTCTCTGTTTTTAAAATAAATCTCACAACATTGTATTTTAGTTCTTCCGTAATGTGGCTTGAATCAATGATTAGTTTATGAATTGTGCAAATACAGGGCTAAAAAGTTTCGCATATTTTAAAAAATCAGTCACACAAATTCGATTCACGCCTGGTCTCTTAGAATTTTTCATACCTCCGCAAAAACATTATTTTTGATTATAATTTGCTCTTGGTTGTACATTTAATGTGGTAAACCTTCCTGGGAGTATTCAGATACTCGAACCTCACGTTCGTCTAAGCATATCAACTTATATCATACTACAAAAACCATATGCAGTTTTTCTTTTCTCCAGGTAACATTAATGTGGAAACTGTACCCATCAACGCAGAACCAGGATCCCTAGAAGAAGACGGAGGGATAATTACCTATACGGAAATTGACATTGACTTTCCGTATGTCAAAAAAGAATGCTTAGATCGCTTTCAAAGAAGTTCCCAGACATCAGGTAAAATTAATGTTGTCCGTTAGAAATAAAAAAATCATACTCTTTTAATAGTTCTATGAATCTGTTGCACTTGTTAAGTTTGATTCGTACTTTTTTTCAGACTTATCGACTGATCTCAAGACGCATCATGTGGAAAAACGATTATCTTGTACTTATTGTAACTACTCCTGCTTTTATAAGTCAAAGTTAGAACATCACTTGCGTATCCATACTGGAGAAAAATCTTTTTCATGTTCCGACTGCAGTTATTCATGTTCTCGGAAGAGAGATTTGACGACACACATGCTGACTCACAGTGAAGAAAAACCTTTTTCATGTTCTCATTGCAATTATTCAAGTTCTCGAAGGGGAGATTTGAAAAGACACATGGTGACTCACAGTGGACATAAACCCTTTTCATGTTCTCATTGCAATTATTCAAGTTCTCTAAAGGGATATTTGTAAAGTCACATGGTGACTCACAGTGGAGAAAAATCTTTTTCATGTTTTGACTGCAGTTATTCGTGTTCTCGAAAGGAAAGTTTGTCGAGACACATGATGACTCACAGTGGACATAAACCCTTTTCATGTTCCGACTGCAATTATTCATGTTCTCGACAGGGAAGTTTGACGAGTCACATGCTGACTCACAGTGGAGAAAAACCCTTTTCATGTTCTAACTGTAGTTATTTATGTTCTCGAAAGGTTAGTTTGACGATACACATGATGACTCACAGTGGAGAAAAACCTTTTTCATGTTCCAACTGCAGTTATTCATGTTCTCGAAAGGGAAGTTTGAAGAGTCACATGGTGACTCACAGTGGAGAAAAACCTTTTTCATGTTCCAACTGCAGTTATTCATGTTTTCAAAAGGGAAGTTTGAAGAGTCACATGGTGACTCACAGTGGAGATATACCTTTTTCATGTCCCGACTGCAGTTATTCATTTTCTCGAAAGGGAAGTTTGAAGAGTCACATGGTGACTCACGGTGGGGATAAACCTTTTTCATGTCCCGACTGCAGTTATTCATGTTATCAAAAGGGAAGTTTGACGAGACACATGGTGACTCACAGTGGAGAAAAACCCTTTTCATGTCCCGAATGCAGTTATTCATGTTCTCAAAAGGGAAGTTTGAAGAATCACATGTTGACTCACAGTGGAGAAAAACCTTTTTCTTGTCCCGAATGCAGTTATTCATGTTCTCAAAAGGGAAATTTGACGAGACACAAGCTGACACACGGAAAAACCCTTTTCATGTCGATGAACTAAATATTTGAAGAAACACACGCATGCTCATACGGGCGGATAACCTTATTCATGTTCCTACTTCAATTATTTATGTTCACGGAGAGGAAATTTATCTATTTATTTAATTTAACGACTTAAAATCGTTTTTTTAATAGAAAGATTCATCGGATTATAATCATACAGTGGTACACAGGAGAATATGAGTCATAAATTACCGAACATGTAATGTGTATACAAAATTAGTATTGCAAGTGATATAATTGTTAATAGAAGTGCAGTGAGAAAATAGATAATTTAAAGACATATCTTCTTGTGTAATAATAGTTGAATGAATACTAGATTTGTATATGACCTGACATAAATCGAGTTATGAGGTGTTTATGATAATTGATAGTAATTTATATAAAATTAATGCTATTTAGGTATAGGGTGTTATAATAACAGGTATATTTTATTTAAACAGAATATTAATATGCATAAAAAAATGACTTGTCAGCAAAATATTATAAAAGAGTAATTAGTAGTGAGTTTATTGTAACCTTTGAAATTAATTCTCCTTGGTATAGCTGGACAGGTATCGCATTTTGGCTTTAGTAATTCAGGGCTGTCAGCGTTTTAATAATACTTCTGGATAAGAAATAATAATTTTTAATAAAATAATACATAATATGATAGATAACCCTATAAGATATCTCGAGTAAATTCTCTGGACACAAGCGCCAGCTTCTATAGAAGAGGAACATTAAAAAAATCAAAGGCCGAGATAACTAGTTGTATGTATTATTTTAGTGAACATTATAGATTATACTCGGTAATACTATTATACTGTAAATTGATAAATTATTTAATAAAAAAAATGAAAAACATAGTTTTGATTTAGTAAAATATGATATATGACTCACGCAGAAGCGTATCATGCTTAATATTGTTTATTGTGACTGAGCTGTGTAATTATAGCCCTCTTTTAACTATATTCCTGAGAAAAGATTGCCAACTGAATGCAATCTAGGTTTAAGGGAGTATCTAAATGACAGCCTTGAGAGGAATATGCTGACCCACAGTTGAGAAAAACCTTTTTCATGTTTTCACTGCAATTATTCTCGTTCTCGAAAATAACGTTTGACCATACACAATGAAGAAAATCGTTTTTCTTAGTCGTACTGCAGTCATTCACTGTATTGAAATCCGGATTTGGCCATAAGGGACATGCGGACTGACTCACGGAATAGTTTTGCAAATTATTTGGTGGTTTGTGGATCTTTAGAGGAGGCAAGAAATGAAAGACGTGTCGTGAAGGTCACAGTTTTTTATTGGTGAGTCAGTTTGCCGTGATGAGAGTGGATGTAGGACAGTTGTAGTATTCTCCGGATGCAGGCTGTGATGGCTGGTCAAGCGCGGGTCAGTGAGTCGACGCCGGGCGCTGGTGACCGGACTCGTTGACTGTCAGGTACTGGCGATCTTGGCAATCAGTACTCCAGTGCTGACGGGAAGGCCAAAGGTGCGGTGGACCTTGTAGGCGGTTGAGCGGGAGCTGCGTAGACCAGTGAGGATGCTGCGTGTCCTCGTGGTGGTCATGGTGCATGGATGAAGCGCTGGTAAGAGGCGCTGGAACCAGGGCGCTGTAATCCGTTGTAGCGCTGGCCAGGGACGGCGGCCGGGGCCAAGGCGCTATAATGATGTCCCGATAGAGTCCATGATGAATACGGGCGAAGCCGGGAATATTGTCCTTCGAGCAAATAAGGTGCGCGGATTATCACTCGGTGATCCTTGTAAACTGACGGCGGATTGATGACTGTCTGACTAACGAGTTCCTTCACGCTGCCGCTTTTATAAGGTGATCTCGAACATTTGGTTGCTATGTAGATATTGCCAAAACAAAACTAAAAATAATAAAAGAACATCCAAAAAGCTTGTTTGGAAAAAGCCGAAACTTCTAGAATGCCGTTCGAATCAAGTAGTGGCGTACCATTACAGTTGTATTTAATGTTCCTGGGATTGGTAAATTTATTTTTAATTAATAGTTAAAAATTGTTTAAACACGACCAAATACATATTTTTTTATATTATTGTCTTTGCTCTAAAGCGTCGGAAAAAAATTTAAACTTTTATGCCTCATACTTCTAACAATAGTCGTAATACCTATATCTTTTTTCCGAATATACTTTTTTATTTGAGTCATTCTGCAACCAACACTATCTATATATATACATTTAACTTACTATGTGCAGGGGTGCGCCTGTTCTCACATTGCCGGAGGATTGGGGGCGGAGCTACGAAATCCGAACTTCACTTCATATCTGCCCGGCAAATTTAAACCTGTGACAATGAGAACTTGGCTTTCTTGGTTGGTTGTTATTTCTCCATAAGACTGCATAACAATTACATCGAAGAAGGCACTTTGTCATAAAAATACAAGTAGTGCATTCAAGTTTAAATGATCTTAAGAGTTACTAGTGAAGTAGGCCTATCGTAAAGGAATATCAGGATAGGTCACGGATTAAACACAAATTTCTTCTACTTTGTGATTTTATTCGGAAAACCTAGAATATATAAGATTAAATAACAATTGTGAGGTCAGGCTTCTGGCAGAAAGCTTAAATAATACAAACATAACCTTCAAATATCAATACAAACTACCAGAGCTAGGTAAGTTGGAGGTTAGTAATAAAAAGTACAATAACCTATCCTAGTAATGGTTTCGTAACCAGGAAGTAGAAGGTTAGGTTAGGTTAGGTTAGGTTAAAAAAAAATGGAATACAAATTAGTTTATGTTGGCCAAAAGGGCAGGGCTAGACGCTGCACGCTCTGTGATTGTAGTAGGGTAGGGCTACATACCTTTTCTACCATAACTGGTTCTGGTTGAGAATGAAAACCCTGAAGCCTTCAAGTCAGTATTGAATGCAGCGTATTTCTCCTGGCTGTCCAAGTATCCAGAATAATACTTATTTTCGTCCGTAGGGTTGATTATGTCTTGTAAATGTTTACTAATAACCACCTCCATGTTTCGTTTCTTTCAACTCAAAATCTCCCTCATACTTGAGAGATTTTCGTACGTCAAACCACAGTCAAACTTCAAGACTTCAAACAAATTATTCAAAATCAAGTTAATTGTTGCCAGCCTTCGTGTACACTCGGCAAACTTCGTAGTTCCGAGCCGCTTTGAGCCTTCGTGTTCACTCGGCAAACTTCGTAGCTCCGCCCCCAATCCTCCGGCAATGTGAGAACAGGCGCACCCGCTCGGTTGTTGTTATAAGCATTTATCGTAATAAATCTGTAAACGAACTTTGAGAGTTTCAATCGTCTAAAAGTGTAGTAAATATAAGAGATACTACAGTGACAGAACATCACACTATGTTATCAATTTACTGTTACCAATACCGAACTACACTTTTGACACATTATTAGTAACTTAAAAAAATGGAAGTCATTACAAATGTGTTAGACAACATCTCACAGATTCCATGTACCGAAACAAATAATGCTATAGAAATTCGACAAATCTTAAATCAATCAAACTTTAAAATATTTTCCATGAATATCAGATCAATTAATGAAAATTTCAATGAACTCCTTTTACTACTCACAGACCTTGATTTAGATTTTGACTTACTTATTCTGACCGAATGCTGGATCAAAGATAACTTTATTCCAAAAACTATAAAAGACTATAATCAATACAGCACACAGAATAATAAATCTCAAATTGATGGCGTAATCATATACATCAAAAATCACATAAAACACTCAGTTGAAGAAATCTCAATCACAAATTCAAATTGTCTTAAACTCGAAATAGAATATAGTGTAACGATATTATCTATATACCGATCACCGAGTGCGTTTAATATAACTCCATTCTTAAACTCACTTAATCAATCCTTATTGTGCATGAGTGATCGTGAAAATGTTACAATTATTGGTGACCTTAACATTAATATCATAAATGCGATGCATCCCCAAGCAAATGAGTACATGAACTTACTAACTCTACAAGGTTTTATTCCAGCTATTACGGCCCCCACTCGATTATCAGAATTATGCGTCAGTTGCATTGACCATGTTTTTGCTAAATGTTAATTGAAAACCGAATCTCTCATATACCAATGCACGGTTACAAACCACTACGCTACTATCACCTCTCTTTCGCATGTTATTAAAAAATTACCTGCATCTAAACTACCCACAAAGAAAATCTGTTGTGACACTCTATTCAAACTGGTTTAAAAGGAAAACTGGTCAAATTTCTATAAACTCACCGACCCAAACATAGCGTGCGAATTTCTTATCGACACCATATTTAACCATTTGAAAATTTCCACATCTAACACTAACGACAAACAGAGAAGTCGCAAAATTAAACTTAACCCTCCGTCGGGCGCAGCCGGCCTCAGAGGCCAGCAAAAGACATTTTTTCCCTCTCCAATTCTCAAAGGCGGCCCCCCGCCTCTTCCCTCATTTTACTCGCCTAACATTAAGAACCTCACACGGCGCTCGTCTTTAGTCAGTCGTCGGTCTTTACGCAGCTCACTTACACCTTCCCTGGCTTCACAGGCCACCTGCGCCCGATTGCGTCACAATTTTGAAGGTTTTTAATTTTGAGTTTTTTAAGGATATTTTTATGTGCAGTTGTTCATTATACTCAATTATGCCTGTTCTGTATGAAATTCATCAGAATCTTAAAAAATAAGTGCTGTATTGGACCCTGGCCTTTCAGGCAGGGTGCGTCCGATTGAATTATAATTTCAGTTTTTCTCTTTTCTGGCATTTCATATATATATATATTTTTTTTTTTTCTCATGATAATACAACAATACATTTTCTTACATTTGATACATTGAATCACCACACTAGGCGACTGCCTGTCTCGTGGCGACCAATGGTATATAGTTAGTATGTGAGGTCTAGTGTTAACATATGAATTAAATATTTATACATGTTTAAAGTATGAAAGATTATATTAGAATGAATTATAATGGAAATAGAAAATATAAAAATGTTAAAGTAGAAAGCAGAAGACAAAAAAAAAGAAAAATAAAAAGAATAAAGAAGAAATAAAAATAAAAGAAAAGCAAAAGAAAATAAAATTTAGAAGTCTAAGACATGCTATTATGCAGGAAAAGATCAAATACATAACTCTCTTTTCTGGTTGTGTAAGTGTACATGCATGTATGAGCGCGTAAATACGCGTGTACACGCATACATCCACACACACACTTATTCATATTTATAGATGCATACATATTCATACAAAGATATACAAATATATATGTATACATACATACATACACATATATATATATGTATGCATACATACATACACACATATACACATGCCTACTTGTACATAGTTGTTTATTCACTATCTGAGAATGAGAAACAAGTGATTAACACTGTCACAATCATTAATCAAAAAGTCATTAAGCGCCTTTTTGAAAGTGAGATATTTGGTTATTGACTTTATTTCAATTGATAAATTGTTAAATATTTTAGGGGCAAGAAAGTTGAACTGGGACTGTGCCATTGAAGTTTTTGTTGCCGGAATAATATAGTTGTATTGGTTCGAGTATCTTGTGTTATGATTTGAATCGGATATATATTTTTTTGTAAATTTGAATTTAAAATAAGAGGTAACATTTTTTACATATAAGGATTTTATATTAAGAACTTTAAAGTCTTTAAATAAGTCCTTCGTGGGTTGTATATAATGTGCTTTGTAGATAGTCCGTATTACCAATTTTTGGGCTTTTATTAGTGGATCTAGTACAGTTATAGAGCATCCTCCCCAGACAATTATACCGTACGATAAGATTGATTGACACAGGGAAAAGTATACTGTTTTTAGTGTGTTTTTGTTTAGTATATTTCGCAATGCTCTGAAAATATATGCCAGTTTCCTTATACGGCTCGTGGCATTAATTACATGATCTTCCCATCGAAGTTTATTGTCGATTATTACGCCCAAGTATCTAATTGAATCTACTCGTTCCAGTGCGTTGCATAGACAGCTAGATATATCCCTACAGGAATGTATTTTTAGTACATGATTAATTGAGGGTTGATTTGGATTATTTGTGCTAAATGTTAGGTATTTTGTTTTACTTATATTTAATGTGAGTAAATTATTATCCAGCCATTGTTTAGTAATTTTCAAGATTAGTTCTGCTCTATGAAAAGTTTCTTCCCATGTTTTACTTTTTATTACTAAGGCAGTATCATCGGCAAAAGTGATTATATTGCCATCAATTTGTAATCTACATAAGTCATTAATGTATATGAGAAAAAGTATAGGACCGAGTACGCTGCCCTGTGGTACACCAAAATTAATTCTGGTAGGTTGAGACGATTTTTGTGATGGTAGCTTAGTACATTGCTTTCTGTCTGTCAGGTATGATTTGAACCATTCAAATGCCTTATTCTTTATTCCAATTTTCTGTAGTTTAGCTAGAAGGATTGGACGAGAGACTGTGTCAAATGCCTTAGTCAAGTCCAGAAATATTGCCAGACATTTATCACCTTTATCTAGGGCTTGTGCTATGTGTGATGTTAATTCTAGAATAGCTGAGTCTGTGCTTAGCCCTTCTCTGAACCCATGCTGGTTTGGCGAGAGAATGTTGTATTTTGTAAGATGGTCGATAAGTCTTTTTTTTACAATTTTTTCTATAATTTTGGACAGTGATGATAAAATGGAGATAGGTCTATAGTTTGAAATATCAGTTGGAGTTCCAGCCTTAAAAATTGGTTGAACCAGAGCAAGTTTGAGTTTATTCGGAAATACGCCTTTATTGAGACTGAGGTTAATGATATGTACTAGTGGTTGATTTATAAAAGGTTCAATAATTTTGAGTATGTTTGAGGATATTTTGTCATGATTACATGAATGGGAGGGCTTTAATTGTTTGATAGTTTGCGTAATTTCAGTAGAGTTGGTGGGGTTAAGTGTGAGTGAATTATTTGTTTCACAAGCAGAGTTTTTGATTTTGTCGGCAAGAGAATTTTCATCGGTTGATGTCTTATTTAAGATTTGTGATGCTAAATTTTTTCCGATATTACAAAAATATTCATTTATATGATTGGTCACAGTGTCAGGGTCGTCTTTTAGGGAGGTGTCTAGTCCGTTGATATTTAATTTATTGATTGTTGGTATTGATTGGTTAGTGTCAGATATTTCTTTAATAATTTGCCAAATTTTTTTATTGTTATTGCCGGCTCTGAACAATTTTTGTTTATAATAGTTTTCTTTAGTGATTTTAATGAGATTGTTACATATGTTTCTGTATTTTTTATAAAATGTTTGAGCTTGTGTATCTGGATTTTTAAGTAAATTTTTGTGGAGCTTGTCCCGTTTTTTAATACAAAAAATTAGGCCATCTGTGATCCATGGTTTCAGTTTTTTATTATTTGAGTTATTCAAAGGGGATTCAACTGTAACAGCCTCAATATGTTTCAATAGTGTTTCAGAAAATGTATTAAATGCAACATTTACGTCTGACGAATTCAGGGTAGAGAGCCAATTTTCCAATTTAATTTTGGAGGTCAATTCCTCGAAATTGATCTTAGTCTTTATTATATTTTCGCATGAGGAAATGGAAATGGACTTTTTATTCATGAGGCCAATTACTGTTGAGAAGTGGTCAGTAATGGTTGATTGATATACAATTCCTTTCGCATTTTTTTTTGTTCTTAGGAATATGTGGTCAATACATGATTTAGTCATGTCGGTTACTCTAGTTGGGGCATTAATGTGAGAAACAAGCCCGTGCTGAGTCATCAGGTTTATATAATCGAGTGTCTGTATTGACATGGGCTTGAGTAAGTCTACGTTAATGTCACCGATTACCATTAGTTCTTCATTTAATGTACAGTTCAATAAGGCCACGTCTAAAGATTTTAGGAAGGTTGAAATATTTTGTTCTTTAGGTGATCTGTATAGTGCAAGAATGGTGGTTTGGTTTATTTTAATTTTAAGGCAGTTGGCATTTTCGATGGATAGTTCAGATATAGTCGGGTCTAACTCGGTTTTAACATAGACGATTACTCCATCCGACTGTGTCTTGTTATTAAGTGTATTGGAAACTGTAAATCCTGCAATTTGTTTGTGAGTGTAATTTGATTTGATCCAAAATTCAGTTAAAATTATTATGTCAAACATATTATTTAAACCGGCAAGCGTTATAAGTAGATTATTAAAGTTTTTATCTATGCTGCGAATGTTTGTACAAAGTAATTTTAGTCGTGTATATGGCTTTAATATATCTATACAATTTGATGCAACATTAGTTTCAGAGGTTATTATGTTACCATGGTTTTCGATTTGTATATTAATATCACTCATTTTTTATGACAAAAATTGTTTTCTTATTTTTTTGTATAGTGATAATATTGAGCAATACAATATGGAATAAGACATTTTTTTAGGGGTTATTATGATAGAAGCAGAGGAATCTAGTTCGGAGTGTAAGAATTTATATTGAGTACACATATAATTATTATTGCTATGACTCATATAAAAAGTTGCCAGGAAAGTAGTGATAATTAGATTATATACTTGATTCTCAAAAGATATTAAAAGACTTGAGATTGGAATAAGGATGGTAGTAATTGTGTGTGTTTCAGAATGGTTTAGCTGTAAGATAAGATATTTAATACATTTTTTAGTTGTTTTTATGATAGAGCTAGGAGAGCAGTAATTAGAATAGTTAGTATATTGATGGAAATATTTAAAGTAAATGTACTTCAATTTCTTTTTGTTAAAAGTTACAACAAAAAAAAAATTGTTGGTGATAAGTAGAGCACAAGTGATGATATATATACTAATTACAACATAAGTAAGCTGGATGATAGTATGTTTTATATTGGTTAGATATAGTTTTTCTGTAAGAATGGGATTACATAATATAAACTCACTAATTGTGTTAAAAATGGATGAGCTTGATAGATTAAAGAAAAATACATTATATCTCGTGTAGGGTATCCTGATGGTGGTGTGATTCATAAAACAAAAACAAAAACAATTCATCGAAAAATAAGAGACATTTAGATAATATAAATTGTTAAAACAGGTATTTGTAAAAATAAAAATGGGACAATTTAAATTCATCAAAAAATATGAGACATTGAGATAATCAAAATAGTTAAAAGAGATGTATCTACAAATTAAGATGGAATAATTTAAGTTCATCGACAAATAAGAGACATTGAGATAATCGAAAAAATTTAAACAGATATTTATAAAAATAAAAATTGAACAATTTAAATTCAACGAAAAATAAGAGACATTGAGATAATTGAAAAAATGAAAACAGGTATATATAAAAATAAAATTGGAATAATTTAAATTCATCGAAAAATAAGAGACATTGAGATAAACAAAATAATTAAAACAGATGTGTATAAAAATAAAAATGGAACAATTTAAATTCATCGAAAAATAAGAGACACAATAATCAAAATAGTTAAAACAGATATCACGATTTAAAATAATAATGCATAGGAAATGGTTGAAACAATTATTATAATTATAGTTCATGCAACAGTTAAGAGATTTATAGAAGACTTTAGTTATTTGGAGAAGTAGAGTTTTTAAAATTAATAGTATAGTAATTACCAAGGGATGTAAAGAAATTAATAAATATACCACATTACCACGTAATTGATTTAAGTAAGATAATTTTATTTGATGATATGATAGGATTAGGATTATCATGGAAATATAAGGAGTTAATTTAGTTGAAATTATTTTATAATTTAAAACAATTGAATGTATCACATGTATCATACGACATAAAGTAATTAAGAAATTAAAAATATTTAAGTAAATTAAGTTTGGTATAATAATTCGATAAATTAACACAGTGGAAATAAATGGATGAATTGGAATAATTGTAGAATAGAATATAGAATAGAACATAGAATATATATAGAAAATAATATTTGAGTGATTTAAAATGATCAGATAAAGGGGAATTATGGAGCAAGTTACGATAAAAATTTGAAGCAAGTTGATAAGTTTAGTAAGATTATTAATAATTATAGATAGATTTGTGATGTGAGCAAAGTTGACTGAGAAAAGAAAATAAATAAAAATTATTGATTTATTACAGATAAGCAGATTAGTTAATGGATTTTTTTTGTTGACTTCCAGTCACATTTTTTTAATGTCCGATTCATACGAGATTCTAAGTATTTTAGAGTCCTCAGACTTACGAACATACACCTGACCATTTTTCGTCCATGCGAATTTATAGTTTTTTATTTTTGCCTGTTGTTTTGTTATACATATATACATATGTTTCTGCCGAAATGGCGAGAAAATATGATCTCTCTCAACGCAATGATGTTGATGATATGGTGAAGTTTCTTCTCGATGATGATGCTTCTGAAAATCCAGCTTTGGTTGAAGATTTAGGCGAACAACTAGCTCGGCGAAGTCTGAATACAAGTGGAATGCCGATTCAGTTGAAAATTTTTTCAAGGTTTTTTCCTCACGAGAATAAAAACCCCACATCCCCTACAACACCTCCCAAAAGGCGAAAGTGTGGAATATGCGTGTTTGAATTAGGATTTTGGAGGATGACGAATTACGAATGTTTAGGTTGTCATCAACCGATCTGTTTACTCCACTTGTTTTTCGGCTGCTGATTTGGGAACCTCATCGTCCGTATCTGGCTACGGCTGCAGTCAATAGAGAATTTGCTTTTTGCTTCGTACCGCGCGTACTATTTATAATTAGACACCTAACAAAATACTAGTAATTTGTAAGTAAATTTCTTAAAACTTTTTAATAGACTTGTCCAATTAATTAAATGGTCTTTAAATACTACGGACTTCGCATAGCGCGCTGCTAGAACGAGATGAGTATGTTATTTTGGATCGTGTGTTGAATCTCGCTGCTGTGGAAATGATCTTCCCACGGTGGACAGGTCTTCTCACCATTATAACAGTTCCAGGGGCACATGAAGAATACAGAGGAGAAATGCTTCATTCAGAGATCGATACAGACCACCCGGATATAAAGGGGAAATGTTTAGCGCAGCTCACTGTAACCAAGTGAACTGCAGATAGCCAAGATTTTATTTATTTAATTGCCATAGGTAACCCCAAGTGTTTCGGTACGTTTGGTGACTTAGCAGGAGTGCCCAGCCTCATGGGGTTAGGTTTATCCAGGTCTTGGCGACGGATGCGTCTCCCACCATCTGCGTGGTGGGTTGGATTTGGAGAGGCCGGTTGAGGGAGACCCTTTCGTCTCTCCAGGCGGACTCTCTTGTAACACACTTGGAGGAATGCATTCATAAGTCAGTCACTCCTGGACACACTGACCCCCAGGTTCCTACCCACTTATCTTACCTTTTTGCTTTTCAGAACCCCCTCTCCTTAATTTCTTTAAAATTCTCCACACTGTATCCTCAAAGACGACATAATATATTCTCCATGATTCGTTTATCCACCCTACATACACAAATCATCTAAGCATCCTTTTAGTCTTTTTAATTGTGCTTTAATTGAGCTGTGCTGAATCTATTATCAATCCAGTTATTACAGTAAAAAAACTAATTTTGAGAATTATTATAACAAATAAAAAATTTAAACAAACTAATTATTTTCCCCAGGAACATTATGTCACGAACGACGAACTAAATCCACCGATAACCGTAAAAAAAATAGCAAAAAAAAAAAATTTTTTTAAATTTTGTATTTAATGCATCATTACTAAAAATGCAACTTTTTAAAGACTGTTTTTGATAATAACAATACTTGCATTCGGAACATTGGAGTGGTTTCTGTCTCGTCCACCGTCGTGCATTGTTATAATTAATGTTGGCTTTTGAGATGTTATAACTACATTTAAAACATGGAAGTGGTATCGTGAGTGCCCAAGAAATGAAATCTTTATGAGAATACTAATGGTGCATTCAGAACATTGAAATGGTTTCTTTCGTTTCAAGAAGGCGTTCCATTCAAGAAACCATTTTCTTTCTAAAAAGTTATAGCAAATTTGGCTAAAGAAACTAATTTAAAATATAAATCGTATATTTTTTTTTTATTAAATATACAAACACATTATAATAATTTACAAAGGTAGATATTTCGAAGCTGATTGCGAAAAAAATATTTTTTTTGACGAACCTGCCCAACTCAATTGAGAAATTATTTCTCGTGTTTGAGTTGGAGAGTGACGTCATTATGGTTTATAAGGTGTAAAATTCCATTAACTGATGTACATTAAAAATTAACAAATAGTTTTTTATAAACCAAGATGATAAATTTAAATAACATAATATGATAAAGAAAATAAGAAAGATAATTACAAAAATAAAATGTAATTAAACTTAGAAATCATAAGATATAGAAATAAAATAGTACTTATTATGTAAGAATATAATAGAAAGTAATAACAAATGGGCTCATACAATGAATTATGTGAAAAATGTATCCAATGAAATTAAAACTTGTGATTACTGTTGGGTTTATCTAAAAGTTGTTTGATTTGTGATTTGATATGTGAACTTGTTAAGCGCATTAGAAAATGTATCTATATATTCATTAGATTAAGAAATGTTCTCAAGCTAAACAACCTGAAAAAAGTCTATTACGCACTAGTCCAATCATTACTTCAGTATGGAATCATTGGGTGGGGAGGTGCATATCAAAAAAATTTAAGCTCTGTAAAAGTGGTACAAAAACTAATCATTAAAGTAATTTTGAAAAAAAACCAACATTCTCTTCAGCATCATTGTTCAAAATTTTCGTAGTACCAAAAATTGAAGACCTCTATAAAAAAGATGCAATATTACAAATATATAAAGAAACTGTAATAAAAAAACTTAAATTTAACTCATCCTTAAGGCATAATTTTAACATGCAAATTCCTCTATTTTCAACACAACAAATGCACAATAATTAAATTTACAAAGGCATAAGATATTTTAATAGTCTTCCCGAAGAAGTGAAAAAAATACCGGATTTTATTTTATTCAAAAAGAAGGTCAAATTTATCTTTAAAAAATTTAATATCACCTTTTAAATGTTATAACTTCAATTCATGTTACAACCAAAATTAACGTCACAATTCTCTTTTAAGTTTATATTTATTGTACTGTATTTATGTTAATTACTGATATAAACATGAAATAATTGTCAAATAACTCCTACGCCAAGCTCAAGAGCTAGCACTCTTCATTGGAGTAGAAATTCAATAACATATGTTTTTCACTATTACCTATTATTACCTAATTTTATGTACAATGTAACAATGTTATAAGTTAAACAATAATAAAAAAAAACAGTTTTATTTTATCCGCAAGTGCATTAAATTTTTTTTATTTGGATAAGTATAATAGTGTTGACAAGCACTAGTTTTAAATTTAAGTATTTCAAAGTTACCACGTGATCTTGATTGGTTACTTATTTTTGTAGAAATTGTTGAATCGAAATGGTCTTTATGAATTTGTAACAGTGCATTATTTTTTAAAATTTGGCTTAAGCTAAGAACCCTTAAAGAATTAAATAGCTAAGTGGTTGGAAATATCGATTGTTTTATTAGCATGACATTCAAAATTAACCTCTGTACCTTTTCTACAGGCGAAAGGTTTGAAAGTCCATCCTCAACCGATTACACCATATTGTAATACAGATTGGGCAAGAGAAAAAAATATTATTTTAATCATAGTATTAGTTTTCCTACTCTAGTTATAGTATTTTTTTTATTTGCTCGCTCCATTTTAATTGTCTGTCAACTATAACACCCAGATACTTTATGCTATTTTTGCCTGTTATGTCTGAACATTTCACATGGTTACATTTTTTTTATTTTCACACTCGGAAGAGTGGATTTTAATTATAAGTTTTTTTTTCTTTCAAAGAGAATGGGATAAAATAGGTTTATTTAGAATTTAGTGACAGGCAATTTTGGTTAAATCATATTTTTTTTTATTTTTATTTTTTTTTTTATTTATTTAAACGCCCATTGGGCTTTTACATACATTGTTATTAGTGTTATTACATTAACTATGTGACATTGAAAAGTTTACGTACATATATAAATAAAATAGTTATTATATCTGTAGTACATAAATGTTTTACAAATAATACAGAATACCATTATGGAGAACAGTTTTTTTTTTCTTTTTTTACTTACTTAGAAAAATAAATGGATTGAAATTAATCAGCATTTATAGGGACTTAAAATCATATTCGAATTGTTATTTAAATTACAATATTAATTTGTAAAGTTAAAACATATATATTAAAGTTAAAAAGTCATAAAAGAAGTCATAAAAGAAAAGAGTGAAAAAACAGAAGCTAAAAAATGGGTTTTTTACTATGGAGTGGAGAAGTCATACATATCAGCAAAGTGTTTATGTAGATTTCGTTTGAGCACTGCTACGGAATCTCTAAATATATCAACAACATTACCAAATTTATTACCAAAATTTTGTATTCGATTTAACGATATGTGCGCATGATAATTAGATTTGAAATTGTTACAGAAAAAGGTGGAATTTTGTCTCGTATTTTTGGAAGGTACAAATAATTTTATTGTGGCAAGAATTTCAGGGCTGTCGATTCTATAATTAATAATTTTATTTAGTAGAACAAGGTCGGAGATAATTCGCCTATCTGATAGCGTAATCAAATTTAGTTGATGCATGAGTTGGATATAATTTATATTTTGGATTGGAATATTTAGTTTAAAGTTAATAAATCTTAAAAATTTGTGTTGTACCCTTTCAATATTGTTGGAATGTACTTTATAAAACGGGGACCAAATAGGCGAATTATACTCTACTTGACTTCTTACTAAAGATGTGTACAGTGTGTTCAAACATTCTAGTGACTTGAAGTCACATGCGGTTCTACATATAAACCCAAGCATTTTTAGGGCTTTATTTGTGATTTCATTTATATGCGGATTGAATGTTAACTGTTCATCAAATATAACACCCAAGTCCCTGATTTGAGTGACAGCTGTCAATTTTACATTATTAAGCGAATATTCATAAATTGTATGATTTCGTATTTTACAAAAACGAATGACCTGACATTTTTTAATATTAAGAAAAAGAGAGTTGATGATGCACCAACGATATAGTTTATTTAAATTAAGTTGCAAAGTATAACAATCGTCTAAACTGCGTATTGTTTTATATATTTTCAAATCATCTGCGAAAAGAAGAACTTCTACATCTTTAAATATGCTAACAATATCATTAATAAATAACAAAAAAAGAATTGGTCCCAGGTGAGACCCCTGAGGGACCCCACTTGTGGCTTCGAAAATGTAAGATTCCACAGATTTTATTTTGACACATAGCTCTCTTTTACTAAGATAACTTTCAATCCAACTTAACAGATTACCCTTGATACCCAACATACTTAATTTTTGTACAAGGATATGTCGCCTAACTTTGTCAAATGCTTTGGAAAAATCAGTATATATTGAATCCACTTGATGCTTCAAGGCAAGAGAATCAGTTATGTAATTTTCGTATATGATCAAGTTACTTAGGGTGGATTTACCTGTGATAAAGCCATGCTGGTTGGGTACAATAATATTATTAATTTGTTTACATATTACATCTAGGACTAACGATTCAAATAGTTTGGGAATAGCGGACAATATACATATTGGTCTGTAGTTCGATACATCGCTTTTATCTCCCTTTTTATGAATAGGCGTAAGATAGCTTTTTTTCCACTGTTTTGGAAAACACCCTGACGACAAAGACTTATTAAATAGTAAAAATAATGGATAAGTCAAACTGCGAACACAAGATTTTAAATATATTGGAGGGAAACCATCCGGTCCAGCGGATTTATTAGTATCTAATGCTTTTATAGCCTTTTCTATAGCGTTTATTTCAATAAAACAATGGTTTAGGTTAAGTGATTCTTCAAGTGATATATCATTTGGGATTTCATTATCGGTAATATTATCATCATAAACACTTTTGAATAAATCTGCAAAAAGATTGACAATGCCTTCGGTATTATCCGCACAATTGTTATTCAGATACATAATATTTGGTAAACTACCATCATTTTTACGCTGAGCATTAGTAAAGTTCCACAATTTTTTAACATTATCATGAACCTCCATTTCTATTAAACTAATATAATCATTATAACATTTTTTAGACAATTCTTTGCACTGCTTTCTTATGTTAGTAAACATTATATAATCATCGACGTTTCTAGATTGCTTATATATTCGGTGAGTTTGTTTTTTAGTATAAATCAATTCTTTTAATTCTTTTGAAAACCATGTAGGGTAAAGGGATGCAATAAAATTAACTTTTGGAACATGACGTTCTTTTGAAGTGTTTAGGATTGAATAAAATTGTTGGACTTGATTCACAATATTGTTTTCATCTTCTAGAAATGACCAGTCTATATGGTCAAGATAATCAATTATATTTGGGTAGTCAGCTTTTTTAAAATTGTACGATGAAGTTTTTAATTTCTGCAATTTTCTAGACTCATTTGTGATAATAATATCTAACGCGGGATGGTGTTGGTCTAAAGGTAACAACAATTCATCCGATTGTTCTACCACTGTACTTAAGTCACTAGAAAATACTAGGTCAAGCATTCGGTTATAAGAATTATGCACTTTATTTAACTGTTTTAGTCCTAGGAAAAAAGACATATCAAGCATTTCCTTAGATTTGACACACTGCACTTCTGTTTCGTTAATAATCACTTCATTGTTCTTATCGAAAGACCAGTCGATTTTCGGAAGATTGTAGTCGCCTACAATTATAAATTTGGCTTTAGGATATTTATATTTTAGTGTTTCTACATCCTCGATGTGGTTCTTGTATATTTGCAGATCTGACATTGGTGGAATATAAGTACAAGCGATAATGATTTTTGTGGATGAAATATTTAGCATTACAAACATCTGTTCAACGCTTTTGTGTTTAACTGGCAATTTTTTAGATGAAATGTTTTTAGATATGCACACCATTACACCTCCTCCTTTTGATTTGTTGCTTGTAATGGGGTCACGGTCAAGACGATAGATGTTGTATTTATTGAGACCTAATTCCGATGAATTGATGTCCTCATTTAACCATGTTTCTGTTAATAACAAAATATCATGTGGGAATGTGGGAGAAGTTATTTTAAGATGTTGTAATTTAGTTCTCATTCCGCGGACATTTTGGTAGTACCCAAACAATTTTAGGTGCTGTTTAAGTTTTTTGGCACGTTTTTTATTATTTTTGGAACAGAGTTTATGTACTTAATTGTTATGTTTGTTTCCCCTTCCGCTTTTCTCGTTTCAAACTCTTTCCAAACATCCGTCATTTGTTTCCTTTGCAGCTCCGTGAGATCTTGTTTAACTTTGATGCCATTTTTCAGTTTATATTTATTTATGATTATTTGCTTAGCTTGATATGAATCTTGGAGTTCTACTTTTATTGGCCTGATCTTGTCAGTTTTTCTTACGCCAAGCCTATATATTTTAGAAATATTTATCTGTAGTGTATCATCGATAATTTTTAACGTTGAACATACTTTGTTGTTGTCATCAGATATCCTGTTGGTTTGATTCTCGTCTCTACTTTCAGGTACGTTCAGCAGAATTAGATTTTTCGAACGTAAATTCCTTTCTGTTATCTCGGTAATTGCGTCACATATTTCCATTGAAGTAGATTGAGTAGTTCCAGTTATTGCAGGTTGGTTATTAATAATATTTTTGTATGCGGATAGTTCACCCTCCATAGTCCCCATCTTCACTGCCATCTGTCCCGCGACGCCCAGTAACTCGGTAGTTTTTGGCATTATTTTTGCAAGTTGTTCTTTATTGAACTTATTAGATGAGTCGGTAATTATTAAATGTATTTGGTTAATAATTTCCTGAGCCTTCGCCATACATTGATTAGCATCCATTTTTATTTTAGAGGTTCGTAATATTAAGTTAGGAAGTGAGTGATGACCCTGCACCCTGCACACTCAACTGCGTCCGGAGTGTTTCTGCGCTGCTTGCACTTACGGGTGATAGTGACCTACTATGATGTCGCACCGCTCACACGCACTGGAATCAGTAATGTCTGATAATATTTTATAGAATTTAGTGAATAACCGATTGATACGTTTGGATCACTACGATTATGGTATAATTATATTTCACAGTGTTTAGAGGGATTTTTATAATGTGATTCACACAACCAATTGTTTAAATGATGCTTATAAATAACTATTTTAACTGAAATTCGCAAGACAAATTCAAACGTTACTTGTCACTTTTAATATCACGACAATACATTTTGAGTATGTATATGTTGGAATTTGCTATCCTCATTGTTTCCTCCCATATTTTTCCCTTTGTTATCAGTACAGTGTCGTCTGCATACGATATGATATCACCAACTAATGGAGATTTTATCTTCATACATATTATATTATGAAGATAAAGTTATCTTTTTAACGACTTGAGTGGTTAAAATTTCCGACTGCGGTTCTAATCGAATTCCAGGTTTTAATTTAATTTTACAATCCCCTAGTGAGGTACCACCAGAATTAACACTTTACTTGAAATGGCTTTAGTCGTGTTTGCTGACCAAATCTGAATAGCCAAATACTATCTCACCTTCCTACTCTCGATTTCCTTCCCCTCCCCACTCTACCTTCAGCCTCACAACATACCCCAATTGAGGATGCCATAGAATCATTGACACCAGACGGTTAAGAGCAGTTAGTACTGACATAAAATTAGTGAGTCTGACTTATTTAAGTGGTTTTATACCACAGTGTGCAATTATATGTTGTTTTAACCTTGACTTAGTGGAACAAGAATACATTCAGAACACGATAATGGTTTAAAACCAGTATGTTTCATAATATGTCCATTTCAATTTGACTAATGGAAACATAAATAACTACATTAGGAACACAATAATGGTTTGACACTAGAGTTCTTCATCACATGTTGTTTTAAATTTGACTTTCGAGAAAATGTATAACTTAATTTTGAACACGCGAATGGTTTCTCTCTAGAGTGCTTCAACATTTGTTGCTTTAAATATGATTTATAATAAAATTAATTTAAAATTTTCATCTGATAGTGCTGCAAATTGGTATTACTGCTTTTTTAAATTTTCAACAAAGTCCGCGATCTCCGTTTTAATACGATCATAATACGTTTCTATAACTGGCGATCTAGTAGTTTAAAAATCTGTCAACTTTTAAAACTGTTGTATTACGGCCTTATTCCTCCGGAATATCTATTATGAGTACGACAATCGTACTTCAAAGTACTTCTACACATTACATTAAAGTAATAAAAAATAATAAGGAATGCTTGTTTTTTAGAATGTTCGTGACGGTCGTGTGGTTCACGGCCACACCTCACTCTCCACCCAGGAGATGTAGTGGGCCACGCGCAGGTAAAGATCTATACAGGTGTTATTCTCTACCTTCCAATGCAGCGGGAGCCCCACCAACAGCCGGGTGCAGGGCACCCTGTTGCCATTGCTAGCTGTAAGGTAGTTCCAATGGTAGCCCTGCAATGTTTTCATTAGAGTCACTCAATGCGGAAAAATAGGCAATGCCTTTGCGTGGTAGCACGAACAGTGAGCACGGCATAAGATCCGGCCGCAAGGTAATGGGAGGTATGGCAAAACCTTCCTGATCTAGGAGGTTTTGTGTCTACACCAATACACAAACTAGCCACCAGATAACCATCAACTAAGGGACAAGTGTAACATGCATTTTAGCCAATATTTGTGACATTATCAAATAATGTGACGGTAAAACCAAATGACTTTTATCACATCTTGACAGGCCAAGATGCCAAACAAAATATCGGTCTTCCGACGACCCCATGAATGTTTCTGTCTTATGGGGTTTTAAACCATAGAAATCTCAATTATTAATGGTAACTTATGTATTTGCGCAAGAATACGTAATATACTATAATGATATGTCAAGTATTCAAGTTTATACAAGTTTTCCAATAAGAGGTGTTATTTTGAGTAGCCCGCTATTTCGGTAGATGTTACTTTTGGAGCTGTCATTTTTTGACATTTGACAAGTAGAAACTACGCCATTAATAAAAATGGAACGATACACGCTTCAACAACGCATTGAAATTATTAAAATTCACTTGAGTCAATCAAATGCAAATCATCTTGAGTGATGAGGCCCATTTCTACCTCGGTGGATTCGTCAACAAGCAAAATTGTCGCATCTGGGGCTCGGAAAACCCAAGAGTTATTGTTGAAAAGCCTCTCTATCCTCAACGTGTGACTGTTTGGTGCGGTTTATGGTCCGGCGGAGTCCTTGGACCTTAGTTTTTCGAAAATGAGGCTGGAGCAACAGTTACGGTGAATGGATTGCGCTATCGAGAGATGATTAATGATTTTTTATGGCCGAAATTGGATGGTATTGATTTGGACAACGTTTACATTCAACAAGACGGCGCTACGTGCCACACAAGCAACTAAACCATTGATCTATTACGATTGAATATCAAAATAACACCTCTTATTGGAAAATTCTGTATAAGGAGGGTTGTAATTTTGGGTACTACCTACTCCCCCACTTGGCTACAGTATAGTTACGCTATTTTACATGAAATAATGATTAAAAATTACACTTACACAATTTATACGTGATAAAAAAAGATTTAAATAAAAAACATAAATTTCACTATGAAAATATCTTGAACAATTTTAAACATTTTATTTCAATAAGACACAGATAAATAAGAATAAAGAGATCCTTGCTTGTGTATTGGTGTACTTTATCGTGAAGCTTCTTAGGTAAGATGGGTAAGAGGGGACTGTGGGAGGGTGTTTCGAAATAATACTTTTGAATTAGATGCCACCAGCAAAAAAGTGCGTATTACATGGTTTCCAGAACTTCGTGGTAAGCGTAAACTTGTAAATCTACATGGAATAGCGAACAAAATATTTATTTTATATTTTGTTTTCTTTTTTTTTGCAAGGGTTATAAAACTTTTTTGCAGGGTCTAGGCTTCAGTGCACTTTAAAACAGCAGATGAAGATTTTTTTCAAATTTGACCTTAGGGATTCTATTTTTTCACTCGATTTACTCAAAAACAAAATCAAAAATTGTCATAACACAAAATCAACTCAAAATGTGATAGATTCATCAATTGTCTATGTTCTTAAAAAGTAAATACGAAATAATATATTATTGTTAATTATTTAAAATAAGAAATGGGAACTTTAGGGATAATGATATTTAATAAGTGAATGTTTTAATAAAATCACAGAATTGCTCGCAAGGCTGCATTAAAAGTATTATTTATTTTTTTGTATAACTCAATGAGTAAAACCTGATATTGTAAAATTTTAATATTTAAAACAATATTAGTGATTCCTAAACGAAAATCTAAAATGGGACTTGAAGACCTGAATGTGACCGTATGGAGAAGCAGTAGACTAAAACTTAGTTAACTTAAAGTTTTAAACTTAAAATTAAAAATAATGATATTATAGACCTCTCTGGGAATTCTCGCATAGATTTTGCTCTGCAGGAAGTGACAATAAAATACAGTCATCTGTGGATTAAGCAGCTGGAATCATCTGAATTATATTGTTTGACAAAATTGGGCACCACTATTCCTGTTTGGTCAATTTAACACTAAAAGATTTAAATATTTTTGTCACATGTAAGTGACAGTACTTTTTGAATTAAAATGTGTTAATTCAATTTTATTCTAAATTCTACTCTCTTGAGAGCTGGTCGTGACAGATTATTATTTAATGGTGTGAATGCAAGTGTTATTGTGCTGATTGCCATCCGCTTCCGAATTCGGAGATTAAGGAATCGCTGCCAATCTCAATGCGAGTGATATATTCGGTGAGTTCACTGTTTTTTTTTTGTATTTGGTGGCTGGGTGATAATTTGTTACGTTTCCTGCAGAGTGAATTTTGTAATCAACCCATTTTTTCATAGGGAATTAATTATTTCCTGATGGTCTGTATGGTTTACAAGCCAGATCATCACCACCATATCTTTTCCGTTTCAGATTTTCTTTTAGAAATCGCTAATATTGTCTTCAATAATTAAATGTATTAATAGTTGTGCCTTACTTACACATTCATCAGCTCTGCTGGTGGTGGTGCACATGTGTCTGTCCGTAACTCCGTCAGCTGCGCCTCTGCTGCCGGGAGGGAACAGTCTGCGGCACTCCTCTTGTGATAGGAGGGTCGCCGACTGTGAATATACACAAGAACCATAACAACAATTTTTTTAAAGATGTTATTAATTAACTTTTAGGAGAGCGGGGGGACATATTATGAACAATTTTAAAATTTAAAACAATAATAAAAATTCTTAATGCCGATGTTGACATTTGACAAGTAAAAACTACGCCATTAATAAAAATGGAATGATACACGCTTCAACAACGCATTGAAATTATTAAAATTCACTTGATCACATCAAATGCAAATCATCTTGAGTGATAAGGCTCATTTACACCTCGGTGGCTTCGTCAACAAGCAAAATTGTCGCATTTGGGGCTCGGAAAACCAAAGAGTTATTGTTAAAAAGCTTCTCTATCCTCAACGTGTGACTGTTTGGTGTGGTTTAAGGTCCGGCGGAGTCATTGGACCATACTTTTTCGAAAATGAGGCTGGAGCAACAGTTACGGTGAACGGATTGCGCTATCGAGAGATGATAAATTATTTTTTTATGGCCGGATTTGGATGGTATTGATCTGGACAACGTTTACTTTCAACATGACGGCACTACGTGCCACACAAGCAACGAAACCATTGATCTCTTACGATTGAATATCAAAATAACACCTCTTATTGGAAAACCCTGTGTTTATTATTAGTCTATATTCACCTCTACTTTAATTATATGTTTCCAATTACTCTCAATATTTAGTATGTAACAGAATCCTATATATATGTACACGTACACATATTGATAATTATAATTAGTGTAACTCGCTCACTAAGCACAAGAACCAGTTCTTTGTTGAGATTGCGATTGTAAAATTATTTCGTACCCATATGAAATTTATTTAACACCACTGTACCCACTTATCTATATTAAATAACACAATTAGAACATAAAATATGACATGCAGTGTTCAGTCCTAATCATTGGTCTCATTACCTCACACTGACATCTCACAACTCACCTCATTTGAAGTGGGACAACACAACACTAATTGCAAGCTTACATTTTATTTAGCAAATTGCGCGGATTCGAGACATTACAATATTGGACTAATGATCGTTAACTCACAGTGTTGCCGAAATTAGAAAGTACGAGTCTTTCCAAAGACTCCTGGGGCGTGTGGAGACAAACTGGCCAATAGCTCCTGCTGAAGAGGACCCTGAAACATCATCGCAGAGTTACTGAATCATTAATCATATTATTTAATAAGCTCGTAGGTAGTTGCATGGGTAACATTGATTTAATACGCCACACGCCAAGACCGAGTGATTAGAAAAAGTCAAATTACTTTTTAATCCGCCATCACATTGAGTTGTGATTTCGTATACTTTACCCATTGCGCTTCACTCAGACGCACGTCGTGGAGTTTTAGTGCCAACCCGTGAGACCGAGGTTGCAGACTACCTAATTCAAATAGTAATAGTTAACCCTTTTCACTACAGCTACTCCAAAAAGTGTGACGTAAAAATATGAGGAAAGTTTTTTGGTAAGTGTTGTGATCGCACAAACAGGTCTCCAACTCGTCTTGAAAGGAGTTTATTAATAAATGGTTCTTTATATTAATCAGGGATTTATTGATACTCCACGTATTATAATGGTGACTCGATAGTCGACCTAACCAGAAGCTGGCTAATTGGAATCTGAAACAGTAAGTTTCTCTGAGAGCCTTCCCACTGGCCCTGGCGACTACTGACTACTAGCTGCCATCTTGCGGACTTCCCCGCAAGCTCTATGCACTGCCATCTGTGCGTGCATCTACAAAGCTTCCTAACAGTAAGGCACTAAATAAAATAATATAGTTATGTTAAGAAATATAGAGTTTTCCGTTGAGCCTGATCTCTTGTGGATTAAGAATATTTATTGCCCAGTAAAAAATATTCAAATAAAATGAATGAGTAGTTTTTGTTATGAATGAAAAACATTGATCGGGCGTGCCCGACTTTTTATACCTTTCAAACCAATCTCTCTAAGCACTCCTGACACTAATAAAAACAAATTTTGAAGTTTTCAACGAAATCGGTCCAATACTTTTCGAGTTTTTATATATTAATATATTTTTATGAATTTTTCCATATTAAGAAGAATAGCTGACGTGTACTCGGCGTTGTTGGGTGTTATCCTTAGGAGATAGACATATATCACCACAGACTTTTATGTAGATCTATTTAAGATATACAATTCCGTAGTAAATTATTTTGATGTATCTCATAAGGTTTAGCCAGCGTTAGCAATGTAGTTCGCGAAAATATATTTTCACGTCTTGATTATAAAACATGGATTTTTCTCTATTTTCTATAAATATAATCTGCATGTATTATATATGTAATCCTTCCGGAAAAAAATGTCTAAATGATAATGAAAACCAAATCAACATCCGTTGCGTAGTTTAGAAGAACTAAGCGCACAAACAGACAGACGCGGATAGCGACTTTATTTTAAATTTTTTAGAGATTTTTGATGCTTACGGCTTGTCCATCTCCAGTAGAATAATATCATTATTTCCTGGAATCATGAAGGTATTCGACCCGATGAACTGGGGATGGCGCACACTCCTTCTGATGGAGAATACCACCTCTGGAGGGGGAGTGATATTTTGACCAGCGAAACTGCAACCAATCAACAGAATTAGTAATTGTTATATCTCTGTTTACAAGCAGATTTCTGTGTTAGGAACTCTTGATAAAGTAAAAGGTTCTTTACAATAATTGCGTTTATTTAC
The DNA here is from genome assembly GCF_061612785.1 of Hesperophylax consimilis. Classification (NCBI taxonomy): domain Eukaryota; kingdom Metazoa; phylum Arthropoda; class Insecta; order Trichoptera; family Limnephilidae; genus Hesperophylax; species Hesperophylax consimilis. The sequence goes on along the minus strand of NC_142852.1, from coordinate 29,274,507 downwards.
GTTACAATATATAAGTCTGGATTTAGCTAGACTGTTCATTACCTGAGGGTTGGTAATTCTCTGTTTCTAGAAGCTAGAAGTCTGACAAGGATACCCCACAGGCAATTGCTACATTCCAGCGATATCTGTCGGACTCTGGAGTAAGTTTTCTGACTAGTGCCATATATCGCTTGAATACCCAACTTATTACCATACATCACAGTAATCGACCACGGTTTATACAAAGACAAGCTAAATATGTCCTCTACAAAAACATTTTTGTGTTTTCAATAAAAATTTACCTAATAAAAATGTAATTTTAATTATCGTCAATTATAACAAGTTTTCTGCTTTGAATCCAAGTTACAATTTCACTCTGATTAAATTGGGCCCCTAAATAAACCACTCTCATTAGGCAGCTCAAAAATACGAAAAAATATTTTCTTAGGACGGGTCACAGAATTTGAACAATTCAGCAATTTTCAAAGTTGATTATTAATGATGGAGTTTTGAACAAATCATCAAATTTCAACGTTAATTTTCGGGTTCTGTGAAAGGCCTATTCAAGTTCTGTTATTATATAATTATAGGCTAGTTGATCGATAGAACCAAAATAAAAAGAGAACTTGAAAAAATCTTTCACAGAACTTGGAAATGAATGTTGAAATTTGATGAATTGTTCAAATTCTTCGACACAACCCGACCTAAGTTCTGTGAAGGTTCTATTCAAATTCTATTATTTTTTTCAGTTTTCTGAAGCCACTGACCAATAATGATATAATAATAGAACTTGAATAGGACTTTCACAGAACCCGAAAATGAACGTGTAAATTTGATATTATGTCGGGATGTTCTGTATTAGCACCGTCCGAGTATACATTTAGGCACAATCAAGTTTTAAAAATAATTCACCAAAGTTTGGTAATTAAACATTACTTGATTGACTGCCGTAATATAGTACCATATTATGAATACGAACCAAATTCATTTTGAGAAAATGAATTTTATTAAATATATATTTTGATAAAACTATACTAACAGATGGAACGATTAGTCATAATAGACCCGATATAGTTTTACATGACAAAATCAAAAAAATAACTTATATCATTGATGTCGCTATTACAAATTCCTGTAATAGGTATACAAAAATCTGTTTCTGAAAAAAAATAAAATATACAGATTTAGGAAATAAGATAAAAAGAATTTGACATTCTCAGACTATAAAAATATTACCATTTGTTATTTCGGCTACTGGCACCTAGCGGCTACCTAGCTCTCTCATTCAAAATTTAGGCGTATTAGATCTGTCAAAGAATTTATATATAAAAATACAAAAATCAGTCATTTTAAATACATGTAGGATTCCGAAAGATTTTTTAAGTATTTATATTGAGGGATCAGTAGGATTTATAGGCCCTGTTAGAAGTTCTACCGAGCCGAACCCTCTGATATGAAAATATCTGGAGTCGGTGAATTATTTTCCCATTTGATCTCTGGTGATTTGACGTGTTGTTCTTGTATTGTTTTATATTTATTTTGCTTATATAATGCACTTGCATAATGTTGATTGACTAGATGATCATTTGTGGAAAAGTGTGTGGAAGGGTTTAGTATTTTCTATGGGGAAGATTTAACCTGAACATTAAGTCTGAAAAAGTATTTATGAAGTTTAGTATATAAGTACATGCAGTAAGTAAATATGGATTGTATCGAAACAGAGCTTCCACATGGATAATCAGTTTTCCCTACAAGCACAATCACGCTGCAAGTTACTACGGAAACTTACTCTAGCAAATCGTCGTAGTCTGATGCTCTGGTGAGGAGCCAGCGCTCACTCACCAGGAAAACTGGTCTCCCGATGCCAGTCTCTGAGAATCCCTGAAAAAATGCAAATTTAAACAATGATTTTTAAAAATATCGACAAAGTTACCACAAATTGCTCTGTAAGCACTTAACGCACCGAGGACGCCTGCTGTTAGCTGTCATAATGATTAGAGTTTATGATTGTGAATTCATAATTCTTGTAGTTCTACCCTACCCAGGAGGCCCTGATTAAAATTATAGTTTGTTCTTTGTTTTTGAATCTTTATTTAGATGTACGCAAATTTTTTCATACATCTAGGGAAAATAAAAAAAAAATACAAAAAATACGATGTACAAGGTTTTCCAATAAGAGGTGTTATTTTGATATTCAAAGAAACTTTTCCCAAAAAAGATCAATGGTTTCGTTGCTTGTGTGGCACGTAGCGCCGTCTTGTTGAAAGTAAACGTTTTCCAGATCAATACCATCCAATTCCGGCCAAAAAAATCATTAATCATCTCTCGATAGCGCAATCCATTCACCGTAACTGTTGCTCCAGCCTCATTTTCGAAAAAGTAAGATCCAATGACTCCGCCGGACTATAAACCGCACCAGTCACACTTTGAGGATAGAGAGGCTTTTCAACAATAACTCTTGGGTTTTCCGAGCCCCAGATGCGACAATTTTGCTTGTTGACGAAGCCACCGAGGTGGAAATGGGCCTCATCACTCGAGATGATTTTTCTATGGAATTCTAATAATTAATAATAGTGAATTTTAATAATTTCAATGCGTTGTTGAAGCGTGTATCGTTCCATTTTTATTAATGGCGTAGTTTCTACTTGACAAATGTCAAAAAATGACACCTTCAAAAGTAACATCTACCGAAATAGCGGGCTATTCAAAATAACGCCTCTTATTGGAAAACCCTATACAAAAAATAACAATTACATTTTGGAGAAAAAATAAATACACAAAATTACATTAAATAAGATATCTAGGTGACTAAAATAATATTGGTGAGTATGTTCAACAATTAAAAAATTATTTTTAAATATAAAGCACATGTCCTACGAAAAGTGCGTAGGCTTGTGGCTTCCTTTATGACATTTGGTACGTTATTATTATAAAGTTTTTGCCCTTTATAAAACGCGCTGTTTTGTGTGCATGAAAGTTTAGTTTTGGGAAGCCTAAAATCTCTGCGTCTTCTCGTAGGATAATTGTGAACATTTTCATGGTACGTAATATTTCTATGCAGATAATTTGGGAGCATATTATTTTAAAGCTTATACATCATTGTTAACGTATTATATATTATATATTGTTTGGTTGTCATCATATTTAAATTTTGTAACATAATTTTAATTCTAGTAAAAATGTTGCATTTTAAAATCATCCTCATCCCCCTATTTTGTATAACCTGTAGTTTATTATTTTGGGCTTCGTTAGATAAGAATGAAACACTAGAACAATAATTTAATGAGGAGTTACAATAGAATTGTAAACAAGGCGCGTTTTCTAAATCCAAGTTATTTCTGATCTTTTTTAGGAATCCAACTTTTTTAGCAATTTTCTTTGTATTCTAAGTGTTCAACGAATTTCCTTTAGCGCCTTTGTCATCTTTGGGAATGATGTATGGAAGGTATTTTTAAAGGAACGGAAGTAGAGGTAGTTCAATGAAGGAAAAGGGTGTGAGGTGTGTGTAGGAATCTATGGATCAGTGTGTCAGTGAATGAATGATCTATCTCCGAACTTTTGCAACTCATAAATTTACGAATACCTACAATAACAACACGACAAATTACACTATTCTACTGCAGCACACATAAGCGCAATTCCAATGCGAACTCCCCAAACAACAATTTTACACCATGGGAAATCAATACTTAGGTGATGTCAATATATTTAATATTAACTTTGAGAATTTTGTGGATCACGCAAAAGATTTATTCCAACACTATTTCTTAATTGAAGTTGTATTTTTGTAAACCAGCCAAAATACTGTATTTTTTAATTTATGTTCTTGTTTTTTTTTAAAATTTATTTTTCTTTCTTGCATGTACTTTTTGATGTAATTTTATTTTTACTATTTTTTTTTTATGTTTCAAAATTGTCCGTCATCAAAATTGTACCACCTACATGTAAAAGCCCTCTGGGCGTTAAATAAATAAAAAAATAGTAAAATCACAAAATAAATCTCTCCCGCTGCGGCGCAAGGCGATGGATCAAAAGAGAACAATTGGAGAGGTCAAACAATCTCCCTAAACGCTCCTGCTATTATCACCAAACGTAGCCTATGGTAGAGGTGATGGTTATCCAATAAATGGTTATTGGGACAGCAGTACCCAGAACTGCATCCCAAATTGTTAGTTTTAAGCGAAATATAATATTCTATCTAGTATTATTACTCACGTAGCGCTGTACCTCCGAGGCACTAGATCTAGCAAGGGGGACCACGGTGTGGGACGTTGTGCGTTGCTCTGGCTTGGGTCCGCAGAGGTCTCCCCTACTCCAACTGGACCCGTTCTGCTGGCACGGGTACAATTCCTCGGCTAGATCCACGCAGTCTGCAAGCAACGAGGAAACATATTTATTGGAAAGGACTGGCAGTTTTCTTTGGATACATTAGTTTAATATCCACTGGGAAAATCTACCAATCTTCCAAACAGGCCTTCCATTGATATGCTTGGTGTAACTATAAGTGACCAGCTCAGGTATGGGGGCTCCATCGAAGCCAGAGTAAAGCTGGCCTCTCAGAAGCTGGGCGTACTGTACAGGGCCCGCAGAAACTTTAATAGTACACAACTGCTGACCCTGTACAAATCGCAAGTGCGCCCTACTGTCGAATTTGGCAGCCATCTCTGGTCCGGAGCCCCTAAATACCTGAAAAAAACCCTTGACTCTGTGCAAAAACGGGCGGTCCGGTTGATAGATTCCCCAATCTTAACAAACGGACTGCAATCTTTAGAGCACAGGCGTCAGGTAGGTATGCTGACCTTGTTCTATCGGTATTTCAATGGAAGATGCTCTGAGGAACTAGCGTCATTGATCCCTTCGGCACCGGTGCGTAGTCGGGATACACGCCAAACGCGCGCCCAACATTTGTACACTGTTGACAATTGTCACATGAGAACGGAAAGCTTCTACGATTCGTCCTTAGGTTCAACAGCTCGGCTGTGGAACGAACTGCCGGCCTCTGTGTTTCCTCCCTCCTACAACATGGGACTCTTCAAGACCCATGTTCACTCCTTCCTCTTCACAAAAAGACCCTCCACACAGCATCCCCAAAGATGACATAGGCCCTGGGGGAAATTATTTTCTTCAGGGCCTCCTGTGCGGAGTTAATATAAAAAAAAAAACTTTTTCCCAAAACACATTTTGGGCAATTTGCAAACGCCCTCGAGCTCACGCTGGCCAAAATATGGGCAATTTGAAAAGATATTTTAAAACATTTATTGGAATTATTTCATAAGCTAAGCGCGTCGGAATATTCGACTATCGAAACTCTTACAAAAGATGTCTCGCATCTCTTCCGACTTATTTGTTATTGACATTTCATAAACCGAACTTATTGAAATATTTTTCTTACAAATCATATTAAAAGATGCATGTAAGAATAAAAATTTATAGCAGGGCTTATCAAATAGGTTATAGACAACTTACAGGACTCATAATATTTAATATTGTTCCAAGTAGTTACCACAAACGGAAATTTTAAAGTAAATAATGAGCAGAATTCAAGCTTTATAAATTTAATGATTTTTAATAATTTTTTCATGAATCCTAAACAATCAAATGTATGTGCATTCAATGGCTCTCTAGTACTATAAGTAATTTATATGTTTCAATATTAAAATTCATAAACATACATTTTTTAAAGATAACGGGAATCTCCAAAACAAACACTTAAAAATTTCCGAGTACTGAATGCTGAAATTAATTGTGTTAGTGGTAAAAAACGAAAACAAAACAATAATGATTTTAATCCATGAACCTAATAAGGCCTGGATGGAACTATTCAAGACATATTTGAGGCCGCGAGGTGAGGGGAAGATGTATGATACAGGGTTTTCCAATAAGAGGTGTTATTTTGATATTCAATCGTAAAAGATCAATGGTTTCGTTGCTTGTGTGGCATGTAGCGCCGTCTTGTTGAAAGTAAACGTTGTTCAGATCAATACTATCCAATTTCGGCCAATAAAAATCATTAATCATCTCTCGATAGCGCAATCCATTCACCGTAACTGTTGCTCCAGATCCAATGAGGTCAAAACTAAGGTCCAATGACTCCGCCGGACCATAAACAGCACCAAAAAGTCACACGTTGAGGATAGAGAGACTTTCAACAATAACTCTTGGATTTTCCGAGCCCCAGATGCGACAATTTTGCTTGTTGACGAAGCCACCGAGGTGGAAATGGGCCTCATCACTCAAGATGATTTTTCGATGGAATTCTAATAATTAATAATAGTGAATTTGAATAATTTCAATGCGTTGTTGAAGCGTGTATCGTTACATTTTTATAAATGGCATAGTTTCTACTTGTCAAATGTTAAAAAATGACAGCTTCAAAAGTAACATCTACCGAAATAGCGGGCTGTTCAAAATAACACCTCTTATTGGAAAACCTTGTATATGCCAAACTACTGAAATTACTATTTTTCTCTGTATCATCAATTACACCGAAATATCATTAGCCGTTATAGTTAAATTAACAATGCATAAATTAAAATAGTTCATTTAATGTTACTTTGCATACAAAATCGTTTTAAGTTTGTCGTACTGGATTTCAGGCAATTTCCCCACACCCTAGATTTGGCTTCAATGTCGCTCATACAAAATCGAAGAGTAATATCCAGAGTTTTTTAGGTCCATGGTTTATTATTTCTCTTCTCCTCTCTTTTTTAATTTTGAATTTTTTGAAGTTTCGGTCATCAACGACGGGTTGTTTCAGAGAATTTGAACAATTCATAAAATTTCAACGTTCGTTTTCGGGTTTTATTCAAGTTCTGTTATATCCTATATGAACTAGGTCTCCTTTCTATGCTGTCTACAATTGTCACATCGAATCCGTACAGCATCGCTTCCTACGAGGACTTGCTTGGAGGTTGGGACTTGAAAGAGGCTAGTAATCACATGATTATGTTGAAACAACATTAAAAATTTATTTTTGGAAAAATGTAGAAAAGACTCTGATCTAATTTGCATATTCAAAATTATCAGCAGTAGGTACCTATTACTGACACACCTGCTTTGATGCAACTCATCCAATTCAACGTCTCTTTTCGTAGACTCCTAAATAATGGATTGCTGTTCCCCAATTAGCATTCCACTAATTATGGTTTCCATTTTCCTTTGTCTTGAATGTCGAGACTTGATCTTTAACGTAAACTCACCGTAAAAATAAAAGCATTGAATTTTTAGTGTGAGCCTGAATGAATTTCGGCAGTCGTTACGTAATGTGCAATTTTCAAATCCCTTTAAACCTTCTTCATGCTTTGTAATTGTCTTCCATCTGTACTTTTTCAATATTATATGTATATTGTCATTGTTAATCTATTTATAATTGAGTAATCTGAAAGTATGTTGCCTGTTGTATGCTGATGATGCGGTGCTGATTGCTAACAGTATGGATGATCTACAGTCTCTCGTGTCCAGGATGAACGAAGTATGCATGAAGAATGAGTTAATGATGAATGTAAGTAAGTCTAAAGTAATGGTGTTTGTAAGAGAGAGTACGAAAACAGTGTGCAATATAGCTGTGAATGAGGAATACTTGGAGCAGGTGGATGAGTTTTTGTAGGAAGTATGTTCTAGAGAGATGGGAAGGCTGACAGAGATATTGAAAGAAGAGTAAATGCAGGTAACTCCATTAATGGAGGACTGAACGCAGTTGGCGCTAAAAAAAAATTGTCCAAAGAAGCGAAGTTAACAGTCGCCAATGGAGTGCTGGTACCTACCCTGATGTATGGAAGTGAGGTATGGAACTGGCAAAGAAAGGATGAAAGTAGATTGAATGCTGTTGAAATGAGATCCCTGAGGCGTATGTGTGGTAAAACCATATATGATCGTGTGAGTAATGTGGATATCCGCAAAGAGTGCAAGGCTGGTGTAAGCGTAATGAGTAAGATCAAGAAAGGGACGCTTAGATGGTTTGGGCATGTAGAGCGAATGAGAGAAGAAAGGAGTGTAAGGAGAATATACGATGCAAATGTGAATGGTAGCAGAAGTCGGGGACGCCCGAGGAATACATGGTACAACCAAGTGAATCAGATACTTGAGTCGGGCCTCGTCAAGAGTCAGAACAATATAAGAGTATGTATGAGATGATGTATGAATGTGAATGAGGCAAGGGGTGTGTGCCAAGACCGAGTTGTTTGGCGGTCCGTCCTCTCTGCCTACCCCTGCGGAGAAATTGCTTGATGGTTAGTTAGTTAGTTAGTTTTGTCATTGTTAATCATTTATATATGCTCTTCTTTCACTGCTTTCTTTTTTTCTTATTCGTGTACAAAATATTATATTGTTAATGGAATATTTGTACGTAAATAAAATAATAATATGAAATGATATGAAACATGTGTAAAAAAAACATGGAAAATACCGATTTTGCATTTACGTTTCATGTAATCGCAAGGCGAATCAAGAATGGACTGTAAAATTAATTGTGAACTTTAAGTTGACACAACGATGGTTAGAGATGGTGAACAGGGAGTAAGGAAGGAATCCGACTTACCCCTTTGATGTTCGTCAACGATGTTGATGGTTGGTTTCACTCACAGGAGATGATTTCTTTCACACGCAACTTCCACAACATCTGGGTTGGGTAAGAAACACACTGATGGGAAGCGAATATATTCACTGCACAGTAGGTATTCTACCCCGAGTTGATATCAATAATAGCACTGATCATAAAGAGATGTTTATCAAACGACAGACGGCTTCATCAATAAACTGATTTGACAGTTAAGTTTATTATTGTAAATGTCACACAATCGTGGGTACAGTCGGATAATGACAGGTACTTGTAGGTAATAGGATAGGAAAATTTCAAGGACAATGTTAAAGGAAGATAGTTGCGTCAACATTTCAAATGAATTTATTTGAATAACGCATATCTATGGACACAAAACATCATAAAATTATTAAGGCTATAAGTCATCTGAAATATGTTAATTATTATTAGAGTCAGAATTAATGCAGTGCAATCCAACTTACAGTCGTTGGCCTTTGAACCAGTCTTCCGCTGGCTGACAGTCGAAGGCGGCAGAGGCGGGCAGGACTCCACTGAATCCTTACAGCAGACCTTTGGAATGGTGGACGAGCAGAGCTGAGAAAACAGACACTTTTTTATTAATAAATATTAACCCGACGCTACTTCAACTCCCTAGGGTCTTCGGGTTCCTACCCAACTCTTCCCAGTTACACTTTCGTCAGGGCTCCATCGGGAAATCGGCTTCAGGGCGTGGTACCCGAAACTCGCATCTGACAACCTGATCACAGTCTCACCCAACTCTGGACTGCTGGGAGGGAAGTTCTTAGCTCCTCTCTCAGATGTACCTTAGTTCATACCATTTTAAATATAATGTTCTGACTTTTCCTTTCAAGTGCATTATGTACACAAAACTGGTTTTGGCGGACCTAGTGTCCTCCTATGTGTTTTATTCTTCATCCCTATATCCACTAATCAAAAGGCAAGCATTTACTAACACTATACTAACCTGTTCATAACCAAGCACTTGCATACTGCTTGCTAACAACGTATGCTGGGACATTCGAGGTTTAGCTTCGTTCTTTAAATGTAGATTCGTTCATGAAAAAAAAATTTGAGTCCATGCTAGTGCCCTGAAGGGGTAACCATAAGTTACCTATACCGGGGCGGGTAAGTGGTGGGATCCTCGAAAAATATAAATAAATATTTATTTTCCCCATATACGGTTTATACGTTTAAACAATATGTATAAGTGTGCAAAAAATATTTTGTTAGGAGCAGTTGTTTTGGTGTATGGGATGTATTGTTACCTGTCACACCTAAAATATGATGTGCTATAAGTGTAGGCGTGGCAACTCCTACCTGCGGCACGAGAAGGGGTCAGAATAATTTACGGAGCGCCATAATAACGCGGCTGTCATCTGTCAAAGTGACAGCTCCTATAATAAAAAATGATATTTCGCGGCAGTCCCCCAATTGATATAACCAAAGAATCAAATAATAAAAATTGAGAGTTGAGATCACTACCTGCGGAAGTTGTCCTTATGTTGAAAAGCAAAGTGTTAAATATCTAACGAGTAGTGACCTACCGATATATTGGTTTTTCGTCTAATAAACTTGTTTTGTACCGGCTTACGTTCGACTTTACTCGGGCGCGTGTGTAGTGAATAACTTAAATATTATCTTAAAATGTGCTCTTAAAAGTTTGCAATTTTCAAATATTGTGTCTGCCCACCTACTGTACTTTAGGAACCTCCTAAGATTAAAGGGGCCTTGCTGACAATGCAAGGTAGTATCAGGGGTAGGTTGGCTTTTTCAAGACGGGAATCTCATGCGTCAGTCTGCCAAAATACGACGTTGCCATCTCTTTCGGAGCACAGAAAGATATTTTTTTAGTGAGAAAACAAAACAGAAACTGTCAAGTAGTTATTCAATGTGTAACTAAAATGCTGTTTAACGGTTTGGAAGTTTTTTTTAGTTATTAGTAAGGCTGGTAATGTTTCGGCTTTGGCCATAGGTGTCCTGCCACTCCAGGCCGCCCACATCACCATCGTTAGCTAACACGTGAGACACTAATATACCTAACCCTGTCTGAGCCATAGATTCATAGCTTGCCATAGTATAAACAGGTCTTAAACTGATTCACTGTAAATGTCTAGCATTACCCATTGTAATTGATAATAAACCAATCATACCAATCGGCTTTGGGCGAAACTAGAAGAGTAGCCGAAATTTGATTTCGGTTTCGACTGAATTAAGTATATGTGTGAATAGCGTACAATTGTCCCAACTGCACAATTTACCCCAATTATAGGAGATGCCACCGTCTCACTGGATTTACACAGTTGGGAGTAGTTGGGACTAAGTAAAAAGTTCAATAACTTATCTGGTAATATTTTACCTGTGGCAGAATTCCACGTGCAGACTCTTCAAGTGCACTCGGGCAGTCTGATAACTTCCGGCAGACACCGACGACGGACCCTCCAAGTATGCAGCTTCCTGTAGCAAAACAAACAACTTTCACTTAGGGGATGATACAAAATTGATTAATCACTCCACACTCCAATACACCTAGTGTTGTATATACCACCGAAGAAATGTAAGCAGACAACTCGTAGAAGTCCTCACACAGGCATCGCGAGTCCCACCCTCTGCAAGGAAAGTCTTCATGTGAGTGGTCATGATGCCGAAAGAGAAATAGAAGCTAACAGTGTACGTATATATATGTACTACGATCCTTTTGAATGTTTCGTGATGAAAAGGTTACTTTTCAGGTCTATCACTAGAGTATTTTTTTTTAATTGCCGGGAACCCGGGCGTTTATTGCAATAACATGATCAATATTACAAATATGAAAGTATCCCGCCTCACTAGAAGATTTCTGTTTTGAGGCGGGTACATATATTTGCTTACACGTACACATACATTTATACAAATATATATTTATCAATATTTACAATGAGCATTTCATATAGTGTTACATAAAAACAGGAATTTCGTAGGAACTTTAAATTTACAAAATGATAGCGTCTAAATCTCATAATAATAACATATCAAACAATAGTTTAAACAAAAGGTATTGATAAACTAGGCATGCGTAAAACATAAGCAGTTTTAATAAGAAAGAGTAAATCACTATAAATATAAATAACACATGTTTGTAAATAAGGAATGAGAATTAGACTAAGAAGGGAATGCAAGAAATTTGCTGATTCATGCCCTTTTTTTATGTAGTAACCATGTGTTGAAATGTTTAAGTAAACTGTTTGGGTGTTTATGAGTGTTGCAGTAAGTGGTTTCTTTAAGGAAGGTGTTGAAGATGTAAGGTGCTAGGAAGGATTCGTGCTTTTTGGCAAAGGTTAAATTATTTTTTGGCACTTGAAGTTGATTCTGTGATTTGCCCCTGTGTTATGTGGGTGAGTTACGTGGCATGGTGAAGATTTTAAGAATGATCCTTCTAATGAATAGTTCCCTAATAAATAATATATTATTTGTATTTAGGAGATTTTCCTTTGGATGCATATATGGTTTTTTGAACATAATCCTAATTAATGTTTTATGCGTTGTGTTGAGGGGCTTAAAAAACTTGTCAGCGGCTCCCCCCCAGTATGTTCAAAGGATAGGAGTCAGGTCTATCACTTAAGTTTGTTCAAAGATTACGAGTGAGGACTATCACTTAAAGATGTTCAAAGCTTACGGGTCAGGTTTGTCACTTTTGTATGTTCGAAAGTAAACAGCAAAAGAAGACATTGTTGGTAAAAAGTCTAACGACCAGAACAGATCAGAAGAGGTTAATTTGTTGCGGTCTAATTCTCACATTCTATTTCAACATCAAGGACATCAGATTTACCTCGCGGTAGATTGTCCTCCATCTTTGTGATCAGCCATATTCGATGACTGTATATATTTGTGTAGAGTGCGAAAACGTTAGCCGGGCAGGGATCACTAAGATTGTAGGAAGTCGGCGCATTGCTGAGTATAGCCCGCAAGTACCAGCGCTGGGGGCTTGTGCTTGTGTTTTGTACCGGGAATACTAGCCCGCCACCGCTGTCTCCCTGACATACGGCTGTTCCTGGAACGGAATGAAAAGAGTTGGTTAGTTATTATTATTGACAGTTGCAGTTTGCGGTAGGTGTACGGGAGTTTGCATCCATCTGCAGTATAACCACCCCGTCCCGCTGTCTTCCGGGCACATGACTATTCCCTGAAGGAAGATTATTTATAGTGTCGGTATTCGTGAATTTACCATTAGTAAGTCCAGCGCATATTTTATCTGGCGTTAAGAAGGACTTGAAGTTGGGCGGCAGCTTCTCGAAGCACTCCACACGCGCCACCACAGGGACCCCCAGGAAGTTGAGTACGTCCGATGGGGTACCCGATTCCGTTAGTCCCCAACCCGCCACCTGCAAGACAAACACTATCATTCATCACAACCGGAGGTGGTTCTAGGGATCCAGGCATATCTTTATTATATCATTATCTATATCAATTTGTTATAGTATTTAGAGTCCGAGACGTAGTTTTGCACAACATTAGTAAATAAACCAAGAGTTTGATTCTATTTGACAATGATCTTTTACATTTTTTGTTTTGTTTCATTCTTCAGCTCCATTCAAAATCAATAACAACACGAAGGATTATTCCAAACCTTTCCCAAATTATCCAATTGAAAAACAACCATTGTTCCACACACTACAAGCGTGTAAAATGAAAAACCGATATATCTTAATGTGACCATCTCTGTAAAACATATAATATTCACCGTGCTATCTCCCTCGCGGCCATGACCTTAGCGTCCCGAAGCTTTCTTCGGTACCTAATTTTTACTTCGAAGACAAATATAGTGCCATCTCGTTTATTCTATGGCGCGCATAGGGACAGAAGATGCCAAAGTGGACATTCTTTAAATTGACCCAGCGAATAGTATGGACTTGTGAATGAAAGCTTCTATTAGAGACAACAGAGGTCACTACTAGTCACTTGCCGCCGCCGCTGTTTCGCGTTGCATTTTAAGGCCGAGTGTAGTTTTTTATTAATTTAAAATAATGATAATATTATTAAGCAAATCGATAATGATAGTGTTTTCAACAAGTAAAATTTTTTTTATACATTTTTTAAATTAACATAGGCTTAGTAATTATCAAAATCAAATCGAAAATATGACCTTTTTCAGACCGTAATACGTGCGTTTTAAAAAATACTATTAAAGGCTGAATATCGTCAAAAAATACCTGAAGGGGTTTTCTTTAAACGTACGAAAAAAAAAACTAAAAGATAAATAAAATAGGTTCGTAGTTTAATTTTTTCATAAACACTAATTGTTCTTGTTTTTAAAATGCAGATTATAAAACTTTGGATACGTTTATTTAACAAAACTAAACGATAAATTATTGGTATTATATTTTTCCATTTTTTAAAGTTAATTTAATATTTTTTATACTTTAATTTAAGAAAGAACACTTAGATTTTTAAATGACTTTTAAAAAAGACCGTCTGGTGGCGCCTATTTGAAAATTTTAATACGGTAGAACATTGAACTAAAAGCTTCTTTTAAATATCCCAACAGATGGCGCTATCATGGTCGGAGTCTTCGTTATTGTTTATTTTTCAAACCGATTATATTATTAAGTTATTATTTATTAAATTATATGATAATTATTAAAATATATATTATAATTAAAATATATTAAAATATTATTATTATTAAATTATACGATATTATACCATATTTTTAAAAATTAAATATTAATAATATGATAATATTTTGTAAACCCACATGTATTTAAAATGACTGACTTTTGCATTTTTATATATAAATTTTTTGATAGATCTAATACGCCTAAATTTTTTATAAGAGAGCTAGGTATAATGCCAGTAGCCGAAATTACAAATGGTAATATTGTTATAGTCTGAGAATGTCAAATTCTTTTGAACTCATTTCCTAAATCTGTGTATTTTATTATTTTTTCAAAAACAGATTTTTCGATATTACAGGAATTTGTTTTTTTTATATCAAAGTACTAAATAAGTACAAAAAGAAAAAGAGAAAAAAAATCTAACCTATTAGGTGTGTGAGTTTGTGTTTGCATGAGTTATGCTATTCTGTACACGAAAGTCTAAGCGAGCAAGCGTAATTACTAGTGTAATTACCGCGTGTTGGGGGAATTTTGAAGGAAAGGAAGGAGAGTGAGTTCTGGGAAGTAAATAGGTTTGATGGGTGGGTAGTAATCTGAGGTTCAGTGTGTTCGAGTGATATACATAAGAATCTAACTCTCCTACTGCGTTGCAAGGCCATTCGTTGGAAGAGGACTAATCGATCCGGCCCACCACGCAGTTATTAGGCAGGCGCATCCGCCGCCAAGCTCCCAACACACCTCACCCCATAAACTCGGGCACTCCTGCTAAGTCACCAAACATATCCAACAACTTGGGGTGACCTATGGCAGAAGTGTGGGTTATCCAATAAATGGTTCCCGGGACGGCGGTACACATACCCTCCTCCCAAATTGTAATAAACGTCTACTTTCAAATGCAAAACATAATTTAAAACGTACCTAAATCTTGACCTCCGTTATCGAGGGGTAAGGCTCTCGACTAGCAATCCGAAGGTCGCGGGCTCAAATAAATTTTACTAAAATTAATTTGTACTATTTTACAATTAGTGTTTGGTAACCAGATCTGAATAGCCAGGTACTTTCCCACCTTCCTCTACGTCATCTCCTTCGAGGTCCACAATACCTTCAGTCTCACAACAACCCCATTTAAAAAAAAGAATCGGAATGTGGCCTGAAACGGCTTTAGCCGTATTAGGTGACCGGATCTGTATAGCCAGGTATTTTCCCATATTCCTCTTCCTAGCATCCCATGTTACATAAAAATGATAGTGCTATGTATTTGTCTTTGAGAAAGGAATGAAGCAACCGCAAACAACGCATAACGCTGCTTGCGGTTGCTTCGTTCCTTTCGTTTCAATGTGTTTATAAATTAATACTGTCACTTTTTCATACAATATTTTACATGAACATTTTATTTTGCCAAAATAATAAAAACAAACATGATTTATTTATTTATTAGATGTTCCCTCTTTTGTGAGAACAATTCACTTGTAAAAATTCAGTTAATTCATAAATAGGTACAAACAATTACAAAAATATAATCAGACAAATCATACATTTGCAAATTTTCCCGTAATTTTCCGTTTCGTCATTATATATAAAGAAAGTAAAGGCGCTGCACTGCACTGCACTGAATCACTTTTATAATAAAATATTTAAAAAAACTAATGTGTACCAAATAAGCAAAGCACAAGTCTAGTCACAACGTAATATTATGAAGATGAAAAGCAACAAACCCTGTTGTCGCACCTCAATGTAATCCGTCACTGAGCATTATTTTTTTGACAAAACATATTTATGTTGTAACTTGAAAACCTATAACCATATATTCAAACGTAGCGACACTTTTTGAGGATGAGGTTTGTTTGAGTTGCCTTTATGAGCGTTGACTCACACGTGCACCATAATTACGTGGCAATAGTAATTACGCTTGCTCGCTTCAAAATACTCTAACCACAACATATGGCAGTCAGGTTATTTGTGTTTGGTCTTTTCATTCATGTTTTTTGAGAATAATTTACAAAAACAATAATAAATCGATATAGGACCGCTGACCTTCTGAACAAGCTTTCAAACTAATTGTTAAAATTAGTCAAGTTGAATATTTGCCAGTTTCGTTCCAGATGCAATTTGTTGAATCACATTTTGTGGACGGTTAGGTCGAAGCCGCAATGTTTTTTTTTTTTTTATTTCTGTGGGCCTTAGAAAACAATAATGTTATTTATGACGGTTATTGTTGACCGAGGGAGAACGGGCACAGATTCTCTGTTTTTTTACCAGATGTAGGTAGGTATATTTTTAACAATGCATGCATCTGACGGCCGGCGCACAGTGGGCTGAAAATCGCCTTTCATAGACATAGAGACTTGAATTTTCAAGAGTATTTTTTTGGCTAGAAATGGATTTTGCTGATCATTAATATGCTATAAAATTTCGTACGAACCCATTGCGTGTACAAATGAAGGAGTTATCATTTTTTAAGAAAAAATTGTATGGCACTGACATTAAAAATGAGGCTATCTCTGGAATCATAAGGTTGGCCATTCCATCCTTACACACAGATATAATACTATTTATTTGTATTTTTTTGACACACTTCGTATTGTGGCGCATCATGCGATTTTTTTTTAAATCCTCAAAGTTGAAAAAAACATTTTTGAATGTTGATGATTCATTTTAATGCTTAAATGCTTTTAGGCTTGCAGTGTAAATAAAATATTGTAAACTAGACAAAGCATACTCATATGTAAAGCATTTAAATATATAGCATAAATCCATTTCTAGCCAAAAAAAATACGCTTGAAAATTCAAGTCTCTATGTCTATGAAAGGCGATTTTCAGCCCACTGTGCGGCGTAGTCCGGTGGTAAGGCTTCGGACTCCCATTCCGAAGGTCGCGGGTTCGAACCCAGTGTACGCAAATAAATTTTATTTGATTGATTTGTGGTATTTCACAATTGATTAATTAAAATAATAAATACTATATATGCGGCACGTTCCAGAGTGGAAGATACTCCCAGTATCGCCTTGGTGTAAGACCACCATTCAGAATTGAAACGTTTCTCCAAATGGCTTTAGCCGTGTTTAGTGACTAGATCTAAATAGCCAGGTACTTCCCCACCTTCCTCTTCCCCATCTAAAATAGTTATAATAATAATATAAAATGAAATGTCAGGCTTTCTGTAAAAATATTGAAATACATACAATTAAATTAAATGTTACAATTATGTTTAATTAATGTTTAAACTAATAAAATAAATAATACAAAAAAATAGTGCCATCTGGTAACTGAAATTCATAACTTTTATAACGATGATAACGAAGACTTACATTACCGCCATCTTACTGTTTTCAGGCAAACGTTTTTAAAATAAATTCTAGTTAGAAAAAAATATTGTTTTGGAAATGAACAACAGAGTTCTTGTGTGTCGAAAATAGTTGATTTTGACAGGTCTACACTTGGCCTTAAATAAATTAAGAATAAGACCAGTTGTTTTGATGCACATAATTGATAATTATTGTTGTGTTATAATTTCGGGGGATCAAACACCAATTGACCTAAGGGAAGAACCGCCACTGATCTAAACCATTTTTGTATCGACTTAAATCACATTATTTTGTCTTAAAAACATGTAATAATAGGAAAGGAAATAAGTACATTAAAGCACAATATATCATCTTTGGGGATGCTGTAAAAATGGTACAGATTGAGTGCACAGGACTCGGAAATTAAGAAATCAAATTATCCCTAAGGCCCCAAACTCGGACTGGGCGCTGGCTAGATGCCAAAACGATACACATTGAGGACACAATAAAAAGAAATTAAAATTTTTATTTAAGACGATACACTACGTCGTGTTGTATTTTAAATTGAGCCGCTATCAATAACAACCCTTACGTAGATGGCGATAAGGTTTAAATTCCCGCTTAACACCATCCGCCTGTTTTTATCTATGCAGGAAAAAAACATGGCCAAAACGTGCCTTTTATTTTATTTTGTGGATGTTCAGGCATGAATATTTAATTTTTTTCGATCATTTTATAGATAACTTAATTTTCCACATTATTCAATAAAATCATAAACGAAAATGGGTTCGTAAGTAGGAGATTTTGAACTTTAAAGCAGTTTTAACAGGCCTTATACATTATTTTTTTCTGGGCTTATAAAAAGACTTATCTAAAAAATACTCGATTATTTTAAATGTATTCTACTCGCAGTATTTAATAAAAGCATCTGAAACATTTCTAGGCGACCAAATTTTCAAACCAAAAACAAATGATTTTGCATTACTACGTATGGCATCGCCTTAAGCGAAAAATGTTGTTTTTGCAATTATGGTGGACTTATCTAATTATCAATTTGTTATATGTATTGTATTAGAATTGTATATATTATATGTATCGATAAACATATCATCTATTGATAAACTGTAAAACCACTTGCTGTGTAAAACTCTTAGCTCTGACGTTTAGAACACGCGGAAACTTGAAATAATTCCTAAAAATGTTTTTATTCAGACATATCTTAACGATAACAAGTTACCGATATGATCGATAAAATCTTTATCGATCGACCGTGTTAGCCCCCGTCCTGGGGCCTTAGCATGAGAATTTTGAAGTTAGTTTTACTAATATTTCAATCAAACGCAGTATTTTAAGATATTCAAAATGCTGATATTATGATAAATACAGGTAAAGTGCTATATAGTCAATGAATAATGACTATATAGCACTTTAATAAGTTTTTATGTTTCCATGTTAAAATTCGAAGTTATGATTTTTTAAATGTCGGCGAAAAGTTATCATCTGGAAATCTCTAGCAATCGAAGCAAATTTTTTTATTTCACGTGGTCGTTCCAGTGGTGGATAGATTTATATTGTGTTTTTGTTTTACTAAGATATCAATAATATTTAATACTCTCACTTGAATGTATACTGGAAGTCCTAATGTATTTTTTGACACTAGAAAAGGAGTTAATTCATCAATGAGATCTCTAGCCATAATACGAGATATTCGAAACAATTGTCTGAATTCCGTCTCTGCAAGTTCGAACGGATTCAATTGATCGTGTAAACGACGCCTTTCAATCCTACGATCTTCCCTAACCTTCCTCCTTTCATTGAACCAGAAATTTTGCATAATGAACGACATTATTAAAAAAATACGTATATCGACAGCCAACCAAAGTTTTAACTGACACTCAAGACCCCACGTTATATTCGGCGGGCTTTTAGCAACCGTCGGTCGGAAGTTATCCTATCGATACATTCTCATGCTCGCAATTTTAACGATACCGTCGCTACTTTGACCATAGACATGGAATTTTAACAATCGTCGGTTATTATATTTTGATCGTGCTAGCATATGTCGTTAAGTGCTTATTGATGACGTATTTTAACGATATCGTATTGCTACAGGGCTATATCGACTTCTCATGCTAAGGCCTCTGGAAGACTGAGCATACCGTATCGGAGAAAGTGAACGCCCTCATTAGCTGGACAATTGCGATGTCGTCTTGCTAGTTGCTGATAAATCCTTCGTACACGGTGATACTGAAACTTTCCACCACTATTAAATAAGATAATTACCATGCCCACACTGCCCGGGCTGGTCTGCCTGGTGTACAGGTCCATGTCTGTCAGGTCCAGACAGACTGCGCGGATCGTGTCGGAGAACGTGAACGCACTCATTAGTTGGACAATAGCGATGTCATGTTGAAAATGTAGGATATTTGCTCCGTAGTACTCTCCCAGATGAACTTCACGTACCTGAAACATTATTTGTATAAATGTTACTGGAGAGTCCGAATATCATAGCGCCTTGGGTTTCATCGCGGCATGGTAAGGAATAACGGAACAACAAAAAAACGCAAATTTGACAATAATACAATTGAAGCTGCACAGTGACAGAACAATAATTATGCGGATTGAAGAAGTTTCAGCTATTGCAGCAGCCTGGAAACGAAACATAAAAAATACCATAATTTTGGTACAATGTAATTGGAGATATTGGAAGGTTGAAGACGCTAACTCATTTGCCTTAGAAGGGAGAAGACTTCAACACCTCATTTCAAGAAATTTTCACGCAGCCGCATTAAAATTTGGAGCAGTTGTTTACGAAATTCACTCAAATATAGGAGTGATCGGCTATATTGTTATATGTTGCCCGTTGGGAAAAAGGAGTGTATGTATAAAGTACACACCTGCGTATGGTTTGCAGAATCTCAATGAAAAGATTGAACATCGGTAATCTCCTGTGATAAACACTACTTCATATAACCTTTCTCTTTATGCTACTGATACGTTGAACTGTCATAACCTTGATGCTAAGACAGGGCAATAAGTAGTTGATAACTTGCTGCAAGTTGCAATCGGTAGTTTGCATCATGTAGAAACACTATACTTTCATAAATGTAAAAGATGGGCGCAATTTGAATCCTCATTTGACAGCACTCAGAACAGTGAAATGGTTTTTCTCCATTGTGAGCCAAAATGTGGCTCGTCAAATTTCCATTTTGAGACTATTAATAGTTGCACTCCAAACATTAACCGATTTTCTCCACTGTGGAACCCCTTCTTCATGTAGAGAGTCTTAAGTTGCACTTCAAACACGAAAAGGGTTTTTCTCCAGTGTGCCACCCTTTCGTCATTTAGAGTCTCTCCGAACGAATGAAAACAATCTTGTAGTTTGTAGTATTTGCAAAAAAGCCGAACGTTACGAATGGAATCAAATAATGTAATACTTAACTAAATATTCCAAATAATACATGCACAAATGATGTCCAAATGTGTTCAGATGTAAGAGAGAAGTGGAAAGGAATTAATTAAGGATTAATTAAGGACCGAAAGCAACAACAAAATTGTATTCTTGAAACTGTGCTTAAATAAATAAAAACAAACCTCTGATTGCTGCCTGCCTATCTCCGTAGACATCCAGGAAGAAAGGCGGATTCCTCCAACCACTCGATAGTCAGCCACTTGAACCTGGTGGCTGTGAGCTCGGTCGGAGAAGCAGTGCGCGGCTGCAAAACAAAGTAAGCTTTTAATGGACATTTAAAAATAGTTCATGTATGTGACACACGACAAGACAAGAGTACTGCTTAGAACTAGCCACGCCTTAAACCCAGTAAATCTATTGACCGAGTTTTAAGTAGATAGGGCGTGTACATTTTAAAAATAACACCGAAACCAAATTATTGGTTCAAACATTTATGTGCATTATCTCGCAGTCTAAAGATCGAAAGAAGCATTGCTTTGTACCTTTTGTTGGTCTGCATGGAGCAAATTTGTTATCCAGCAAGTTCGTCTGTGAAAATCTCTCTGAAGGCGAAGCTTCATGCTAAATCACTATTTTGATCTTATAACGAATTGGTGTACCTACATTATGAATACCAAAAAATATGCTTTAGATATATTGAAAGTTTTCCCATCTTTTCGCTTGAATAGAATACAAATAAAATATTAAATTACTCTCGATGGGGAGTTGTTTCACGAAATTACTCTTAAAGGGTGTCATTTTTAGATTAAAATAAGTTACTAGAGGACTAATCTATCGTTATTGTATATCGATGGGTAAATGCCTATGATTCTCTTACTAGTATTAAGAATTTCTGTCAAGATTTACACCTTACTGGCCCAACCTTTACCGCTTTTTGCAATGTTTGGAACTTTTAAACAATTGATAAAATAGATATGTTAAACAATTCTGATTGATATTGTTATTATAAAAGAATCTTATGGAACTCCTGTTGGTTTTAACTTAAGGGAGTGTGCATCAGAACTCACCGCTTATGACCAGATTACTCCGCATCAAGCTGCCACCGCATATCTGCTTGAACTGGTTATCTTCTCTGGTGTGGAAGATGGCCACGTGCCACGGGAACTGTTTTGCTCTCACGCCTCCCAGTCCTCCCCTCAAGAGTGGCGTTGAAGCGACTGCTTCGAATCCGCATTCTGGAAACATAAAGACATCATCATCAACATCTAGTTAGTAGCATAATTGAATACAACTCATTAGTTTGATTTCCCTCTTACAAAATTCACATTAATAACATTTTTTTATTTTATTTGGTACAATATTTTTTACATTTCAAAGTTTTCCAGTAATGTTGGCGTCACTGGGTGACTTGCCCGTGCTGAGGCCTTCATTTTATAATATGAAAATATAATCTGCATAATACATTTAAAATAGAATCTTGTGTGTTTGTGAGTGATGTGTGTTTATATTGGTTTTGTGTTTTACGTGTAGGTTTTATTTTTTATTTTATGCTATGACATTTTGATAATATTGTCTTTTTTGTTCTTTAATCCATTTTGTAATTTTGTGTGTGAATTTATTTTTATTTTCCTCAATTTTAATTTCTAGTTTTACACTGTTGAAAGCTTTTA
This sequence comes from Hesperophylax consimilis, assembly GCF_061612785.1. Lineage (NCBI taxonomy): Eukaryota > Metazoa > Arthropoda > Insecta > Trichoptera > Limnephilidae > Hesperophylax > Hesperophylax consimilis. The sequence goes on along the minus strand of NC_142852.1, from coordinate 29,252,014 downwards.
TAGCATGGTATTGGTAGTGACTTTGTCCAAAGCTTGAATTTACTGTCGGAGTTCTTATGTTTTCTTTGTACGCTTGTCTAACTGGTCTGTTAATGTTATTTTGTGTATGTTGAAATTTTTTTGTCAAAAATGTAGTTTAGTAGTGTTTTAACGCATAATTGGCGTATATCTAGTACGTCACAGCTGTGGAATATTTGGTCTGTATCAGTCAGTCTATGTTTTTTTGGTATTACCTTTAAGATCGTTTTCTATGCGGTTTCTATGTAATTGATAGCCGAGTTTGTTGCTCCTCCTCAAGCAATAATTCCATAATAAGATAACATGGAATACAAAAAAATCTACGTTTTATAAATTCTTAATTAAATATCCCACTAGAAGACTTACAATATCATTTCTTACTCTTTCTCATTCTAAACTCTAAATTCGAATGTTGCGAACTTATGCAACTCACTTACGAATACCTACAATAACAGCATGACAAAATACACTATTCCACTGCAACACACATAAGCGCAATTACATTGCGAACTCCCCAATACAACGATTTCACACTATGGGAAACCAATACTTAAGTGATGTCGATGTATTTAATATTAAATTTGCAAATTTTGTGGATCAAGTAACAGATTTATTCCAACACTATTCCTAAATAAAAGTTGTATTTTTGTAAACCAGTCAAATCGGTGTATTTTTTAATTTATGTTCTTGTTCTTTAACTTGTTTTTTTTTAACGTAATTTTACAATTGTACCACCTACGTGTAAAAGTCCTCTGCGCGTTGAATAAATAATGTAACAGGCCTAACTGCCCAACCTCTCAACTCCCCGCACAGTCTATGACGCAACTTAAATAGTGATTTAGCATAAGGCGAAGCTTAATGCTAAATCACTATTTTGATTAATCTTTATAACGAATTGGTGTACATTAAGAATGGCAAAAAATATGCTTTAGATAAAATGAAGGTTTTCCTATCGTTTTGCTTCAGTAGAATACAAATAAAATAATAAAATACTCAATAAAAAATATAAATGTAAACTACTAAAAAATATGTATTTTCAATAGAAATGTATGGACGCGTAAAGGAAACAACTTTTAAACAATACAGTATTATAGCTAAGATTATCTGTGACAGTTTCATATGATTAACTTTTTTCTTTCTTATAAATTATTTACAAAATAAATTAAAACCAGTTTTGTGATTGAAATCGAACGTTTCAAGACTCCGTTTGTCAATCGATTTCAATGCCTTTTACCTACAATATAAGGTATACCAAGAATATACACATTTTTGGCTTGAAGCTTCCTCTTAATCTTTATTACATTGTACACGAACGTCAAAACGTTTGGCACGGTTAATGTATTTTAAATTATTATTATCGTATATATTTTTGTGTACTAGCCCGTGAACAATCACTGGATAATATAATTGTGGGATTTATGAAGCTGAAATGCATTTATTAAAAACATTTGATTGCTTCAAGATCATTGGATTTTAAACGACGGTCTTAAATTTACATTGGGAATGAACCAAGTTAGTAAACTTTATTTGTCAGAAGACCAAATCCTATTAAAATTACTGACGGCGATTACATCGGGAATCCATAGGCAATGTTGGGAGAAATGATACAGAGGCTGGCTGGGCATTCTACCATGGAAGATGCCTGGACGACTCTTAGCTACTCTTCATAGAAAATACACGGCACTCATTTGATCAACATATTCGTTGGGATCAGCACTTGGCCAGTCTAACCCCACGCATCCGCAAGCTCTCTTATGCTTTTCGAAATCTAAGAAATATCCTTACCACCTCAATTCTTAAAACTATATACTACGCTCTCTGCCAATCCCTACTAGCTTATGGCATTATAATCTGGGGTGACTGTGTACAATCTACCATCGAACCTCTTCTAAAAGCCCAAAAAATGGTAATACGTGTCATTAACAAGCGACCGACAAGATACCCCTCCACTCGACTCCTCATAGAGTATAAGGTCCTAAACACACCACCAGAACAATAACCAACGGTCACTACAAAGTACCGTCGCTACAAACAACGTCAGCTCAAAGACAATTTGAGTCGTCTAATTTCTATACCCGCTATATCAACTTTCATTGATTTGGAGAAAACCGCAAAAAACTGTCACATCTCTAGCGTACATAAGTAATTGCATTACAATTTTTTATATAATGAATTAATTATAAGTCAACTGAGCCGACATGGCGGGTTTAGAAACACACGCGTAGATCATTTTGACACACGAGCGTGGCGTCAGAGCGGCGGCCATATTGTATTTTGGCAAAATAACTGCTTGTGATTGGTTGAATCCGATATAGCGGGTTTCGATAGTAACTTTCTGTATGATATAGCGGATTTGGTTTCTCACTCGCAGTTTTAACATGGTTTTTGGACGTGATAAAGAGGATTTTGAAACTCAATTTTAGGCTCATCTTGTTGTCGCAAAAATGTGAACAAGATGTCATACTCAGATCATTTTGTCAAAAAATCGGATATAGCGGGTATAGAAATTATAGGATTCATTTTTCTTTCTAGCTCCTAAAATCTTTAACCTTATCCCTGAAAACCTAAAAACCGTGAGTCAACCCAATTCCTTTAAAAAACAAATAACGAAATGGATCCTTACACACGGAATACATTACAACTACAATATCCATTCATTCTACACTCTATCAATTTAATCACCTTTCAGACAAAACATAATATATCCTTATTCCCTAACTTAGCGGTATAGTAAGTACATAATTAATTAGTGTGATCTATGTACTAATAATTTTTCACCTTCTTATAATTCTCTAACTTCTCCATCCTCTTCTTGCAACACAAACTAGGTTTACATCATTTTTCTTTTTTATATTATAGTAGGTAATGTATAGATTCTGTAAAAACTGTGAAATTCACCCTCCATAACACAGGGTCATCCCTAGCATGGAGGGTGAAATATCACAAAAACCATGTGTACCCTCTAAATCATGTATTAATAAATAAATTTTACGGCCCCGTGGTCTTGAATAGCAAGCTGAAAGTCGAGGGTTAATTCGCAGACTTGCGGCACGTTCCAGAATCCGATATACTCTCAGTATTGCCTTGGTGTTAGACCACCATTCAGAATTAAAACGTTGTTTGAAAACTCTTTATCCGTGTTTGGTGACCAGATCTGAATAGCTAGGTACTTCCCCGCCTTCCTCTTTCCTATTTATTTCACATCCCCACTACGTTCAGCCCCACAACGTAACCCAATTGGGAATGCCATAGGTTGGTAGCAGTTGGGACTCTTGTTCATTTTTACACATAAATAAAATAGTAACAGAGTGGACAAATGCGTCGGATTCTCACCCAGGCGTCGCGAGTTCAATTCTCTGCAAGATAAGTCCATTATCAAAGCACAAACAACATTTTTTGATATTAAAAATTTATTATTTAGAAAAAGTAATGTTTATTTTAAATGCATGCATCGGAAAGATAATTGTATCTTGTTTCTAAAACAGTAATTGTTTTTACGAAAAATTATATAGTCAATCTATAAATAAACATTACTATGTGACCTTTTGTAATCATATTAGATTTTCCTTGTCCTATTTTATCTGGAAATTGCAATCATTCTACGAAGTTTATCGTTTAACCTTCAAGCAATGCATTTCTGTATATAAAAAAACTACATTAATTCCATTTCGAATCTCATTACGGTGCAAAGATAATGCGTTAAGAGGAAGCTACAAGCCTAAAATGTGTATAGTATAAAAGAGTCTAGAAACGTTCGATTTCAAGCGCAAAACTGGATTTTATTTATTTTGCAAATAATTTTATAAGAAAGCAAAAAAGTTAATCAAGTGAAACTGTCACAGATAATCTTGGCTATAGTACTGTATTTTTGAAAAGTTGTTTCCTTTACGCGTTCATACATTTCTATTGAAATAATATTTTTTTTAGTAGTTTACATTTATTTTTTTATTGAGTAATTTATTTTTTTATTTGTATTCTACTCAAGCGAAACGATAGGAAAAACCTTAAATTTATCTAAAGCATATTTTTTTATTATTTTAAGCCTTCCAAAGGCGTCCCTGACTTATTCTACCATGAAAACCGCTCTCCAAACACACGTGGCACAAATAACAACAAACTTAGAAATTTCAAGCGATATCGGTCGACTACTTTTCGAGTTTTGCGAGCACAAACATACGCAGGCAATTTTTTTATATATTAATATTATAAACCTGTTAGAATTTAACTCAACCATTTGGAATGCATTCTGTAATAATAATACGTTGTCCTACCACAGACCGCCTTTCATGTAGTGAAGTTAAAATTTGTGGTTGAATGTATTTTTAGATGAGCAATCTGAAAAAAATCGTTAGTAATTTTTTAATTTTATTTTTATATCTGGAAACAGCAACACGTATCGGATTAAAAAAATCCTCTATTTAAAACTGGAACCAGCCATACACATTCACAAATTTTCATTAAAATCGGTTGGGAGGTTTCAGAGATTAGCGTGTTACAAAGACAGTTACTCGTGATTTTTATAAACAGGGTTTTCCAATAAGAGGTGTTATTTTGATATTCAATCGTAAAAGATCAATGGTTTTGTTGCTTGTGTGGCACGTAGCGCCGTCTTGTTGAAAATAAACTTCAACTCCAATTCCGGCCATAAAAAAATCATTAATCATCTCTCGATAGCACATTCACCGTAACTGTTGCTCCAGCCTCATTTTCGAAAAAGTAAGGTCCAATGACTCCGCCGGACCATAAACCGCACCAATCAGTCACACGTTGAGAATAGAGAGACTTTTCAACAATAACTCTTGGGTTTTCCGAGTTCCAGATGCGACAATTTTGGTGGTTGACGAAGCCACCGAGGTGGAAATGGGTCTCATCACTCAAGATGATTTGCATTTGATTCACTCAAGTGAATTTTAATAATTTCAATGCGTTGTTGAAGCTTGTATCGTTCCATTTTTATTAATGGCGTAGTTTCTACTTGTCAAATGTCAAAAAATTACAGCTTCAAAAGTAACATCTACCGAAATAGCGGGCTATTCAAAATAACACCTCTTATTGGAAAACCCTGTATTAAGATATGATAGGAAGTAGGTAGGAACTTTGTATTGTTAAACTTCGCATGAAAATTACTGAAGAACACCAACAGTCAACAAACACGAACACGAGGAAATAGTCAAACACAAAGATGACAAAATAATAAAATAATAAAACACAACAAGCCTAAAAACATGAATCCATTCACAAAATTTCATTGATTTCTTATCTAATGAATCGCATTATTTGATAATCTGTAATGTATTTACGTACTGTCCTCAAACTGGTCTCCAGAACAATAACAGAATATCGCGCACAACAGAACGAATAGTTGGTCACAAAACATTTCGAAAGTTCACAGTTTGATGTACATCGGTAACTTGACTTCACTAAATAACCAATTGACAGATCGAACAGAGCTTAAATACTCAACAGACGAAGCAGGGAAGCTCAACTTATGGTTTGAGAGCTGCATTACTTCATACTATAAGTATGTAGAAACTACTGATACAAAATCTGACCGATCGGTGGCCGAGTTGACATCGCGTTTGGGTCCCACCCAGGCGTAGTGTGTTCAATTCCTCGGCGGACTAAGTCCTCCATCACAACACAAGCAACATTTTCAGCTTACTGTGGTGGTGGTAGTAGGAGATTTTCAAATATTGTCAGGTTATTCGTAACCCGGGAATGTTTGTCTTTCTTTTAAAAAAAAAATAAATATATTTATTGCTAATTTACTAAAAATTTCTTAAAATTATTCGCAGTACTATTGAATGAATTGATAGTGGTCACATTAAAAGGGCGACATCGGAACACGTGTTCTTAAAAATCATATTTTCGCATTTCGTCCAGGGCAAACACAGTTTCATGGACAGTGTTCCGATATATTCGGAAAGAACTAACATTTTATTAGGAAACGGTTTGATGTCTCGTTTTTAACGAGGTTTAAATAATTTTAAAAAAATATTCAACATTCACAACAGAATCATTTTTTAAATTGTATCCAGTACCAAATGTCTTGGAAATATTTAAGCAAGATTCCATTGTAATAATGTGCAAAGAAAAAAATAACAAAGAATTTTACAAACTAATGAGAAATGGCAATCAATTTATTACACCTAATTTTAACAACACAAATCCAAAACTACTATATTTACTAAGCCATAAAAAACTACAATAATTTTTCTTCTGAACTGCGATGTATTTTCGACAAATCAGAACAAATAAATGAAATAAAAAATTTCAATTAAAAACTAAAATTAAACATTACATTGAAAAATCAATATTCTATTCAAAAATATAAATATAACATAAAACATATGTAAGAATCGTGGCTTCCTTATCAGACACAAGAACTCCTCTTTTCTGATAAGGTATACATAACCAATGATGATCTAAAATGCAATATTGTTTAATACTTAAGTATCTATATTCCTTATATTACATACTCTGAGGGCTGGGCTCATTTTCGAGGATGCTGTATTGAGGGTCTTTTTAAAGAATGGAAAGATTTCACCGTGTTGTAGGAGGGAGAAAACAAAAAGGGTGGCATATTATTTCACAGCGTTGCTAAACATAATGACGAGTAGATTTACCTGTTCTCATGCGCGATAAAAATGTTTACCCTATACACAAAATACACACATTACTTACTGTTAAGATTTGTTTGGGCTTGATGAAGTTTTCAATAACAGACGCATGTTTTTTTTGTTGTTTTTATTGCACAAACTGCATTTCACTATATTTAATGTTACAAAGAGTTAAATTATTCCCGACCCGGACAAAACACTTTTACTAATGGTCTGTAGACCATAATGACTGCTTGTTACTATTTTATAGGAGAGAAGAAGAAGGAATCCAGTCGGCGAGGCTTTTTACAATCTAACCAAGTAAAACACATTGTAAACAAACACTGTCAAAGAAAGCCAATTGATAAGGCAAAACATCTGTTTTATCTGTTAGCTCTAGTTTTACCTCTGACCGCTAGGTGCTAGGAAAGAGCCTGTAAAGTAACTGGTGGTGAACTTTGCTAAAGGTTCGTACATTTTTAACATTTACTTTATCTAAACCTCAGAAGAGAATCCTCTTTTGTCAATTGTCAATTTTTAGGTATTAGCACCACTGCAGTAGAAGGGAGGCGTATTTATCGTACCCAGTAAAAGTATTGGGTATTTTCATGCGATACTTTGTACTTGTGAGAAATCTCCAAAATTCTTTGTTCCAAAATACTCACAAGTATTTTATACCGGGACTAAATATTTATAATAGGTACTTTTACCAGGTATTTTTGATGGGTATTTTTTGTAGGTATTTTTGACGGGTATTTTTGATGGGTATTTTTGATGGGTATTTTTAGTAGGTATTTTTGATCGGTATTTTCGATAGGGATTTTTAGTAGGTATTTTTGACGGGTATTTTTGATGGGTATTTTTGATGGGTATTTTCGGTGGGAATTTTTAGTGGCTATTTTTGACGGGTATTTTTGACGGGTATTTTTGACGGGTATTTTTGATGGGTATTTTCGATGGGTATTTTTAATAGGTACTTTTACCAGGTATTTTTATGGGTATTTTAATAGATATTTTTGATGGGTATTTTTGATGGGTATTTTTGATGGGTATTTTTAATAGCTATTTTTGATGGGTATTTTCGATAGGTAGGTATTTTTAGTAGGTATTTTTGACGGGTACTTTTTATAGTGAGTTTTTTTGATCGGAAAAATATGGGGAATTTTTTTTTGACAGGGAATTTCGTAGCCATCCTTTCCCACCATGCATTTGGTAATTTTTTTATGGTAATCACACATGGGGAAGTACATATCTGAAATTTTTTCGTAAGTATTTTATACCGGGACTAAATATTTATAACCTCATGCTGGCACTGTTGGTGGACGCGGTGGACTCTTTTGCTGCAGCAGCTGGACCAGTTTCTTCACAACCTAGGATTCTTGCTGCATAGTCTCCATCTTCTATCTTCGTGTCACCTGTTACTATACTTCATTTTACTTAACTTAACTTCACTCTATTTTTGTAATATATATATATTTTGTAATACCTGCATCAACTGTAAAGCGCCCCTGAGGTGATATCTCACAAAAGCGGCGCTATACAAATTATCCAATAAATAAATAAAATAAATTTTACCAGGTATTTTTGATTGGTATTTTCGATGGGTATTTTTAGTAGGTATTTTTGACGGGTATTTTTGATGGGTATTTTGGTTGGGTATTTATAATAGGTACTTTTACCAGGTATTTTTATGGGTATTTTTAATAGATAATTTTGATGGGTATTTTTGATGGGATTTTTAGTAGGTATTTTTGATGGGTATTTTCGATGGGTATTTTTAGTAGGTATTTTTGACGGGTACTTATTATAATGAGTTTTTTAGATCGGAAAAAGGTGGGAATTTTTTTTTTGACAGGGAATTTCGAAGCCACCCCTCCCCACCATGCATTTGGTATGGTTTTTATGGGGAATCACACATGGGGAAAAACATGTCTGAATTTTTTTCGTGGGGAATTACGTATTACAGAAATTCTGTAACAACCCCCACCTCCCCCATGGATTTCGAATAATTAATGGGGGAATCAAGCTTACGTAGAAAATTTGTGGGGAATATGTGAGTGCAGTTTAGAAATTACTTATTCTGAATCAATCCTCAGGTCGGTAATAAGGACTTTGAGTATTTTGTCACCGGTATTTTTACCAGGTATTTCTTTGGCCTAGTTGATAAGAACTGATATCAATTTAAATTCTAACATGCATTTTTTATTTGTAAACACATGTTCAATGATTTATAAGAAAACAAATTTAACAAATAAGTCGGAAGAGTTGAGAGACTTCTCTTGTTAGAGTGTGAAATTAATCTAAGATTCAAACGTTCCTATGAAATAATTCCAATAAAATGTTTTGAAATATCTCTTCGACTTGCCCACATTTTGGACAGAGTAAGCTTGCGGACGTTTAAAAATTGGCCAAAATCTGGCCAAATAAGGTCTAGTGGTTAGCAAATAGAATTAGAAAATAGTGTTGGAAAAGCAATCGCAAGAATTTAGCCGGTTTGCCTCCCCTGTGATCAGAAATTCTCATTGAATCGAATAATATGCAGGCAAATCTTTTAAACAAGGATTTTTATGAGATGTACACATTTTTAATCCATGTACTAAGATTTTTTGAAAATAATATAGTTATTTTGGTGACATGCTATAGTATTTTAAAGAGAAAATGGATAATACAAGGCATCTTTTTTATTTATATTTTCCGACTTTATGTCCGGGTTAAATCTTCACCACAGGAAAAATTAACCCTTCCACACACTTTTTCACAAATGATCATCTAGTCAATCCACATACTGCAAGTGCATTATATAAGCATAATAAATACAAAACAATACAAAAATAATACGTCAACTCACCAGAGATCAAATGGGAAAATAATTCACTGACACCGGATATTTTCATATCAGAGGGTTCGGCTCGGTAGAACTCCTAACAGGGCCTATAAATCCTACTGATCCCTCAACATAAATATTTAAAAAATCTTTCATTATCCTACATGTATTCAAAATGACCGACTTTTGCATCTTTATATATAAATTTTTCGATAGATCTAATACGCCTCAATTTTGTTTGAGAGAGCTAGGTATAATGCCAGTAGCCGAAATAACAAATGGTAATATTTTTGTCGTCTGAGAATGCCAAATTCTTTTTATCTCATTTATTATTATTATTATAATCTTATTATTGTCCAAAGAAGTGAAGATAGCGGTCCACAATGGAGTGCTGGTACCTACCTTGATGTGTGATAGTGAGGCATGGAACTGGCAGAGAAAGAATGAAAGTTAACTGAATGCTATAGAAATGAGATCCCTGAGGCGTAAGTGTAGTAAAACCATGTAAGATCGTGTGAGAAATGAGGAGATCCGCAAAGAGTGCAAGGCTGATGTAAGCGTAATGAAGTAAGTTAGATCAAGAAAGGGATGCTTGGATGGTTTGGGCATGTAGAGGGAATTAGCGAAGAAAGGATTGGAACGAGAATATAGTATGCAAATGTGAATGGTAGCAGAAGTCGGGTACGCCTGAGGAAGACATGACACGACCAAATGAATCAGATACGATCGGGCCATGTCAAGAGTCAGAATAATAGAAGAGTATGTATGAGACGATGAATGAATAGACCAGACCGAGTTGTTTGGCGGTCCGTTCTCTCTGCCTACCACTTCGGGAAAACGGCGTGATGGTTAATAAGTTAGTTAAGGCATCTTTTTTTCTGCTATAAGTCTATCGCTCTGGCCTACTGACAGTCGAGATCAGAGTTCTTGAACACGCGATAAGATGTTACTGGGTAAAAACGATACTGTTGGTCAAGGTTAATAGAAAATGTATTTAACCCATCCAGCGTTTGAGGGCCATATATGACCAGTCGTCCATATTTTTTTTAAAGTATTTTTTCTATCATGCAGAAATACTTGACGTTAGAAAGAGAAATTAATATTCTTTCCAAAATGATAATTCAAATTTTTTTATTTCATTATTTCTTATTTTTTATTATATGTACGAGATAAAAGTAAAGTTATAATATTCTTACCAATTCCCCAAACAAAAAGAGCGTGTTTTTGAAATATCGAGTTCTCTCAATTTTTCTACGAGTGGAGTAAAAATGTGGTTAGTGTTTTTGACAACATTATTCAAGTTTGTTAAAAATTGTATTATTTATAAATAGTAATGTTTACTTTAAATGTATACATCGGAAAGATAATTTTATCTAGTTTCTAAAACAGTATTTATTTTTACGTAAAATTAAAAAAAAATAGGATTATATAGCACATTTGAAATACACAGAAAACATTGCAAACTGAACATGTGCTATTATCACAGGTATAAAAGTCACTATACTCTGAAGTAAATATCTTCAATTGCAACGAATATAAATATAAAACATCTGTTAAAAATGTAGTTTTATTCCAAATAAATCAAAGTACAAGCATTATGGGGTAACTCTTGTTTTAATTTTAAATAAAATGTATTAGCTATACTATATGATTATTGAATAATGTGTATAGTAAGTATAGTAACGAAATTTATAATTAATTTGTCAAGTAGATTACACTTGTACATCTCTTGTTATGTTCGGTATTCTTTTTATTAATAAATAACTACGAAATTTGGCTGAAGCGGTTTTTAATAATACATCCGAAAACAATAAATAAACGTAAAAAATAAAACAAAATGATTTACGAAAGGAAGGTTCGAGAATGTTCCGAAGCGCGTCACGTAGGCAAAATAATTCGATCTCGATATCGCGGTTGCTGGTACTGTACGGACCATTTCGTTCACGTTGTCGCTTATCTAGTTGGAAAATAAAACATTCTCGAACATTCCAGTTGCCACAGAAACAAATATTTAAAAAAATAAAAGCAAATCCAAGAAGCTTGTTTGGAAACTTCTAGAAAAACGTTATAGTCAAGTAGTGGCGTACCACTACACATCTATAAACTAACAACGGTGATTTAATTAACAATATCATAAAATACAATTAGTGAATGTAGTATGCTTAATTACTTATCTTTTGACTCTTGAAAACGTAAAATATATTATTTTATACAACTTTTATATGATAACAGACTTCATTTCATCATCGACATCAAAGTATTTATTTCCTAATCTATGCAGGCGATATATTAACGAATTTTTTCCAACTAATAAATAACTAACTAATACAACAGAGTCGCAGTTACACGATACCAACAGCATTAAAATAAATAATTATAAATCTAAATAACTACATATATTAACCTTTCCCTTACTGTGCTAAAAAATCCACGCGTTCCGGTGCTGTGTAGTCAATACACATCTCAAAATAAGCGATTTAATATCGGAAACATATGAATATATTGAATATTCATAGCTAATCGCTTTTGCTTATTATATTTTATATCAAAAGTGATAATAATTGTAATTTAATTGCTGAAAACATGAAAAAACCATCGGCAGATGCTAAACAAACGTGCGAGGGGTCCACATCGACGGTCCGTGACCGACTGGCTGGCGGCTAGCACACACACAGCTATGCGGTAGGTATCGATGGTCCAAATCAAAATACAACTGCGGACGTGTGGATTTCTCATGTTCCCGCATAGCGAACTAAAGCGGGACATCAATAGCGTGTCATTTCCTCGCACACTCTTCGCGAAAATAAATATAAAATACACACCACAGATAAGGAAAGGTTAAAAAAACAACAGCTTTGTGAGAAGTGACTTTGCCTTGAGTTGATAAATCTCGATGTTTTGCCAATTCCTATATCCATAATATTATTATTTGTGTTGATAGAGGAAAATTTCCATCGCGGTGACTCGCAATCCTTGTGATACGAGGAAAATACGTTTTGTTTTTCTTTACTGGCTAAATGGCTTTTCTTTACTGGCTGATGTAAAACTTGATTATCCACTTTTGAAGTTTTCCAGTAGGTAAATACATATTATACAACCACTGAATAGAAGACTCACTCTAGAAATGTCACCACTGACTTACTTCAGTTTTAATTTTTTATTATTGATGAATTGAAATTGGGAATAACTAATATATTTTGGCTTATTGCACTGGTTGAGGAGTTCTGGCTTTACATTTAACTACATGGCCTTCATAATCGAGAGGTGAAGATCTCGACTAGCAAGCTGAAGATCACTGGCTTAAATCCCGGAGTGCGCAAGTAAATTTGAATTGATTAAATTTGTGTTATTTCACAAATTACTTATTTAAAATAATATATAGTATATTTGTGGCACGTTCCAGAGAGGATGATACTCTCAATATCGCCCTGGTGTAATTGAAACGTTGCTTGAAATGGCTTTGGACGTATTTGATGACCAAATCTGAATAGCCAGGTACTTCCCAACCTTCTTCTTTCCCATTTCCTTTCCCTCCCCACAACATTCAGCCTTATAACATACTCTAATTGGGGAAACCATAGTCTCACCGGCTGCAGACTTTTGGGACTATTTTTGTGTTCATAAGACAAGGTTAATTTATGCATAGCACAAAGAATAACAAATTTAACAAGTTTAATAAATGCCGCCGACGGGAATTGAACCTAATAATAATGTTGGTTATTTACGGGTGAAAAAATATAATAAGCAGTAATTGTTGATTGAAGTACTAGTACAAATTGAATTATTTGGCTTGTGGGAAATAAGCCGACGTAGCTTAGTGGTCCAGAGCACCTGACCGGACATCAGAAGGGGCGTGTTCAATTCCCGTCGGCGGCATTTATCTTTACTCCGGAGATATTTTCAATTTGTTTGAATATTTTAGTTATTGCTTATAATAATTTGTCCACGTATTTTGCTGAGATTTACAGCGCAACAATTTTGGGACTTTTCTGTGCAGGGTCTTATATACAGCCAGTCCACTAAACAGCATATTTCTAGTAAAGCGGCTCGTAAACCATAAGTTTCGTATCTCTGCTTCGTATGTTCATTATAAGAACCGTTAGTTCTAAGCATTGGCTATTCAGTGGAGTCAAGTGACAGACGTGCATCAAACTGTCAACAATTTGCCAACATGTTTTGTAATCGACCAATATTTTTACTGTGCGTGATATTGTTTTGTTGTTCTGGAGACCAGTTTGAGGAAAGTATGTATATTTTTATTTTATTTTATATTATAGAAACAACAGTACATGATTTACAGATATGAAACAATATACAGGAATAATAATGATATGTTTCCCTGTAATGTCTGCTAAGTGGTATGTTTATTCCTTAAATACCAGGTGACGTGTGTAGTAGGTATATAGGAGTGTGTCTAATGTATGTGTGAGTGTTTGTATGCGTGTGTGTCTGTATGTATGCGCATTGAACAGTTTAAATTATTGACATGATGCCACGTTTGAATTTGGGCAGTGAATCCGAAAAAAATGTCAAAAAATGTTAGAGTTTAGACAAATATTATTTGTGCTCGGTTAATTGGCGAATTAAATGCTGCATTTGTTTTATAATTAATTAATAGCACTGTATGTGTACGTCTCAAAGATATGTTAAAGTTAATAAGGGACAGAAGTTCGGTAAGTCGTGAAAAAATATTTTCGGGCGCCTACATTGATAATGCTGGTTAAACCTTATGAGATACATCAAAATAATGTACTACGGAATTGTGTATCTTAAAAAAGCCTACATAAAAATCTGTGATTATATATGTCTATCTCCTAAGGATAACCCCCAGTAAAGCCGGGTACTAGTATTTTATAAAGTACATCGCATACGATTGAAGGTTAAATAATGATAAACTTATTATTTTACAAGCAATAATTGTTCGCCTGAAACACTCATCCACATTGAAAAATCTCCTGATAAAAGATACATGACGCCAACGGGACTTGAACCCGTGTCCTTTCGATTCCCGGTCGACAGCTCTGACCACTGAGCTATGGCGTATATATTGAGGTATATATATATAGTGTATATATATATAGTGTATAGCGTATATATTGAGGTATATATAGGCGTATATATTGGAGTATATATTGAATAATTTCGCGGGTAGGAGATAAGCCGCCATAGCTCAGTGGTCAGAGCTGTCGACCGGAAATCGAAGGGACACGGGTTCGAGTCCCGTTGGCGTCATGTATCTTTTATCAGGAGATTTTTCAATGTGGATGAGTGTTTCAGGCGAACAATTATTGCTTGTAAAATAATTGTTACCCTTTGTGCTATGCATAAAAAATCTTGTCCTAAAAACATTAGTTTACCAAAAATAATAATAAACTTATTAGATTGTTCGCAATTTCCATATAAAATAGCACGATGAAAATTTAATATAATATTGATAAATCGAGTTCTTCAGAATGGACAAAAGGTCACATATTAATGCATATTTATAGATGATCTTATAGGCTAGTTTACATCAGAAAACTGATTGCACAATGCACTATTACTATTATACTTCCACTTGTAAATATTGTTTTCCTTCTTAATTATTTAATTTTAGATGCCAAACCATCAGGCGAACACATCTCTGATGTGTTTTATTTTGTGTTACTATTAATGTTAGTATGCGTACTGTACCGAACAGCAGGCGGATGTACCAAAATAATTATTAAAATAATTAAGGAAATGAATATTTACTGTTATCACACATTTAACGACGACACGTATCATGTGTCAAATGGGATTTAACCGTAGTAATTAAAATTTGGTTTTTTTCTTGGTTACTTAATGCTCTCATGCATCCTGTTTAGAGATAAAGAATAATTGCTGTACATTAACACGTGTTGAATTTGAAATCAATAAATATGCAAACAACTGGCACAATCAGTCAGTTGTCCGACGACATTCGCAAGTTGTGTTTCTTTGCAAATCCTTACCCAAGGTACCCCCCAGATAGGGATGCCAGATGATAATTTGATAAAGGAGGGCAGATGGGTCCAAAAAGGAGGATTTTATGTAAAAAAGGAGGACATTCAGAAATTAAACGAATTTTTTTATACTATTTTACTTTATTTTAATAATATTTAGCTGAGCTGCTGCTTTAATTTTGGAAAGAAATTCTTGATTTTTTAACAAATAATAAATTATAAAAATCTTCACATTTCATGTTTTTGAAGTTGTATGGAGTAAGAATTAAAGATTTAACTGACTGCACACTTAGTATATTTCTCTCTTTGCTCCACTGAGTATTAATCAGTGAAAAAACTCTTTCCACATTTGCGTTATGTGCGCTTATACAAAAATAAAACTCGCAGATCTTGAGCAGTTCTAAGAAAAAGTCAATATTTTTAACACTTTTAAAGTAGATTTACCACTGCTCGTGCAACTTCAAATCATAATATGCTTCATCTTTATCTGATTTTGATTTAAGAAATGAAATCAAGTTACGTAGTTCGTAGCTACGTATCTTTCTAAAGCAATAGTGCCCTTGTTGCCCACATTTACATGGCAGTCGTAAACAGAACATTATATATACATTATGTATACACGGTGTCTAGAAACTCGTAGAACAATTGAAAAAGGTGTAAATCTACATTACACTTTTTGATGTCGATTTTGTGATACAACTTTTATTGATTTGAACTTTCGTTTTTAGGTAAATCGAATTTTTTTGTGCAAATTGGAAAAAAAAAATTCGCCAGGGTGGGCAATCAGCTTGATATCATTTTAAGTGCATCAATCATGTAAACCTTGCGCGAAAAGCATTTTTATACTTTAGTTAGCGAAATAATTAAAAATGTTTAAAAAAATCTAAATACTAAGATCGAAAAAAAGTTATGTTTACAATTTTAATTTTAAAAAAATATTACGAATTTTAAAACATTAAAAATTAATTTATATTTATGTTTTTATAATATGCCAGACAGAGTATTGCACTCACTGCTCTGTTCTAGATATGATTTTGTCATGAAAACGGCACAATAAAGCTCACTAAATATCATTTTGTCATGAAAACGGAACAATAAAGCTCACTAAATATGATTTTGTCATGAAAACGGAACAATAAAGCTCACTAAATATCATTTTGTCATGAAAACGGAACAATAAAGCTCACTAAATATAATTTTGTCATGAAAACGGAACAATAAAGCTCACTAAATATAATTTTGTCATGAAAACGGAACAATAAAGCTCACTAAATATGATTTTGTCATGAAAACGGCACAATAAAGCTCACTAAATATGATTTTGTCGTGAAAACGGCACAATATAGCTCACTAAATATGATTTTGTCATGAAAACGGAACAATAAAGCTCACTAAATATAATTTTGTCATGAAAACGGAACAATAAAGCTCACTAAATATGATTTTGTCATGAAAACGGCACAATAAAGCTCACTAAATATGATTTTGTCGTGAAAACGGCACAATAAAGCTCACTAAATATGATTTTGTCATGAAAACGGCACAATAAAGCTCACTAAATATGATTTTGTCGTGAAAACGGCACAATAAAGCTCACTAAATATGATTTTGTCATGAAAACGGCACAATAAAGCTCACTAAATATGATTTTGTCATGAAAATGGCACAATAAAGCTCACTAAATATGATTTTGTCATGAAAACGGCACAATAAAGCTCACTAAATATGATTTTGTCGTGAAAACGGCACAATAAAGCTCACTAAATATGATTTTGTCATGAAAACGGCACAATACAGCACCCTACAGATGATTTTGTCGTGAAAACGGCACAATAAAGCTCCTCAGAGTTGATTTTGTCATGAAAACAGATCAATAAAGCACCATACAAATAATATAAATGCTGACATTGAAAACAAAAGTAAAATCGATTTCTGCTTTTTCCTACGTCTTTCCGGACACCGTGTGTACTATTTAAAAGAAAAACACAATATAATCAAATAAAACTATTTAGTTGCTAATACCGGGATTTGAACCTGCAAACTATGGATTTGTAGCCGATGATATTAACATCTCAACTACTAGCTATCATTTATATTTGAACACCTTTTGACCAGTGTAAAAAAAAATCATCTGAACTAAAGTGACGTTTTAATAATTTTTTTTTCCTTTCGACCATCTCGGTATAGCAGTAATTTGACGATTACAGCGCCCTCCATTTTTTAGTACTATTTGTTGACAGGCTGTGTCTGATTTACGTGTGTATTTGTTGACAGTTTGAAGATGACCGTGAACGGCCGAAACAGCTGTCACAATAATAATAAAAAAAAATATTGTACCAAGTAACCAAACACGGCTAAACCCACTACATACAACGTTTATTTTCTCAATAGTTGTCTTTTAAAGTGGTGATACGCGTTCAAATCCCGGCGTGCGCAAGTAAATTTTATTTGATGATTTTTTTTATTTCACAATTTATTAATTTGAAATATTATATAGTATACTTGCGGCACTTCCGGAGTGAAAGATACTCTTAGTATCGCCCTTGTGTAAGACCACCATTCAGAATTGAAACGTTACTTGGTGACCAGATCTGAATAGCCAGGTAATACCCCACCCTCCTCCTTCCCATCTTCTTCCCTTCCACACAACTTTCACCCTAACAACATTAACCAATTGGGGATGCGATAGTCTCTCCGGATCCGTACAGTTGGGAGCTGTTGGGACTCTTGCGTGGTATTCGTATTTTAAAAATTTATTATAATAAATAAATTTTTTATATCAACTTTGTTACTTTTCTACAAAACATTATAATAATCAGCCTTTTTAGTCATAATATTGAGATATTTCCTCAAAGAAGAAAAAAAAACAACTTCTTAGTTTTTAAAATCGTAAATATAAGGGTTAATTAACAAAATCAAATTAAATTTTATTATTTATCGTAACCTTGCTGATAAAGTAACCTCCGCAAAAGTATAACACGAGCACTCGCGGGGTGTCGTGACCACCCCACGCAAACTTTGGACGGGTTTGAAGATCACTTGAAGGTACTGTGAGACGCGCGGACTCGTAATAGCTTATTATTCATTTTTACGTTAAAAAATGCGTGGGGGGCTGTCAGCACCCCGCGCGAGTGATGGCGGGTTAAATGTAAATTTCTGATCGTATTTTGAGTGGCAATGATCCCGAAACATATATTCTTTTAATAAACACTTCCAGCTTCTCAAATTCTACAATAAATTATTTTTATCCAATGATTTTTCACGGGTTTGCGATAGTGCGCAAAAATATATATATTTTTAAAAAATTATTCGATCAAAACTTAATAACAATAATATTTTTTTTAAATTGAATATTTATTAAATAATCAATTACAGAGTACAATCATTAATGTTAAATAAAATAATTCATAATATTAGTTTTCACTGCTTTTGATTTTTTAATGTTCCTCTTCTACAGCAAGATTAAGAATATTTAGTGTTTGTAATTATGAATATTAAAATTTATAATTAATTAAAAAGATAGTTTTATCATTTTGGTATTTTTACATTGAACTTCTCTTTAATTGCTTTTAGTAGGTGTTTATCGTTTTCTATTGTTCTGATATTTTCAGGTAGGCTGTTGAAGTATTTTTTCTCTAGATATGTATAATGATGTTGAGCAAAAGTGGTGTTACATTTTTGTATTGGAAATATATGTTTTTGACGAGTACGACTTTCAGTTAAAAATCTGTGATTTTGTTTTTTTTTATTATTTGAATTATTATGTTTTTTTGGAAAAGATCATTAAATTTTAATTCTTTAAATTCTTTAAAAATTAGGTGTGTTTAGATAATCTCTTGGTTTTTTCAACATTATTTTTCTAGTTAGACGTTGTACAATTTCAATATTTATTTCACGGCTATTAAGGCTTTTACATATATATATATATTTAAAAAAAATTACGAAATTATACACAAAAATAGTGCAGGAAACGACTTTTTAAAACATTTGCAGAAAAATAAATATAAAGCCAAAATATCACTGAACTTGATCTACACAGCATGCAGGCACAAAACATTAAAAATCCAAAATATTTTTTTCTGTTTCAGTTGACAAAATTATTATGTGTTATTCAAATTAAATACCTTTATTAAACTATCCACTACTTAATGAAAAAAACTTCAATAAGGTATGCTTATATAAATTGATGTACTAAATATATCAACAACATCGTAGTATTTGTTTCCTAGCTGTTGAATCCGTCGCATAGGAGTGTGATATTGGGACGTTGATATAGAATTGCTACAATAATATGGTAGGTACTGTCTTGTAACCGACCTGCTTGGAGTATGAAAAGAGATTACATATAATAAATCAGGGGTATCAAACATTGAATTAATGATTTTATGCAAACAGGTTAAATCGGAAATAATTCTACGATCAGATAATTTTATTAATTTTAATGAACAAAGTACGTTATCGTAATTTAGGTTTTTTCTAGGAATGCCCATTTTAAAATTTACGTATCTTAAAAAATTGTTTTGGATTCATTCAATCGCATGTGAATGAACCTCATAATTTGGGGACCAAACCGTGAAAACCCCAAAATTGTATTGTAATATACAGGTTATATCGGCACGTACCCGACAAACTTTAACCAGCTTTTCCTTAGCACATTTGGAGTAAAAAATGTTATTGGCACTTTGCTGTCCGGTAACATTTTTTTTCAATTAAAAACAAAAAAAAAAATTAAAATCCACACTCCGTCACTGTCATTGGCATTGTTTCTCGTGTTCAACAGTTGTTATTAGCAAGTGTGTCAAAAAGCAAAGTGCCAATAACATTTTTTACTCCAAATGTGCTAAGGAATAGCTGGTTAAAGTTTGTCGGGTACGTGCTGATACACCCTGTATAATATATGTAGTTTATGCTGCTTTATAGACTGTGCGAGGAGAGGTTCGATGTTTGGACCTTCATCGAATGATGATGATGATGACTTTTTGTTTCCAGAATGCGGATTGGAAGCGGTGGCTTCAACGCCACTCGTGAGGGAAGGATTGGGAGGTGTGAAAGCAAAACAGTTCCCGTGGCACGTGGCCATCTTCCATCGGGAAGAAAATAACCAGTTCGTGCTGTTATGCGGTGGCAGCTTAGTGCGGAGTAATCTGGTCATAAGCGGTAAGTTCTGAGGAAGGTTCTGTAATAACAATGTTTATTGTAATATCTATTTTATCAATTGTTGCAAAGTTGCAAAAGTTCCAAACCTTGAATTCAACGGTAAAGGATGGGTCAGGAGTGTATATCTCCACAGAAATTCTCCAAGTAGTGAAGAATCAACGGAATTTACCCATAGACGAAAAATTGCACCGCTACGATGTCTCGCTTCGAAAGTCTAGGTATAAACGCAAGATCCCTACAAAAGAAAACGGAGCGTAAAGTTATCGCACAAAACCCATCACGTAATATTTGCTAATTTATCGGCCAATAGCGAGCCTTAAATGCATCGCTTCACAAGACATAAATATATCAACTACAACCCAATATGATATAAAATAGTTGTAGGTACATGCTTCTAAAAACTTACGCGGAGATCGTTAATTTTGTGGCAAAAGTGTTGTCGTAATTTGTCGCGTGACGTATATGTTTTGCCAGAAAAACATTGTCAGATTTTCATCAACTCTAACTTTCATAGATACGCCGCATTAAAGCTAAGGCAATAAGGGATATATTTAATAAGAACTTATTAAATTGTTAGTGATAAAGTCCGCGAGAGCCTTCAAAGAGATCTTTAACGACATTAGTTGGGACGAACTTGCTGGAAGATCAATTTGCTCCGTGCAGACCAACAGAAGGTACAAAGCCATGCTTCTTCCGATCTTTCGACTGCGAAATTGTAACAAAGAGTTTTACCAATATTATTAATAACCTAAACGGGAACTCAATGTTATATGTGGGTAGAATATTGTGTGCACCAGTTAAATAAAACTCTAATATCATCTTTATCATTTATTATATAAACTGAACCACGCATATTGCTCTAGAAAAATAATATTTAGCATGAGACTCAATATAATAGCATTAATACTCAAGGCGTGTCGAGTTAGAAATTAACCTCGATAGATGACATAAAATGCAAGTTCTGACAGTTGAATTTAAGAACAGAAATAAAGATGCTATAAAGAATTTATAGGGCGCCAGCTCAGAATCATATTATTCTGAACAAATTTATATTAATTATGAAAGAAATCCCTAAAGATACTAATGAATAAATGTCAATCTCAATTTGGAAGGCATCTTACGTAAAATCCTAAGTCCGCCAAGGCCAGGAAGCTTCGCCAACCGTCACGTGTCTCCGAGATTCTCGCAACAACTGGCGGAACAAATTGAAACCATACACAGCGCTCTTCACACCGTAGCTCGCAAATCAAAACGGCAACTTGAGAATCCTGTCAGCCGCTTTCGGAAGGAACTAAATAGCAAGACTGCTACAAGATAAAGCATTTTCTTTTTGATAAATATTTTTGGTTTCGGTGTTAATTTTAAAACACACGCGCCCTGTCTAGATAATACACGGTCAATAGATTTAGTGGATTTAAGGGGTGGCTAGTTCTACGCAGTATTTGACTCTTGTATTGTCGGGTGTCACATACATATTTTTAAGATTCCATTAAAAGCTTTCTTTGTTTTGCAGCCGCGCATTGCTTCTCCGACCGAGCTCACAGCCACCAGGTTCATGTGTCTGACTATCGAGTGGTAGGAGGAATCCGCTTTTCTTCCTGGATGTCTACGGAGATAGGCAGGCAGCAATCAGAGGTTGGTTTTATTAATTTAAGCACAGTTTCAAGAAAACAATTTGTTTGTCCTTTTGGTCAAAGAACCAATGACAGTTATTTATATTACTACATAATTTAATTAATACGTTTCCAATTCCATGAGAAGTCATTTATACATCACTTTTGTGTGAATTATTTACGATATTGAGTAAAATATTATATTATTTGATTCCGTTCGTAACGTTCGGCTTTTGTGCAAATGCTACAAGATTGTTTTCAATATTTCTAAGAGTCTCTACATGAAGAAGGGGTTGCACAGTGGAGAAAATCCGTTTTAATGTTCGGAGTGCAACTATTAATATTCTCAGAATGGAAATTTGACTAGCCACATTCTGACTCACAGTGGAGAAAAACCTTTTCCCTGTTCCGAATGCTGTCAAATCTAGGAGTCATCTTGCGCCCATCTTTTACATTTAAGATTAGTATGGTGTTTCGTAATGCCTGCTTTGTTATGCTTTCCATCTTGCCGGAGATAGGATTTGCCCATTATGTTGATCTATATGATACATACTGCCAATTGCCACTTGGAACCAGCTAAGCCATGTCTTAGCATCATGTTTTTTTTTTAAATATTTTTTTTATTCTAAAAAGAAAATTACATTTTTCACTTATTTAACTAGAAATAACGAATACATTACACATAAATATATTACACAACGATATTATTCACTTTCGTTGTTTTGTTGATTGAGCATGAAACTGAACAATTTTTTTTTAATGTACCTATACTTTTTTCATTTTTAATTTCGTCTGGGAGGCAATTACATATGTTGCTCCCATCTTAACCAATGGATTGCTTGCCATTATGAGTATGTATGGTGTTTAAATGTATTTTATCGTGTTGCCGTGTAAAGTGTGTGTGTACTTGGGACTTTTTAATGAATTCTGTATTTGTATGTATGAGTTTATTATTTATTTTGTAAATAAGGAGACATGTATTATATTAATATAATTTTCTTAATTTTAATTGTTTTGTTTCCATATATAATTTTTTTGTTGATGTTCTAGGTTTGAAATGAAATGGCTTTTTGATTACTTTATTTTGTGTTACCTGTAGTTCATTTATATATGTTTCACATATATTTCCTCAATCAAGTAGTTTAAATGTGAGTGTACGAAGCTATAATATAGACCTTTTTAAATTTTATTTGGTAACAGATATAATATCCGGCTAAATACGCTAATTAAGGGGGTGATTTTATCTTTAATATCTTGAATATGCTGTTTAAAAGTTAGGTGTTTATCAATGCACAGTCCAAGATATTTCTCCTGTATCAGTTTTTGCAGGTTGTTATATTCAATTTTTAAGGGACGTTTTTAAGGGAAGTTAAGCCATGTCTCTCGAATCTGTAGGAGTTATCTGAAGGAGTGTTATTCGCCTGCCATAACAGATGTTCTAAACCGTATGAAAGTACTTATCGCTGTGTTACGCCATAACACTATGACGTGTATTCATTGGAGCCGTCTTCAAGTTCCATCGTGCCCTGTCATAACATAAGGTTATGATGAATCCGCCAGTGAAAAGTAAATATTGCTTTGTTACCACGTAAAATTCTCACTGGCGCGTAGCCCTTTTCTGTCTAAGTTTATTTTCTCTGGCTGCAGCGACAAAACCAGGTAGTATCCTCCAATCTCCTTCTTTGAGGATGAGCCGTATTACGATTTACCGGGAGTCGTACTAACACTGCTAATCACAAAGATCTAGCTCAATTGTCCGGCCCCATAAACAAGTCATCGCTACCATGTGTAACCTAGTTAAGTTATGTAGCATCAAGAAGAATCCAGATTAATTCATTTATAATAAGCTGCTCGACGCTACTTAGGTACGTACTTGCAGCTGAAATCAAAACAAAGCAACCTACCTGCTTCAAGTATCTACCGGCGACAATAAGTAGCAGTCCGTCTGGCACATTACGAGAACTCGCAAGAAGGTTCGAGTCTACCGCCTAGGCATAATTGCCGCGCCGCCGAAACTTCGCGAAAGGCCCAGACCGAGCGAGTGGCTTCGATTTAGTTGCCATTCATCTAACTACTGTTGTCACCGGCTGAACAGTATAAATAAGCCCGACGCAGCCAATCAGTCAGTCATTTGACATTCTGCCGTCCGTGGACAAATCTCACGAGTGATCATCCGCGCACCATTGCGCGAAGGACAACGCACCCGGCTTCGCCCGTACAATCATGGACTCTATCGGGACATCATCTTAGCGCTTTGGCCCAGATCGCCGTCCCTGGCCAACGCTACACGGATTACAGCGCCCTGGTTCCCCAGCGTCTCTGACTAGCGCTTCATCCACGCACCATGACCACCACGAGGACTCGCAGCATCCTCACTGGTCTACGCAGCTCCCGCTCAACCTCCTACAAGGTCCGCCGCACCTTCGGCCTTCCCGTCAGCACTGGAGTGTCAGCACCTCTCATTCCTTTCCTTAAAATAACCTCAATACAGCATTCTCAAAGATGACAACGTCCCTGAGGCAAATTATTCTTCGCAGGGCCTCCTGTGAGATGCAAAAAATGATTTAAAGACAAAATAATGTCAATACTCCAGTATTGATCGCCAGTGTCTGACAGTCATCGAATCCCGGTCACCAGCGCCCGGCGTCGACTCACTGACCCGCGCTTGACCTGCCATCACAGCCAGCATTCGGTGAATATATCTGTCCAGCGTCAACTCTCGTTACGGCTACTCTGACTCAATATACAATGTGAACTTCACGACACGCCTTTCATTTCGGGCCTCTCACCTGATCGCCAAAGTTATAATTAAATTAGTAAGTTTTGTATATCGACCTAAATTTTAGGATCTTACCATAGAACCCGAGGTGTTCCAATTTGCAGACCCTCCAGTAACATATGTACAAATAATTTTGCAGGTACGTGAAGTTAATTTAGGAGAGTACTACGGAGCAGATGCCCTGTATTATCAGCACGACATCGCTATTGTCCAGTTAATGACAGCGTTCACGTTCTCCGACACGATCCGAGCAGTCTGTCTGGACCTGGCAGACACGGACCTGTACACCAGGCAGACCAGCCCGGGCAGTGTGGGCAAGGTAATTATCATCTTACTGAATAGTGGTGGAAAGTCTTAGTATCACCCTGTACGGAGGACTTGACCTCAACTGATAAGATGACATCGTAGTTGTCGTGCTAATAATGAAGGCGTTCAGTTTCTCCTTCACGGTGTGCTCAGTCTGCCTAGACCTAGGGGCTAGCATTGACGATCCATAGTGGTTTTATCGATAATGTTGGTAACTTGTTATCGTTTATGAGCTGACTGCCGATCGACAACGAACAAACGACAAAGTGTTCTTAATTTATTCAACATGAGCTCTTATTTGCACGTTTGCGTTTGCATTTGTGCTCGGGATAAAACCTTTATCGGTTGGTACACCAGGCAGACCAGCCCGGGTACTATGTACAGATTTAGGATCTTATGATATGTATTTTTCTTTCCCAGAACTTCCTCTCATTCCTTTCCTTAAAATAACCTCAATACAGCATTCTCAAAGATGACAACGTCCCTGAGGCAAATTATTCTTCGCAGGGCCTCCTGTGAGATGCAAAAAATGATTTAAAGACAAAATAATGTCATATAACTCAATACAAATATGGCGGTGATGAATGATAGTGTTTATCCTGCAGATGGCGGGTTGGGGAATAACGGAATCGGCTACTCCATCAGACATACTCAACTTCCTGGAGGTCCCTGTGGTGGCGCGTGTGGAGTGCTACGAGAAGCTGCCGACCAACTTCAAGTCCTTCTTAACGTCAGATAAGTTGTGTGCCGGATATACCAATGGTAAGTTCACGAAAACCAACACTATCAATAATATTCCTTCCGGGAACAGTCATGCGCCCGTACGGGTACCTGCCGCAAACCACAACCATCAATAATAATTCCAGCTTCCTAGATGCACGCACAGATGGCAGTGCATATAGCTTGCGTGGAAGTCCGCAAGATGGAGCCAGTGACCAGTAGTCACCAAGGCCAGTGGTAAGGCTCTCAGAGAAACTTACTGTTCCAGATTGAAATTAGCCAGCTACTAGTTAGGTCGACTATCGAGTAACCATTATAATACGCCGAGTATTAATAAATCCCTGATTAATCTAAAAGAACCACTTATTTATTAACTCCTTCCAAGACGAGTTGAAGACCTGTTTGTACGAACACAACACTGCCTAACCAACTATATTCGTTTCCTTCCAGGAACAGCCGTGTGCCCGGGAGACAGTGGTGGCGGGCTAGTATTCCCGGTACAGAACACAAGCACAAGCCTCCAGCGCTGGTACCTACGGGCCATACTCAGCAATGCGCCAACATCCAATAATGATAGTAATCCCTGTCTTGCTCACGTTTTCGCACTCTACACAAATATATACAGTCATCGAATATGGCTGTCTACAAAAATCGAAGACAATCTACCGCAAGGTAAATCTGATGTCCTTGATGTTGAAATAGAATATGAAAATTAGACCGCAACTTATAAACGTTTTTGGTATGAAGTTCTTTTTACCAAAAATGTCTTCTTTTGCTGTTTACTTTCGAACATACAAAAGAGACAAACATCTGACGCGTAACCTTTGAACATACTTAAGTGATAGACCCAACTCGTAACATTTTAATCACGATACATTCAAAAGGATCGTTGTACATACATTTGATTAAAGTTTTTCTTATCGGTGAGATGAAATTACCGTCACCATTATATTCCAATGAATGAGAAATGAGATCCCTGAGCCGTATGTGTGGCAAAGCCATGTATGATCGTGTCAGAAATGTGGAGATCCGCAAAGAATGCAAGGCTGATGTAAGCGTAATGAGTAATATCAAGAAAGGGACGCTGAGATGATTTTGCATGCAGAGCCAATGAGCAAAGAAAGGAGTGTAAGGAGAATATATGATACAAATGTGAATAGTAGCAGAAGTCAGGGAAGCCCGAGGAAGATATGGCACGACCAAGTGAATCAGATACTTGAGTCGGATCATGTCAAGAGTCAGAATAATAGAAGAGTATGTATGAATGTGAATGAGGCAAGAAGTGTGTGGTGTGACCGAGTTGTTTGGCGGTCCGTCCTCTCTGCCTACCCCTTCGGAGAAATGGCGTGGTGGTTAGTAAGTTAGTTAGCTCCCATTTCTCTTTCGGCATCATGGCCACTCACAGGAAGACTTTCCTGGTAGAGGATGGGACTCGCGACGCCTGTGTGCGGACCTAACAGGACACTCGGTAACACATCGGTTGTTCTGCTTACGGTTATTCGATGGTATATACAAAACTATGAGTGATTATTCAATTATTTTTATCTTCCCCTGAGTGACAGTTTTATGTTTGCTACAGGAAGCTGCACACTGAGAGGGTCCCTCGTCGGTGTCTGCCGTAAATTCTCTGACTGCTCGAGTGCACTTGAAGAGTTTGCACGTGGAATTCTGCCACAGGTAAAATATTACCAGATAAGTTATTGAACTTTTTACATCAAGTCCCAACTACTCCCAACTGTGTAAATCCAGTGAGACGGTGGCATCTCCTATAATTGGGGTAAATTGTAGAGTTAGGACACTTGTCAATTGTACATAATTCATTCTTAGAAATTAATTTAACTTATAAAATCAATTCATTCATTAGTAGATATGAAATCAATTTTCAGAAAAAAATTTTCAGCCAAAACCGGAACCGAATTTTGGCTATTGTTGAACACTATCAACCTTACTAATTAAAAAATAGTATAAAACAGCGTTTAAATTGCACATTGAATATAGACTGTAAAAGCTCAGATTTGACTAAAAAAAATAAAGAGATGGCAACTTCGCATTTTGACAGACTGACGCATGAGATTCCCGTTTGAAAAAGCGAACCTACCACTGAGAGGTCTCTTGCATAGCTGGCAAGTCCTCTTTAAAATAGAGGGGCAGATGCGTCTGCCGTAAAAATAAACACAATCCTCACCCATTATTAAACTGGGTACCCCCTGCTGAGTCATCAAACTCTGCAAACCACTTGGGGTGACTTATGTCAGAAGTATTGGTTATAAAATGAATGGTTCCTGGGGCGGCGGTACCAATATCCACCTCCCAAATTGATTAAAAAATAATAAATATATTAACTAATTATTGTTTAAAATTTAAACTTCAATAATGTTAGAAATATTAAAAACTTGTATCTGTCAGCTTATTTTAAAATAATATGTACGATATTCTGGAGGTATACACCACACACGCGCCCGAGTAAAGTCGAATGTGACCCGGTACGAAACCGCAGCCGAAACCCGTTTATTGGCCGAAACCCGTTTATTGACTGAAACTAATAATTAATATATTTAAGCAAAACATTGTACATAGGAAGCAGCGAATTTTCCTAGTTCCCCAACTTGTTTTTGAAACACGTCCAGGGTAATAATGACGTTCAACATTTAAATGCATTTCACACAGACTTCAAAACTAATTTGAGGACATTTTGATTATGGAAATGGAACGTTGAAGAATCGAATATCATGTGACAAGAAGAACTGACCTGAATAAGCACTGACAAAGAACTTAAGGGGCAGTTCTGTAGGGCCAGCTACAGAAAGAAATTCCCGTTGCTTATCCTGCTTCATTTTCATTTGGTGTAATACCTCACAAGGGCCACCCTGTCTGCACAATGCAAAGACAGAGGAACTATAACGCCACCCGGTTGTTGGACAGGCAAGGGAAGAGACGTTAATAGTTTTAGGAAAATTCAATATTCGGCAGGCAGGTGGTCTACGGAAAAAAAAATGGCAAGTGGTCTACGGGGCAAAAAAGTTTGAAAACCTCTGATCTAAACTGTAGCCCCGAACACATTTCTATCATAAAATGCAAAGAATCATAAACCCCGAAACAATTGCTCAAAACAACATATTGTCTGCACACCCACTGGAGCATATTTGGCCACCCTTTGCTTCATTGTACTTACCCTGGCCAAAATGTAACCAATTTTAAGAGATATATTAAAACAACAGGAATTATTTTAAAAATTTTCCACGTATTCGTAATTGCGATAATCAGAGAGCTAACCGTTTTACACAGCAAATAGTGTCCCCGCTTTTCAATAGATGTCTCGCCTATATATATATACTTCCACCTTCTTTTCCCATAAGCTTCAGCCTCACAACGTACCCGGATTGGGGATGCCATAGACTAACTGGCTGCAGACGGTTGCAAAAATACAATGCAGTAACAAAAACAATATTCCAAGGTTATTTTTTGAATGATGAATTCAAAACCAAACGTACGAAAATCCAGCGATCAACGTATTTTATCGTCAATATCTTAGTGGTACAGTGGTTAAGCAAATTATTTAAATCTATGAACAATTATGATGAAAATAAATACTTGTTTTATGACATAATATCTGTTTAGCTCTGCTCGCCTACCAGTACAAAGATCTGCTGTGAGGAGCCATTGGAGACCTGCCCGCCTCTGCCGTCTTCGACTGTCAGCCAGCTAAAGACTGGCTCAAAGGCCAACGACTGTAAGTTTCATTTTATTTAGTTATTTTAAGAACAGAGTATACCTAGTGAATATCGAACATTATACACAATGTTTTTTAGGCATGAAATAACGTTAAACTGATAAACTGAATATGAAACAATATTAGTAAAGCATGTAACATAAAATGGTGGTGCGCAAATGTTTCCTTCGCAATTGTGCGGGGGGTTGCGGTAAGTGCGATAAAGACTTAGACAAAACAAAAACGAATTGAATTTGCCTTAGTGTTTGCAAGAGGAAATGAGTGGGAAAGGCCAAAGACTTACCCCAGGTCTCGTCCTCCGTAGCCGCTGGTTCCTTTAAACTTATCAGCTTGCATACAATTAAGGGCAATTCCCTTTAACACTCGCTCACTCAACACAAAAAAAACAGTGACATTCACTGCGGCTGGTAAAACGTTTCACTGGACGATTGTGATGCTCCAAAACAGTCACAGACGAGTTCAACATATGCGGGTATTCACAAAATGACACAAATGTTCGCGGTGACGAAGATGCAATGATAATATTGCTCCTTGTCGTTTGGCCCGGTTCAAGGAAAGGGGACAAGGTGTAAAGGGGGGGGTGAAGGGTTCACATTTTAAGGCTATTCAATTTTAAAACCTCACGCGCAACTATAAAATAATATAGAAACTAGAACAATACTACAAATAAGACAAATCACTAAAACTACTAAAGCTACCATAATTTGTAGAATTCAACAAAGTGCTGGCATAGATTACGCTTTTCTAAATAGTATAAAATAAAGTCGCTGTCCGCGTCTGTATCTTGTTCTGTAATTTATTAATAATATTCTCCCGTGTACCACTGTGTGCTTATAATCCGATGCATCATTCTTTTGTAAAAGCCATTTTATGGAGTTTAAATAAATAAATAAATATTTGCTTTAAATGTTTGGGGATCTGGTGAGGAGGCACAGCATGAAAGAGGTCGTGAAGGTCACAGTGTTTTATTGAGTCAGGTTGCCGTATGTGAGATGACTTCAGGAACGATGTTGAAGACTACGGATGCAGGCGGTGATGCTGGTCAAGCGCGGGTTAGTGAGTCGACACCGCTGCTGGTGACCGGACTCGTTGACTGTCAGGAACTGGTGAAGAGCGCGGGTCTTCCGGGTGCTCCAGTGCTGACAGGAAAGCCGAAGGTGCGGTGGACCTTGTAGGCGGTTGTACGGGAGGTACATAGACCGGCGAGGATGCCGCGTGGTCTAGGTGCGCGGATGTAGCGCTGGTCAGATGTGCTGGAACCAGGGCGCTGTTATCCGGTGTAGCGCTGGCCAGGAACGATGGCCGGGGCCAAGGCGCTGTGATGAAATCCCGTTGCATGTTGTCGGATGAGCCGTGCAGATCCGGGAATATTGTCCTACACGCGGGTTGTCCCTCGTTGCCTATTTATATAGACCGGCCGATGGCATCAGTAGGTACGCGAGATCGCTGGTAAAATGGAGACAACTCGCTCAGTCTGGGTGCTACTGGAATTTTCGTTGGCGCTGAAACTATTTCTAGGCAACAGGCTAGAACCTTCTAGCGAGTGCGCGTAATGTACTTCGCCAAACTAAAATATTACTGTCGTAAGTAGTTCCAGACGTCGCGGTCGGTAGCCCATAGACAGGTAGCTCGTATTGTTTACCTTTAGCGAGACAATCTGGATGAATCTACGATCGCTACAAATGTAAATTGTTAACCTCGATACAAGATTAGTCCTAGTGAGGTTGATTTTTATGAGAAAAAACATGATTTATGCGAAGTGAGTTACAATAAACATATCTCGTGACAGTATAAAATAAAGTCTTTATCCGCATCTGTCTGTGCGCTTAGTTCTTCTAAACTACGCAACGGATTTTGATAGGGTTTCCAATACCATTTAGAGAATTTCTTGCGGTAGGTTTTTGTATTTAAATTACATTTATAAAAAGTAGCGAAAATCGATGTTATGTAATCAAGTCGTAAAAAAATATTTTCGGGCGCTTACATTGCTAACGTTGGCTAAACCTAATAAGATACATCAAAATAATTATATTTTATACTTGATTACAAAATGTTGACTTTTCTACACTTTATTTAAATATAATATACATGTATTATATACATAAACCTTCAGGAAAAAATTCTCTAAATGGTAGTGAAAACCAGATTAAAATATGTTGCGTATTTTAGAAGAACTAAGTGCAAAAACAGAGAGACGAAGATAGTGACTTTATTTTATACTATTTAGAGATTAGAGATTTACACTGTTTTTTCTATTAAAAGTGCTTTTAATCGTTTCCCTATTTTCTGTATATTTACCTCAATTCCTTTACACACATATAAATAATAATGTTTCCTCGTTGCTTGCAGACTGCGTGGACCTAGCAGAGGAATTG
The DNA here is from genome assembly GCF_061612785.1 of Hesperophylax consimilis. Classification (NCBI taxonomy): domain Eukaryota; kingdom Metazoa; phylum Arthropoda; class Insecta; order Trichoptera; family Limnephilidae; genus Hesperophylax; species Hesperophylax consimilis. Next base: position 29,219,930 of record NC_142852.1, on the reverse strand, counting down.
TACCCGTGCCAGCAGAATGGGTACAGCAGGAGTAGGGGAGACCTCTGCGGACCCAAGCCAGAGGAACGCCCATCATTGAGCTGGATGACCTCCCTTGCTAAAACTAATTCCTCGGATGTCCAACAATACGTGAGTTGAAACACCTGTACAAATAAAATATAATATTTTCGTCGAATGCCGATTTTTGTTATATTATGTCAAATTTGCAAAAACATTTTGAGCAATCGCTTGCAATAATATGCATAATATGCATAAATAATGACTCAACCTAACCTAACCCATAATAACCTAACCTAATCTATAATAACCTAACCAAACCTAAACTAACTAACTAACTAACCATCACGCCGTTTCTCCGCAGGGGTAGGCAGAGAGGACGGACCGCCAAACAACTCGGTCTTGGCACACACTCCTTGCCTCGTTCACATTCATACATCGTCTCATACATACTCTTCTATTGTTCTAACTCTTGACATGGCCCGACTCAAGTATCTGATTCACTTGGTCGTGCCATGTCTTCCTCGGGCGTCCCCGACTTCTGCTACCATTCACATTTGCATCGTATATTCTCCTTACACTCCTTTCTTCGCTCATTCGCTCTACATGCCCAAACCATCTAAGCATCCCTTTCTTGATCTTACTTGATCTAACCTAACCCAATCTATAATAACCTAACCAAACCTATAATAACCTAACCTAATCTAAAATAACCTAACCTTACCTATAATAACCTAATCTAACCTGTAATAACCTAACCTAACCTAAATTATTTATAAAATATGCCTAAATACCTTTTTTTAATATTTCGAGTCGTACCAAAATAATAGCTACCTAGTATATGCAAAGAGTAAATGGTAAAAATTCTTATAATTTAATTTTTTTTAATGATAAACTAATGATTATAAGACAAGGTTTTATAGCACAAAGGATAACAAATAATTATAAGCAATAATTAGTCGCCTGAAATATCAATACAAATTGAAAATATCTCCCTAGAAAAAAAATGCCGCCAACGGGAATTGAACCCGTACCTTCTGATGTCTGGTCAGGTGCACTGAACCACTGAGCTATGTCGGTTTATTTCCAACCCGCAAAATAATTCAATACGTTCTAGTACCTCAATCAACAATTACTGCTTATCAATTGACTGCTTTAATGATCTACTAACTATATATGGGGATAATATACAGTACCATTGCATGGCTTGGGCTTAGGTTCTATCAGTCTGCCTACAGCTGATGATGTTGCTGATCTAAGAGTTGACTGCCTCAGACCAGTGTTTTCCGGGACGCAAAGTTCAGAGATGTAGGGTGGGGCCATTTCATTTCATTGATGGATTTAAACACCGTCCAACACAATTTGTACTGGATTCTTTCAGGGCACTTGAGCCAGTGAAGGTTACGAAGGTGTTCTGCTGCATTAAACACTGATTGAAGTTTGTCAATTTGATATTTTGGAAGGCTGGCATAAATGCCGTTGCAGTAATCGAGACGTGAGACTACGTAAGAGTTGATAAGTAGTTTTGTTGCTTCTGTAGGAAGGTTATACAGGGTTTTCCAATAAGAGGTGTTATTTTGAATAGCCCGCTATGTCGGTAGATGTTACTTTTGAAGCTGTCATTTTTTGACATTTGACAAGTAGAAACTACGCCATTAATAAAAAATTGAACAATACACGCTTCAACAACGCATTGAAATTATTAAAATTCACTTGAGTGAATCAAATGCAAATCATCTTGAGTTATAAGGCCCATTTTCACCTCGGTGACTTCGTCAACAAGCAAAATTGTCGCATCTGGGGCTCGGAAAACCCAGGAGTTATTGTTGAGAAGCCTCTTTATCCTCAACATGTGACTGTTTGGTGCGGTTTATGGTCCGGCGGAGTCATTGGATCTTACTTTTTCGAAAATGAGGCTGGAACAACAGTTACGGTGAATGGATTGCGCTATCGAGAAATGATTAATGATTTTTATGGCCGGAATTGGATGGTATTGATTTAGACAATGTTTACTTTCAACAAGACGGCGCTAAGTGCCACACAAGCAACGAAACCATTGATCTTTTACGTTTGAATATCAGAATAACACCTCTTAATGGAAAATCCTGTATTAAATATAAATATAATATTTATATATTGCATTTTTCCAGGGGTTGGTGTTTAGCTATGGAAAACCAGTCTTCCTATTGAGTGAGCGCTGGCTCCTTACCATAGCATCAGAGTGGGACAATCTGTCGGAGTAAGTTTCAGAAGTAACTTGAGGCGTGCTTGTGCAGACTGATTTTTATCAGAAACTTAACCCTTTCACACTAGGGTGGAGTGACGTTGTATGGGACTTTTTTTAAAAGAGACCAGTACTGTAGTAGCAAAAAAAAGTTGCCTTTGTATAACACCTCTTTCGTCTAAAAAAATCAACTCGATCGAAACATTCCATTATTCAACAACCAGCACATTTATATTTATAAAAAAATTGTATGAAAAAAGTCGCTGAAAACTCTGCCAAGCATTTTAAACAAGCGATATTCATAGCAAAAATACAATTTTATTAGGGGTTTTATAGCTAATAAGGTGCATAACACATGTGAAAATAAAAATAAAATTACCATAGTTTCAAGGCGGGGTCTATTTTTGGTTTTTTGAAGAGGATTATTGATTTTTTATTGTTTTTTTCGTGTTTTTGAGAAACATGTTTTTTTGTTAAATAAAATACTTTAACAAAGAGATTTTTTTTAAACATTATCGAAGTTTTATAATATTTATCGTGTTTTGAAATGAGATTTGGTGTGAAATTCGGGCATTATATGCCTAGATTTTATTGTCGCCCGAATGAATCCATCTCTTGCTTCAGGCCCAACTATAGACAACGATGCCTGGGTAACTAATTTGATGCACCTCTCGACTGCTTGAGTGTGGCAGGGAAATCTGGGAAATTCAATACTGTCCTTTTCTTCACCGAAATTATTTATCATTTTGACTAGGTCGTCATTACTGATTTCGGATAGTATCGGTGGCGGTGTAACTTCGCATTCCTGCCAGTTGATAATATCGTAATATTTACTTGCTGAAAAGTTTATTGTTGGAATAATAAAGTCTCTAACAACAGATGGACTCGGACATCTATCTCGCGCTTTTAAAATTCGTCTCAAACCTAATTCTCTTACAATAAGGTTGTCATCCATTATCATGGATAGTAGCAGATTTTCCGGGTGGCAAAAATAGGCGTTTCTTTGAATTACTGGATTAATTATATCTCGTAGATCGGTGCTCAAATATCGGGTGAGTTTTATTATAGTAAAAACATGTAATGCCCCATCTTTACACGACGGGTGCCTTTTTATCTCAAACCATGTCGGAGCACATGCTTTAACAACATATTCAGCAAGAATTTATAGGTTCACTGAAGGGTTAGTTGTTCCTATATATAATCGAAGTATTGAGTTTGCTGTCGTCAACCAGCGTGAGTGACAAATACTACCTGGATGACGGTTTGCTAAATTTGGTGGGCAGTGACCTGTTGTAACTGCAAAACATATTTCGTACAAGTATTTTTGGTCCGTGCTCAAATTTTTCAATTCCTCTGCGTTGAGTTTGTGCATCTCAAAGTGTATTGGTGAATAATTTATAACGGTGTTTTTAGAGCTGCTTGAGAGAAGTTTTCCAATAGGTCCTGAAAACCCTTTAGGTCCTGTTGTAGCACCATCTAAGTGTTGAAACAAGTGGCGAACGGGAAGTTCGTTTGCATGCAGCTGACAGATAAACCATTGTAACGGATGACCTAATTCAAATTCCATGAATCTAATAGTTCCATTTTTTTGCCTGTATTGACAGCAGTCCCATCACATCCAATCGCTGATAAATCATTCAAATTAAAACCGTTCACTTTTAAATGGTGTAACATGCTCTTTGCGATGTTTTTGCCAGTTCCTGATGATGGTGTAACATGTCCAACATATTGAGACCCCGGCTCAGATAAAATGGAATAATGTTCTTCTGAAATCGTTCTCCGATGATATCTATCTATTTTTTCCTGAGACAGTGTTTTATCCTTCCTTTCATCGAAATATAGACCTCGAATTTTTGTTGACTTCGACGACATCTGCCATGTTTTTATTAAAGAAGTGCGACACGTTTATCTAGCTCGTCTGAGTTTGCTCCTATAAATCACCATTTTAGAGTCGTCTTCGGTTACTATGCCAAAATCTTGTAATGTAGCACTTGCAACAGCTGATGCCGACCTGTCTGACAAACCATACTGATCGCAGATTCTGGCCAAAGTGGGGAGTTTTAACATCATACGGGAATTTTCTGGAGGTAGCGAAGAATGTGAAGAAAATGATTGGTTTTCATCAAAAAAGGGTTGACGTGGTTTTGTCGCTGATGCTGTAGATGAGCTGACCTTCGAAGCAAGTTCAGATAAACGAGCTTGCATCCTCATTTTCCGATGTAATTTTTTTGTTGTATAAGTGTCTATTGCTCCCAGCATCATTTTTCTCGAGGATCTTTGGTCTTGAAGGAATGCTTGTTCTTTGGTAAGTACCTTGCGCGTCTTTTCGCAGGAACACATATTCAGATTGTTACATTTGAATGAAGCAATATCGAAAAGTTTATTCATTTTGATTTTATAAGAATTTAACTTAACATAATAATGCAAACTTTTTTTTGGCCAATTTTTAAGTTTAAGTATTCGTTATAATGATCTTGGATCAGTTTCATCACTCGATTGTGTGAAACAATGGGAATAGAAGCGCGCTTCCAAATTCCTTCAACAATTGCAGATATAACACTTTTTATTTCGAATACTGACGGTACGCCACAGAAAAGACTACAAACTATAAGAAAACAAAAACATGGCTTTTCTAAATCGCTACCGTTACGGTAAAAAAATTCACAAAGTTCGTGTTAATTTGAATTAACACTGGGGCTGAAAGGGTTAACTTATATTCCTCTGGCTAGTACTGCACAGCTAATAGTATTTGCGCTTTATAAATATAATAAAAATAGTTTTTCTTGTTGGATAATAATTTCAATACACCAAGAAGAATGAGGTATGATTTGAGATTTTCACGGCCAAAAGTACGCCGTATTATGTTAATTCACAAAAAACTCTTAAATATTAATAGAGACAATGGAGCTAAGCTCGGTAGTTCTTGGTATCCGGTAATTGACGGCTACAGCAGAACTAAACGCAGAAAACCATTTTAAAATTATACGTTAATGTCAGCTCTTAGAGGGGTGGAGCTGGCAACACGGTATCAAATCTGAAGACATTTCACCACAACCTTAGAGTACACATCTGCCCTGATGATGGACACTGCAATGCTGTACGAGACGTTGGCTAAAGAATGAGGTAGCGCAACACGGCATAATACCCAAAAAACAAATCACTACAAGAAGAATGAATTTAAAATAGTTATTATAGACTAGCGACCCGCCCCGGCTTCGCACGGGTGCAATGCACTAATGTGGCATCATAAGTCCGAGCGACACATGTCCGATCCATTTTTAGCGCTTTGACATTGACAGTTTATAGTTCCAAAATAATATTCACAAAATGACAACACTAAAATAATAATAACTCGTGTTTCATCTTTGAAAACAAAATAATGTTGTCAATAAACAACCCAACACGGAGAACTCTAATATACTTCATATCGCGAAAAAGAAAAGTACTCGCCGCGGTGGATTTTGTGCGTGCCATAAATATTTTTGTTGCAAGTGATTTTTCAAATTGCAATATCTTCTAAGATATGGATTTAAATGATATGTTGTGACGGGCAATTTTAATATACATTTAATGCTCAACATATCTATTTACCTTTCCCTTACTGTGCTAAAAACATCCACGCGTTCCGGTGCTGTGTAGTCAATATACAACTTAAAGTAGGCGATTTAATATCGGCAAAATATGAATATTCATAGCTAAGCGCTTATGTTTATTATATTTTAAATCAAATGTGAAAATAATTGTAATTTAAATGCTGAAAACATGAAAAAACCATCGGCAGATGCTAAATAAACGTGCGAGGGGTCCATATCTATTGACGGTTCGCGGCCAACTGGCTAGCGGCTGGCGGCTGGCACAAACACAGCTATGCGGTCGTAGGTATCAATGGTCAAAATCAAAATACAACTGCACACGTGTGGATGTCTCATGTTCCCGCATAGCGAAATAAAGCGGGACATCAATAGCATGTCATTTCCTCGCACACTCTTCGCGTATTAGTATCACAGCTGAGGAACTAGCGTCATTGATCCCCTCGGCACCGGTGCATAGTCGGGATACACGCCAAACGCGCGCCCAACATTTGTACACGGTTGACATTTGTCACATGAGAACGGGTCGCTTCTACGATTCGTTCTTAAGTTCAACAGCTCGGCTGTGGAACGAACTGCCGGCCTCTGTGTTTCCTCCCTCCTACAACATGGGACTCTTCAAGACCCATGTTCACTCCTTCCTCTCCACAAAAAGACCCTCCACACAGCATCCCCAAAGATGACATAGGCCCTGAGGGAAATTATTTTCTTCAGGGCCTCCTGTGTGGAGTAAATATAAAAAAAAAAAAAAAAAACAAAAAATCACACGGTTGATTGTTTTGGTGTATTTGTTACCGATTTTTAACAAAAATCTCAGATTTTTAATTGAATTTGAAAACTATGTAAAATCTTATTTTTAAATTCAGTGCATAAATGTATAACGGAGGAATACCTTAAATCTGAACCCAGAATTTATTATATTTATAAAGTTATTAAACTTATTAGAAGCAATGTGTAGTAAATGCACACCACAGATAAGGAAAGGTTAAATACATATTAAATTGGATAAGAATTCATTTTTTATTGGTCAAAATAGAATATAAAAACGATTACTGTGGGTTATCCTTAGGAGATAGATATATATCATTCTTGACTCTTCTGTAGGCTTTTTAAAGACATATAATTGTTTATACATTATTTTGTTGTATCTTCCGAGGCTTAGCCAGCGCTACCAGTGTAAGAGCCCGAAAATATATTTTATTGATTTGATTACAAAACGTCGAATTTTCTATACTTTCTATAAATAAAATATGCATGTCACAGACATAGGAATTAATAGACGAGAAGATAATGGCGAGGGGTAAAATCAACTGTTGAAGAACGAAGGGGGTGAAGCTGACTGTGATTCGTCAATAAATCAATCTGACAGTAAATAGGCATCTCGCATTATAATATCACCATTTACTTCTTAAAAGTAAAATCTGCTTTTGAATGAATAGACATTTTTACATGGGAGCGCAAATTACTCGCCACGTTCTGAACAAATTTGCGAAGTCCAAATTCGGTAAAAAAATTCGGTTCTATTTTCAGAGTCGAATATTTCGTTTAAGTATTTAGTTAAGACACTTTTATAAATGTTTATAATTTACTTCCCAGCAACCAACCAGCTTTGTGTTTCGCGTCCAGACGTTTTTCGATGTGATAGTAACAACTGATCCATATTATACGATGTGAATATGCTTAAAATAAAGTAAAATAATGCTTATATATGGAATGTAATACGACAATTGGGTTTATTCTCTTTTTCACATCTATTTTTACAAGTTTTCATAGTACAAGTCAACATTTTGCCGTGTTATTTCGTAAAATGAACCGATGATGCCTCAACCATAGTTCGCACAAGAATGATGACGTCACGTTTTCAAATTTCATTTGAGGCCATACGCGAGCCCAGCCGGCTCAATGGAACCGGTATGGGGAGTGGGGATAATACGATTTTAATCACTTAGGGCAGGTCTACTAATATTCATATGTCTATGATGCATGTATTATATACATAAACCTTCCGGAAGTTTAGGAGAACTAAGTGCACAAACAGACAGACACGAAAAGCGAATTTATTTTATACTATTTAGAGAGGTCATTAGTAAGTATGATCCAGGCTGTATCAGAACGGACCCGTGAGACTTGTTTCAAGTCAGCCTGTGATTTTTATCAAATAAATATGATTTTTTTCTCTTCTCGCCCGTGACAAGATCCTCTGCCAAATCTTTTGTGAACGGTGAAACCATTAGCTGTGTAAAACTGATAGCTCTGTGTATGTCGAAGTAACGAAGTAACGGGAACTTTAGAAATAATTGGTAATTATTTTATAATATAGGTACATATCTCTTCAAATTGGCCACATTCCGCCAGCGTAAGCTCGCGGATGTTTGTAAATTTGCCCAAAAGCTATACTTGTGAGTATTATTTTATACATTGTAAAATAATACTCTTTAGTTATTTTGAACACAGATTACCGAAGAAATACAAAAAAAATAGATAAATTACAATTGTGTGTTTGACAGTTCTTTTTAGTTCATTCAGTAAGTAATTGTGAAATATACAGATTTTTCAGTTAAAAGTTTATGTTTGTAAGTATTAAATGAATCTAAGATAATATTGTTTCATATTTTTGGACGGCCCAATTTAAAATCGAAGACTCAATAAATAACGCAAAGAACAACGCGAATTACATTTTTTTATCAGGTTCACTTTTTATTAAAAACAAAACAATATTTTTATTAGGTACACTTTTTATTGAAAACATAACAATATTTTTATCAGGTTCACTTTTTATTGAAAACATAACAATATCTTTATCAGGTGCACTTTTTATTAAAAACACAACAATATTTTTATCTGGTACACTTTATATTAAAAACATAACAATATTTTTATCAGGTGCACTTTTTATTAAAAACACAACAATATTTTTATCTGGTACACTTTTTATTAAAAACATAACAATATTTTTATCAGGTACACTTTTTATTGAAAACACAACAATATTTTTATCAGGTGCACTTTTTATTAAAAACACAACAATATTTTTATCTGGTACACTTTTTATTAAAAACACAACAATATTTTTATCAGATACAATTTTTATTAAAAACACAACAATATTTTTATCAGATACACTTTTTATTGAACACATAACAATATTTTTATCAGGTACACTTTTTATTAAAAACATTACAATATTTTTATCAGGTACACTTTTTATTAAAAACAAAACAATATTTTTGTCAGGTACACTTTTTTTTGAAAACAAAACAATATTTTTATCATGTACACTTTTTATTGAAAACACAACAATATTTTTATCAGGTACACTTTTTATTGAAAACACAACAATATTTTTGTAGAGGGCAAATTAGTTGGTTTTTGTATAAACCCTGGAAAACAGGGACACGCTTAAATAAACACATTTTGTTTTTAAATATCTTGTAGTAGTTAACTTATGATGAGAAGAAAGTATTTCAGTTTACAGAAATGGAAAAAAAGCGTTTTAAAATTAAATTCGATTGTTGACGTTTTTTTAATTTAAAAATTTTACGGTAATTTTTTTTCGTCGCTTATTTAAATCAAAATGTTAACCCATGACTCTAAAATAGGTTCTTAAGTTTTCAGTTTGGGTTTTGACTAAACATAAATATATAATTAAAAAAACTACCCAAAAAAACAATTCAATATTATAATTGTAAAAACATGGCGTGAAATGCATTATTTTCGGACTGTGTAATACAAAGTTCTCATTGTTATCTAAACGATACACAGAAGTTTTTTTGTTAAAAGTTCATTTTGACTTTGTCTCTATTTTCTGTACATTTACCCAAAATTTTAATAATTCTGTTGATTAAACATTGATTGGTTGCAGGGAGGATGGGGAGAATTTTAGCCCTCATCCGGAGGTGGTATTCTCCGTAAGAAGGAGTGTACGCCACCCGCTGTACCTCCCCGGTAACGACACTATAGGAACTAATGATATAATCCTATTGGAAATGGAGATGCCGTAAGTATAAAATATTAATAATTTTAAATAAATATTTTTTTAATTAATTAACCAACCTCTACGCCGTTTCCCGGCAGGGGTGGGCAGAAAGAACAACTCGGTCACAATACACACTTATTGCCTCATTCACATTCATACATCGTCTCATACAAAATTCTTCTATTATGCCACATCTTCTACTAGCATTCACATCTGGGTAAAATATACTCCTTTCTTTGTTCATTCGCTCTACAGGCCCAAGCCATCTAAGCGTCCTTTTATCTTTACGCTTCCATCAGCCTTACATGATCATACATAGTTCTACCACACATATGCCTCAGGGACTTCGTTTCTACAGCGTTCAGCCTACTTTCATCCTTCCTCTGCTAGTTCCATGCCTCACAACCATACATCAGGGTAAGTACTAGCACTCTATTGTGAACTACTAGGTACATATTAACATAGGTGACCTCTGTGGTAGAGCTAATGGGTTCGAATCTCGATGTTAGCATATTTTTACTTGACAGATCTGAATAGTCTCCATCTTCCTCTTTTCCTACTCCTTCACATCTTATATAAACTTTGGAGATGCTGTGGATAGAAATCTAGGGATCAGTGTTTCCAGGAATGACGGACAAACGATTTCTATCCCTCCCACCGCGGTGCAAGGTGATGGGTCAAAAGAGACCAATTGGAGAGGTTAAAGGGTCTCCCCAAACCAGCCTCTCCCGATCTGGCACGCCACGCAGCTGGTGGGCAGACGTATCCCGAACACACCTCACTTAATGAACCCGGGCACCCCTGCTAAATAACCAAACGTAGCGAACCACTTGGGAGACCTAAGGCAGATGTGAGGTACTTAAGCTTGCCTCTGAAATTGAATATGAAAACATCCGAACTGCTTATGCCATGAATCCGCCTAGATTTCACCGATCATCTCATATTTAGATACTCGCTTATACCTAGATTGCATGCAGTTGGCAATGTTTTCTCAGAAGTAGTGGATGTATCCAACTGCACGGAATATAGTTGTAAGAAGGCTATAATAACATACCTCAATCACAATAATCAATGTCAGGAATGTAACATATGTGTTATTTTATTCAGAAAATTATTATTTCTTATCCATAAGTATCATTGAATCGCTGACAGTCCTGAATTGTTAATGCCAAATTGCGATGCCTACACAGCTACTCCAAGTACAATTAATTTTGTGGGTATCAATAAACTCACTGCAGACTATTATCATAGACACCTCATACTTAGACTTGTGACAGGTCTTACACAAGCCTAGTATAAATTAGTTCAACTATTGTTACACTGGTATATATTTTTTTTGAATTATGCATTGTCTTACTCCTTATATTTATTAATAACTGCATCACTTGCAATAGTGTTTTTATGTACACATTAATTGTTCTTTAATTTATTGCCATTATTATCATGTGTACCACTGTACGCTTGTAAATCGATGGCTATTTTATGGCGTTTGAATAAATCTATATATATATATATATTTGTAGGTTCTATAATGTTGGCATACTATGGCAAGTGATTGCTTTTGCAAAGTTGTCAAATATGTCAAAAATCGCTCTTGTGGAACCACCTAAATGAAATTGTGTAATTAATGATCGAGTAACTCTGAGCTGATGTTTCAGGGTCCCCTTCAGTAGAAGTCATCGGCCGGTTTGTCTCCACACTCCTAAGGACTCTGTGGCAGGACTCAACCTCACTAGATGGGTCGGATGGGATAAGGTAAGCTTACCATCTGTAGTCACACATTGCATGCGAATCAATTGCATGTGGACCTTAACCCTTCAAATTTATTTATTGTTTAGTGTTATATCGGAATTCAATTCAATTTTGTTTATTCATTTCAAAAACATTACAAAATTGTTAATTTCAATGCGTTTTTAAAATATTTTTAGAATAAACATTCTTAGATTAATATTAACAGTTTGTATATCAACTATACCAGTGATAATAGAGCTTGCCTTTTAAAGGAAGCTTCATTGATGCAAAAAATGTCGATATCCGAATTGATTCTGTTCAACAGTAAGATTGCTCTCCCCACAGGCATGACCATTGGCAAGTTAGTTCTGGAGGCCGGGAGATAAAATAGTCTATGTTGTCGGTGACGTAGATAACCATCGGGAACATAGAAATGAATGCTCTCCATGATGACCGAGTTTTCAAACCATCCACGAATCAGTCTAAAGAAATGTGTAGCAATGCGCACATCTCTCCTGACCCGTATATAGTTCATTCCGAGCATACCCAAAAGAAAGTCAGTGGAATAGAGCCACGGGTAGTAGCCATACTCCCTCATGTAGAGAAATCTCGAGAATTCCTTCTGAACTCTCTCCAACATGAGAGAATACTTTACCAGGTGTGGACTTCAAATCACCGACCCACTTTCAAGTATACTCCTTACTAAGGAATTAAATTAAACTATACGCACCCGGTTATCTCTAAAATTCCTTGCAGTGCGTAGAACAAAGCCCAGAATTCTAAATTAAGTGCTACATGTCGCCTCAATATGAGCATGAAATGTCAGCCTCAAATGTCAGGCTGCTAATAATAATTGCTGCTTTAATCTCTGCCTTTACTTGCAGATTTAGTGTGTTGGGAACTCTTGACAAAGTAAAAGGTTCTTTTATTTTTTTTTTTTCTTATATTTATTTATTTATTGAATATACAAACACATTACAATAATTTACAAATGTAGATATTTCGAGGCTGATTGCGAAAAAAATATAAATTTTTAACGAAAACTGCCCAACTCAATTGAGAAATTATTTCTCGTGTTTGAGTTGGGGAGTGTTGGGAGTTATTATGGTTTATAGGTTGTAAAATTTCACTAGTTGATGTAGCTAAAAAAAGCTTCTTTACAATAATTGCGTGTATTTACGTTACAATAAATAAGTCTGAATTTAGCTACACTGTTCATTACCTGAGGGTTGGTAATTCTCTGTTTCTAGAAGCTTGAAGTCTGACAATGATACCCCACAGGCAATTGCTACACTCTTGCGACATCTGTCGGACTCTGGAGTAAGCTTTCTGACTGGTCATCTATTGCTTGAATACCCAACTTTTTACCATACATCACAGACAAATAAATAAAGAACATTTACGGACTATTAACATGAAAAAGTCTGTAGTCAAATAAGAAATTTTCACATAATGCACAGTTTGAGTATCATTATACACTATGTATTAACAAAAAACATAAATAGCAAAACGTGAACAGAGGCAAAAAAAGAGATATCAAAAACAAAACATACAGATCAATAAAAAAAAACAGAAAACTGAGTAAATAAAATAAAAAAACAAACCTTCACAATCTATTGCTTATTTGCTTTTAAAAATAAGCGAGACTATTTGCATACATATGAGGGCACATGTAAACTTTTCTAAAATATTATTATTTAATACACAAATCAAAATGATAATAGTAATATTTTGAATTTTTATAATTATTTTTAACTAGCTCTACCCCGCCAAGCATTGCTGTGGCTCAGTCTATCTGAGCAGACAGAGAAATAATAGAGCATGTTTCTTTTACGTCCAACAGATGGCGCTGTTTTTTGAAAAAAATGCATTTTTACGTGTAACAACTATATAATATAAGTATATAACAACACACGCGTATTCGAATGCAACGTTGTGTCAACATTTCAAAGCAATCCGTGAAGAACTTTCGTAGATTTAAGATTTTGAAACGAACATTTACATTTTTATTTAAATTTATAAGATAATATAGATATATGCAGATTTTGTTCAAAATCTTCCAAAAAACTTACAACAAAACTTAAAACCAATTAAATGTTCATCCCCCCTTCCCATTCATGGGAGTGATGCAGCTATGCCCCTGCTATATTTATGTGATGTGTCGGATGTTAGATGTCAGAATAAATAATAATAATAAAGTAGTTATTGTTATAGTCCCACAGGCTCTGAACAGATTGGACCCTTGCAGTGTTCGAACTTAAAATATATGCATATGTTTAGACCTTATGTGTGTAATTTTTTGGCCTCCAGCATGTATTACGTACGGAAATAATTGATTTATTGTTATTGTTCCCATGTAAATATAGACGCAGTACCCAGCAACCCTCCTGTCTCAAGAGGAGTGCCGCAGACTGTTCCCTCCTGGAAGCAGAGGCGTACCTGACGGAGTTACGGATGGCCACATGTGCATCACCACCAACAGGGTGTGGTGTGTAAGTATAAATGGCGCAATTATTAGCTTTCTAATAACGTAGATAATTCTAAATTTTCTTGTTGTATTGGTTCATCCAGTGGCGTTTGTGTTCCTTAGTAGATGGTTATCTGGTGGCTAGTTTGTGTATTGACGCAGTCCCATAGCTGTGACAAGGGGTATACTTCCATTACCTCGCGGGCAGCTCTTGTACCGTGCTCACTACTGGTGACTCCGAACTTTTCACCGTACAAAGGCATTACAACCACTCTAGCGATGTTTGGCATATTTTGCCATGTTTGCAAGAAGTCATAAAGTGCCTAATTTTGTTATGTAGCCGTTTGAGACTAACCTGCCATAGGTCACAACGAGTGATTCGTTAACGTTTCGTGATTTAGCAGGGGTGCCCGGGTTGGATGTGTTGCATCAGCTGCATGGCGTGCCAGATCGGGAGGGGATGGTTTGGGGTGACCCATTAACCACTCCAATTGGTATCTCTTGACCCATCGCCTTATACCACAGTGGGAGGAATAGATCTCCCGTCCGTCACTTATGGACAAACTGATTCCTAGATTCCTATCCACAGCATCCCCAAAGATGATGTAATTCCTGAAAGAATTTGTTTCCGCATTGACTGACTCTAATGTACGCATTGCAGGGCCTCTCTTGGGATCACATCACAGCCAACAATGGGGACAGGGTGGCTTGCACCCGGCTGCTGGTGGGACTCTATTTGGATTATAAGCAAGTCGGTGACATCTGCCAGCAACTGTTCCTCCGCGTGTCCCATCATATCCCCTGGGTTGAGAGTGTGGTGTGGCCATAACCTCGCTATGCCCTTAATATTAACCCTACCAATAGTCTGAATTATTGTCTAATCAGTTCCAATTTTGAAAATGACACTTGAATTTAAAGCAAATTAGAGTTTATTGAATCGGATATAATCGGTCTGTGCAACCAGAATAAGTGGGTATATTTCAAAACATACAATTGTACCCTTTCAATAAGTTTTTTAGCTCTAAATATTATAAAACAAAGTAACTATCCGCGTGTTTGTGCGCTTAGTTCTTTTGGACTATGCAACGGAGTTTGATAGGATTTTATTGTTATTTAGAAATTTTTTACCGAAAGGTTTTTATATTTCTTTAATAAAGTATCTAGGAATCGTAATTGACCATAACCTTAGATGGATACCTCACATCAAACAAATCACAAATAAACTTCTCAAAACAATACACATTTTCCTAAACATAAGAAACATATATAAAATAAAACTATTGAAAACAATATATTTTGCCCTTTTCCAATCAGTAATAGAATTGCTTGGGGAGGAGCAACAAACTTGGCTATCAATTACATAGAAACCGCACAGAAAACGATCTTAAAGGTAATACTAAAAAAACATAGACTGACTGATACAGACCAAATATTCAACAGCTGTGACGTACTAGATATACGCCAATTAAACGTTAAAACACTACTAAACTACATTTGTGACAAAAAAAATAAATTTCAACATACACAAAATAACATTAACAGACCAGTTATACAAGCGTAAAAGAAAAC
Source organism: Hesperophylax consimilis (assembly GCF_061612785.1). Classification (NCBI taxonomy): domain Eukaryota; kingdom Metazoa; phylum Arthropoda; class Insecta; order Trichoptera; family Limnephilidae; genus Hesperophylax; species Hesperophylax consimilis. The sequence goes on along the minus strand of NC_142852.1, from coordinate 29,204,376 downwards.
GTAAAAACTCCGACAGTAAATTCAAGCTTTGGACAAAGACACTACCAATACCATGCTATAAAAGCTTTCAACAACTTGAAATTAAAATTGAGCAAAATAAAAATAAATTCACACACAAAATGGATTAAAGAACGTAAAAGACAATATAACCAAAATGTCATAGCATAAAATAAAAAATAAAACCTACACGTAACACACAAAACCAATATAAACACACGTCACTCACAAACACACAAGATTATATTTTAAATGTATTATTTTCTCGTTAAATGTATTATGTAGATTATATTTTCATATTATAAAATGAAGGCCTCAGCACGGGCAAGCCACCCAGTGAGGCCAACATTACTGGAAAACTTTGAAATGTAAAAAATATTGTACCAAATAATAAATAAATATATAATACATGGATATTATATTTATTGAAAGTAGAGAAATGTCGAACAACGCCGGGTAAACGTTAGCTAGTTTTTGTATATTATGAACATATTATGTGTCCTGAGTGGGTTTTTATAACTGGATTTTGCAATGTTCATCCATAAATAGAAAAAGTACAAAAGAGATTCATGCGTTACCTATATATGAGGGAATATATGTACTACCCTTTCCTGTATCCATCCTTATTCTTAGCAGGAATGCTCGATCTTAATACATTAGAAGCCCGCCGAAAAATCTTTTTAGGAAAACATTTTTTTAAGATAATCTCTGGAACTATACATAATCCACCTATTTTGAAAGAGATTAACTTATATGTCGCAGACAAGTATACTCGTGGAAGGTCCCATACCCTTTTTTATGCTCCAAAAGCGAGGACTTCTGCCTATCAGAACGCCCCAGTCTACAGAGCGACTGAACTGCTCAACGAGTCTGCATTGACCATCGACATTTTTAACGTAACCTACAGGCAGTTTAACAATTATCTTTTGACGTATGTCACAAAGTAGTGAAACTGACCTTTTTATGTGTTTTGCTATACTTTTTGTCTAATTTGTAATCTTCTCCATGATGTATTGGTGAATAACCGTTTTACGGAGAACATGAAAAAAAAAAAAAAATAAATAAATAAATAAGTAATAATATTTTGCCAGCCTAGAGTTGGTTTGAACCAAATCAAATACATACATAGTTTCGTCGGCCCAGAGTTGGTTTGAACCAAGACAAATACGTACATAGTGTCGTCGGCCTAGAGTTGGTATGAAGCAAGTAACATACATACATAGTTTCGTCGGCCTAGAGTTGGTTTGAACCAAGACAAATACGTACATAGTTTCGTCAGCCTAGAGTTGGTATGAAGCAAGTAACATACATACATGTAAGTTTTTAGATTCTCACGGCCAAAAGCATTTTTGTTGTTTGTTTTTAGGGTGTTATGCCGTGTTGCGCTAACTCCTTCTTTAGCCGACGTTTCGGACAGCGTTGCAGTGTCCATCATCAGGGCAGATCTGGTAGATCGGAAGATGTGATCCGATCTACCAGATCTGCCCTGATGATGGACACTGCAACGCTGTCCGAAACGTCGGCTAAAGAAGGAGTTAGCGCAACACGGCATAACACCCCAAAAACAAACAACAAAAAACATACATACATAGTTTCGTCGGCCTAAAGTTGGTTTGAACCAAGACAAATACGTACATAGTTTCGTCAGCCTAGATTTGGTATGAAGCAAGTAACATACATACATAGTTTCGTCGGCCTAGAGTTGGTTTGAACTAAGACAAATACATACATAGTTTCGTCGGCCTAGAGTTACTGCATTCTCACCAAATCGGGTCACTTAAGTTGGGACGAGGGTGATAAATTTAGTTACAAAGAGATAGGTGTAAATTATTTATGCAATAGGGTTTTAATTCGGTTTGGCCAAGTTTTAACATATACTCTTAATTATACTAAGATATACTTATTTCTAAATCTCAACTAGTTGTCATTTAGTTCGGGTTGCTTCTACATTGTTCACATCGTCATTGTCAATTTAACACATGCTATTAATAATAAATAAAAAATAATAATTATATTTGAATGATTTATACAGCGCCGTTTTTTTGCAAAACTACTTCAAGGGCAATATTGTTCACCGTGTTGTCATTGAGTTCTCTGCGTGGCCTTAGTAAGGCCGAAGTTCAGTTCAGCAGCTCAGGGCCTCCTAGCCGAGACTCCAGCAAAATCTCCCACCAGCGCCAGCGCCTTTGTACTTTGCACTTTGGCCATTGGCCGTGTCAGGTCACCGCACTTCTTCGGCTCATGCCCAGCTTTACGTCGCCGAACGGAGAAACATATCTCGAACTCAACTGAAAATTCTTCATCCACCACCCAGCATCATGCCGCCGGGCAGGAAACGCGTACTTAACTAACTAACTAACTAACCATCACGCCGTTTCCCCGCAGGGGTAGGCAGAGAGGACGGACCGCCAAACAACTCGGTCTTGGCACACACTTCTTGCCTCATTCACATTCATACATCGTCTCATCGAACGCGTACTTGGTTTAAAAATTACTTTGAAGCGATTGATTTGTTACAATATCTGTAATCTGAAATGTTGGTATTGAAGTGTAAAGAATTTGTCGTAGTTGCTTTGGTAAGAACATCATATAAAAGTTATCAAAATTTACCAGTCATACCAATACTATTTGGTTTGACGACCCGTTTTCCCATTCACAAGTTTTTAATCATTTGTGACTATAACATGTCCAAAATTGAATGGAATAATCTACAAATGTCAACTAACAGAGACCGACGTTCACTCGCCTTACTTAACTTCATATCCTTTGCTCAATTTAACCAGTTACCTAACAAATATGGATTCATTTTGGACCTCGTTTTATGTAACACCCTAGCTTATATATCGCTTGGCGATTAAACATTAAGTCCAAAAACTAGAATTTCTAATAATGCACCTTCTTGAACAATAAAATTGTTTCAGCAGAATACGCAGATTTTAACGAGCGAAAGAAATCGACGGGTCAATCGTGAGCAGCGGATGTTAATGCAGCGTTAAAATCGTTTTTTTTTTAATAATTGAACTTATCTGGGAGTAAAACTATTTAAATTAAAAATTTAAAAAATAAGTTATTTCTTCAAAACCATAAGAATAACCGCAGTAAAAAAAGACTTTAAAAAAATCGACATAGCTCTTTGCCAATCGCTCTTAAAATACGGAATTTTCAGATGGGGCAGTGCAAATGACAATATCTTAAAGACAACTTATTAAAAAGAAAAAGCCACTATAAAAATTATTCTGGAAGTTCCTGTAAGAACTATCATTAGCTTCACATTCAATGTTACTAAATTGTATAAAATAATAACACTCTTATTCAATAGAAGGAAATCATAATGTAAATACACGAGATAGAAGATTAACAGTTGCACTCAGAACATGAAAAAGGTTTTTTACCGCTTTGTTTTAGCATGTGTCTCATCAGGTGCCACATTCATTTTCGCATTTTTCTTTCCACATTTTCAACATGAATAATTGCACTCTGAACATAAAAAAAGGTTTTTCTCCAGAGTGAGTCAGCATGTGTCTCGTCAGGTGCCACATTCAATAACATGAATAGTTGTACTCGGAACACGAAAAAGGTTTTTCTCTTGTGAGTCAGCATGTGGCTGGTGAGACGGTCCTTTGGAGAAAACAAATTTTTGAAAAAAGAACACGAAAAAGGTTTTTGTCCACTATGAATCAGCTTGTGTTTCTTGAAATATTATTTTTGGGAAAATGAATAGTTCCACTCGGAAAATTAAAAAAGGTTTCTATCCTGTGTGATTCAGCATGTGGCTCGTCAGACTGTCCTTCCGAGAAAATGATTTGTTGCACAAAGAACATGTAAAGGGTTTTTCTCCACTATGAGTGCGCATATGTGTAGTCAGGTTTCCTTTTTCAGAACATGAATAGTTGAACTCGGAACATGAAAAAGGTTTTTCTCCACTATGAACGCGCATATGTGTAGTCAGGTTTCCTTTTTCAGAACATGAATAGTTGCACTCAGAACATGAAAAAGGTTTTTTTCCACTATGAGTGCACATATATGTTTAGTCAGGTTTCCATTTAGAGAACATGAATAGTTGCACTTGGAACATGAAAAAGGTTTTTCTCCAGTGTTAGTCAGCACATGACTCGTCAAATTGCTCTTTTGAGAAAATGAATTGTTGCACCAAGAACATGAAAAAGGTTTTTTTTCACTATGAGTGCGCATATGTTTAGTCAGGTTTCCTTTTTTAAAACATGAATAGTCTCACAAAGAACATGAAAAACGTTCTTATCCAGTGTGAGTCGGCATATGACTCGTCATTCTGCTTTTTTGAGAAAATGAATTGTTGCACCAAGAACATGAAAAAGGATTTTCGCCACTATGAGTGCGCATATGTTCAGTCAGCTGGCCTTTTCGAGAACATAAATAGTTGCACTCAGAACACGAATAAGGTTTTTCTCCAGTGTGAGTCAGCATATGACTCGTCAAATTGCTCTTTCGAGAAAATGAATTGTTGCACCAAGAACATGAAAAAGGTTTTTCTCCACTATGAGTGCGCATATGTTTAGTCAGGTTTCCTTTTTCAGAACATGAATAGTTGCCCTCGGAATATGAAAAAGGTTCTTATCCAGTGGGAGTCAGCATATGTCTCGTCATACTGCTCTTTTGAGAATATTATTTGTTGCACCAAGAACATGAAAAAGGATTTTCTCCACTATGAGTGCGCATATGTTTAGTCAGGTTTCCTTTTTCAGAACATGAATAGTTGCACTCAGAACATGAAAAAGGTTTTTTTCCACTATGAGTGCGCATATATGTTTAGTCAGGTTTCCATTTAGAGAACATGAATAGTTGCACTCGGAACAGGAAAAAGGTTTTTCTTCAGTGTGAGTCAGCATATGACTCGTCAAATTGCTCTTTTAAGAAAATGAATTGTTGCACCAAGAACATGAAAAAGGTTTTTCTTCACTATGAGTGCGCATATGTTTAGTCAGGTTTCCTTTTTTAAAACATGAATAGTCTCACAAAGAACATGAAAAAGGTTCTTATCCAGTGTGAGTCAGCATATGAGTCGTCAAATTGCTCTTTCGAGAAAATAAATTGTTGCACCAAGAACATGAAAAAGGTTTTTCTCCAGTATGAGTCAGCATATGTCTCGTCAAATTGCTTTTTCTAGAAAATGAATTGGTGCAGAAAGAACATGAAAAAGGTTTTTCTTTTGTGTGAATCAGCGTGTGTTTCTTTAAATTTCCTTTTTGAGAACTTGAATAGTTGCACTCGGAACACGAATAAGGATTTTCTCCAGTGTGAGTCAGCATATGACTCGTCATATTGCTCTTTCGAGAACATGAATAGTTGCACTCGGAACATGAAAAAGGTTTTTCTCCACTATGAGTGCGCATATGGTTAGTCAGGTTTACTTTTTCAGAATATGTATTGTTGCACTCGGAACATGAAAAAGGTTTTTCTCCACTATGAGTGCGCATATGTTTAGTCAGGTTTCCTTTTTCAGAACATGAATAGTTGCACTCAGAACATGAAAAAGGTTTTTTTCCACTATGAGTGCGCATATGTTTAGTCAGGTATCCTTTTAGAGAACATGAATAGTTGCACTCGGAACATGAAAAAGGTTTTTCTCCAGTGTGAGTCAGCATATGACTCGTCATACTGCTCTTTTGAGAAAATGATTTATTGCACCAAGAACATGAAAAAGGTTTTTCTCCACTATGAGTGCGCATATGTTTAGTCAGCTGGCCTTTTTGAGAACATAAATAGTTGCACTCAGAACACGAATAAGGTTTTTCTGGAGTATGAGTAGGAATGTGGTTCGTCAGACTACTTTTTTGAGAAAATGAATTGTTGAACTTGGAACTTGAAAATGGATTTTCTCCAGTATGAGTGCATATGTGACGTTCCAAATTTGACATACCACGATAGGAGTGGTTACAATGGGTACAAGGAAATGGTTTTTTCACAGGATGCGTCATCAGATCTGTAGAAAAATAATACGGATAATGATGGTTTAGAAAGGTCTTAGTTTGGGTTAATTTTCATTATCTTGACAAAGAAGCCATTGGCTTTGAAACAATTATTAGATTATTATTAAATAAAAGTGGTGTATACAAAGTGTTTCATGTAAGGCCTTACAAGTTAAATTACCCGCGGTTATTAAGATAAGCACATTAAATTCTAAAAAAGATATAATACGACTAATAGTTAAATCATACAAGGAAAACCGGTTTTACCTGATGTCTGGTTAAATATTTCGAAGCGTGGTAAGCATTCCTTTTGTATATTCGACTGATCAATGTTAATTACCATACAAGGAAATCCCCCTTCGTCTTCTTTTCGGGGTCCAAGTTCCGCCTTGATAGTAACTGTCTCCATATTAATGCTACCTTGAAAAATAAAACGAAAATATTTTTGTTGAACAGTGATATAAAACAAAACCCTACCCAATTCAAACACGCGAGATAATATCACAATTGAGTTGAAGTTTCGTTAAAAAAATATTATTTCTTCGGTAACAGTATCGAAATATCTTAATATGTAATTTATTGTTATGTGTTTTTTTATCTATTAGGTAATTATGTTATCAAATAAGTAAAAAAAATTATTAAATAACTGTAATCTAAAATATTTACGAAAGATACCATTGATTTAACATGTATAAGCGGAAATTTGGATAAGATTGGATCCAAGATGTCCGCTTCAGGGACCGATCCTTAAACGAAAAACCCATCTCCCGAGCACTTTTAGTATGGGGTTTGGTTATTTTTAGTCTATGGAATGATGTTTTCTTCAATCCGCATTATTCATGTTTTTTAAATCAATACGTGTGACTTATATCATATCCGTATAACATGAGATGAAAACTTGAGAAATCAAGAACTTATAGTGAGCAATTAAAATAAATAAAAAATTCGGTAATATGGTAGTTTTAGGCAGACGCTACAACAGACAACAACCAAATATACTTATGTACGGTAAGAGAGGATGTAATGAATATGCATGTGTCCTGTTTCCACATTTAAAAACGGACATGAATTCCGAACATCCGAATTCAACATCCAACCAGTCTTACAGATTTAATATTCCCTCCCTAAAGACGAGTTATTCTCATTTGGTTAGGTATTAATATACATTACGGAACATCTATTTACCCTTATGCGGATAGTTTCAAATAACAAATTGTTATACACCGTTATTGGAAAGTTGATATTTTGGTATTATTTTGCTATGACCTTGATATTACTTTGTAATTTCTTATTTTTACCTTCTGTCTAGTTAACACTGAGATTATCTAATAAACCAAAAAAGTATAAATAAAACTCACTGGCTGTACGAGTACTATCCGCATATTCCAAACATTCTTTCTTCACATCTTGGAGGTCGAAATCTATATTCATATACGGCATTTGACCTCCGCCTTCCTCCTGGGGCCCTGGTTCCGTCTTGATGGAAACAGTTTCTAGATTAAGTAGATCCATGGCACTGCTTTGTGGTGGCGATTGGTGATTTGTTCAAGCTCAAACAAATATACCTGAAACATCACAAAGTTGATACGGTACTCTTATTCGAATGAGCTTTGCATATTTGTTGTCGCTTGGAATAACATTGAATTCTTATACATAACTTATAATTATTGGGAATAAGTATATTATTGTGGCAGTATCTCGACATTTGCAAACGGTCGTGAAAATCGTCATAAATCGCAGATAAATCAATTCATACAATATCCATCTCCAAAGATAATATCCGGTAATACATTTTATTGGATCCGTCATTCCGCTCTCAACAGAAAAACGGAAATCCATATTTTTATAATGTTTGTACTTAATGAATGCAATTTAAAAATTGTAACCCACCAATATTTTCTGCGACGTATTTACAAATACTGAATGTGGCAATGTTATTTGTCTTCCGTACACGACAACTGATTTATTCAATACGCGATGTGACAATGGGTTATGTCAACGCTTCCGGAGATTTGGGATCATAGATATTTTATTCACTAGATCGATATCGCAGGATTTTTTAATGAAAAAAATTGTGTGTTCCACTTAACCACAGATTACACGGACCTACGTGTTTACCATAGACGATGATTGATGAAAATTCAAGGCCATTTAATTTAAAACAGTATGTCGTGATGTTTTGAAACATTATGACTTAAAAAGTGACACCATAGTCAATATTATTGCACTAGAATAATGGGCCGTTTTCTGAGTGATTTCAAAATATCCAAGAGATGGTGTTTACCGGTCTTCCTGTCACCTATTCTGTCTTCCAATGATATGTCATTTCGATAGCTATTTGTTTTCCTCGAACAAACGTAGTTTGCTCGATTTGTAAGTAAAATGCACACAAATTACGGTCAGTGGACTATTTTCCAATTGAAGGAAGAATTGAAAGGACGTAATGCCAAAACTGTTAAAGGTTAGTAAATACACCACTATTGCTTATCTATATTGCCTACGATAATTTCTTTTCTAATTTATCAATAGTTATTATTATAATGCGTTATATTTAAGACTCGAAGACTATGATAAACTTCATAATTTCAATCCTGCTGGCGTTGCAGACGAAGATGTCTTGGAAATGGTTAAGCCAAAGCCGGAAGATTTTCAAGACATCAACATGGCCTCCAATATTCCAGCACTGACGCGGGAAGAACTACATAAATTCAGTGTTTCCTGGGAAAGTTTGAAGAACACCGACAAAGCGTTAAATACGTATTCTGAACAATATTTGCTGAGTGTTCAAAGTGCACATGAAAATGGCACAACCTATATTTTAGGAAAGTGTGCTTCGGAGTACAGGAAACATCTTTCGTATGCTGTCTATATACCTACACTATAATTGTAATACTATATTAGAATGCCAATGTGAATATGCAGCCGGCGTGGGGCCTAATGCACATTGCAAGCACGTATTTGTAGTTCTACATGGAATAGTAGATTTTAGTGAAAATAAAAAATTGTTGTTCAACAAAGTTGTACAAGCATGTTACAAAATGTTCATACACCAAGGAAATATCATGGTGCGCCTATAAAAGCGGAATATCTACAACTAAAAAAACAGCCGTTGTCTCAACAACAGCTCCTTGATTTTGATCCTATGCCTACTACTTCGATTAAAAACAAAAATTACCCAACTATGTTCCGTAATATAGCCATAGGATTTTCTGCACATAATTCAAATTTAAGGCACATGCCTATCATGGAAATTATTCCACCAGCAGACAAATATTCTGCCACTTTTGATCATTTCTATGAAAGGGAAACTGTTGAACATTCTTTCCTTAAGATTTATAAAAAATCACAAGTAGAAGTTGATTTGATTGAATCCTCAACTAGACTTCAGGGTAAGTCTAAAAACTGGTTTACTGAACGATGCCTACGCCTAACTAGTTCAAATTTCGGCAAAATATGTAAAAGTACGGTGAAAACTAATCATGGAAATCTGGCAGGATCTTTTTTGAAAGTTTTTTTGTCAAAGCTGCATCATTAGAATATGGATCAAAATTTGAGGCTGCAGCGATAAGAAAATTTGAGCTTGTAACAAATACTTCCACTTCTCCCTGTGGAATTGTCATTCACCCTGAACATCAGTTCTTAGGCAGCTCTCCCGATGCACTGATTGGTGAAGATGCTCTATTAGAAGTCAAATGTCTATATACAGCCAAGGACAGCATCATATCTGTGGAGACTGTCCCATATTTGTATTTAGGTGAATTCTCGGGCCTGCTGGAGTTAGACAAAAACCATCACTATTATTATCAAATACAAGGACAACTGCTATGCACTCACAGGTCTAAGGCATTCTTAGCAATATTTACCTTAAAGGATTTTCAAATCATTGAAATAGAAAGGGACCAAGATTTTATTGAGAAAATGTTACACAAATTAATAAGTTTTAATGAAGATTACTTAAAAGCAGCTTTGTTAAAGAAGCATGTTTACAGGGACAACCTTTGGTGAGCTGACAGAGGGAACGGCCCCACTAGGAATTGGCACAATCGGGAAACCGGCTGAAGGGCGTGGGCATTCTCCTGGGACCTGCCAGTTGTAAGGTGTTTCTTTAAACCATATGTATTTCCAACACAGTGCTTGCAGTATACACCTTGCTGCTTCTTCCTTAGTTTTTGACGTACTTGACGCCTTTCCGCCCCCCCTCCGGCAACTCGACGCTTCCATCCTTAAGGTCTTCGGGTATGTCCCCCCACTCACTATCCATAACCGAGAAACAGACTAAAGGACAGAGATTCGTTCACGGTCAGTCCGACAGCATTCTCGCTGGTACTGCTACATGACGAGAGAGGTATCCCACCCGATATTAGCGTTCTTCACCATACTTGTTTATGTTATCATTTCTTGTTTCATTGCTTGCAGCATACGCAAGATGCCAATACCAGCAGCCTTGTATGTTTATGTTTTTAATTACTTTATATTATTGATCATATATCATTCGGATTTTGTATATTATGTAAGCACTTGCATACTGCTTCCTAACACCGTATGCAGGAACACTGGAGGTCTAGCTTCGTTTTATTAAATGTAGAAACGTTCTTATACAACAACAATAGCGTCCTTGTGAGAGCCTTGAAGGAGTTACCTTGTGTTACTTATACCAGGGCGGTGGACAACCTCCAATGACTGTACAGAATGAAAATAAGTAGTAATATAAATACATGTCATCCAAAATTATTATTGGCAAAATAATATCTTGTATATTTTTACAATAATTATTTTAAATAAAATAGGATTTAAAATGTTTTACTAAGTGTATCTATTACTATGCATGGCAGCTGTTTCGCCTTTTGAAGGCATTGATTTGACAAACTTACTTGAAAATATTTATGTTTTTATTCTGCACTAGTTGCATATTTATTTGCTAATCTTATTTTCTTTATTTTAACAGGTTGACTGTTCACAAAGTTGGTCACGCGTTGACCAATGCTACAACAACTATATAATATTAGGATGTAAAAAAAAAAAAAAAAAAAATGCCGAAACAATAAATAATTTATGTATACCCAATGTTAATTATTTGTTGTACTGATATGTTCTTCTATGTGTATAATGTTTGTAAATGTTTTACGACACATTTATATTATGTCTGTAATCTTTTTCTTTTCATATTGACCTCGAGAAATAAAAGACTTTTTTAAATTAAAAGAAACAGTTTTTATTCCAAATAATGTCAGGAATTACTGGTTAAAGTAAGTCAAGTACGTCCCTTAACACATTTGTTTAATACATATAACAAAAGGAACTTCAAAGAAGGGTTAAATCGTGCGCGCTGATGGATGAGCTCTTCAGGAAGTTATCTAAAATATATACTTATATATTTTACCATAACCTTAGATGGATACCTTACATTAAACAAATCCCAAATAAACTTCTCAAAACAATTCACATTTTCCTAAACATAAGAAACATATATAAAATAAAACAATTGAAAACAATATATTTTGCACTTTGCCAATCAATAATAGAATATGGAATTATTGCTTGGGGAGGAGCAACAAACTCGGCTATCAATTACATAGAAACCGCACAGAAAACGATCTTAAAGGTAATACTAAAAAAACATAGACTGACTGATACAGACCAAATATTCAACAGCTGTGACGTACTATATATACGCCAATTATACGTTAAAACACTACTAAACTACATTTTTGACAAAAAAAAATAATTTCAACATACACAAAATAACACTAACAGACCAGTTAGACAAGCGTACAAAGAAAACATTAAAACTCCGACAGTAAATTCAAGCTTTGGACAAAGACACTACCAATACCATGCAATAAAAGCTTTCAACAGTTTAAAACTTGAAATTAAAATTGAGGAAAATAAAAATAAATTCACACACAAAATTACAAAATGGATTAAAGAACAAAAAAGACAATATTACCAAAATTTCATAGCATAAAATAAAAATAAAACCTACACGTAACACACAAAACCAATATAAACACACATCACTCACAAACACACAAGATTATTTTCAATGTACTATTTTTTTAATTTTAAATATATTATTGTTTTATGAATTTTTAATTTTAAATGTATAATTTTTCTCTTTAAATGTACAATTTTTCTCTTTAAATGTATTATGAGTTTATATTTTCATATTATAAAATGAAGGCCTCAGCACGGGCAAGCCACCTAGTGAGGCCTACATTACTGGAAAACTTGGATTGTAAAAAATATTGTACCTAATAAAATAAATCAGTGAAAATATAATTTAAAATTTGAACAATATTTACATTAACAGTTTTTGAAGTAAAACTTCTTTACGCACGCTCGACACTTGGGGGGTAAACTGGTGCCTTACGAAAAGCGTTACATCACATGCCAACGCTAATCGATGAAACGGTGATTGGAGGAGGGTCTTAATCGATGCAAACAGTGATCGGAGGCGGGAGAAGGAGCTAGAACTAGCTAACGAGTACTACCGTATTTTAGCATTATATACAGCGCGTACCCGGCATAAGTTAGTGAAGCATCTTTATCTATTATACTTGATCTAAAATTACACAACATGCAACATATAAATATTATATCCGATGAAAGTATTGTCTCGGTATAGTTCATAGGGGATTTCAAAATTTTATGTTTTTAAAAGTCCTATTACTCTTTCTATGTGCACCCTTTTGCTAGCAACTTTTCTAAAACACTCCTAGTGATTCTGTTTGTTTTTGTGGTGACACCATATGGTGCGAAGATGTCCGGAACATTAAAACCTTTGTCAGCCATAATAGAATCACCAACATCACACAGGGATAAAAGGTTGCTTTTTTCAATGATCTGGCGATCACTGGCAGAGCCTGCATAGCTTGGAGACACATAATTTATGAGGCCACTAGGAGTAGCACCGATAAGTACTATCAGTATTTCTATTTTTATAGGTAGAAAAGGTTGCTTGCTGGGCAGTCAGTAGTGTAGGCCGTTTAATTAGACATTCCGTGCCGTCAATCACTCGTGTTAGGGTATTTGTCTCTAAAATCAGTTGATGTCCAAAGGTTGAGCTCTTTCCACTGCAGTGATATGAATTTCACCCATGTAATAAACATATTAGAAACGTCTTTAATAGACATAAGATACATTCTTGCAATTTCGAAAAATGTTTTGTGTGTTCTCAATATCATTAATGTTAAAAAAAATTGTTCAAATGCATTTATATTATTGGGAGGATTACCATAAAAGTATTTGAAACAGTGTGAGGCTTGTCCTAAGGATAGAAAAACAAACAGCACTTTCTCGCATGACTCTAAGCCGGTATAAAAATGAATTGAGGCAGGGTTTTTCTTGTATGTCATTATACTTTGATTTTAAGTCAATTTTTTTAAGTCAATTTAACTCATTTTTTTTAAGTCAAACCATAACGAGTGTTTTATGGTTTGACTTAAAAATTCTCTTGTTAACCTTTCATTTTTATTATCTGTCTGAGTGTCTTTATCTAGAGTCGGTCTATCACACGGAGTATCAAAAGGCAATATGACTTCCACTGCCACGTCTTGTAGATTCACAGGCAACGCCGCGTCTTGTAGATTCACAGGCAACGCCGCGTCTTGTAGATTCACAGGCAACGCCGCGTCTTCTAGATTCACAGGCAACGCCGTGTCTCCTAGATTCACAGACAACGCCGGGTCTTCTAGATTCACAGGCAACGCCGCTTCATCTCGTGGTTTTGGTTTTGTAGAATTTATATATATGTTTTTTCACGTTTCAGATGCCTTCCCAGTCTGTTTCTTAATTCTAAATTTCTTCCTTCTACTTTTATCCAGAGAAATATTGAAGGAACTACAACTTTCAGTAGCTTTTGCCTGTACAGTACATCTGAAAATAAAATTTGGGTCAAACTTCCATACTTGCATGATATAAAATACAAAACGGTCTACGTTAAGAAATAATAACAATTTGATCTTTTTTCCTAAAACACTCCTACTGAAAATTAAATTACAATTACGAGATACACAGACATTGGACGAGAATTGCAAAGTAAATTATATTGCCAACAATGAAGAATCAGCCGCCCAGAAATCTCGTGCCAGACAGTTTGATAACCGTGTAATAAAATTATTGCAATAAATAAAAATATGGTTAATTTAAAAAAGGGAAATAAGATATTATGTATATTGTATACCATAATTATGAATGTTAGTTGTGATTGACTACACTTATAAATAATGTCAACTGCGAAAGAAGGCTAAATATAATGTTTCTTTACTCGTTCATTATACTACACCTCTATATTATATTGAATTATGGTAAAATATTAATTAAATGTACTTACTGTTATGGTTAATATCATTGACTACATAATCTGAAATGAGATTTACAGATGTAGGAGTCGGTGCCCATTTTAAACGTCTGATGGAATGAATTCCTTTTAAGTCTCTATCTTTGGGAAACACCCCTATGTCTACACATAGGAACACTACAACAGGCATTATTGTAATATTTAAAAAACACTAAATTGCGTCAAACGGCCTAAAAAATGTATGGGATCTGAAAGTTAAACACAAAAAATTGGACCGGTAGAACAATAGCGTCTCTAGCGCCAAAAATCTTGCGAAAACGGCCCATAAGGTGTTTTCCTCTCAGTTCAAAAAATACCTTTGGCTTTTTTTTTTTTTTTTTTTTATTCTAGATAAAAGAAAATTACATTTTTCACTTATTTAACTAGAAATAACATATATATTACACATAAACATATTACACACTGATATTATTCACTTTCATTGTTTTGTTGATTGAGGATAAAACTGAGCAATTTTTTTTAAATTTACCCATACTTTTTTCATTTTTAATTTCGTCTGGGAGGCAATTGTATATGTTGCTTCCCTCGTAACCAATGGATTGCTTGCCATAATGAGTATGTATGGTGTTTAAATGTATTTTATCGTGTTGCCGTGTAAAGTGTGTGTGTACTTGGGACGTTTTAATGAGTTCTGTATTTGTATGTATGAGTTTATTATTTATTTTGTAAATAAGAAGACATGTATTATATTCATATAATTTTCTTAATTTTAATAGTTTTGTTTCCATATATAATTTTTTTGTTGATGTTCTAGATTTGAAGTGAAATAGTTTTTTGATTACTTTGTTTTGTGTTACCTGTAGTTTGTTTATATATGTTTCACATGTATTTCCCCAGATTTCAACCAAGTAGTTTAAATGTGAGTGTACGAGGCTATAATATAAACCTTTTTTAATTTTATTTGGTAACAGATATGATATCCGGCTGAATACGCTAATTAAGGGGATGATTTTATCTTTAATATCTTGAATATGCTGTTTAAAAGTTAGGTGTTTATCAATGCACAGTCCAAGATATTTCTCCTGTATCAGGATTTGCAGGTTGTTATTTTCAATTTTTAAGGGTACATGAGGAGGAATTATTTTACGAGTTGAGCTTAAAATCATGTATCCTGTTTTTTTAACATTCATTGTTAATATATTTGATTGGAGCCAACTGTTAATTTTGTCTAAGTCACTCTGTGCATTTTCTAGTAAGATGTTTAAATCTTTACCCCAGTAAAAAATTGCAGTATCATCTGCATATAAAAAAAATATCACCGTTTAAATCTAATTGGGAGATATCATTTATATAAATTTGGAACAGAAGTGGTCCTAGTATGGATCCTTGCGGAACTCCGTAGTTTATTGGTAGGTGGTTGCTATTTTGATTATTGATGCTAACGAATTGCTTTCTGTTGCTAAGATATGATTTGAATAGATTAAGAGCAGGACCAACTACACCAATTTTCTCGAGTTTCTTGAGAAGTATGTCATGGCTTACTGTATCGAAGGCTTTTTGAAGGTCAATTAGAATAGATAAAATATAATTTCCACCATCAATGCTGCTTCTAAGTTTACTGATTAAATCATTTACTGCCGCAAGTGTGTTTGATTTTTTCCTAAAGCCATATTGTTTTTTATATAAGAACGATTTTTTTGATAGAAAGTTGTTTAATCTATCGTAGATTACACGTTCAAAGATTTTAGATAAGATTGGTAAGATAGAAATGGGTCTGTAATTTGAGGTATCCGTTTTGGACCCACCTTTGTGAATCGGTATTACCTTAGCAATTTTGCAACTATCTGGAAAAGTTCCCTCTTTAAGACACTGATTAATTAACTTTGATAAAATAGGAACCAATTCTGTGGAGAGACTTAGAACTGTCTTACATTTGAGTGTATCATAACCAGCGCTTGCATTTAGTTTTAAGGATTTTATTATTTTACTTATTTCTAATTCCGTGGTAGGTTGAAGATATAATGATTCCATGCTATCATGCACTAATGTTATTTCATTGGCTAGATTGCATGTGATTTTGTTGTGTATATTATTAGCTAAGGAGGAGCCAATGTTACAAAAAAAATTGTTAAAGTGGTCGCATATCTCTACGTTGTTTGTGATTATTTCGTTGTTAATGATTAATTTATTACAAAAAGTATTCAAAGTATTCGATTGGTTCTGTATGATGCTGTTTATTAACTTCCAGGTTTTTTTACTGTTATTTTCGCATTTTTTAAAAAGATCACCGTAGTGTTTTTGTTTTAAGTTTCGTTTTTTCTTAGTAATATTATTTCTTACTACTAGGAATTCTGTTTTCAATAATGTGTTGTTTGGTTGTTTTTTTAGTTTCAGGTGTAATCTGTTTCTTTTGTTGATTAATTTTATAAGGTCTTTGGTTATCCAGTCTGGGTTATTTATGTTTTTTGTGTTAATTTTAGTGATGCTATTATAATTAATTTTATTTTTGAGGTAGTTTAAAAGATTGTCATAGTTTAATACCGAGTCGTTATTCATGTTAAGATGAAAGGGATTTTGGATGATATCATTCTTTAGATTATCAAAATCAATATGTGTATATTTTTGGGACGACTTTATAGATGTGTTTTTAGTATATGTGTGAATTACATCAAGGAGTAAAATATTGTGGTCGGATATTGAATTATCACAGTTCGTTAATGAGTATTCTAGTTTTATGTCAGTGAGTATATGATCAATGATTGTGTTAGTATTATCTGTAATGCGTGTCGCGTGTTTGTTGTTTATTTTGTTCAGGATGGTATAATTATTTAATCTTATTGTGTCTGTGTACTTACGTGTTTGAGTATTTGTTGAGTCAAGTAGATTTATATTAAAATCTCCAAAAATAATACATCTTTTGTGTGCTTCAAGTTGGGGGCTAAGTTTATCCAAAAAGTCTTGATAATTAGTACTAGGCTTTTTATACACTACACTTATGTTTAAATTAAGTTTGTTTATATGTATCCACAGGAAGTTGTTGTCGGAGTCATACACGTTTTTGATTACATTAAAGTCCATGGAATCTTTGATAAATATTGACACTCCACCTCCAGCTCCTTGTGGGCGGCAGGATGCTTCATGCTGGTAACCTTCTAGATTTACGTACTTTACTTCCCCTTCTTTCAGCCATGTCTCACTCATCAGAATAATGTTGAAACTGGAATTTGTGGATTTAAGTAGACATTCTACATCTTCAATTTCACCTTTTAAACTTCTTACATTAAGGTACATAAATGACAGAGAAGTTTGACCTTTTGAAGTACAGGGAGGTTTATATTGGTCCATTTTTTTTTATTCTAATGTGTTTCTTTATTTTTATTTTCTTCTCGTCTACCTGATTATGTTGTGTCCGTTCTCTGCTTCCGGATCCCAGTTTTTTGGAGTCTGCGTGTATTTGCTGTTTAATGTACTTTCAGGGCGATTTCTTATTTCATGGTTTGCTATTTGGTCAGTGAAACTAGCATGTTTCAACATTAGAACTATTTTTTTAATTTCATAATTCAGCTTGGACACATTAAGGTATCTGTTTTCTGTGACTGGGTGTATAGCGATGTTTGTGTGTTTAAGATTTTGTATTATATAGTGGAGATTACTTAACAGATTTGTCGGCGATTTATCTTGTTTACCTGGGCACAGAATAACGGTATCCGTTTTCGTTAAGTTTTTGCTTTCATGAAGCACATTTGACATAAAATTATCAATCGTAGCATCCGGATAAATGTTACTACAGCATTTTGCACGAATCGGTAGTTTTTTTTCAATTTTTCTCCTCAGACGTTTACCCTGTTCGTCACCAAATATCATAATGTTTATTTCTTTTTCTTCCTCCAAAGGCGGACCTCTCAATATTGTTTTCACTCCCTCGGGAACCGTACCTTGGTCTGCAGACGAAAAACTTTCACTTTTAGCTTCACCTTAAGCAGTTCGTTAGACTATCTTTGTATTCTTGAATACCTATTATGGAAAATTATAAAAGTTTTCGAGTAGTTTATCACATTTTATTTTCAATTCTCACCGATATCATCGATAATACCTGAATTATTTAAATTTATTTATCTTAATTTATTGGTTCATGTATATTGGAAATTGGCCTCTGCTTTTTTATTGTTTATTTATTTATTAACGCCCTTTTTCGGGGCTTTTACATAAGAATATTAAGAAATATACATTATTTATTGTACATAACTGAAGTGCTTCATTAACAACATTTTATATTTGTTTAAAGATAAATTGAAGATGTCCACTGACTTAGTGTAATTGTTTCCCTCCATTAGTATTCTGAACAAAGAGGAATACATATGGTAACTGAATTAAATCCTTACTTCTAGTATTACGTTGTGGAATCCGAAAGCTAATCAATTCTAGCAATACCGGACTATCAATTAAATCACTTAGAATTTGATATAGAAATACCAAGTCAGTAAAAATTGTTCTGTCTGACGATTTGAGCATATTCATATAATTTAACAGAGTGTTGTAGTTCAACATAATTGCTAGAATACCCATTTTAAAATTTAAAAAACGTAAGAATTTGTTTTGTTTTCTTTCAACAGCTTGTACATTTATATTATAATGTGGGTTCCAGAATTGTACTCAAGTTGTCTTCTTACGTAGGCAAAATATAACAGTTTAATACACTTTATATTGTTTGAATTTCTGGTTAGCCTAGTTATAAATCCCAACATTTTAAGCCCTTATGGAGTAATTCTCTGTTTTTAAAATAAATCTCACAACACTGTATTTTAGTTCTTCAGAAATGTGGCTTGAATCAATGATTAGTTTATTTATTGTGCAAATGCAGGGCTAAATAGTTTCGCATATTTTCAAAAATCAGTCACACAAATTCGATTCACGCCTGGTCTCTTAGAATTTTTCATACCTCCGCAAAAACATTCTTTTTGATTATAATTTGCTCTTGGTTGTACATTTAATGTGGTAAACCTTCCTGGGAGTATTCAGATACTCGAACCTCACGTTCGTCTAAGCATGTCAACATATATCATACTATAAAAACAAAATGCAGTTTTTCTTTTCTCCAGGTAACATTAATGTGGAATCTGTACCCATCAACGCAGAACCAGGATCCCTAGAAGAAGACGGAGGGATAATTACTTATACGGAAATTGACATTGACCTTCCGGATGTCAAAAAAGAATGCTTAGATCGCTTTCAAAGAAGTTCCCAGACAACAGGTAAAATTAATGTTGTCCGTTAGAAATAAAAAATTCATACTCTTTTATTTTATATTCTTTTAATAGTTCTATTAATCTGTTGCGTTTGTTAAGTTTGATTCGTCGTTTTTTTCAGACTTATCGACAGATCTCAAGACGCATCATGTGGAAAAACGATTATCTTGTACCTATTGTAACTACTCCTGCTTTTATAAGTCAAAGTTAGAACATCACTTGCGTATCCATACTGGAGAAAAATCTTTTTCATGTTCCGACTGCAGTTATTCATGTTCTCGGAAGAGAGATTTGACGACACACATGCTGACTCACAGTGAAGAAAAACCTTTTTCATGTTCCGACTGCAGTTATTCATGTTCTTGGAAGAGAGATTTGACGACACACATGCTGACTCACAGTGAAGAAAAACCTTTTTCATGTTCTCATTGCAATTATTCAAGTTCTCTAAAGCTATATTTGAAAAGACACATGGTGACTCACAGTGGACATAAACCATTTTCATGTTCCGACTGCAGTTATTCATGTTCTCGAAAGGGAAGTTTGTCGAGAGACATGCTGACTCACAGTGGAGAAAAACCTTTTTCATGTTCCAACTGCAGTTATTCATCTTCTCTAAGAGGATGTTTGACGAGACATATGGTGACTCACAGTGGAGAAAAACCTTTTTCATGTTCCGACTGCAGTTATTCATTTTCTCGAAAGGGAAATTTGAAAAGACACATGGTGACTCACAGTGGACATAAACTTTTTTCATGTTCCAACTGCAGTTATTCATGTTATCGAAAGGAAAGTTTGACGAGTCACATGGTGACTCACAGTGAAGAAAAACCTTTTTCATGTCCTCACTGCAGTTATTCATGTTTTGTAAAGGGTAATTTGACGAGTCACATGGTGACTCACAGTGGACTAAAATCTTTTTCATGTTCCGACTGCAGTTATTCATGTTCTCGAAAGGAAAGTTTGAAGAGTCACATGGTGACTCACAGTGGACTAAAATCTTTTTCATGTTCCGAGTGCAGTTATTCATGTTCTCGAAAGGTAAATTTGAAGAGTCACATGGTGACTCACAGTGGACTTAAATCTTTTTCATGTTCCGAGTGCAGTTATTCATGTTCTCGAAAGGTAAGTTTGACGAATCACATGATGATTCACAGTGAAGAAAAACCTTTTTCATGTTCTCATTGCAATTATTCAATTTCTCTAAAGGGATATTTGAAAAGACACATGGTGACTCACAGTGGACATAAACCATTTTCATGTTCCGACTGCAGTTATTCATGTTCTCGAAAGGGAAGTTTGGCGAGACACATGCTGACGCACAGTGGAGAAAAACCTTTTTCATGTTCTGACTGCAGTTATTCATGTTCTCGTAAGGACTATTTGACGAGTCACAAGCTGAGACACGGAAAAACCCTTTTCATGTTGACGAAATAAATATTTGAAGAAACACACGCATGATCATACGGGCCGATAACCTTATTCAAGTTCCTACTTCATTTATTAATGTTCACGGAAAGGAGAATTATTTATTTAACGCCATAAAATTGTTTTTTTTTTTCAATAGAAAGATTCATCGGATTATAACCATATGGTGGTACACAGGAGAATATGAGTCATAAATTACAGAACATGTAATGTGTATACAATATTATTATTCCAAGTGATATAATTGTTAATAGAAGAACAGTGAGAGAATACATAATTAAAGACATGTCTACAAGTGTAATAATATTTGAATGAGTACTAGGTTTGTTTATGACCTGACATAAATCGAGATATGAGGTGTTTATGATAATAGATAGTAATTTATATAAAATTAATTCTATTTAGGTATAGAGTGTTATAATAACAGGCATTTTTTTATTTAAACAGAATATTAATATGCATAAAAAGTGATTTGTAAGCAAAATATTATAATAAATTAATTAGTAGTGAGTTTATTGTTACCTTTAAAATTAATTCTCCTTGGTATAGCTGGGCAGGTTTCGCAATTTGGCTTTAATAATTCAGGGCGGTCAGCGATTTAATGATACTTTTGGATAAGAAATAATAATTTTTAATAAAATAACACAAATAAGAGATAACCCTAAAAGATATCTGGAGTAAATTCTCACAAGCGCCAGCTTCCATAGAAGAGGAACATTAAAAAAATCAAAAGCAGTGAAAACTAATTGTTTGAATTATCTAAGTTAACATTTTTGATTATTATCTGTAATACTATTATACTGTAAATTTATTAATTATATAATATAAAAAAAAAATAAAAACATAGTTTTGATTTAGTAAAATATGATATAGGACTCACGCAGAAACGTATCATGCGTAATATTGATTATTGTGACTGGGTTGTGTAATTATAGCCTTCTTTTTACTATATTCTCTCAGAAAATATTGCCAACTGAATGCAATCTCGGCTTAAGGGAGTATCTAAATGACTCAGTCTTGAGAGGAATATGCTGACCCACAGTGGAGAAAAACCTTTTTCATGTTTCCACTGAAATTATTCTTGTTCTCGAAAGGTAAAATTGCTAAGGAACATGCTTACCCACAGTGGAGAAAAACATTTTTATTTCCCTACTACAATTATTCATGTTCTCGAAAAGAACGTTTGACCATACACAGTCTAACTCACAGTGAAGAAAAAACTTTTTCTTAGTCGTACTGCAGTCATTCACTTTATCGAAATCCGGATTTAGCCATAAGGGACATGCGGACTGACTCACGGAATAGTTTTGCAAATTATTTGGTGGTATTTAATGTTCTTGGGAAGGGTAAATTTATTTGTAATCAATATGTATCTCTACAATTTAAAAAAATGATTAATAAAATATAAAGTAGTGTTCCAACTGCAACACGCTACGGTTGTGTCTGCCGCGCTATTCGCGATGCCACCGGCACGTAATTGTTACCGCGCGTGTAGGTAGTGCAGTGAGTGAAGCGGATACCAAATTAAGTGGGCCTCCAAGGGGCCAATTCTATACATGTGATTTTTTATTTTTATTTTATTTATTAGCGTTATAAACAGTCTTTATACATACATATATGACAGTGATCAGAGTAGTTATGTCATTGACCAATAAAATAACGACGAAACAAACCATAACAGAAAAATACATAACAACATACCTAATACAAACAATTCTGATAAAGTACATCAATTATCAAAAATGTGTTAATCAATTGAAATATTTAAAAAAAAATAAATGAAAAATTAAGTTTTTTGGTTAAATAAGATGCAGTATCACTTTTTTACGGATGCTGTGAATTTAGCTAGGTTCGTGTTAAACACGTCGATGTTTGGGCATAACCTATTAAATGTGCTACAGCTTCTTCTTATAAATACATTTTCGAGGTAATTTGTATTGCTTTTAGAAATATAAAACGTATCCAGAGATCGTGATCAACAAATGCCCGCTCCATTATTCCCCGGCGGGATTGATGAGGTTCACATGGCGACGCCTGAGGCCCTAGACTGGCTAGCAGACCTAGATGTTACCCTCTGACCCCCCCACCATACGAAAGAAGAAGATTAGAAAAATACAATATAAAATTTAATATATTATTTAATAGTACATTGGAGTGGATCCGCTACTTTCCTAATGACTGTGGGAGGAAACTGATTATTTTAGCTCCTTATCCGCACTTGTTAGGACTCTTATTTATTTTATTAAAAGGAAACATAATTTATTTTTAAAACTATTCCAGACCTTCCAGTGTCCCTGCACTCATGATTTTTAGTGTTGCATATTAACATTTATAGTAACTCTCATAAAAACATACGAGAAATGTGTTTGCCTGTAATAATAAAAAAAAAACTTGGCTCTTTAGTATTTAAATAATTAACGTATGGTAATAAAACATTGTCACGGTTTTTATCTTATACATAAATTTAAAGCATTTTTTTATAATATATTTATTTATTAAAATAAAAAAATTACGCTTGTAAGATAAACCCTACCTTTTATCATTCGAAATAATTTACGTGCATGTTTAATGAAAAACACTTTTACCTTATAAATCAATATATTTTTTAAAAGGCTTTATATCGTTTATACGACAAAATATTATGAGTATAGGTATTTTTTTGTAAATTATTTTTTGTCGTTTATTATGAAATGCCATTTTTAATTGCTGTGGCTCAGTCTTTTTGTGCAGATAGAAAAATAATAGCGCATGTTTCTTTTATATCACACAAAGACATTATACACAGTTGCTGTTTCAGAGTGCAAAAAAATTTTCCTGTTAAGGCTATTCTATGGCAAAAAATCACAATTCAGTATATATTTACACTGCAGCATAAAGAGAAATTAGAACATAAATACAGCACTAAATTCGGGTTTACAGTTCCGAAATTTAATAACAAATACGGACAGAGAACGTTTGAATACAACATACCGAAGATATTTAATTTATTTCTTGACACTGTTAAGCAATGGTCTATGAATAAAGTAAAATATATGCTGAAAAAGTGGCTATCGGAAAAAGTTTATTTTTTATTTTAACATGTATGAAAAATGTTGAATCTGTAGATTTAAGATGTAAATTTTAACTTCTAAAATCTATATGTAACTTAATTTAAGCACCTATTGACAAGCCAATTCAATTGGCTTAGCAGGACTTGTTTGTTGATATGTATTAACTATTCATTCAATAAAAATAAAATTAAAACAGATGGCGCTGTTTTACTTTATTTCAAAAATGCCTATTCATCCAACAGATTAAAAAAGCATGTTTTGTCGTTTCACAGGTGACATCTTTGTACATAATATAGGTATACAGAAACACACGCTTATTTGAATGCGTTGTGTCAAAATTTCAAAGCAATCGGTGTAGAACTTTTGGAGATTTAAGAATTCGAATAAACGAACATTAACATTTTCATTAATATAGATAATAAAAATCCAGTTGCTTTTGTTTTCATAATTTCTTATCATATAAATAAATTATATACAAAATAAATAAATAAAATATATTTATACATAAAAGGTATTTCTATGATAATTTATTTCAGCCATTTTGAAATATGATTATAATACATATACGTAACTTATTTTACACAATAAAAAGCCAGGTTCATTTCTTTTAATACCGTAAAATTATTCAATTCATGTGTTTTTTTTATTTACATAATTTGAGAGTGTGTCCGATTAGAGCAGCTTTAGGCAGACTGATGGAACCTAAGCGCAAGCCAATTACTAAGTTTAGTGGTCGCGCTTACGGAGCATCTGGGCCGAAGGCTTGGAATAAACTCCCTCCGGAACTAAGATCCATAACAAGTCCAACAGAATTCAGGTCTTAACTAAAAACTTACCTTTTTAAGCTATCATACCTTTAAATACAATATTCCATTCCTGAGAGAAAGTCCAATTATGTCCCAAATCCTGTATCTAAATTTCATTCATAAATATTTAGTTAATGTTAATTAAGTGTTAATCTCAAGTGACCTACCAGGTAAGTATGTGGGGTATATTATCTCCATATATAGTAAGTATTAACATAGATCAATGAAATGTTTAATGTATTTTTACAGCGCCGTTGAGGGGATTTTGCACGAAAAAGGCGCTTTACAAATCATCCGAATATAATAATAAATATTAGAGATTTTGGCAAATTTGACAATCATTTATTTTTTTAAATTTATATTTTTGCATTTCTATCTTCTCGTATGTGAATCACGTTTTCTTTTGTTATGTTGATATACATACCCGCGAATTTCACATGGTTATTCTTCTAAAATGTAATTATTAATTCTCGCGTAAATTAATATTAACGTAAAATAAAAATATTAAACAGCACTATATTTCAAAATCTGAAAGGCAAAGTTGTTGTGTACGGTCATTATGTTGAATGAAATGTTTGTTTTTTTTCGAAATGCGAAATAAAAAACAATAGTTGTAGTTAAAACTTTACCAACTCCCCGTGTATTTTTGAGTATAGGGCTTCCTGATTATGCAAGAAAAGAAAATCACTTGATTATGCAGATATTTTTTAAAGCAATTTGATAGTGACAGATGACAGCTGAAGTGTTTTACTTCATTCTAAGGTTAAACAAGCTTAGAAATTTGTTAATTTGTTTGTTTGCTTAGAAAGTTGCGCCGTGAGAGAGGCAGAACTGAGAGCATCTGACATAATTAAATATTTGTGAATTTAATCATGAATAGCATAGCTTTCTCTTTATGGATAAGCTGTGATAATATCTACTCTCGGGAGAAGTCCCTTGATATAGGGCGAAACAGATAGCTGCAGGGACAATTGTAACAAATCCGTATATGTCTCCGGTAACTAGCTAAGAATAATATATAATTTTTAAATAAATTTCTGTTATATACATTACCTCTTCGGTCGTGTTCTTTCTCCACTCTGCATTCTCACCAAATCGGGTCACTCAAGTTGGGACGAGGGTGATACATTTAATTATAAAGAGATGTAAGTTATTTATGCATTTGGTTTTAATTCGGTTTAGCCAAGTTCACATACTCTTAATCATACTTAGATCTACTTATTTCTAAATCTCAACTAGTTGTCATTTGGTTCGGGTTGCTTCTACATTGTTCACATCGTCATTGTCAATTAAACACATGATATTAATAATAAATAAAAAATAATAATTATATTTGAATGATTTATACAGCGCCGTTTTTGTGCAAAACTACTTCAAGGGCAATATTGTTCACCGTGTTGTCATTGAGTTCTCTGCGTGGCCTTAGTAAGGCCGAAGTTCAGTTCAGCAGCTCAGGGCCTCCTAGCCGAGACTCCAGCAAAGTCTCCCACCAGCGCCATCGCCTTTGTACTTTGGCCATTGGCCGTGTCAGGTCACCGCACTTCTTCGGCTCATGCCCAGTTTTACGTCGCCGAACGGAGAAACATATCTCGAACTCAACTGAAAATTCTTCATCCACCGCCCAGCATCATGCCGCCGGGCAAGGAACGCGTCCTTGTTTAAAAATTACTTTGACGCGATTGATTTGTTACAATATCTGTAATCTGAAATGTTGGTATCGAAGTGTAAAGAATTTGTCGTAGTTGCTTTGGTAAGAACATCATAAAAAAGTTATCAAAATTTACCAGTCATACCAATACTATTTAGTTTGACGACCCGTTTTCCCAATCATACGTTTTTAATCATTTGTGACTATAACATGTCCAAAATTGAATGGAATAATCTACAAATGTCAACTAAAAGAGACCGACGTTCACTCGCCTTACTTAACTTCTCTTATCTTTTGCTCAATTTAACCAGTTACCTAACAAATATGGATTCATTTTGGACCTCGTTCTCTGTAACACCCTAGCTTATATATCGCTTGGCGATTAAACATTTAGTTAAAAAACTAGAATTTCTAATAATGCACCTTCTCAAACAGTAAAATTGTTTCAGCAGAATAC